>NC_143562.1:109107500-109771875 GCF_054136105.1 Typopeltis vanoorti | reverse complement strand
CTAGGGGACATCCGTGGAAGCTGGGCAAGAGTGTGGTTAGTAAGGGTGTTAGAGCTGGGTTTTTTACTTTTAGAGTGGTGAATGAGTGGAATAAGCCGCCTGAGTCTTTTGTGGGTGATGTGACAGTGAATGAGTTCAAGGTAAAGTATGATAGATACTGCGCGAATGTCAAATAGTTGTGATGGACATGATGTTTAGGGCCTCCCTCGATGAGTCCAAGGACTCCTTGGAGTCGCCAATAATAATAATAATAATTTGTTGAATGAAATATCTCTGTGTGCCAGACTAGCTAATAGGTTGATGATGAAACTTCCTGTGCATAAAGTGTGTGCTGGAAAACATATTAATGCAGTTCAAAGCCCTTTACACGTTTGCTTCTTAAAAATTCATCATAAATACTTTAAGTATAAAATAATAGTCAAATAATAAAAGTAATAAAAAGGAATAGTATTAGTCCAGAATTATTTATTGACTAACTTAACCTGAGTTCTAGGAGAGATCAGTAGCCATTATTTGACAGTGGACACTAATGAAGTAATCCTGATGTAATGCTATTCATCCTTTCCACTTAAAAGTTAAGATTTTTAAAATAAAATCACCCACTGTTTTTCAATGAGTTAATTCAGTAGCAGAACATTACTGAATAATGGCTCTGCCTATATTCATAGTTTGTCTTTTTTATTGCTGATTTTCTTATCAATTTTTTTACAATTATTCAATTTAGGCAGAATCACGAAGACATGCAATGAATTTGAATGTGACATCACTCCATAAAGTAAAGAGGTGAGTTTCATATTTACAATTTTGATGTTTAAATCTACTTAATGATGGGAATTGATACAATATGTGTATACACCAGTGGTGGGCAAACTGCGGCTCCCAAAGCTACTCTGTGCCACTCCCGAGACAATATTGGTTTTCATTGCCATTTTTTCTATACTTTATATTAATATCTATAGTAGTATAGTATGTACCAATATTTTATTTTGTAAATGCTTTAAAGATAAGTAAAAAACATATTTTGAAACTTTAAATTTTTAGCTTTTAAATGGTACCGGTCAAAAGGGTTGTTAACTTGGATTTTATTATCGTATTTGGTTGGTAAAAAGTGTTTAGACATTCCATGGCCTGTGTCGCTCCCGCCAAAATTAGTTCCAAAAGTGACCACAATGATCGCTGCATTACCCACCGCCTCTGTTGCCTGGACTCTGCGTCATCGCTCTTCATGCATTACACACAAGTTACCCGCTTGTGGTGGTATCGGAACATAACTAGTGTAGTATAGATAAGCAATTTTCTTATTAATAAATACTTAAGATCAGTGGTGTAGCTAGAGCTTTTGTCGCACGGGGCGGTCCCTGAGTTTGCCGCCCCTCGCAATACACGCCAAAAATACTACAAAAAGTCAAAACGACGTACAGGGAAATAAATTAAAATACTATGTTTATTTTTGAAGTAAAACTTTAATTTCAACGTTCTAAAATACTATTTTGTTGCTTTTCTGTTAGCAAAATCGTCGATGACTTTGGCGAAGTCTATTTCATAGTAATGTAGGTAATTCTTAATCAGTTTTATTTAGAAAAAATCCCTCTCACAACTAGCAACACTTACAGTGAATTGTGAGGAAAATTCGCAGCAGTATTACAATATTTTGAACTGAGATCTCGAGACTGTATTTTAGAATTAACTGCAAAAGTTCAAAAAGGTTCAAAGTGCCCGGGGTGAACCGCACCCCCCCTCCCCCCAGCTACGCCTCTGCTTAAGATTGATTTTAGTCAAAGTTATAGAACCCTTGTTTATAATGACTGAGCAACAGAAGTAGTATAAAACGGAAATACGAACAAGAAAAGAATTTTTAACCAACAATGGGAGAACGATTTTGCCTGTTAAGGGTGAAAACGTTCTGTGTCTTATCTGTCATATACCCATCAGCCACTTTAAATCCAGTAATTTAATGCGCCACCATGAATGTAATCATAAAACGTTTGCAGCTGAATTTTCAAAGAGATCTGGCAACAAAGAAATTTGAGCACTTTTCCACCTTAAATTAAGAATAACTGCTTTCCTGATACTGAAATTAAACACAGCAAACTGAAACAATACGAAGGAAACTTAGAAACACTTTATAATGATTTTGAGAATAGGTTTGAGAAACTAAAAAAGTTCTCAGCTAAGCTAACGCGTTTTTTTTATTCCCATATAGGGAGTAGGTGAGGCCGTTTTAGCCCTATCTAACTTTTGGAGACTGAGTGGGCAGTTCAATCTCCACTGGTACACAATCAGAGATAGCTGGCCCAAGGTTATCACTAATTAACGACATGCAGTGAAGAGCGACGGCTCAACAAGTGCCGCCATCTCGTGGTCCTTAACACAATATATTTAATGTCTGAAATAATGTGGGTTCTACAGTCGATTTTCTTGAGTTTACGGGACGAAAATCCCGCGTTTCAGGGAGAAAAATCCCGCTTGCCGGTGCCAGAGATCGACTAACTCGGGAACCGGTCGTAAAAGGGCTTAGAAAAATTTCCTCTAGTCGCCAATTAGATTCGAAAGCAAGTCTTCCTTCGTGCGGTCAAGCGCCATGGTGTGGAAACGCCACATCCACTGAGCTACACAGGCGCATTACTAAAAAAAAGTTAAAGCCATATTTTGAATTTCTTGTGAATCTTTTTGTGATTGATATCATGAACGATGGATGTCGCACCTTTTACCGCATGTGTTGCTTCAATATAGCTTATTGAGCTGCAGGAAGATGTGGGTTTGAAGCTAGTACATAAAAGCTCATCTGTGACTGACTTTTGGAAACAAATCCCAGGAGTAAAGTATCCCAATTTTCAGAAAATTGGCTTCCGAATACTCTGTTTTTGGGACAACTTACTGCTGTGAATCTCTCTTCTGTCTAATCAAATTTGTCAAGTCAAAACATAACATCGTGCTATCCTCATTAACAGTTACCTCACTGAGCTTCTTAGAACAGCTTTGACATCCTACCAGCCAGATTTTAAACTATTAACTGCACAAATGAAGACTCAAACAAAGCCTTCAACGAGTAGAGATTAAACATATCCTTCTTTGGTAAGTTATTTATAAATACAATTTTAAAATATTTTCTGCGGCTCTTGAATATTTAAAAATGTATTATATGTGGCTCTTATTACCGAAGAACTTGCCCACTTCTGGTATACATTAAGTGAAGGAAAAGCACATCAGTGGGTCTTCCGTGCACTCTTACGATGAGGGTGGTCTGAAAAGTTCTCAACCTAACAATGAAAAATCGAATTTATAATTTCAAAAAAAATTTTTTTCCAACATAATCTCCCTTAAGACTAATACATTTATTCCAGGGATGCTCCAGTGCCATTATCCTGGCCCTGTAGTGGTTCTCAGTAAGATCTGCAAAATACCCCTGCACAGATGCAATCACCTCTTGATTCGAAGAAAAACGCTGACCAGCGAGGAAGAGTTTTAGTTTTGGGAAGAGATAGAAGTCAGAGGGAGCCAAATCTGGGGGAATAGGGTGGATGTTCCAAAAATTCATAGTGCAGATCCCTTAATTTTCCCATTGACAAAACACCTTTGTGGGCAGGTGCATTGCCCTGATGAAAGATGATTTTTTTTCTTCTGCAAACCGGATATTTTCTCACGAATTTTTTCGTTGTCTCATTAAAAGATCGGAATAATATTCCCCTGTTATTGTTTTACCGTTTTCAAGATAATAAAACTAAATGCTTTAGCAACTCAAAACACCGATGCCATGACCTTTCCTGCTGATAGAACCGACTTTGTCTTCTTTGGCGCTGAACAACCGGCTTCTATCCACTGTTTTGACTGCTGTTTGGATTCTGGTGTGTAATGGTGAATCCAAGTCTCATCCATAGTAATAAATCGATGCACAAGATCAGTTTTTTTCCCTCCTTAAAACGCTCCAAGCACTGTTCAGAGATTTTCATGTGAGTGCGTTTTTGATTTGCTGATAGCAATTGCAGCACCCATCTTGTGCAGAGCTTTTTCATTTGTAATTCTTCATGCAAAATATATCCTACACATTCTTTTGAAATGCCTATGGTCCCAGCAATTTCACACACTTTGACTTGCTGGTCATCCAACTATATCGTGCACTTGATCAATGATTTCTGGTGCTGTGTCACGACACTTGGACTGTGGACATCCTTCACGTGGATCATCTTCCAGGCTGGTGCAGCCACGTTTAAACTCGGCAGCCCATTTCTTAATTGTCGAAAACATCGGAGAATAGTGCCCATAAACTTTTATGAACTTCGAATGAATTTCTTTTGGCGTTAAACCTTTTATAAAGAATTTTATCCATTTCAAGGGATACAGACAACACTTCTGCTTCAGACAGCTGTATAAAACAAATTATTTGATACAATGACTTGCAACTTCACTTGGATGCTTTTGAGAGATGTACCAACCTAGAAAAAAATCTTCCGATTGTGTTGCCATCTATGGTCGAGCCGAGAACGTTTCAGACCACCCTGGTATCTTACACCAGATTTTACTTCAAATGATGTTACTGTCTTTTTATACTAGCTGCAGACATAAAGTTCAATATAGGCTGTTACCCTTTGTACCGTTTTCCATTTCTACTGTATAACTAACATTTTGAGCAGTTTTCATTGGTATTTTATAAACCTCATTGCAAAGTATGAAACTTAAACATAATCTTTATTTATAATGTGTCTATCTACCATGAAACTATTAATATTAATGATGCGGGAACCTATTGTTCCCGCATCATTGTGATCCAAAGTAATGGAGAAGTCATATAGTTAAATTCTTCAACAACAGGAGAACTGTTAACTAATTAATGACTTATGGTATGAATTTTGACAATCAAGATCCATTTCAGATCTTCCTATATCACCATCTTCGGGACGTATACCATGAAAATCTAATTCTCAGCTCTGGCAAAGTTCCAAGTGGGAATGGAAAGAGGGTAAGATAGTTCCATTACATAAAGGTGGCTTTAAGACGAGAATAGCAAATTACAGACCGATTAATATCTCTGTAGTGGTGGTTAAAATATTGGGAAACGTGGTTAAAAAGGTAAAATTTGAGAATGGGTGAATAGGAATATGATACTCTATATGGGTACTGGCTTTGTAAAAAGTAGGTCATTCCTCAGCAATTTATTCGCATTTCATAATAAGGTGACAGCAGAATTGGGTAAAGGAAATGTCCCATGATACTGCTGGACTTTGTAATGGCATTTGACAGAATACTCCATGGAAAACTATTACCTAAGTTAGAGCAATGGAATGGATATGAGGGTGATGTATAGTGGAGTGGAATCGAGGCGAATGAAGGTAACTAGTGAACTTCCCCAGGACTTGATACTAGGATCACGAGTTAATTTGTCCATTAATGATATAGCAGAAGATTAGAAGGGGGGGATATTCAGTTGGCCAATGATGCAAAATTAGGGAGGGCAATAGTTGATAAAGGTGATGTAGATGTCCTACAGAATGATTTAAATAAATTGGCAGTGAGGGCAAAGAACAGTGGTTGTCTTAATGTAAAATGTAAGGTAATGAACTTCGAGATGAAAAGATTAAACACGTTGTATCATATTGATGCTACTAGTTTACAGAAAATTGATGAGGCTAGGGATCTGGGAGTGATGTGATGCTGGATAGATTTAAATTCAAAGGACATATTGCAAGAGTTGGAATAACTCAGAAGATTACTTGGATGCTGGAGAACATATTGACAAAGATAAGGAAGTTATTATCCATGTTTATTAAGCTACGATTCGCCACGTGTTAATTGCTGTGAACAGATTTCGTTACATTCTTGGGGACCAGGAGATGGTGAAGAGGATTCAGAGACTAGTGACCAAGCTGGTCACTAGTCTCTATACTATAAGATTGAGAGTGCATAAGTTGCAGAGTTCAGCTGACAGGAGGAGAAGAGGGGACATGATAGAAATTTATGTTACTAAAGCGATATTATTATTATTATTTGACACCTCTAGGGAGTACAAGACTCATCGAAGGAGGACACCTGCTCTACAACTCTGTAGAGCAGGTGTCCTCCTTCTGGTCGCCACCACTCAATCTACTAACTGACCGCTTCTACACCAACGCCACCTATCGCCGACCACCACCACTACTATTTCCACAGACAATCACAAATATTCATCCCCACGGCGGAATTCGAACTCGCAACCCTTTGGCTGGAGAGCGGATATGCTAACCACTCGGCCAGCCAGGCTGGCTGACCAAGTTGTAAGCTATACTATAAGATTGACACAAGAAAATTTTCAGTGCATGGGGAGTAGAGGGAAAACAAGGGACCCCACTTGGAAGTTGTATAAGAGTAGTTAGTAAGGATGTGTGGACTAGGAGGTTCTTTGCTTATAGAGTGGATTGCCAGAGGTGGTTGTGAGCGCCTCCAGTGAATAGGTTTATGGAGATGGTATTGTGTTAATGGATAGAGTGGGCCTCCCGCGATGAGTCTTTCGACTTCATTGAATGCCATATAAATAATAGTTTTGAAAAACCTGTACTGTTTCGACGATTTTAATAGGATTTGGCATCGATGGCTTTCACACAAATTGCCAATTTATGGTTCTCAGGTTGCTCACTGAGTGTGAAGATGGAGAATATTCTGTTATCAGATTTTCTGGCAGTGCAGGTGTTCCTGGGGCTCTGTTATGTCACCCCATCCTCTATCTCATATACATAGTCTTCTTCAGTTTTTGCTGACGATAGCACCTCTTATTTATATGATAAATCTTCAGCTTCCAGATTATCTATAATAAATGCCCTAAGACACTGATCTCTGCACCAACTTTCACCGGAATGAGAACGACCTAGCTACCATCTATTCTTCCGAAATAGTTCCATAAGAAAATAAATAAATAAATAAATAATAATAAAACAACTGAATTCTGCTGTGCTCTTTAATAATGTTTAGTTTAATATTCAAGAGCTTGCTTCTCGTACTGACACTTTCTCCTAGCGGTTACTGGCGTACAAATCTCATCCCCCTCCCAACCTGCTCTCATATTTCGGATGATAATACAGGTAAAATCTCTAAAAATTCCTGATGCTATTCAGAAGAAGGCAGTTCATCTAATTGACTACCATTCTTTCACAGACTCTCTTCAGCCACAATCTAATAACGGCCAATTTCCGCACTGTTCAGCAGCATAAAGCTTTCCATTTCTGTTAAACCTGCAGCAGCAGCATAAGCCTGCCCGCCATCCTTTTATAGTCGAAGTGTTGACTCACTAAACTTGTTACTCCGATTCATCTTACATTCCGTCTGAGTTCTGGGAAGTATTTCCCAACCTAGAACTTACAGCTCTTTAAGAAGTATGCGCAACAAATTACTTTGTTCATAACCCCAGCCTACATACAGCATTTGTTTGCTATAGGCCATAAAGGTTTTGTGTGTGGAAGTAATATTTAAAAAAAAAAAATGCCGATAATTTCTGGATAATTAGTTGTCCTTGAAAAACTCGAATAACTGTGATCTCTCACAAGTACCCCCCTAAATACTTGTGAAATATTTGCAAACCTTATCTGGAGCATTCCAGATTTGTGAAGCGTCCCTCTGTAATATCTCTTTTTATAGTAAATCTTTGTGAACTACTCCAGTTATCTAACATTCAACTTTATGACCAAGCTTTCCTGAAATAGGCAGTGCAGGAACGGAAAACGTTTAGATTGCATATTTGAGTACTTTGATCGAATATTATCTACTTCATATTTTTGACCTTTTTTTGTGACTAACACTGCTCATACTGAATTCCTCTTCCCTCACTACTTGTCTCATTTAACAATCTTTCCAAATAAGGATACTACAAACATCCAGAGTATCCTTACGTTTTTATCTTACCTTTATCTTCTGATACCTGTTGCAGTACTCGCTTTTATTTTTCCTCTTCCTATATCCTCCAATGACTTTTGTATAGCTACCTTTTTATACATTCTATAAAGCTATTTAACTTTGAATCATTTTAAAAATTTAGTACATATTTTTCTTTTCAACATAATATTTTTAGAGGAGGGTGTATAGTCCTGTTGAAATAACACTTGCTTCCATAAACACGAGGCTACCCAATGAAAGACCAATGTATTCTACTTGCTAACCAGAAGAAATTTTTCTAGGACTTTCTTTTGTCTGGTCCAGAATTGCTCGATCTTTGGCACAGACAAATACGGTATCCTCCTGGAAACTGTTTTTTTTTTTTTTTTTAATCCCGCATCAAAAATCAGCTGCAGAACTTATACTGTTACAAACATTAATATACGAGTATTATGGTCTGGGACAACAAAATGGCGGCAGTTATCTCTTTCTCTCTCTCTCTCCCCTGAAAGCCTTGGTTCATTGATAACTTGCGCTTACTATTAGTGAAGGCCGAAGAATGAAGATACACTTCTATCTTCAAAACATAGTGCTAAAACTGCCTACTCTCTTTGGAGAATTGGCGTTAGTGTTTATTTATTTTCTTTAAATTTTACCTTACGCCAAACTGATCAACCATGTCATATTTCATACCATTTTTTGTTGTTTTTAATGTTATTATTATCATCATCATCTGAAACCTCCAAAGAGTCAAGAACTCATCGAGGGAGATCATAAATCACCCAAACAGGTATCATGCCTTTCCCTTAAATTCATTAACACTAGATGCCCTCACTATCACTAAAGACAAACTATTCCACTCACTCACTGCTCTGTAAGAGAAAAATCTAGCTCTTACTCCATTTCTTGGCTGCGAACAAATTTAACTTCCGTAGATGACTCCACGTTCCGTTCCCCCTTCCATATAACGAAAATTTCATCAGACGATAAACTATAACATCCATTCAAAAATTTATAGACCTCTATCATATCATGTCACCCATCTTTCTCATAGTCTGCAATCCACATGCTGGCACTCTGTCCTCATAATTTAAATCCAGTAATCCGGATATAATTTTTGTAACTCTTCTTTGCACCCTTTCCACAACTTCTTTATCCCATTGTAACTCCGAAGACTATATCTGCACACAATAATCCAGGTGTGGTCCATGGCCTTAAAAGAAGCAAAATGGCTTCCTTATCCTTACATGTCAAGGCTCGCTTCAACATCGCAATTATCCTCTGAGTTGTATTTGCAATTTTGCAATGTGACCTTTGAATTTCAAATTCCTATCCACCATTACGCCAAGAATCCTAACCTTAGTTTCTTGTAGCATAACCCCACTAATATAACATTCCGCTGGAAATCTCATCACCCTAAAGTGCATAAGTTTACACTAACATTAAACTGACGGCCGTTTTTCAAATTATTTTTGAATTATATCTTCCCAGTGAAAATAATAATTATCAACAATTACATAGTCAACAATGCTTTTCTTCTCTTGAGAACACATTTCTTGTATCTCTCTCTCCATGGGAATGTATTCACAATAGTATATTCGAACAGTGTGTTAGTAGTAATGCGTAGTCAATGCCCTGAACAGAAATCCAACAAATGCCATTATCTTTAATTTTTTTCCCCCTCCAGATATTCCAAAAGATTTCTATATATATTTAGTATTCATTTCCCATTCTGTTGTTCAGATCTCGAACATGACCATTTTTCCTTTCGTTGGCATTCTTTCTAATAATTCGAGTATTCATTTTTCTTCATTATTGGAACTGTTCGTAGTAATTAATAAGTAATTATCTTTCCAATTTTAAACTCTGCCCACATTACTCTCCTTCAAACTGAATCCTATTTAGGTTTGTCTTCGTGTTTTTTCACTATCAAATATTAGTTATCCCTTTCATTTGCTGATCATTACTGCAAGATAACATTTTATAGTTATTATATAACAGGATATCACTTATTCTTCGTTTTAGGAAAAAGTAATGCAGACAGGGCACTTCTGTAACACAGTTCTGGTGGTTATGTATGTTAATTCATTGTTTCCCCTGTTCGAGTAATTAAAGAGGTGTGTTTAGTTTAAATTTTAAGCGTCTCCATAATTCAATTGGAAGAACAACGTTCTGTTCCTCTTCTAATTGCCTAATGTTCAGGACATTTTCTACCAAAAGTTTGTCCCAAAATTTTAAAATCAACAAATCAAAACGCGAAGATCTTCCCTAAGGTACGTGTAAAAATATCTTTAAGGTTATCACATTTTTAATATATGGCTGAAAATATATATAATCCATGTTTTAATATTTAATCACAGGAATAACCAGTGTTTCCACATCATGGGTGCCCCTTAGAATATAGGCAAATTTGCTGTATTATATTGATATGCATTTTAGAGGAGTAACATGAAACTTTAAGACTGATGGTATTTATCCCCTTTAAAATAGGAAGCCTGTGTAGCTCAGTGGATGTGGCGTTTGCATACCACGGCGCTTGGCCGCACGAAGGAAGACTTGGTTTCGAGTCTAGTCGGCGACTAGAGGAAATTTTTCTAAGCCTTTTTTCGACCGGTTCCCGAGTTAATCGATCTCTGGCACGGGCAAGCGGGTTTTTCCTCCCGGAAACTCGGGTTTTTCGTCTCGGAAACTCAAGAAAATCGACCGTAGAACCCACATTAATTCAGACATTAAATATATTGTGTTAGGGACCACGAGATGGCGGCACATTTGAGACGTCTCTCTTCACTGGGTGCCTCTTAATTGGTGATAGCTTTGGGCCATCTATCTCTGATTGGTACCAGTGGAGATTGAACTGCCCACTCAGTCTCCAAAAGTTAGATAGGGCTAAATGGCCTCGCCTACTCCCGTATACGGGAATAAAATGGCGTTAGCTGATTTTTTTGAAAATAGGAAGCGATTTCCATTTAATTTTGAGCAGGATATAGTGTAGCTCAGTGGAAGTGGCATTAGCATCTTCTGCACTAGGCCGCCCGAAGGTAGACTTTAGTTCGTCTAGTCACCGACTGCAGGAACTTTTCTAAGCCTGTCTTTGACTGGTTCCCGAGTTAGTCGATTTCTGACACAGGCAAGCGGGTTTTTTCTCCTGGAAACTGGGATTTTTTTTTCATCCCATCAACTCAAGAAAATCGGCCGGAATCCACTTTAATTCAGACAATAACATATTCTAGAATGCTTTTACTTGGATATACTATATGTTAAAGATACCAAGCAATTTTATAAACTTGGTTTTAATCCTTTTTTTCCCAAGTAAGCAAACAAGCAAGTAAGTCAAATGTGTGCCTAAGTATTTTCAGGTTTCAGGCAACTCGTGGTAAAGGTGGAATAAGAATTGATCACTTTCCTTAATATTTATGGAAACGCAAAGCACATCTCCTTATAGACATGTATGATGCTATGCATTAAGGGAAGGGCCACTACCCAGATTGGTTTCAACCTTTATTCAGATCTCGTCAGTGGGAGCCAGACCTTGAGAGCAAACAAGCAAGTAAGTCAAGTTTGCACCTGAAATATTTTCAGGTCGGAGACAACTCGTGGTAAAGGTTGAATAAGCTCTGATCACTTTCCTTAGTATCTCCCATAATGTAAAGCACATCTCCTTGCAGACATGTATGATGCTATGAATTAAGAGAAGGGTCACTACCCAGATCGGTTTCGACCTTGATCGAGGTCTCGTCAGTGGGAACCAGACCTTGAGATACCAAGGTTGAAGTAATGCAGAACTTATAAACTTTACCTATACAAGTTGCCACGAGGTGCTTTGACCCTATTAAATAACAAAAATCTCAGGATGAGAGAAAGACGAAATATGGCCCTTCCCTTCATGCATAGCATCATACATCTCCACAAGGAGATGTGCTTTGCATTATGGGAGATGCTAAGGAAAGTGATCAGATCTTATTCCACCTTTAACATGTCCGCAAGGAGATGTGCTTTGCATTATGAGAGATACTAAGGAAAGTGATCAGAGCTTAATTCAACCTTTACTACGAGTTGCCTCAGACTGGAAAATACTTCAGGTGCAAACTTGACTTACTTACTTGGGGAAAAAATCATTAAAACCAAGTTTATAAAATTGTAAAAAAAAAACTTTCTACATCTTTCTCTCATTCTGAGATTTTTATTTAATAAGGTCAAAGCACCTTGTGGCAACTTGTATAGGTAAAATTTATAAGTTCGGCATTACTTCAACCTTGGCATCTCAAGGTCTGGTTCCCACTGACGAGACCTCGATCAAGGTCGAAACCGATCTGCGTAGTGACCCTTCTCTTAATTCATAACATCATACATGTCTTCAAGGAAATGTACTTTACATTATGGGAGATACAAAGCACCTTGTGGCAACTTGTATAGGTAAAATTTATAAGTTCGGCATTACTTCAACCTTGGCATCTCAAGGTCTGGTTCCCACTGACGAGACCTCGATCAAGGTCGAAACCGATCTGCGTAGTGACCCTTCTCTTAATTCATAACATCATACATGTCTTCAAGGAAATGTACTTTACATTATGGGAGATACTAAGGAAAGTGATCAGAGCTTATTCAACCTTTACCACGAGTTGTCCCCGACCTGAAAATACTTCAGGTGCAAACTTGACTTGCTTGTTTGCTTACTTGGGAAAAAATGATTAAAACCAAGTTTATAAAATTGCTTGGTATCTTTAAAAAATAACATATTGTGCTAGGGTTAGGCACCAAGAAAATGGCAGCACTTGATTGCCGGTCTCTTCACTAATTATTGATATTCACGGGCCAGCTATCTCTGATTGGCTACTGGTGGAGATTGAACTGCCCACTCAGTCTCCAAAAGCTAGATAGGGTTAAAAGGCCTTGCCTACTCCCTATAAAGGAATAAAAGGCATTAGATTATTATTATTAAAAATAAGTATTGAAAAAAATTGCAGAAATTTAAAAAAATAACCAAAGTAGGGTGGCATTTAGAGGTAAATTGCATGTTTAAATATACAGTATGATTGGAGGGAAGGGTTAAAAAAAATTGAAAACAAGAACCAAACCTTTAAGACTCGCTTGAAGAGTTTGAATTAAATGTCTACTGAATCATGTGGGGAGAGAAGTAATGTAATTGTTTTTATGGACAGAAAAATCGAAAAGACAATGAGATTAGATTATATTCAAACAGATATGCTTGATTGTAGAAGTATAAACTTTTGCAGTAGATATGGAATAACTCAAGGTTTTGTATTAAGGCCACTATATTTGAATTTGTACACTAATAAGGGAGTGGTTTTCGAACATTTTAAGCAGTTTCCCTAGTCTTGGTTTAAAAAAAAAATATCGTGTCCCTGCACTTTTTATAAAAGAAAAGTAACCTATAATTTTCTCAGCATGTATATCTTTCTAGTAAAAGATGTTGTTATATTTTTTATGATTCTAGTACACAGTTACATTTAACCAAATTAAAATAAAATTGCACACAAAGACATTTATTTTAAAAATTACAACTTTTAAATTTAAAAAAATAAATAAAAATAAAATAAATCAGCTAACGTCTGTTTTTTTATTCCCTTATAGGGAGTAGGCGAAGCCTTTACCCTATCTAGCTTTTGGAGACTGAGTGGGAAGTTCTCTAACTTATTAAATTAATGACCACCTTCTTAGCTTCGTATTAGGCAATTGCTTGCCTGTATCATTTTCAATGGTTTAAAAAGTCTTCTGCCCATCTCCTCCTGGGTGTTCCTTTGATTTATATTAAAAATAACATTTTATATAAAATATAAAATTTTATATTAAATATATAAAATTTATAAATATTATATTATATATAATATTTATAAATTGTCTTCCAGCATGATTCAGCAGTATAATATATTTTATATTATATATATAAAAGTTTATATTAATGATGATAAAAAAATATTTGATGACATGCTAGACGCGTTCATAAGTAGATTTTGTTTTTAAATGTGCAGTATTGTTAATGCTATATTGAAATAAGTGGATTAATAGCTAGTGCATGTGGGAATTTTTCAAAAAATAAACTATTGACTACTGCTTTTTCCTCACAGAAAGGGTTTCTCACCACCCTGCCCCCAGGGTGGTGAGAAATCCCACAGTTTGTCTTTTTCTTCCTTTCCAGGCTTATAGGCCAAGTGGCCTGTTCCGGACTCAGTTCCATCTTTTTAAGGGTCTTCCTGTGCATTGAGTACCTTTTGGGTGGTAATTTAGAATTTGTTTAGGTATTTTGCTTCTATTCATTCTTAGTATGTGTTCTTTCCATTTTTCTCTATAGCAAATAACTGTTTCATTTAGGGAGGTTGTAATTCCAAGTTTTTTTCTGATTTCGCTGCTTTTCATTTTGTCCATTATTGTGACTCCTTCAGTTCTGCGCAGAAGATTCAGTTCTTCTCTCATCTGCTTTTTTTATTTTACATATCTCACTGCCATAAAGTAAGGTTGGTTTAGCTACTGTATTGTAGATTCTTATTCGTGTGTATTTTTGTACATAATTGGCTTTAAAATTTTTATTTTAATGCCTGCTTCTTTTAAAAAGTTTGATATCTTTGGTTCTATATCAGCTTCATTTTAATATGACATTTTGCAACCTAAATATTTGAATGTATTTACTTGCTCTATTATTTTGTTGTTTATTCCTATTTTGCTTCTTATTGGATTAGCACCTTTGAAGGCCATGACTTTTGTTTTGTCGGTTGATATTTCCATACCATATGTTTTTATCAGATTATTTAGACTCCATAATGATTTTTGTAGTTCATCTTCATTATTTCCAAGGATTATTTGGTCATCAGCAAAAAGAAGAGTAGCTAATCTGGTGTTACGGTTTATCTTGAATCCTCCTTCATTAGTTATCTTCCATTCTTTTATGATTTTATCTATGTATATATTAAGTAAAATTGGTGAGAGATGGCAACCCTGATGTACTCCTCAATTTATTGGTTTCCAGCTTGATGTTGAATTATTGTACTTCACAGATATTTTATCTTGATATATATTATATAAGGCTCTAAAGAGTTGGTTTGGTATTTCATATTCTTCTAGCATTTCCCATAGTTTTTCTCTGATAATTTTATCAAATGCTTTGGTGTAATCTATAAAAGCTGTGTGTGTTTCTATGTTTGTTTATTTCTCTGTGTTTTTCAATTAATAATTTTAACGTAAATGCAGAGTCTATGCAAGACCTGCCTTTTCTGAATCCATTTTATTCTATTAATTTTGGATCTACTATACGTTTAAGTTTATATGCTGAGATTTTTGCATACACTTTATAACAGGTACTAAGTAAGCTGATTCCACGATAATTGTTACAATCAGATTTGTGTCCTTTTTTGTAGATGGGAATAACTATTGCTTTGGTCCAATCTTGTGGGCATTTTCCTTCTTTCCAGATCATATTATAACCTGAGTGAGAATTCAAGTCCTGTATATTTGATAAGTTCCAAGTTTATATTGTCTTCTCCTGGAGCCTTTCCTATTCTGCTTTGGTTTAATGCTTCTGTTAATTCTTCTAGAGTGATGTTTTCCAAGTTATCAGAGATGTTTACAAAGGGTAGTTTTCTGTTTTGAATGTTTTCATCATACCATAGATCTTGGTAGTAATTTTGCCATGTTTCTATTTTAATGGTATTAATATCTGCTTTTTCTCTAGTTTCATTGCTTAGATCTTTGAGGATTTTATATGCATTAGGTCTTTTGAGCATACAGTCTCTCTCTCTAATTTTGTTACAAAATTGTTCCATCTGTTTCTGTTTATTCTCCTGCATGCTGCTTTTGCTATTGCTTTTTTTCTGCTGTTCGATTTTTGATTCTATTGTTTTTAGGTTGAGCCAGTTTTTATATGCTTTTTTCTTTTCTTCAATAATGCATTTAATTTCATCATCCCAGTCCCTAAGGCCTCTTTTTCTTTTCCACTTTTTCTTTGTTCCTAAATTTTCTTTTGCAGCTTTTGTCATTATGGTTTTTAGGTTTGACCATTCTTCTTCTATGTTCTGATTTTTTTTGTACTTGTCATCCAGTTCTTTATTCTTTTTTGGTACAGGTCTTGAATACTACTGTCATCCAAAAGTCTAACTTTGAAAGATTCAAAATTTCTATTTTCCTTATGCTTTTTTGTTGTTTTCCATCTTGGTTCCCATTTTATTTTTCCAATTAAAAGGTAATGATCTGATTATATTTCAGATCCTCTGTATACTCTTGTATCTATTATCATTTCTGACATTTTGATATTGCTGATTATGTAATCAATAATGCTTCTTGTGTCTCTTGCTTCCCAGGTGTATCTGTGGATGTCTTTGTGTTTGAAGGTGTTCATTATTTTAAGGTTATTGCTTATAGTAAAATCTCTTAATCTATTTCCATTTCTATTACAGTTAAGCCTAACATTTCTATTACAGTTAAGCCATATAAACCAAACATAGGACCTCCGATAGGTCCTATGTTTGGTTTATATGGTTCATTGCCAATTATTGTGTTGAGATCTCCTATTACCAAAATGTGATCCTTAGGATTGGTCTTATGTTCTGCAGTTGGATGTAGGTTTTCTGAGTCCTCTTTTCCTTCTTCAGGTGCATAAGTTCCAGTTACTGTCATATAGCCTCTGTCTATTTTAATTCTCATTTCTATTATTCTGTCGCTCCAAAAGTTGTAATGGATTATATTGTTTTTAAGAGATTTATGTAGAAAGATCATTACACCAGATTTAGCTCTCTTCTGCTTTTATCCCACTGTATATATAGATATAATTTTCAGTTTCGTCTGTTCCTCTCTGCTTTTTTATAGATTCTGTAATTACTGCTATTTTTACATTTCTTTCTTCTAGTGCTTGGTCCAGTTCATGATTTTGTGGTGGATACTTCTCACATTCCAGGTGGCTATATTCCAATAGGTGTATTTCTGCCTTTTT
Organism: Typopeltis vanoorti; assembly: GCF_054136105.1. NCBI lineage: Eukaryota > Metazoa > Arthropoda > Arachnida > Uropygi > Thelyphonidae > Typopeltis > Typopeltis vanoorti. The sequence continues at coordinate 109,755,101 of NC_143562.1, read as the reverse complement.
TTTTTTTGTTTTCGGTAATTTTCTTCTCGAATCCTTATTCCAAGCCGGTTCGTTACCAAAAATGTTTGTCCGTTTACTACCTTCATGAGTTTTTTTAGTGGGTTAAAAGTTTGACTGAGAGGATTACTGGCCATCTGCAGTCTAGCTTGGTGATGGGGTTGCCATCTTGAGGCCTTCAAGCTTGCCTTAAGTGGTAGGAGAGATTTTTAAAGAGAAGATAGAGATAGAATAGAGATAGAAATAGAATGACACATAGCCCTCGATTACTCTAATAGCATTAGGGTCGTGAGTTACAAGAGTTGGGCGAGGAATGCCATATAGGAAAGATTAAAGAGCAAGGGGCCTACCTCAAAGAAGAGGGAAGAGAGAGAATAGATCCAGCTAGGGGACCATGGGAAAGTCACTTCCCTTGCTATCAAGATGATAGCCCCTTGTTGGTCCACGAGTCCTTATTCAACATATTCGGACCACCCTGCCATATCTGGTGGGCTCCCCGATCCGCCACCCAGGGGACGCGCTCTCTAGAGGTTACAGAGGCTTCTGAGAGCCCACAGTTTGTAAACCAGTGATATAGGGAACTGTTTAAGCATGGGGGAGAGTAGTAGTTGCTAAAGGAAGTGCAAAATTCTGCAGGATGATTTAAATAAATTAGCAGAGTAGGAGAATGATAATGGTTCTAAATTTAAAGCTACAAAATGAAAGGTTATATACTTCTGAATGAAAAGATTACATTATGTGTACTACATTGATGGTACTATATTGCATGACATCTAGGAGGCTACGGATCTGGGAGTGATGGTGGGTAGAGTTAAAGTTCAGTAGGCATATGGCAAAAGTTGGCGATAAAGCTCGAAGGATTACTTAAATAAAAATTATTTAAGTAATTATTAATTCCTAAAGAAACAAGACTACGTTTCTTTAGGAGAAACATAGTCTTGTTTCTCCTAAAGATTAGGAGAAACAAGACTATGATTCAGCCAGTAGTGTGATTTGGTTACCTGGGTTTCTTGGAAATGAGGAGGTAGTAGAGAGGATTCAAAGAGGTGTGCGGAATGCTTCATTCTGAGGATAAACTGAAGGTCTATGAGTTGCAAGTCTAGACAGCAGGTGGAAAAAACAGGGCATGATAAACTTGTTACGATAACATTGACAGAACAAATTTTTAATACATAACAAGTAGAGAAAGAGCTACGAGGTCGCCCCTTGAAGTTGTGTACGAGTGTGCTAACTAGACTTTTTGCTTAGAGTGGTGAATGACTGGAATGGATTTCCTGGAAACCCATTTGATAGGTAATGATTAGTAATGAATGAATAATGATAGGTAATGAATAATAGTTAAGTGTGAGTCTCCGGTGATGAATCCTCTGACTCATCACTGGATACACCCATATCAGCTAATGCCTTTTAATCCCATATAGGGAGTAGGCGAGGCCATTTTAGCCCCATCTAACTTTTTGGAGACTGAGTGAACAGTTCATTCCACTGAAAGCCAATCAGAGATAGCTGGCCCAAGGCTATCAACTATTAACACGCAGTAAAGAGATGGCTAACAAGTACTGCCATTTCATGGTTCCTAACCCTAACACAATATATATTTGTTTAATGTCTGAAAATAGTGTGGGTTCGACGGTCGATTTTCTTGAGTTTACGGGACGAAAAACCCGAGTTTCCGCGAGGAAAAACCTGCTTGCCTGTGCCAGAGATCGACTAACTCGGGAACTGGTCTATAAAAGGCTTAGAAAATGTTTCTCTAGTCGGCGACTAGATTTGAACCCGTCTTCATTCGTGCGGTCAAGTGTCGTGGAGTGCAAACGCCACTTCCACTTAGTTACACAGGCTCATATAATATAATAATAAATTTCAATAACTACTGTAAAGAATTTCATATGAATATCAGCACTAACAACGAAGAAAAAAAAGCTGGGACCTGCAGAACCACTAAAGTTTAAATGCAATTTCCACATACCTTGGTAAAAAGTTTATTAGTGGGGTCCGGTCCCAAAATATTTCCAAAAAATATTTATTATTTAATTTTATATATATTTTTTTAAGTTTGCATTTTTCAGTTTGGAAACATATAATATGTAGAATGATATCGTTAAAAGCCAATTGAATAAGTTCATATGGAATAACATAACTAACCAAAATGTGAAATTAGCAGTGTACAGAATGGTTCGTAAAGAAATTATTATGAATGAATGTTTGGCTAGGAGTACTCCAGGTAACCAAGGAAGACAGATATACAACTAAAAAAAATTACAGGAACGAATCGGTGACATCAACGGCAAAATCAAATCAGATGAGTATATTAGAAAAGAACTTGATATCCTTTTCATTCCAGAAGGTGAGTAAAGGTGATCTCAGGTGCTATGGTCACTTAAACAAAATGGAAGGGAAACGGTTGCCAAAGTACTGTATATGTTTCTAACCGTTCTGTCCACTTTAAGGTCTAGATAATAGATAAGAATCTAAAACCAAGATCTCGGTAAATTAATGCAGCTAATAATACCTTGGAAGAAAGAAATGCAAGACCTGCAGGGCGTCGGGAAAAAGTTATTAGTGGGGTCCCAAAATGTTTGCAAAAAAAAAAGAATTTCTTTTATCTAAAAATAATAATTTTATTAAACATAATTTACAAACATTAAATACATAGTCATATTCTAAAATATTTCCCGAATTAATACATCTCTGAAACATCAAAAATTCTATTATCAAATTTTATTAGAAATTTAAAAGTGCCAGGCCCCTCAAAGCGGGGTCTCGGTTTGAGGCCCGAAAAACTGATGTCTGGGCCAGCTCTGAAGACCGGACAAATAGCAGATTAATGTAGAAGAAAACTGTTAATAGAAGCTAGTAATAATGTAAATTCAATTATGGTATATCGGTTGTAATTAGGATGTAATCATCCATTACTTAATACGAGGATGGTCTGAAACGTTCTCGCCCTAACAGAGAAAAAACGAATTTATAATTTCAGAATTATTTTTCAATATAATCTCCCTTAAGATTAATACATTTATTCCAGCGTCATTAGCCTGCAAAATACCTCTCTACAACTGCTATGGAACCTACTTTGTCTTTTTTGGCTGAACAACCGGCTTCTGTCCACTGTTTTGGACAGAAGCCGGTTGTGTTGTTTGGATTGTGGTGTAATGGGGAATCCACGTCTCATCATCGATTTAGTAATAAATCGATGAACAAAATCAGTTTTATTCTCTTTAAAACGCTCCAAGCACTGTTCAGAGATTTTCATGCGAGTGCATTTTTGATTTGCTGTGAACAAGCGTGACACCCATCTTGCGCAAAGCTTTTTCATTTGCAATTCTTCATGCAAAATATATCCTACACGTTCTTTTAAAATGCCTATAGTCTTAGCAATTATACACACTTTGACTCGCCGGTCATCCAATACCATATCGTGCACTTGATCAACGATTTCTGGTTTTGTTACACGTTTTTGGAAGTCCTTCACGTGGATCATCATCAAGGTGGTACGGCCATGTTTAAACTCGGCAGCCCATTTCTTAATTGTCGAAAACGTAGGATAAAAGTGCCATAAACTTTTATGAACTTCGAATGAATTTCGTTTGGCGTTAAACCTTCTTTTAAAAACAGACTTTTGTAACCGCACGATACTCAATTTTATCCGTTTCAAGGGATACAGACAACACTTTTGCTTCAGACAGCTGTATAAAACGAACTACTTGATAGAATAACATTATAAATATTATAATAAAACAAATTACTTGCAATTTCACATGGATGCTTATGTCAGATGTACGAACTTTAAAAAAATATTGCAGATAGTGTTGCCATCTATGGTTGAGGCCAAAAACCTTTCCGACCACCCTCGTATATACATTATGTGACTGTCAAAACAGTCGATCCCAATATTCTGATAAAAGAGTAAATAATTTTGTACTTGTCTCGTGGTAGCTTCATGATGCAGTGTGTAACAGAAGGATTGAGATTTGATTCTAGCCAAGGAGTGAAAAAAATTGTTCTGTCTCCCCTTTCTCTTTTTGTGTATAAAATTTGATGTTTATCCAAACCAATCAAAACTTGATAATAATATACGATTATTTACAATTAGGAATATCTTTATCAAGCACACTCCAGAATGACAACGATGAAAGATCTAGGATTGCTGCTTATCAATCTGCAGTCCACGTAGTCCATTTGGGGAAAACAGGATGCAAGTTATTTTGTTTTTCCTTGTGATTTTTTCCATTTGGCTCTTTTTATTTATTTTACTAATCTTTTAACAAGAAGGCCAGCATAGCTCAGTGGAAGCCACGTTTGCATCCTTAGGACTAGGCCTCCCGAAGAAAGAGCAAGGTTGTTCATTTCAGTGTTAGTCGTCGACTAGAGGAACTTTTTCCAAGTCTTCGACCGTTTCCCGAGTTAGTCGATCTCTTTCACCAGCAAGTAATTTTTTTTTTTTTCTTGTACTATTTCAGACAAAAACCTATCGTGTTAGGAACCACGAGATGGCTACACCTGTTTGCCAGTTTCTCCACTGGATGTCACTTAGAAATTAGTAATAGTGTTGGATTATCTCTGATTGGCTGCTGGTGGCGCCACTTATTGAGTCTTCAAAAGTTAGTGCTACAACGGTCTCGCCTACTCCCGATAAGGGAATAAAAGTCGTTAGCGGTTATTTTAACAAGGAGTAAAAAACGCTCTGTTAGCATGGCAATCTCTGTACCGCATGAAATTAAGGGCAAACAATGGTAATAGAATTCTGCACTTTTCTCTGTTAGTCTTTGTTTAGCTAAACATGGTTAGGAAGCCATTTATCTTATAAATCAAATTTGTACAGGTGATAGGCATTTGGTAAGCGTATCTGATATCAAACATTCCTATGATCAGAAACCTCCCTCTCACTATTCCAAGAGAAAAACTATGGCTACAAACATATTTACAAATTTAATTAGTTAGATGGATTTCTCTTATATAAAGATCTGAAAGTTTGAATAGAACTGACGTGAAACTACGTAATTTCTGCAAATAAGTTCTAGAAAGAAACGGCTGTCCTCCTCCATAGGAGATAAATCTTAACACGTCATGAATGTGAGATATCAAGGGTAGCCTATGCTGTTAGAGCTACAACGAAACATGCATGGTAGATTTGTATCTCTACTTCTCATGTATGGCCTTATGTAATGTAGAAAATCTCCCCAATTTACAGATGTATACTCCATATTACTTTTCATCTTCCAAAGCCCTCTCAAACTATGGTTACAGATAAGGTCTGGTCATAATAACTTATAAGGTTAATTTCTGAGTTTGTCACATTTTTTCTTTCCTATAAAATGCTTTGTTAACAATGACTGCGCATGAAAACGTCCGCCTATTTTACAGTATTTTATTGCAGTCTTTCATCTCAGACATTCATCAGATTCCCTCAGGAATGGGAAACGCAGTAATTTTTTTCCGTTTCCATCTAAGACATGGGATGCAAATTAATGCTGCTTACAACCAGTGCCGTAACGAGGCAGGTTAAACGGGTGCACAGGATCTGAAATTGGGTATATAAAAAAAAATCAGTATTATATTTTCATTTTCAAATTTTAAATTTTGCCGCCATGATGGGGAGGGGAGTGATTCCGTAACGTTTTTGGTTCGAGTTAAAATTAACCGATCTATTTCTATCGTTGTTTTTTTTTTCCCCAGAAAAAGGGAGGCCAAAAATAAAATCGTGCACAGGGCCCATTGAAAAGCTAATGACGGCACTGTCTACACACAGTGTTTCATATGGCGATGCAAGTAAATGTTACAGAAGTAATTAAGTAAAAACAGAAACTTGTATTTTGGTTGTTTCAGGGACTTTTGCAGTTCGAGAGCCTCCGTAGCTCAGTCAGTATAGACGAAGCCCTTTGGTCGGAAAGGGCTGTGTTCGATTCCCGTTCATGATGTGAGGAACCTTTATCTGATCTCTTTCGACTAAAGGTGAGTTAGCCACAGTGGTGCACTCAGGATTTAATCTTGGAGGGGGCCGAGTTGAGTAGACGATTTGAGAATACACACTACGCATCGCATACGACCGAGCATCTGCAAGATCGCTAATTCATAAGTAGTACAGAAATAAAAGACACAACATAAATTAAAAAAAAAAAAAAAAAAATTTGGAAATTTTTCTAGTGTTTTTTTTTTCATTTTTTTTGGGGGGGGATGCCAGGGTCCCCTGACTCCCCCTTCTGGATGCGCCGCTGGTTGGCCAGTCTCATAAGGTAGTAAAGTTTTTTTTTTCTCCCGTGAACACACGCTGCTACATTCAAATATACTCCCCCTCCCACCATCCCAACGGCAGACTCGGCGACAGGCCGGTTCGGAAGTTGTAATAACAAAATCAAATGCAACACGTGGACCCTGCATTGGAAGCGGGATAAACGCGCAGAGGAGAAAGTAGTACTAATGATTCAAATTAAATTCAAAATAATTGGTAAGGTAAAACTAAAAGCGTACTTCTTTCTTCATGATTATTTTTGAATATCACTAAAATATTCTCATTCCTCGATATGTAAACTAATTCAGGTAGCAAGGCATCGAAATTGTTTAGCTTTGAAAATAAAAAATAAAATGCTCTAACCCCTTTTATTCTCTGAATGGAGTACGCAGACTATATAATTAGCTTTTAAAGACAAGTGGTCAGTTAGTCTCCATCTCTCAGCCTTCACTGATCAATGAAACAAAACTTTCAGCAGAAGAGTATGACCAGCTGCTACCGCCATGTCGTTGCCTTAAACCCTAACCCTTCCATTATTTTCTTTAATGTTGAGTTCTATTGTCATTTTTCGAGATGTAGTATTAAAAAGCCAGTTTTCCCAGCCAAAAAAAAAAAAAAAAAACTTACATCAAAGATTGACTAATTCAGAAACCAGCCGAAGAAAGGCCTAGAAAAAGATTCTTCAATCGGCAACTAGAATGGAACCTATAATGGTCTTCTGGCAGCCTAGTGCTGTATTACCATATGCCATAGCCATAAAAATTAAAAAAAAAAAATATGCCTTTTAATTCCAAAGGAATTACACAAAACAAATTTAGCACTACACACTAGGCAACTCCTATAGATAGGAGGAGTTGTGTAGTGGTCCAAAACACCATTATTGTCTGGAACAGTGCGAATCCAGTGATTGATTTTATTTTCGAGTTGCGGAATTAAGAAACCGATTTCTGGAAACAACAACAAAAAAAACACGAACTGTTTGCCAGTGCCTGACATTGGCTAACTCTGAAATCGGTTGAAAGACAGAAAATGTTCTAGTCAGTAACTAGAAACAACAACAAAAGAAAAGTATCCAAGTTTTACATTCAAAGTTTACATACTTTGCTAGGCCTTTTATCACCGGTTTCCCAAGTTAATTGATCTTTGTCAGGCAAGTACAATTTTAAGTCTGCGACTTAAGATCTCCAATTCAGATTAATTAAGATCTCCATTTGAGATATGTAGTATTAGGAATCACGAGCTGGCAGTATCTCCTTCCCAAATGCTTTTGAAAATCATTAGCTTCGGGACAGCTGTCAGTTACAGCTAAAGGATAAAGATTGGCTGCACAACTGGATTTAACCACCTTACCGGCCATTATGGATGAAATACGCATCCTCATACGTTTCGTATCCATCATATATTTCAATGTAATATCAATGGTATTACAATTTTAATATGCACTTCGCATCCAGGATAACCTTGACCGGTAGCGTGGTTAAAGCTGGGGCTAAACAGCCTTGCCCACTTCTTTTGGATTATAATAGTAGTTAGCAGATTCATTTTTAATCAAAGTTGAGCAGCTTTCAGAAGTATACTGACTCAAATCTAGGAATATTATTAGACAAAAAGAGTTTGAATACCAAAACCAAATCTTCAAGACTTGCTGGGTAAAATGTATAAGAGATAGTATCTATACAGAGAATTCATACGACTGCTTGGAGAAGAATATAGAAGAAAAATATTTTTATTTTCGCCAAACTGAAGTTTTTTGCAAAGACAGAAAAGACAGAAAAATTCGAACCTTATGGGTAACCCAATAAATTTATGAAGCAAAAAGTTCATAGAAATTTAGTGAGCATGAAGCATTGAGAATAGTGGTTATTAAAAATTCTAACACTTTCTACTTCCAAAATTAACAGTTGAAATTCTTATCTAGTTTGATATTACTGATCGTTGGGCCCAATACTGTTGTGATTTAAAGACGAACAAGACGTTTTGGTCATAAACCCTATATATAATTGTCTGAAAGATTAATTTTTGCGGTCGGGTTGACTTTCTAGGACAAGAAAATCTTACTTGCCTGTGCAGATGCTCAGCTATCTTGGAAATCAGCCAAATAAACAGTCCTAGAAAACATTCTACCAGTCGAAGACTAAAACTACATTAGCTTCCATAAATCAAGGAACAAAGAAAGATCATGAATTTTCATGCACTTCTGTGAAAAGCAGTATTATATGAGATGTGTAAGAAACACCCACAATAACTGTAATGAATAGTTTAAATTCAGCAACAAACAGTGGCGCACCCAGAGGGGGGCCAAGGGGCCCGGGAACCCCCAAAGAAAAGGAAAAAAACACTAGAAAAATTTCCAAAAATCTTTTCCTAATTAAAATTCTTTTTTTTTATTTATGTTGTGTGCTACTTATGAATTAGCGATCACTGCAGATGCTCAGTTATAGGTCGTATGCGATGTGTAGTGTGTATTCGCAAAACGTCTACTCAACTCGGCCCCCTCCAAGATTAAATCCTGAGTGCATCACTAGCAACAAATGGGTATATGAAGACAATTACCAAAAACAAGAAGTCAAAATCAGATTGTCAAAGTGCCTCAATAAGGAATGCAATTATCCCTCACAACGATGTTTCATACTGTTTATAATAGCGTCCAGGAGCTCAGCCGGTAATGTCTATCGCTACTGGAAAGCTGTCCTAAATCCCTCGAGGTTTTTTCAGGGAGGGGTGGGGTTAATGGCCAGCAAGTCCATATAGAGCATCCCAGACATCCTCAATAGGATAAAGGTCAACAAACCTGCCTGTCCAGTCCATATTTGCGATAGTCTCTTCTTGAAGATATCCGTGAACCAGCTTCGCTCGATGAAGACAAGCATTTATATATGAGAACATTTAACCTTGTAGAATAAATGTCTCCCTTATCGCACCTACATAGGGGTCCAAAATCTTGTCTCTATAAGTTGCAGCATTCATGGATCTGGGAGAAAAAAACAAGCTGGTGTATCCACCCAACCACATGACTCTCACATAAGTGTCCCTTTCACAAATGTTATAGGGATGATAACGTGTCACTGGTTCTCTTCAAATCAAGGTTGCGAGTTTTAAGCACACGTGGTATCACTTTGTAGAGAAGTTCAGACCCTCTGTAAACAATACTGACCTCCCATTGGTCTAGGGTCCACTTCAAACGTTTTCTCCTAAGGAGTGGGCATAGTGGCAGGCAAAGTCACCTTCCTGAAGCCTTCTGCGCACAGTTGAGGCATATACTAATGTTTTTGTAGCATAGTCCGATTCGTAGTTGATTCGGGATGGCACTCCTGTTTCAATGAGAAGGTAATTGAAGATATTGGAATTGGTTTCACAGTCTGTGAACCACAGAACGCCTCACATCCAACCACTGGCTACTACCACCTGAATTTGGTTTGGCTTACAGTCTTACGATGGCATACCATCTGAATTCACTGGTTAAATGCTCTTAGTCATATCCAATAAATTTGCTATCATGAAATGCCTTGTTCTCCCTCCAAAACGCCTGCTTTTATACTGTGGCCTATTTGCATACACATTTGTATATGATAATCAGACTCAGTGTCAACTGTTTTATATATAATCTACATGGCATTATGGAAGTAGTTGTTACTTCGTGACTATAACTTTCCACAGTGAACAGTTTTTGTAATGTCCATAACTTGCATCTTCAAGTAGAATAAAAATCTTGAGTCCATATCAGTGTTGTAGAAGCAGTATATTCATAATGTGTTTCTGCTTCATGCATTAATAAATATCAATCTATTGTCAATATAAAAATATATTAAAATACATTCCTTCCAGTGTTCTCATAGCATATGATTATAAACCACAATTTAGCATTGAAAGTTTGCTATTTTTTTTCTTCTGGTTCCTGAGTTTGTCTATCATTAGTCCTATCCTAAATTACGCTCACGTGTAAACCTACACATTTTATCGTGTAGGCATTTGGAACCGAAATCCTACGGAATAGGTTACTTCTTATCCCTGGAGATTGTAGAAGCTTGTGGTCATGGGGGCTAGTTTGCCTGTTCTGGGGGACTAAGAACCCGAGTTTCCGGGTGAAAAACTCCCTGCCTTCGTATGAGACCGGCTAACTCACCTTTAGTCGAAAGAGATCATTAGTACAGGCTAAGTATTTTTTTTTCCTTCTCAGGAACTCAGGCAATAATACATAGTTATGGACAACAGTATGGCAACAGTCTTCTGCCATACTCTCTTCTCTATTGAAATTCCTGATATCCTTTCGCTTATAATGATGCGTTAAGGTGGAATTAGCTGCCTTGTGATCTAAAAAAAAAAAAAAAAAAAATAGAGACCAAATATTCACTTTTATTCCCTTTTGGTATAAAAGGTGTTAGAGGATTTTTAAGAAAAAAAATGTGTTTCTTTTTTTGCCGCTCCCATTCACAAACGGTTGATGGGAGTCACCTAAACAAATTACATTAATAGAATGAATGGGCTAAGGATTGTTTCCATAGTATTGACTTTTCTTAATTTTTTGTTTATCTGATCCAGAAACTAGACATAGGACTTTGTTAAACCATTCCAGGCCTCCAGTAAGCAGGGCAGTAGTCTCACACCATGAGATAAAATTTATTCTTTACCTAAAGGCAACCATAAAGACCCATGTCTATGACGGAATTCGAAACCGCAGCTGTTGGTTGGAGACCAAGTATACTAACCATTCAGCCAACCAACCCAGCACATTGTCATTTTAGTGTTTTCTAAATTAAGTACAGCACCTCACGTGGACTACCAAATTAATGAATTAACAACAGGTAGCGAGTAAAGAAATGTGTGTACTTTTAGATAATGATTAAAAAAAAATCTCCTAATGTTTCTCCCTAGCCTGATTTTTCCGAGTGGTTAGCTTATTTGCTCGCTAATGCTTACTCAACACATAGTATCAATTCTGCTTTATTATAGGTTCATAGTTTTCGTAGGTGGGACTCGCATAAAAAAAAAAAAAGTAGGCAGTATGAAAGCTTGTCTACTGCCCCCCCCCCCCCCGAGTTACTTGGCAATATGCGTCTTAAAATTCCATACAGTTTAACATAAGAAAAGTATATCAAACAGGAGTATATACATAAATAAATCCTATAGCACATGTAGCTCCTTTAACCCTAACTTCTGAAGGATAGCTGGTTTCAAGCCTTGCATTAACAGTGGCCTATCAATGAATCAAGGGGTTTCAGGAGGGAGCGTAGAGCACTATCGCCACATGGTGGCCCTAAATACACATCAATAAACTATTTTTTGTTCGAAAAAAAAACATGCAATGGAACAGTGGCAAACTTAAACTTCGAAGTCATTTTATGAAATGCTATGTCCTGATTTTCCGTGGTTCATCACCTTTCTTCAGTCCACTGCTGGACGAATGTCCCTCCGTGTTTCACAGGCCAAAATAGAAGTTGTACATCTCTCCACCATAAAAGTCCATAACATCTTGTTATCCCGCCTTACCATCTTACCACTTTTCTACCTTGTTTCTAACAACCAGTTCTTACTACCCATTCTGTTATCTTTATCCATCCGTTGTGAGATGAACAAAGAGAACCTTCATAGTTAATGAAATAATAAGAAAAAATATGACACTTTTATACCTCTGATATATATATACATATATATATATATATATATACACACACACACACACAGGAGTAGTTTCTTGGGCTGAAACACACATTCAAGAACACCAGTGGCGGCCCGTACATAAGCACTGCGACACTGCAGTACCCCTAAGGAAAAAATTTAAAAAATAAATTTTGTTTGTGTTTATAAATGATAACAATGCTTACAACATTATATAAATGCAATATAACATGTTAAAGGTTACAGCTTATATTTCTACATTGATTAAATAGTTAATAATTGGAATGTTCTTTTAACACTTCAGATTACAAAACAAATGCACTGCGATCTAACTCCGATATTCGTTTGCGCTTGTCATTGCACGTTACGTCATTAGATCACTGCCGTCTGGGCAATGTATCTTATTATTGTGCACTTTATTTCTGTGAGATATGAAACGTTTATTATTGGTGTGTGGTGAACTATTTTTTGTAAATCTTTTTTATTTGTTTACATAATTATTTATTTATTATGGATATAAGGCTGAATTATGATGAGTGTCACCATTAAAAATATGAAAATATTTTTTCAATTATCGTTACATGAAACAAATGCACTGCGATCTAACGCCGATATTCGTTTGAGCTTGTCATTGCACGTTACGTCATTAGATACAATGCCGTCTGGGCAGTGTATCTTATTATTGCGCGCGTTATTTCTGTGAGATATGAAACGTTTATTACTGGTGCGTGAACTATTTTTTCTAAATCTTTTTTATTTTGTTAAAATAACATATAATTATTTATTTATTATAGATACAAGGCTGAATTATGATGAGTGTCATTGTTAAAAATATGAAAAGAATTTTTTTTCAATTATCGTTACACGAAACAAATACACTGCAATCTAAAGCCGATATTCGTTTGCGCTTGTCATTGCTATTGATACGAAACTTTTATTATTGGTGTTTGTTCGAGGTGAGGATGAAATATTTTTAATAAAGCAATTTTTTAATATGTAAATTTATTTAGTAATAAATTCGTTACTGATTAGGAAAATTTTATTTTATTTTTTTTATAATAATCCCAACACCACCGCCTCCGAAACCATAAAACACAGCTTCATGAAAGACGCAAAACCTATCCAACAACTAGCAAACGACTTTAACCAATACTTTGCAGATTCCATCCAAGAACTGCACAGAAATATTCCCCCAATCACAAAACGAGACCCTCCACTTAGACCACAATCAAAACAGACATTATGGTTCCCAACCATAAAAGAAGCAGAAGGTTAGAGGACGCTGTGTAGGCATACAAACGGTTGCCTGGTTGTATCGCTGGTCCAGTTTTTATACTTTAATGTGGTTCAAACTCCTGTTGTTAATTTAAGTGTCACAAAGTAACTCTTCTTGTCACGCTGAAGACAGTGATATATAATTCATCGAAATCGGCCAAGTGAAACCCAAATTTTGAGTGTGCTGAAAATTGAGCAGAGTTCACCGGTGTCACTAACGAGCATAGAACAAAGGACGTCGCCATCTTTACAGTTGTTTAAGGGAAGAAAGGTGAGCCATGAAGTGCAACAAGTGCATGAAGGAATTAACGTCCGACGGAAGTCATATAACCTGCAGGAAATGCCTTAGGAATCTTCACTTTACATGTTCCGGATTCTCAGAAACAACATGGCAACACAAATCCAATGCCAAGCGAGAAGAATGGAAATGCCTATACTGCAGAGAGGACAAAGAAACGCAGCAACCCACGACGCAACTGATTACGCCAGAGGTAGAAGCGGACGATGAACTGAACAGACAAAAAAAAATACCGGTGAGTCTTATAATTTGAGTTCCGTAAATTTATTACTAGAAAAAGGTTTAGAAAATATAAAAGCCAGCTTGATAGGTCTTGTCCAAGAACTATTTGATAAACAGAATAAAGAAATAACAAAAAAAATAGCGAATATGAAGAGGTTGTTAAATTTAATAATTCAAAAGCCGAAGACGTCTTACAAACGATTAAAGACATTAAAACCAGCATTAACTGACAGGCAGCACAAATTGATAAAAGACACATCGGAACTCCGTCAAGAATTTAATTCCCTGAAACTACAATACGAAGTTTTAAACCAACAACAACATACAGAAGACCTTGTCATAAACTGAATCCACAGAAAATCTCAGAGACATAGTTTTAAAGTTAGGCCATGTAATTGACATCCCCCTAGAGCATAATGATATTCAGAGACCATAAATCAGTTTCCCAGGAAGAACAAAAAACAAGGCTCGCCACGACCTGCACCAGTCATAGTTCGTCTGACAAGCAAGGCTACAAGAAACAATTTCATAAAAGCCAGCAGACTGAAAAAAAACAGTAGTTAAGGATTTAAATGCATCGCAAGCCAATACGCCAATCTTTCTATGTGAGTATTTAACACCTTTCAATCAGAATCTTTTGAACCAAGCAAGAAAAAAGTATCAATTTTTATGGATCAAAGACGGCAAAATATTCTTCAGAAAGTCACAGACTTCAAAGTCTATACAAATAAAAAGCTCGGAAGATATAGATAGGTTGCCAGAGTGAAACAAAAGACTCCAACTTAGTTCAATAGGATCTCAACACAACAAAAATGAATGTGATATATAATTACAAGCGATTCGAAAGTATAATTACATCAGTAATTGTACTTTCGAATCGCTTGATGCATGGAAACAACACACAGTACAAGCGAGAGGTCTCTCAATCTTGCATCAGAAGCATCCGAAAACATTGGTTATAGTTACAGGCTTATCTGAGGAATTACACTGATATTGATTCTTACAGAAGTATCCATAACTAATGACGAAGCGACTGCTTTCCAAATTCCAGGCTTCCAACAACATAATCATGCTGCCAAACAAAAAGAGGAGGTGGAATATTAATATTTATCAAACAAAAATTAATAGCAAAAGTAACAGCCTATCAGTTTGAGCATGCTGAAACCCTTTGCCTCGAAATCACCAATAGACAGCATCCCATAATACTAAATGCTATTTACAGGTCACCAAACCTAAACATGATAAAATTCTTGCACGAACTCAATTGCTGGCTTTCAAGCCAAGAAATATGCTCAACTGAATACCTAATGATAATTGGCGACATAAACATAAATATTGCAAACGAAAACCAGAACAACACTGTACAATACCTAGACATGCTATACATGTATAATCTAATACCAACAATAACATCGTGTACTAGAGAAGAAATATTCGGAAATACTATCACTGCCTCCTGTCTAGATCATATAAACGGCCGAGCACCACCAAACAGTTACACTGCATCAGTCATAAAGTGCAAAGTAGCAGACCATTACTTCACCGCTCTAAACCTGCACACCAAGACAATATCCATGCAATGTCCCACAGAAGAAAAGCAACAGAAAACAATAATAGACGAAGAAATAGTCAACCACGAAATAAGAAAAACAGACTGGGAACACCTGGCATCAGATATCTTATACAACAACATTAAACTCACACTGGAGGAAATATATAAGAAAGCTACAAAGAAAGTCAGAATTCGTACAAAAACAACACAAAATCCTTGGATAACACAAAACTTAATCCTAGAAATACACAGAAAGGACGCTTTATGGAAAGAATTAAAGCGATATCCAAATAACACAACTTTAAAAACTGAATATAAGATACCAAGGAATCGCCTTATAACACAAATCAGAAATGCAAAAAGAAGCTACTACAGAGACAAACTAACCTCTGCACAAAACAACCTGAAACAAACCAGGCATCTGATCAATGAGATGGTAGATTTTGTTCCCAACACCACCGCCTCCGAAACCATAAAACACAGCTTCATGAAAGACGCAAAACCTATCCAACAACTAGCAAATGACTTTAACCAATACTTTGCAGACTCCATCCAAGAACTGCACAGAAATATTCCCCCATCACAAAACGAGACCCTCCACTTGGACCACAATCAAAACAGACATTATGGTTCCCAACCATAAAAGAAGCAGACTTCTCTCTGCAATACATCAAACCAAACAACCGCCCAGGAATTGATGGTATCGGACCTAAAGATATAAAGCAGCATGCAACTAGTTTGTCCTATCCTACTAAAATTAATAAATAAAATATAAATATTTAAAACAGGACAGATACCAAGTATGCTAAAGCCCGCCATAATCACACCCGTATACAAACATGGAAAAAGAAATTTAATCAGCAATTACAGACCCATAGCAACATCTCTCTTGGAAGACTTTACAGACGTAATTAATACCGCCTTAGACAAAAACAAAATTGCCATGGTAGTATTTATTGATCTAACTAAAGCATTCGATACACTTACACATCAAACTTTGTTAGAAAAGCTGAGGCATGTTGGAATAGACGGGCCTCTTCACAGGTGGCTTACAAACTACCTTCAAAATGGAAAGCATATCACACGTATCGGGTCAAACCGAAGCAGAGAGTTACCAGTAACCTGTGGAGTATCACAGGGAGCTGTAGTCTTCCCAACTCTATTCAACATTTACACGCACGATATTAATCAGCTACCACTCAAAGGTAAGATAGTCCAATATGCAGACGATACAGCAATAATATCCATCCATAAGAACGCAAGCATAGCCCAAACAAATATGCAACATGACATAAATCTGATCATAGACTGGCTCACGGAAAACTCCATATACCTAAACTCAGAAAAGACAAAATTAATGATATTCAGAAATCCACTGACTCGACCAGTTGCTAACAAATATATAACCATCCACAATTCACTTTCCAACATAAAAAACACACAGAACAGCAAAACCACTACAATCACTCAGGTTGAAATAATACGATACCTTGGAATTTACTTCGATGCAGATATGAACTGGAATAGCCACATAAACAATCTACACAACAAACTCCGAACAATAAGTACCAAACTCTACAAGTTAAAAGACAGTTCCCATACGCCTAAAAACACTAATATACAAAGCACTATGCCAAAATATACTAAGATACGCTATAACAACGTATGCTTTCTGTGCACCCTACAAATTAAATAGATTAATGTCGCTTTAGTACATAATGATAAAAGTGATCTTTTGGGAACAAAGAGAAAATAACGACCTTATACACTGCAATGTCAGAACACAAAATACTGACACAAAATATTTATGTCACTATGCAGCTTTGCTAAAACATTATTTCGATGCCAACTACAGGACAGTCAGAAATACATAGCGTATAACAAGACCTCAGACTACTAATTATATCACACATAAATACAATAATCACTACAGAAAGGCCACGCGAAACTTCTACATCCCAGACA
Organism: Typopeltis vanoorti; assembly: GCF_054136105.1. Taxonomy (NCBI): domain Eukaryota; kingdom Metazoa; phylum Arthropoda; class Arachnida; order Uropygi; family Thelyphonidae; genus Typopeltis; species Typopeltis vanoorti. Next base: position 109,737,944 of record NC_143562.1, on the reverse strand, counting down.
TGATAAACAAATTACCTGGATGTGTTGAATACAGAAACCTTACAAACTACAATTGCCTGAAAAGAGCTCTAAGGACATACTATGAACAAGAAACACGCACCCAAAATACCATACAAACTTAATGAAACAACATATTCGTTCAGGCCTCCAGTTCAGCGACGCATCAATACATTCCAAGTTAGTGTGTGTGTGTGTGTGTGTGAGCGCGCGCGCAAATTTCTCAATCATAGATTTCGTAGCTTCCCAACACAGCAAAAAAAAAAAAACCAACTGGTGTCATCCTCAGATAAGCTTACATATAAGCTTCGAGGATGAAAGCAGAGAAATTAGTTCTCACCAAGATGTATCACATGTAAACCAAAGTATGTAATGTATTATATGTAAACAAATGTATGTCATGTAAATCTCATATGTAATCAAATGTATGTAATAACTAACAAAACTATGCAATAGACTGATTATATCCATTGATATTGTATATATAGTGTAAAATTGCAAAGAAATATATGTAATAATCATCATTATGAATATTATAATAATATATGTTGTAAACAGTTATTTTAAAAAAAACTATGTACGAGAAAATATTTGCTATGCATAATTGTCTTCATATAATGTATGCAATTTATCTGAGAAATAATAAAATGTTAAAAAAAAAAATATATATATATATATATATATATATATATATATGCAGCACCCCCACTTCAAACCCAGCTCTGTGCTCTAGTTATTGCATTGTGCATAGGGCTAGTTCTATGAAATCTCATTGAAAAGTAATTGTCTACTTTTACACTTCTTTCCTTTTGATGCAGAATGTTATAATAAAAATTCTGTGTAGAAAACGTTAATGAATTATGAATCTGAAAACAATTATTTCAGTTTAAAAGCAAAAAATCCCCATAAAAGTAACAAGTAAAATATTAAATTACATACATACCTTTTAAAAATGTATTTTTCTGTTTAAATTTGTCTCACTATAAATTTACAATTCACACTTCAATGGCTCACTAGCCACAGAGGGCAAACTAACCGGTCACTGTTCACAAATCAGAAAAAGTCTAAACATGAATAAGTGAATTTATGACATAATTTAAAAAAAAAAAAACTTATGGAGAGAGAGAGTATTACAGGAATAAATATGGTTTGAAGGAGAAGCAAATCGTCTCGTAAAATTTGTTGCTCAAGTGTATTTCACTGGTTTGTGTATATTTTGCTCCGTTTTCCAAGAATTTTATTTATTTTTACTGAAACTCAGTAAACATAACATCCGATCATTATCATCCACACTTTCAGGAATCCTAAATTCATTAGTTTTTTTTTTTTTTTAGTATCAGCGGTTCTTCTGTCTTATCAATCTCACATATGCTGGTATTTTGTTGTAGATCAATGTCTCATAACACAGAACATTCATTTTTATTCAGGCAATAGATATTTTTTACTGTCTGTTATTTCCTAAGACTAGAATAAAAATGTCTCTATATACCATTAAAAAACTTTGCGACCTCAACAGATACTGCACAAGCAAAAGAAAAAACAATTAGCATTTTTCTCCTAATATCCACTTTCAAATTTTCACTTCCAGAAAACATGCGTAACAACTGTTTATAATATACATCAGATACGAAAAGCGCATATCTCATGACAGGTGACAACGTTCAATTGGATTGGTTGCCACAATAACCAATCACAGACAGATGCTAGGTGCCGAGTGAGCTCAAAATTTTTGCTCACCTAGCCACGCCTTCTCAGCGGTTTAAAAATACTACAATGATAAGAATTTGACCCACTGCATCCTCTTTACATATTTTCAAAGGTGTATGTATTTTGAAAGCACACCCAGGCTATTAACGCGAATGTGAAGCAATGTTTACGCATCGAAAAGTGCACTCTTCATGAAATACTAATCCTTCATTATCCTCATGAATAGGGCAATGAAGTATTAGTATATTGTGTTTATATTTAGGAATTAGGCAAAGTCTGCAAACAATTAGGGGAGCCTTTAATGGGAATAAGCAAAAATATATATCGGTGATAATGATATTTCGTGGATGAGCACCGCACACCTGGAACATTCGCCCCTGACTTGTAATGAAATTTATTTGAAAATTAGTGTATCTCCAAAACACAGGGATGCCCTGTATATTGTCTGAACCTGTTCCACACAGTCTATTTTTTCTTGAATTGTGGGGGAAAAACTTAGTCCGCAGGAGAAAAAAAAATCATAATTACCTACTGACTAGTCAGACTTTTCCTGATATATGTGTGGACTGTTATACAAATAAATATGAAACAAAACTAGTTATACTCTCAAATGGCCTTCAAGATAAAGAAGTGTAATAAATCAGCCATGCAGAAGCTACAATAAATTTAAAATTGTTTCACATCATACAGGAGCTCGTGAAAAAAAGCATTAAAGTAATAAGCAGGGGTATGGTTTTGAGAGAGAATTTATCAAACCATGTTTTGGTTAAAAGTTTAAGAAGGGGCTCTTACACCTCCTTGTTAAGCGTTTACTGTTATTTAACATCACTTGTTATTAAAGAAGCTGATTTGGAAATACGACTTGCAAAAATGTATTTGATTTCATAATCATAATAACAATAATCAGCTAACGTCCATTATAGGAAGTAGGTATGGTCATTTTACCCCAATCTAACTTTTGGAGACTAAGAAGGCAGTTCATTTTCCACTGGTAGCAATCAGAGATAGTTGGCCCAAGACTACCACCAGGGCTGGTCCGAGAGTATCTGATACCCCTAGGCAAAGAAAATTTAGGCACCCCTATGCATTGTCTCTCTCTATATATTTTGTCATACTCACACAAACCCCGAAGTCTTCGCGCACTTAGGCGATTACCTAGGTTCACCTAATGATAAAACTGGCCCTGACTTCCACTAATTTTAAATGGCATCCAATGAAGAGACTGGTAGACAAGTCTTGCCATCTTGTGATTCCTAACCCTAGCATGATATGTTTATTATCTGAAATAGTGTAGGTTCTACAGTCAATTTTCTTGAGTTTATGGCATGAAACACTAGTTTCTTGGTTTTTTAGAAAAATGCACTTGCCTTTGCCATAGAACAACTAATTCGGGAACCGGTCAAAAAAAAAAAAAAAAAAAAAAAAGGCTGAGGTTCCTCCAGTCGGCAACTAGACTTGAACGTAAATCTGTCTTCGGATGGCCTAGCGCTGAGGATGCAAATGCCTTTTCCACTGAGCCACACAGGTCTTCCTACAAAATTAAAATCCAAAATTTGTGTTGAATTGAGAAAATCGTTTTCAAGAAATGGGATAGAATAATAAGATGCTTCTTTTCCTTATTAAAAAAAGTTGATAATGATAATATATTACTAAGACGACTTCTGTGATGGTTTTAATAGCGCAAGGACACCAAAAGTCATACTTCACCATATCAAAGGTAAGACGATCACAAATATCCATGCCTGCAGCAGGATTTAAACCCGTGACCGGTTGGAGAGTGGGAACCCTAACCAGGCTAGTGACAACTTCACAATAGCCAAAAAATACATATCCCAGTATAGCACAAAAACATCTTGATGTGAAAAAATTGGTAACGAGTATCAGTAGTGTAACAACAATGCTACACATCGTCATCGGTTGGAAATTATTGGCAGTGTTTCTTTTAGTGGTTGAAAGATAAAAATTACTGGGTGTAAGATCGAGACCTCTTAACCGACGCTAATGTGGTATAGCTTTATCATACGGGAGCTGGCAAGCGGCATTACTCCACTGACGTGCACTTATCTGAAAATGCGTTTGGAACGTTTTCTTCTTTACTAGTAGCCTGTTTTGAACTGCTTTTACAGGAAAATGTGTCAGTTAGCATTGATTGGTATGACTGTACAACACTCACGTGATAACACGAGAAAGATTATTATATAAATATATTTTACTAGTGTAAAATGTAATGGGCTATTGACTTGTTTTTTTCGAAATGATAGAGAATTAATATGCCATTAAAAATAAATTTTCTCTTCAGTTTAGGCTTTACAAAAAAAAAAAAAAAGGCTTGCGTAATTCGTAGATGGTGTTACTAGAGCAAGAAAACGTTCTAGCAGGCCGCCAACACACAATGAGGGAGATCGACAAGTTGCCTCTAAATGTTCGAGCATCCGGCGCGTCATCATTGGCGTACCTTGCAGTGTCTGGAAAATGCTGTGGGGACATGTGTCAGCACTAGACTAGAACTGTCCTCAGAGTTGCATGCCTCAGGTTACCATAGCAATTTGCTACACATCATTGGACTGGTGTCTTTTACGCTGTTTCTGGACCTTAGATGATTGGAAAAGGTTTTTGTGGAGTCCAGATCCAAACACTTCGTGTGTGGACGCGCCTGAAACCATGACATGTGACGCTATCTGGAATACTTAAGCAGCGACTCTTGCGTGTTTCAGCACAATGCTCCATGCCATATTGTACTGCGTATCCGAGACTTGTTTCCACATAACGTTGATGTGTTGGGCAAGCCGACTAAGAGTCCAGACCTAAATCCCATTGAACATCTTTGGGACGAATTAGAATGCTGGATTGGCTCCAGACCACAGAGGTTACCATCAGCTGTGAGGGCGACTTTGCGCGAGGATAGGAAGAATGTTCCTGTTGCGACGTATCATTCCCTGAATGATAGTTGCTGTCATTCATGTCAAAGGTTACTCCTACTCGGTACTAGAAATGTAACTTTTTTTTTTTGAACCACAACTAAGTGTCCAAATACTTTTGTCAATATAGTGTATATTTTTAATTGACTAACCATTTAATACGATTGTTAAGGGGGAATTAAGTTATTACATGTGGCAACTCATTCCTCTCAAAAATCATGTGACCATTCCAGACTAAGCTTCACGCGGTAGCGAGACAACGCACATTCCCCAGCGTTCAGCGATTGATTTTATGTACCGCTATTATGCTTACGTGTTGAGATGTAGTGTGTGGTAAAACACTATGCATATTATTATATTGAAATTAAATGAATTATGCAGACCCTTTTAATTGAATTTTAATACATCGTATTTTAAATGATACTCGAAAATTTATTAGGTAAAGTGTATTTACTAAAAAAAATTCTCTCGAGGCCCATACTTTTAGAAAGGCTGTAAAAATATAGCCACCTGTGGCCATATTTAAAACATCTACATATTTTAAAGCTTCGACAAAATCCAGTATTATAACAAACTTGGTTTCGGAGATTTATTGGATTAATTTTTTGAAGTTCGATTTAGTGAAAAACCCACGTTTTCACTGACAAATTTTTGATTAGTTCTTCAGTGTAATATTTACAACACAGTTTGCGGTGAATATGAGAAGGGTCATTGAAAAAAAAAAAAAAAAAAAAAACGGCTATCCAAGATATTTAGTAATATGCAAATACATCCAGATGACGAAACTAGGCATCTCAAACACGCTGGTAGTAATGAGGCTAAGTACTTAAAAATATGAGGCCTTGGGCATATCAGAGGTTTTGTGCGTTCTCCGCTGTCTTCTCCATCATAATTCTTCGAATCTAAGTCTGTCGGGAATGATTTTCAGTTAAAAATGCTGGTTTATAACTGCAGCTTTAAATAATTAAACCTCAAGATAATTATCATTCATAGAAATGGATAGCGAGCCGGTTCATCTTCATTATGAAAAAAAAAACGACTCTACTTTCAAGTACCGTATTATGCACATATATTCAAGTGTGCATAATACGGTTATGCACACTGCACGGATTACCAGATCTGGTTGATTCGCTGAGATAAATTACTTTTTAATGCAAACATTTTACATCATTTTATATGCTCCTGTATAAAATGCATGGTACGCTTTTTTAAACTTCGATATACTGTAATTCTTGATGTTGTTCTTCAGAAGGTAGTTTTCGACGGCAATAAGGAAGTCTGAGTCTACTGAAAGGCTATTGGACTGTACAAACAAACGTGAGTTGAGCACCGGTAGATACAAACACCGGATGCCAGGTGTTACCAGTCCCCAGAAATTATCGATTCCATCTCTTCGTTGTCGGTACTTTGCCCTCCCGATCAATACACGTTCACCTACACTCACATAAGGAAGAACGAGTGATGTTGGGTAAAACGAACGACGCACACAAGCAGACGAACGAGAGACTAAGAAGCCAGACTGCAGAGTTCGTCCACTCTTTCGGCATTTTATGCAACACCATGACCTCGCTTACTAGAGTAACAGCACGGCACAATCCGTTTAGGTGCAGAAGTGCTCACACGGTCAAACACTTGTGGCGCTGAAAACACGCTGGTTGCGAATGAAATATGTAACGTCTTCTCTCTATCTATCTATCTATATATATATATATATATATATATATATATATATATATAGATAGATAGAGAGAGAGATGATGAAAGCAACGAACACCGGCTGCAGAGAAGAAATTAATACACACACACACCATACTGAGTCCTTGGACCTGTCACTTTGTAATAATAATGCTCACCATGAAAGGTTGTAAACCTAAAGTACTGTGGATGGGTTAAAGATTTTATTATTATTATTTTTTTTTATACAGTTCTAATATATATTCTGCAAGGAACAGCATGGGTTTGCTAAAGGAAGGTCATGTTTTAGCAATTTGCTCATATTTTATAACAATTTTACTGCTGCATTGGATAAAGGGAAGGAATGGATACACTATGATAATGTTAGATTTTTTTCTAAGGCGTCTGATACCACACGAAAGGCTCTTGCATAAACTGGAGAATACGGGATTGGAATATAAACTTTTAACGTGGATTAGGGGATGGTTGACAGACAGATACCAAAAAGTGGTATACAGTGGGTGCGAATGCCAGATTTAAGGTGACCAGTGGGTACCTCAGGGTTCAGTCCTTGTGCCATTATTGCTCTATCTGTACATTAATGACATCAGGCAGGCAGGTGATGTGAAGATAGGCAGGGTAATCAGGGATGATACTAATATTCAGCAATTGCAAAATGATTTGAATAGACTGGAAATTTGGGCAAACAAAAATGGCTATCAGTTTAATGTTAGTAAGTGTAAAGTTATGCACTTCGGCATGGTTAGAGTTCCAGCAGCATATTATATTAGCAGGGTTATGCTACAAGAAACTGAAGAAGTAAGCGATCTTGGCAGATAGGAATTTAAAGTTCACATAGCAAAAGTTGCAAATACAACTCAGAGGATAATTGCAATGTTGAAGCGAACCTAGAGATATAAGGATATGGAAGTCATTTTGCCTCTTTATAAGGCTTTCATAAGACCACACCTGAATTATTGTGTGCAGATTTGTTCTCCCGAGTTCCAAGGGAATAAAGAAGCTGTGGAAAAGGTGCAAAAATTATATCTGCATTATGAGGACAGATTGCAAGTATGTGGATTGCAGACTCTGGTTAACAGGAGAAAGAGGGGTGATATGATAGTGGTCTATAAACTTTTGAATGGGTGTTATAGGATATCAACTAATGAAATTTTTTGTTATATGGAAGGTGGGGGAGAGAACACGCAGGCATGGAAGTTAAGGGAAGGTATGATACCTCCCTTGATGTCTCATATAATAATAATATATATTACATCTTTTTTTTTTTTTTACATTAATTATATACATGTGAATCCTAACTACGAAAGGCTGTAAACCTATCATGCATTAGTACCATGGGTTTGAGTTAAATACTAAGAAAAGTCCTATTGTAGAAATGAAACATGGAATCCTTCATGCCACTTGAGGCTTCAATAAGCAGGGTAAACTCACACCAGGAGATGACAATTCTTCTTCCACCAAGACACATTCACAAGCATTCATGCCTGTAGCAGGATGTGAAACTCACAACCAACTGGTTGAGGAGTGAAGATGCTATTCACTCAACTTGCTAGGCCGACTAATATTACACACTAATTAGAGCAAAAGAATTTGAAGAGAACATGTATGGGAAACGTTCAGAATAACATCCCCTCGTATTTGCTAATACTGTATAATTGCAACTTAAACTTTTTGAGACTGCAGAACCCTACATAAAAATATTTTTTTCACAGAACCCATGTTTTAAAAATCGATACATTATCAGAAAGGAAATTATGGCAATGAACAGTTACATGCAAAATATTTTAATCAAGAAAGCATTTGGTACATAATATTACAAATAAAGTAATATAAGTGATCTAGAAGTCAGTCAACTCAATTATTAAAAAAAAAAAAGCCCACTAAATGTTATTCAATAATTAGATCACTTGGTGGTAGTGTAAGCTCTTTGGCTGTGTCAACAATAGTACCACTTATTTTGTCCTTTTATCAAAAGAAATTACCTTCATTTACCAACTCGAATTGGTAAATAAATTTAATACATAATTACAGTGATATTAAGGCTTTCAACACACTCTATTAACTGATGAATCACTTCCCAAAGCTGTGACAGAGATCATTTGCAAGATATTTTCCACAATCAGCAAAAGTGTCTTTACCTCTCCAGAAATTGTCGTGATATATTAATTTGACTAATTTTATTTACTCATTAATGCTGAATAACGAGAAAAAAGTATTTGATCTTTGAAATGATCAATTCTAGCATAAAGAAAGAAAGGCTGCCAGAAGAAAGAGTGTTCTAAGTTCATCTAGTCGGAAACTAGAATCTCACTTTTTTTCCTAAGCCTTTTTACTATTGGTTCCTGAGTTGGTCAATCTCTGGCATGGGCAGGGTTTTTAGACCACAGAACTCACAATTTTCAGGCAATATATAGGGTTAGGGACCATAAGATGGCAATTTAAAACTGATAGATTGGAACAGCTATCTGGGATTGACTGTTCCCTAGTTTACTGAAGTTAGATGGAATTGATTGTCTTTGTTTACTCCTTTTGAGGAAGTGAAAGGTGTTAGCTGATTTATTTTCATTATTTTTTTTTTAATCCTAAGGAGACTTAAGCATTTATAATTATCTTTATAGCTATGCATACCTAGCTTTTTTTTTTTTTTTTTTTTTAAAGGCTAAAAGTTCCTTTTGGCAGCTGCAATCTGAATGAAAGAATTATATGGTATCTGATAATTCTAAATTAACTGATGCACTTGGAGTATTTGGTTCGAATTAATTCTGAAATGCTATCACGAATTCATTCTCAGGAAGAGGACCAGCTCTACACATCAGCAAAGAAAGTAATTGGAAAATTTTCCACTTGGTTATGCTATAAATTAAAGATGCCAAGAAATTATATATTTGGTTTAATTCCTTTATCCAAGTGTAAGCAAACAAGTTTGCACCTGAACTATTTTCAGGACTGGGCCAACTCATATATAGAAGCTGATGACTTCACATCACTTGCCTTAGTATCCCATAATGCTATGCATTATGGGCAGGATTGGCTCCCACTGATGAGACCTCAATAAAGGTTGAAACCAGTCTGGGTAGTGACCCTTATCGTAATGCACAGCATTATGCATATATATCTGTGAGGATATGTGCTTACAGACATACAGGTAACCCTTGTATAACGCGGATGTTACGTTCGATAAAAATGGTGCGCTATATAAATCGTGTTATGCGAGAATCAGATCACATAGAAAAAGCAGAGTTAGGTTCCAAAATCGTTTTTTTTTTTTAAAGATTATATAAACAATGACATATCCAACAAAAATATATTTTTATTTAATTCATGTAAGTTAAGAAAGCAAACTATGAAACATAGTATAAAATTATAAATTGTGCGTAAACTTCATTGCATATAATGCATAAATGTTTTAGGCAAAATAAAATGACGCGCATATTTTAATCGTCATCACTGTCTTCATAAATGTAGTGGTTGAGACAGCTGTAGGTGTCCTCCCGCGATGAGTCTTCGGACTCCTTGGAGGTGTCAGGAATAATAATAATAAATAACATTTCGTAGATGTTCTTTATTTACGAGTGCCCGGATCGTCATCACTTGGACATCATTTGTGTAAATCTCATTGCATACTTCGGCTGGTTTAGTTATCAAGAAGTCAGTAATAATACCATGTTTACCACTATGCTGCAATTTTTTTTATTAAGTTCATAATACGGAACTAAACAAATATCCAATTGTCTCGTGAATTTTCCAGAGCGCTCCATTGAGAGATCATTATCCATAAAATAACTTTCTTGCCGAGTCCAATCCTTCTACTAATTTCTTTAAACTGAATTCTTTAACGGATTCATCACAATCAGAATCTTTGGCAGAACTTTCCCCGCCATTTGGTTCGACGTCATTTATTAATTGTACCAGTTCCATCTCATTTAAATCTATTGATCCAATTAATTCACTATTGAAAAGATTGGAGCACTTATGAAGAAGTTCGCGAAGGTTGAGTCTCATGTGTTGATTGAAACCGAATGTATCTTCAGTCTTCTTCAATTGTTACCTTGGTAGTTTGCAGTGGGAGGGTTTATCCCTATTAACAAATGCGTATATCGCAAAAGTGCTCTAAGTGGCCATTACTATAAAAATATTTTTTTTACATAAAAAAAAAAAAGCATTACATATTGTATGTAACTCACCAAAAAATAAAGTGCTCAGCTTGAGATTAACACACTGATTTTTAATGTGCTTTCCTGGCAAAAAACGAAGACAATTTTCAACAATAAACACTTTATATGGTAAGCAATTGATGTACATGCGTGCTAAAGGATATTTCCTCTAATATAAATTCGCTACTTATAACTACATGCACGATACGGACTGAAGCAAATTTAACAAAGATAAAATTTGATTTTTAAGTCACGCGGTGAAAAATATTTGAAAGGATAAAGGGTTACTACAATCTGTAAACCGTGTTTTTATCGGAAGTGTGTTCAACAAGGGTTACTACAATTTATAGACAGCATTATACGAGGGTTACCTGTATATGTAAGGATATGTGCTTTGCATTATGGGATAATAAGGCAAGTGATGTGAAGTCATCAGCTTCTATATACGAGTCGCCCCAGCCTGAAAATACTTCAGGCACAAACTTGTTTGCTTGCTTGCACTTGGATAAAGGATTAAACCAAGTATATAATTTCTTGGTATCTTGAATTTAATTTACCAGTAAAGAAAGTACACAGTTGGGATAGCATTCCATCAATATAAAAAAAAAAAAAAAAATTTCTCTGACATCTTCAAGGACTGTAATTATATGAAAATTAAAATGATTGCATTAGTAGAGAAAGCATTTATTTCATGAAACTTTTCCTACTAATAAAAGTTGGGGGAGAGGGAACTAGTCATTAACTACTCATTGGTTGTAGTATATTACTGTAGGTATTGTAGTATATTGGTTGTAGTATATTATATGGATATAGGGTTGGTAAGATGGATAGGTGGGTGGTTGATGGAGAGATATCAAAGAGTAGTTTATTCAGGAGTAGAGTCCAAAAGACGGCCTGTGACTAGTGGTGTGCTGCAGGGTTCTGTTCCTGGACCACTGCTATTTAATCTGTTCATTAACGATATAGGGAAGGATCTAAGTGGTGACCTGCAGGCACACGAATGGTATAAAGTGCAGGCCAGAAGGGTAACGAGTGTGGTAAAAAAAGCAAAAGTGGATTATGAAAGGAAACTAACTATGCAAGCAAAAGAGAATCCCAAACAGTTCTTTCAATATACTGCAAGCAAGAAAAAACTGTACACGGCAAAATGATTTTAAGGAATGACGATGCTAAGGAGGTCACTGAATCAGTCGATATAGTGGAGTTACTGAGCGCGCACTTTGCAAAAGTATATCATCCAGGTGGTGACATTGAAGAAATGAAGGAACAATTAGTTTATAGGAATTGTGATGAATGAAGTGGAGGTGAATAGTCTATTACAGAACCTTAATGTGAATACATCTTTGGGATTGGATGGTATACCGGCACGGGTCTTGCGTGAAGCAGCTAAGGAATTATCAGTGCCCTTGACCATGTTGTTTAATCTGAGTCTCGGGTCTGGTTTAGTCCCGAAGGTGTGGAAAGAGGGGAAAATAGTTTCACTGCATAAAGGAGGATCCAAGACTACGGCTGCAAATTACCGACCAATCAGCATATCGGGAGTCGTTGTCAAGGTCTTGGAGAAAGTAGTCAAGGGAAAAAATACAGGAATGGATTGATGAAAATGAGATACTGTACAGGGGACAGCATGGCTTTGTGAAGGGTAGATCATGCCTCAGTAACTTGCTCAAGTTTTATAACAAGGTGACGGCTGAACTGGATAAGGGTAATGGGTTTACAGTGATACTGCTGGACCTGGCAAAGGCGTTTGACAGGATACCACATGAAATTCTAATCCGTAAACTACAACATATGGGAATGGATATAGAGTTGGTGAGATGGATAGGTGGGTGGTTGATGGAGAGATATCAAAGAGTAGTTTATTCAGGAGTAGAGTCCAAAAGACGGCCTGTGACTAGTGGTGTGCTGCAGCGTTCTGTTCTTGGACCACTGCTGTTTAATCTGTTCATTAACAATATATGGGAAGGATCTAAGTGGAACAGTTCATTTGTTCACTGATGATACAAAGTTGGGTAGGGCGATGGTGAATGCAGAAGATGTCAAAATCTTGCAGGATGACTTGGATAGATTGTAGTTGTGGGCTAAGGAGAATGGATATGAATTTAATGTGATAAAATGTAAGGTTATGCATTTTGGGGTGAAAAGATTAGCAGCAGTATACCACATTGGTGGAACTGTACTCCAGGAGATTGATGAGGCCAGGGACTTGGGAGTGTTAGTGGATAGGGAGAAGACGTTTAGGGGGCACATTGCAAAAGTAGCTAAATCAGCTCATCAACTCATTTGGTAGTTGAAACATACCTTGACGAGCAGAGACAAGCATGTTATTGTACCTCTGATAAGACCTCATCTCGACTACTGTGCCCAGATTTGGTCACCTCGGTTCCTTCTTGATGGGGAGGAGGTGGAGAGGATCCAGAGGCGAGTGACTAAGATGATAGCAGGTCTATGGAATGAACCATATGAGAACAGGTTGAAGATTTGTGGGTTGCAGAACTTAGTTGATAGGCGAAAAAGGGGGGATATGATTGAGACATTCAAATTGCTAAAGGGTTTCTATAGGACTAATTCAAAGGATATTTTTGAGATCAGGACTGGTGGTGGGAGAACTAGGGGACACCTATGGAAGCTGGGCAAGAGTGTGGTTAGCAGGGGTGTTAGAGCTGGGATCTTTACTTTTAGAGTGGTAAATGAGTGGAATAAGCTGCCAGAGTCTGTTGTGGGTGCTATGACGGTGAGTGAGTTCAAGGCAAGGTATGATAGATACTGTGAGAATGTCGTATAGTTGTGTGGACATGATGTTTAGGGCCTCCCTCGATGAGTCTAAGGACTCCCTGGAGTCGCCCGAGATAATAATAATAATAATAATATTAAGCACTTATTTAAATAGTTTACATAATCAGATCTCCATAATACAGCAATAAAAGACCCAAGTTTCAATCTTGTCCAGCAAAGATGAGATCTTTAAATGGGGTAGTAGAGCTATCCCTGAGCAAACTTAATTTTTACATACTGAGAGACATTATCAGACATCTCCATGGAGCCTGAGCTTACTGCAAAAGGTCATTATACACTCTGTCACCTATACACTAAATAGCATTTGTTTGTTCTATAGCTAATTTGGCTTTTATGGGAGACAAAACATCTGAGTTTCTGTGGAAGAACCCTCTACTACCTCTTCTTCAATTGAAAAGCCCATATGTGAAGATTCCTCTTGTCATGAAGAGAACTGATTTTGGGTGTTTTCCAAATTAAAGAACATGTCCCATATAGAGATACAACTATTATGATGTTACTTCATGTGCTCATGCTTGGGTAAATTTAAGACAGGATGTTAATTTACTCTGTAGCAAGTGAAAAACCTTACTACAAGGTTTTCTCCCTCATCCAGAGTATTTTTTATAATATCGTGATGGACCATTTTCCTGCTTGTACATGGAAACAAAACTACAATTAATTTAATTCTCAGTATCTACATGGGTCTAGCTCCCAGTGATGATATCTCAATATCATCATTGGGAGCTAACACTTCCCATGCATAGCAATATCCAAAGGAAGTGTGCTGTGCATTATGAGATACTAAGGTAATTGGATGTCTGCTCCACAGAAGTAGCCTATCATGATATTACTGCACATGCTTGGGTAAACAATACAAACAAGAATATAATTTATTGTTAAGTATAATTTATTTCGTAACCAAGCAAAAGAAACTTGCTGCATATTTTCACTTTACTTGTCCATCTGTATACACATTATTCCTGAACTCTGGTTGGACAGATTTATTGAAATAGTGTATTTCGAATTAGCACAAGTTTTTCATGACATCTCCATAATGAATCACATGAACATATTCTTATGCCCATGTGGTTCCATTTTAGTTTCAGTTGGATCATTTTAATGGAAAAATTATTCCAACTCATATTAAGAATTTTGCATTGACCAAATGAAATTTAATAAAATCTGCTGAGTTGTTTTAATCACTCCATTTATAGGAGCAAAATTAAATCTAGATTGTTTTGTTAGCTTTTGCATTTCATAAATGTGCCATAACTTTTACACATGCTTATTTGATTTATATAAAAGCACCACTACTTAATACAGTCTTTAAATAGTGTAAACGTGTCAACATACATCATGATTGTTCTTGCAAAAATTCAACTCTAAACAATTTTAAACTGTACTATATATAATGCTTGCCTGGTTAAGTGAGTAAACAGCATCTGTCTCCAACTAATAGTATATCGATTCAAATTTCTTTATGAAAATCTTGGTGGTAAATTTTTCTTGCTTCATGTGAGACCACTGTGTTTATTAGAACCCCAAAGCTTCCTAAAAATACTTAATCCAATACAAAAGGAAACAGTTTGATTGATCAATACCTATTTCTCACAAACTTACTCTATTCTATTCAACACAAATGTTCAGTTTCTTCTACATGCATTTTCCTCTTCAAATACTCTCATAGACAGTGCTCATCAAAATTAGCATCAGTAATTCCTCTGCTCTTTTCTAAATCTATTTATTTTCTAAAGAAATAGCAGTTATTAAATGTTTCTTCACGGTTAAACTTTTTCTTCCTTTCATCCATTTTTTTTGGGGGGGGGGCATTCTTCCTTATGTATTTCCTGAAGTCTTCAAATCCAATATAAGTTTTTCTTTCTTTCTTCTCATCTTTCTTTCCAACTGATGTACTGTTGGGTGAACACCCTTTTATACCATAAAACAGTTCATAGCATTATTAAAAAATACTACATGACAAGAAACACTTTATTATTGACAATGAGTAATATTATTTTCCATAACAAACAAGCATAGTCCATCAGATCTATATGAAAGTTTGGATGAGTAACACTTTACAAGCTCATACTCTTTCCATAAGAAATTTGTTCTTACATCATGCTGAACTGCTTTTCCAATGAACAAGTGAAAGTGAAGCATGCTCAGCAAGTCCAGACCATTTTAGTTCAGCTATATGATTTGTGTTCTTTGCAACAAATCATGGTTGATCAAATGGATAGCATATCCATTCTCCCACCACAAGCTGTGGAATCAAATCCAATGGGCATAATCGGCATAGATGATTTTTGGTAGAGGCATGAGACTACAATTCTGCTTATAAGAGGACTGAAATGCCTTGCAAATGTTCTATGTTTGGTTTCTGTTTTCTGGATTTATTCTTTTGCAGGTAGGATTCACATATGAAGACATGCTGCAAAAAGGAACAAGCTTGAAAACTGAGTTAAGTTACACTATGTGTGTGTGTATAAATTGCTGAATAGATTGTTGTACGAATAAGGCAACTCCATTAAACCAGTGCAAAGTTATGATTATGATACTTGCACCCTACAACTTTCGCAACTAATATTCATGTTTTCTTCTAAATATTTGATTATAATTTTCATAAAACTGTTTTTTTTTTATACATATTCCCATATAGTAATAAACAGTTCTATCAACACTGTTACTTATTTTTAATTATTTACTTTAGACTAGCATATTTTTACAAAATTTGGTGCAAAAAGGGGAGAGCTCCAAATTTTGAAAATTCATCCAAATCTGAGGAAAAGAGATTTTATCTTAATAATAGTGTTCAAATGTGTATTCATATGTATATGTTGGCAAAATATTTCAAGTAACAATCTAAAAACATTTTTTGGAATAGTTTTTACTTAATTTCCAAAAGTTGATAAAAGTGGAGCTGCCCTTTCTTGCAGCAAAGTCTTCATATAAGAGAAATAGAACTTACCCCGAACTGGAATAGTAAGATAGATAAGGTGGTAAAAGGCATCTGATAAACACCACGGATTTATACAAATAATTTTAATTTTTTATATAATGATCCCACATATGAAAGGTCAATATAAACAGTGCTATGTGTGAGTAAGCGATTAAAGAGAGAGAAGTCATCTTTTTTCTGCTGTAAGCTTGTTGTATTTCCAATACTTCAATGCAGGCAGTATGTCTATAATTTTTTTTAATCTACTAACTGGTCTCTTCATATTTGGTTTCCAGTCTCTTGCTAATTTAGTCTTTTTGGGTTTATTCTATTAACATGGTGATTCTATTCTTGTCTCTTTTTTCCATGTTTATGGATTATAACTGACATTCTTCATTTTTTACTTTACAAATTTTGTTTTTATTAACTATTTATCTTAATAATTTAATATGTTTCTTAAAGAGCTGGGAATTATACTTGGTGTAGGAAAAACAATATGGGGAAGAATTATTATTTTAATGGCTAATATAGCCTACTTTTGTTTAGGAGTGCCCTTTTTTTTTTTACGTCATTGGCTCTTTACCCAAATTCTAGGATATTACTGAAGTGTTATAAAACTAATATATGAAGAATAAAAATAGGGGAAAATTTGGACATACCTTTTTTGGATGTTGTTTTCTGTCTCCTTATTCCAACGATGTGCCTTCATATGCTGTTAAGCTGTTAAAGGAAGGGTTTTTTTTGGGGGGGGAAGTGTGGGGATTATTTGAAAAAACCTGGGTTTTTTTATATATGTATAATAATATTATTACAGGGGTACAGAGCATTTGGGAGGGGAGGGGTGTGAGAAGGATCTGAAGATAGAAATTTTTTTTTGAGGGAAGAAGAGAGATTTAAGTGAAACAGTCAGGGGTGGGAGTAACGGGATGTGAGCCGTTTTGACAACCGTCGTCTTCGGAACTCGTGGGGGAAGTGGATGCTATGTTATGTTGGTTAGATGTTTGTCTTTTGTCTGCAACTCTTACCAATATTTCCTGTAATTTTGGATGGCCCATATGTGCACTTAAAACATTCCTTGTGCTAGTTTCTAGTCTTAGACTCAGTGCATGTGCGTTAGATAGTTTGATTGCAAAGCTTAGCAGTGTTGCTATTTATAATACATTTGTCCAGTCACTTAAATTTAAAAAAATTTGCATTATTTTTCACTTTAACTTCGTTAGTGAAATTTTGAGGGTTTAATGCACTAAAATTGCTAATGTAATATTTCTCATGTTAATGTTGCTTTTTTTTTTTTTTTTTGTCTAGCTATAACCTTTAAAACTGCAAGCACTAAAATCTGTGTATAGATAAATACCCACTGTTTGCATGAAACATGCCTCTGCAACTTGATGTTAGCATCAGTTTTCCCACGTGGTGCAAGCTGAAAGTAACTAATTAGAATGTATTAAGGTGGGATGGGTTAGAGTAATATTGGAATGGACATACTGGAGAAATTACTAAATAAAATAAGTGACAAGTATGATTTATCACATAATTTATTTATATGTACGTTCAAAAATTGACTGTAAATTAGAAATTCTGAAAGCAAAAGTTTTGTGCATGCAGTTACTAAGTGTATGTACACAGCTTAGAGGGAACTTTGCTTATTGCCCTGTGATTTTGTCATGCTCTTCTGAAGCACTCCTCTTATCTTCATACAAAACTCTCATCATCTACTATTTCATACTAACACTCATTCAACCTTCTTGCTTTTTATTTCCAACAAACCTTGCTGACGCCCCCCCCCCATCCCGTTTGTCGTTCAATTCTCCCCTCACCTCTGGCACTCAGTCTAAAACACTTACTATATATGCTTTTGCCAGTCTATTACTACAGCTTACAACTTTTGTCCAAGTTCTAGGCATTATATGGGCCATAATACTGAAAAGGAAATAAAATGTAAATAATGTGAACTTAATACATAGCATAGAAGTAACAAAAATTTTGTAAATTTTACCAATACTGAAGAGAGGGTAGGAGTCAAAAAATATACAAGTTGAATGTAATTAAAGTTCATATTTTGAAAGGCTGTAACTGGGTTAGGTTAGATTAGGTTAAAACTACTCAGCAGAAAGATTAAATATTTAACATAATGATGGGTGCAGCAATGGAATTTTATTTTGTGCAAAAACCAACGTTTGTTCTAAAACTTGCTACTAGGGTGATATATGCACTGCAATGCATGTATGATACTCCTGGTATGCAGTGAAACACTGTGACTAAGATTTATGCAAATGACAACAGTCCCCAATGATGTATATTTTGAAAGAAGGTTCTATAAAAGCAGATAACTGCAGAATGTGTCAGTTAATTACCTGTGAGCAAACAATCTGTTAAAGCAACATCACCATTACCAAAGGATTGCACACTTCTCATGAAGTTGTTTTACCAAAATAACAGCTGTGCCTTGAAAGCATTGCAAAGGTTCAGAAACATTCAAGGGATTAAAAATGGGTCCTATCACTGCAACTAGTTTACACAAAATAATGCTAAAAGTTGAAGAGACAGGTTCTTTAGATGTCAAACCTGGCAGAGAACAGAAGCTCATAGAAGTAGCCATAGTGCTAGAGGAAGAAAAGATGGCAAATGTCGTAAGAAGCAACAGCGCATGGCGTACTGCACACGGTGTTTAGACAAACTTGTAAGTACAGTTCACAAAGTTGCTGTTATCCTTACAAGTCCCATGTTCAGCAATTGCTTAATGCTGACCACAGTGCACAAGAAACATTTGCCCTGCAGGGTTTTGCTCAGACTGAACTGGACAATAACTGGCCATGGAACATTTTTGGAGTAACAAAGCTTACTTCCATTTGCACAGTGCTGTCAAAATGCACAACTGCAGAATTTGGGCAGCTGCAAATCCACATGTCGTGCGACAGACTCTGCTTCATTCTCCGAAGGTCACAGTTTGGCGTGGTTTTACAGTGGAACTCATTATCAGACCTTTCTAGGAACTCGTTCCTGCTAGTCTCATTACTTGCACTGTCAAAGGTCAGTGCTGTGCATCTCTCTCAATCAGGTGATTCCAACACTTCAACAGCATCAGTGCTTGGATTCAACAGTTTTTTATGCAGGATGGTGCCCCACCTCGCATCACCACCCCTGTCAAGTGGTTGCTTCAGACACATTTTACCAAGGACAGAATCATCAACTGCCATTTTCATACAACATGGCCAGCATACTTGACAGATCTGAACATCTATTGTGGATACATAGCCAACTTAGTGGACCTCAAGACCAGCATTACATGCTACATTCACATTTTGAATGAAACTCTACATTCTGTGGTTGAGCATGCAATTTTAAGATTTCAGTATGTTGCTAACAATGGAAGACAGCATATCAAGCATGTTGTTGTGTAACCACACAACATGCCCTACATTTTGTGATGTTTTGACTAACCCACTACAATATTGCAATGCCAAGAGAACACATACAATTGACAGACAAAAAATACATTATAACCAATAGCTTCAGGTTGGCCCATATGGGGCTCACGGCCACTGTATCATCATACACTAATTAATTGCCTGTGGATGAGAGACAGCTTGATGCAACCATGTTTGTTGAGATGGGGTAGTTTGTGAGATTAAAGCTAAGGCTTAAACACAAATTCTACCATACAGAGAAAAAAATTTTTTGTAATTGTTATCAATCTTAATTGCAAAATGTACAAAAATGTTTTCTATACTGTGTAGTGCCATGACAGCAGCATTATAATTGGTTTTAAATTGGGTTTAAAGAATTCCTCACAGAACTGAGCTTACGTAATTGTAATATTAGCACCTATTACTTTTGAATAATCTTATTGGAATTGAGAAATCAATGAAATGTTTTTTTAAATAAATCAGCAGTTCACTGATAAATATTTTCTTCCTTACTTGCATGGAAACAAGACATTTTTTTTTTCTTATTGTTTAGCAAACCAGTCCAAGCACTTTTTATTATGAAGTAGTTCAGTTTCTCTGTATGTAACATTACTTCTATTAATATATCATACACCGTGCATAAAAGGCAACAGGTCAGTTGAATTTATAAATTATTTTCATTGCTTTCACCAGAATTTTTCACTGTAGAGTTGGGACTGACCTATTAAATAAAAAGAATTGAAAACATTTTTAAGTTAAAAATGCAGAAAAATATAAATCAAAAGAAACTTCTTAATAATATTGCAAATCTACAGCTTTACAATAAGACATTTCAGTTATCTGACTTCCACTATAACCAAGGAATGATGGATACTCAGTCATCATTCGATACAGTGGTTTCTACTTAATACAGGTTAAATTAAGGAAGGCTATGGAATTATTACTTGATGCACATAATAATCAGTGAAAATTTTTGGTTGCTTACTAGGATTATGAAAACTGTTTGTGTGTTCGTTTTAACCATGAGTTTCATATTGTCGGTCTCTCCATTATAAAATGGCATCAAAAACCTATTTGCCAAGGTTGTTATTTTAATATGTTACATAATTACTTGGTTAAATTCTTTAATTAAATTCTTATTCCTTAATTTCATGAAAATAAAGTGATGATATTTTATATTTAACATTTGGATTGTATTTTATTGAATGAAAATCAGTCAGGTTGGTAAAATATTAAAAAAAACTTTGGTAGATAATCATCACTGGTGTCATCATCTTCATGATGGCAGTTGATAATCAACCAATATAAAATTCTTGTAATTCATATTATGAGAATACGCAAGAGACTGGCAGTGCCTTTGATCAGAATGTTGAAGTCTTATGTCTCGTGGATGATACCAAGGAAGTGGAAAAAGATTAAAGAGGATCCAAGACATAACTATTAAATTATCACCCAATTAACATCTCAACAGTGATTGCCAAGGTATTGTAGAGGTTGGTTAAGAACAAAATTCAGGAATGGGTGGATTGGAATAGGATGCTGTATGGGGAATAGCATAGTGCCATTAAAGGTAGGTCATGCCTAAGTAATTTACTCACTTATTATGATAAACTGACAGCTGTGTTGTATAAAGGGAACAGCTACACAAAGATTGCTGGACTTCATAAAGGCATTTGACAGGATGCTGCATAGAACTCAGCTAAATAAACTAGAGCGAGTGAGTATGGATATGAAGCTGATGATGTAGACAAGATGGCTAATGGATGGACATCAGAGAATAAGTTTTTGGAGCAGTCCAGTCCAGAAGAGGTATGTAACAAGCAGTATGCCTAAGGCTTTGTACTCAGGCACTGCTATTTAATTTGTACAATGATGATATAAGAAATAATTTCAGGAATATTTAGTTGTTTACTGAGGATGCAAAACTCAGAAAAGCAATATTTAATAAAGATAATATAGAGACACCTTTGCAGGAAGATTTAAACAGACAGTATGGACAAAAGAGAATGCCAGTTTAATGTGGCAAAGCACATGCACTTTGGGATGAAAAGAATATATACAAAAGAATTAGTATACAGCTGTGTACTAACTAATGGAATAGAGCTGAAAGAAATTAATGAGGTCAGGAATTTAGAAGTGTTGGTGGATGAGTTCAGAGGACAAAGTGCCAAAATGGACTGCATGGTTATCAAAGAACACACTGACAAGCACAGATGGAGTTATATAAAAGCTTCATAAAGAAGCTCTGATATAGTTCCATCTCAACTATCTGCACACATATTTAGTTATAGGTTTTATGTAGGTGATGATCAAGATGGTGGTGGATCCATGGAATACGCCTTATGAGAAGAGATGGAAGATTTAAGGTTTAGTGTTTATGATTGAAAATTTACAGAAATCGTCATGTTAATATGTGGAAAAAAGGGGAGATATGGTAGACACATATCAGATGAAGAGGAAACTAAGGTTATTTCTAGAAATTGATGAGTGTGGTTAGCAAGAACATGAAGATTAGATTCTTTGCCTAGAGAATGAGTTGCCAGAGTCAATTTTAAGTACTGTATTATGAATGATATGTTTGGGCTTCTCACAATGGGTCTGTAGATAGACTCCAAGAAGATGCCCATAGAGTAAAAATAACTTTATTTCCAACTAGTCTATTGTTTGTTAGATCTGTGATTTGATCAGTTCTTACATTATAATCTTCTCCAAGGGACACTGCTAACTGCACCTTTATGATGGCCTTGCTCTGGTCCTTTCTGCTGCTATTTTTGCAGGAAATATCAAAAGAAATCCAACCATGGTCCATTCTGCACCATTTATTTTTAACATGGCTCCACTAGTGAGATTAGCTATTCATTCCCTTATTCTCCCCCCCCCCCCACACACACCTCTTATATGTGTGGTCTACAGTCTTTGATTAACCATCATTATTGTAGACTAATATTCCTTCTAATTTTTGCCTGCATATATACACGTGAAAAACATTTTGTGTGTAAGTTTCCAGTCTTGGACTTAATGTGTGCAGAAGCTTGTGCTCACAATAGTAGTGAAAGTCACAAGCTACAAAAACTCTTAATTTGCTATGCCTCATATTGGTAACAACATATTTGTTAAAATAATTTGTACATTGTGTGCTAAATATTTCTATGACTGCAACCTAAATACTTACTCCTTCGGCTGCTTACATACTGCAACATACATGTGTTATTTATAAACAAATTGTCACATTTCTCCAGGTACTCCAGTTCTTTTTTGCTTTTATTTCGACATTGACATTTTGAAGGTTTAATGCACTAATGTAATACTTCTCATATTAATGTTGTCCTTTTTTCATCTAGCTATAACCTGTAAATTGCAAGCACTACACTAATTCGCTTAAATTCACACATCTACAAAAATCCATCACCATTTGCATGAGTTCAAGTGGCTGTACTGTTTAGACAATAAAAAATTATGCCTTCTGCAACTTGCTAGTGCCACTTCACCCATACAACAGAGGGTAAAAGTAACTAATTAGAGTGCATTAAGCTGAAATGGGTTAGAGTAATAATGGAGTGGAGACATTGGAGAAATTACTGGCTATAAATTAAGAACTGAAAGAAAAAAAATTTGTGCTTTCCCCTTTGACTACTGTGCATGTGATGCATGCACACAGTGAACATCATTCCATATCTACATGGAGTCGCAAGGCTCATCTTGAGAGGCCCATCTTAAAACATACAAGTCTATCACAAAACTCTTTAAACTTGTTCAATATTCATTCTTTCACTAACCTATCAGGTAATGCAATCTATAGCAACCACCCTCCATGCAAAAATTAAATTTCTCACCTTCACTTTCTTTCATAACTTCCAGGTATGGCACACTTGTCCTTTCCTTTGTTCTACCGCATAAAAGATCTCCCAGTGTCAATTCTGTGATTACCTCCAAACAGTTTAAATCTCAATCATTTTGACAGAATACAGCATAGAAGACTGTTGCATAAATTGGATAATATGGGTTTGGATTATAAACTATTACCACGGATAAGAGGAATGGCAGACTGACATATCAAAAAAGTGTATACAGGGGATGTGAATCTGCAAAATTTAAGGTAACCAGTGGTGTACCAGAAGGATCAGTCCTTGGTCCACTGTTATTCAATCTGTACATTAATGACATTGGGAAGGATTTGACAGGCAACATAGTTATTTGTTGATAATGCAAAGATAGGTAGGATAACCAGGAATGCAGCTGATATGCAATACTTGCAGAATGATTTGAATAGGCTGGAATTGTGTGCATGGGAAAATGGATGTTAGATCAATGTCAGTAAATGTAAAGTCACTTTGGCGTGATTAGATATACAATGTCGTATTATACCGGTGGGATTATGTTAGAAGAAATTGATCAGATTAGGGATCTTGGAGTGTTAGTAGATAGGAAGTTGAAGTTCAGGGGCCATGTAACAAAACTTGTAAATACATCTTAAAAGATAACTACAATGCTGAAATGAACTTTGACATGAAAAGATGCCTCTTTACAAAGCCTTGTTAAGATCTCACTTGGACTATTGTGTGTAGGTTTGGTCTCCTGGTTTCTGTTGTGATTCTGATGCAGTGGAGAGTGTGAAAAGGAGAGTGTTAAAAATGATATCAGGATTGTGGAATACTGATTATGAAGACAGATTAAAAATTTGTAGACTGCAGACACTAGCCAACAGAAGAGGGGTGATATGATTGGGACTTACAAACTTTTGAAAGGGTTATAGGGGATTTCATTTGATGGAGGGTGGGGAAAGGACACCTACATCCTGGAGTTATTAAGTGATCACTTATCATGTTGTTTATTATTTTAACGGTATAATAGAACACAGAAACTAAGTAAATAATTAATTTATTAACTTGATGCTGATATTTCGCTGGTATTATAACCAGCATCTTCAGAGCACAAAAACACTTTGTCACAATACGCGAGACTAAAACAACATGGTGTACATTAACAAAATTGTAGCAGCAACACAAAGACTAGAGTCCTGATTTTGGCGCCCTCTATCTGAAAAAAAAAAAAAAAAAAAAAAAAAACACGATATCATATATTGCTAGAGTCCTAGAAAAGTGCTAGTTTTTCCTTAATATGACTGTCTCCCAGATCTTCGGCAAGTTAATACAGCCATATTTGTTGAGATTTGGGGTGTGTTTTAGGGCTTCTGTCGCCTCTAAGAACAATCTCTCTGATTTATATGGGTTTCTGTGTAGTACTTTTGTGTTTTTCCAGTTGATCCTGTGTGCAGGGGTATCCAGAGCATGGTCTGCTAGGCCCGACTTCCCATAATGATATTTCCGGACGTATCGTTTATGTTCGCTGATGCGGATATTCACAGTTCTTCCTGTTTGACCGTAGTAGGCTTGATTGCATGAGCAGGGTACTTGGTAGACTCCTGGATGTGATAAAGGAGGAATGCTGTCCTTGGGTGAGCGGATGAGGGTGGCTAATTTGCTACATGGTCTGAATGTAGTGCGTAGTTTATGTTTAATGAGAATTCTTGAGATCTTTTCGGATGTGCCTTTAATGTAAGGGATGGTGACTGTTTTGTTGTAGTTCTCTGTGGTGGATGGTGGGAGGGGTTTCTTAGGAGTGTTTAGTATTTTGTTTATTTTTTGTGGATTGTAGCCGTTGGCCAAGAAGGTGTGGCGTAAGTGAGTCAGTTCAGCAGTAAGAGCCTTGTCATTTGAACAGATTGCTCTCGCTCTATGGGTTAGCGTTTTTAATATGCCATATTGTTGAGAAGGATGATGGTGTGATTGTTTGTGTAAGTATCTGCCTGTATGTGTGGGTTTTCTGAAAATTGAAAATGATAAGGAACCATCTGGGAGACGTGTGATGAGTGTATCCAGGAAGGGCAGACAGTTGTTGGCTTCCGGTTCCATAGTAAAGTGGATTTTTGGGTGTTGGCTATTTAAATGTGCTAAGAATGTTTTCAATGTCTCAGGGCCATTGTGGCCAAATGGCAAGCACATCATCAACATAGCGTAGCCAAAGTGTTGGTTTGAGAGTGGCTGTATTGATTGCTTGTTTTTCCAGGTGTTCTATGTAAAAGTTGGCTAGGGGGGGAGAAAGGGGGGAGCCCATGGCTGTCCCATCAATTTGTTTGTATATTTTCCCTTTCCATGTGAAATATCCTGCATGTATTGTGAATTTGAATAGTTCAAATATATCGGGGGGGAAGTGTGACTTCAGTAGATTGAGGGTTTCTATTAGTGGTACATTTGTGAATAGTGAAGTGATGTCAAAGCTTACTATTAAGTCTGAGCTTTTTAGGGTGAGGTGTTGTAAGATGCTTTTTAGGTGTGCTGAATTTTTGATAAAGGAGGGAGAATTGTTAGTGAGAGTGGCTAGTAGCTTTGCTAAATGTCTAGCCAGTTTGTATGTGGGACTATTTATACTGTCCACAATTGGGCGTAGGGGTGTGCCTGGTTTGTGAATTTTTGGTGATCCATAGATTCTCGGTGTTCTAACATGGAAGGGTTTGAGTTTGTTAACTGTGCAATGGAATTAGCACAATCATATACAACCATCAGCGCATTACGAGAATCACTGCATAATATTCTAAATACGGAACTTTGGCAGATCTTAGAGAACATCACCGACGCAACGGCAAAAAAAGAATTCGACAGAGTCAAAAACTGGCACCAAAAGAAGTTCGAAAATCTACAACAACGGAACACCATACAACGACCGCAATTACAACAAGACCTCGTCATTGTGAATCTATCGTCACTCACCTTAAGCAAAGAAGCCACAACTGCTTTAAGTCGAGGGCACAACTTTGCCATAACTCCCAAGCAAGTTCCAAAAGCCGAAATAATGGCATCCATCAAACGAGGAATTTACGACCTGCCTCCAACAATAGCTAACAACATACGTTTAGATGTGGCCAACATCCTAATCAAGTCCAAGCCTCCAAAAAGTAATATCCCACATAAGGAATTCATTGCTATAAAAGAGCTACACAACAACAGCCAGATTACCATAACAAAAGCAGACAAAGGAAATGCAACCGTGGTGATGGACACAACTGAATATGAAAACAAAATGCACACACTATTACAAGATCAGTCAACATACAAAATTATAGATCGCAATCCCACCAACACACAAAAGAATAAGGCACGAAAATTATTAAAAAAAAGTCACTTCCTGGCCCAAAGACACAGTTAACA
Organism: Typopeltis vanoorti; assembly: GCF_054136105.1. Taxonomy (NCBI): domain Eukaryota; kingdom Metazoa; phylum Arthropoda; class Arachnida; order Uropygi; family Thelyphonidae; genus Typopeltis; species Typopeltis vanoorti. The sequence goes on along the minus strand of NC_143562.1, from coordinate 109,711,145 downwards.
AACTCAAACCCTTCCATGTTAGAACACCGAGAATCTATGGATCACCAAAAATTCACAAACCAGGCACACCCCTACGCCCAATTGTGGACAGTATAAATAGTCCCACATACAAACTGGCTAGACATTTAGCAAAGCTACTAGCCACTCTCACTAACAATTCTCCCTCCTTTATCAAAAATTCAGCACACCTAAAAAGCATCTTACAACACCTCACCCTAAAAAGCTCAGACTTAATAGTAAGCTTTGACATCACTTCACTATTCACAAATGTACCACTAATAGAAACCCTCAATCTACTGAAGTCACACTTCCCCCCCGATATATTTGAACTATTCAAATTCACAATACATGCAGGATATTTCACATGGAAAGGGAAAATATACAAACAAATTGATGGGACAGCCATGGGCTCCCCCCCTAGCCAACTTTTACATAGAACACCTGGAAAAACAAGCAATCAATACAGCCACTCTCAAACCAACACTTTGGCTACGCTATGTTGATGATGTGCTTGCCATTTGGCCACATGGCCCTGAGACATTGAAAACATTCTTAGCACATTTAAATAGCCAACACCCAAAAATCCACTTTACTATGGAACCGGAAGCCAACAACTGTCTGCCCTTCCTGGATACACTCATCACACGTCTCCCAGATGGTTCCTTATCATTTTCAATTTTCAGAAAACCCACACATACAGGCAGATACTTACACAAACAATCACACCATCATCCTTCTCAACAATATGGCATATTAAAAACGCTAACCCATAGAGCGAGAGCAATCTGTTCAAATGACAAGGCTCTTACTGCTGAACTGACTCACTTACGCCACACCTTCTTGGCCAACGGCTACAATCCACAAAAAATAAACAAAATACTAAACACTCCTAAGAAACCCCTCCCACCATCCACCACAGAGAACTACAACAAAACAGTCACCATCCCTTACATTAAAGGCACATCCGAAAAGATCTCAAGAATTCTCATTAAACATAAACTACGCACTACATTCAGACCATGTAGCAAATTAGCCACCCTCATCCGCTCACCCAAGGACAGCATTCCTCCTTTATCACATCCAGGAGTCTACCAAGTACCCTGCTCATGCAATCAAGCCTACTACGGTCAAACAGGAAGAACTGTGAATATCCGCATCAGCGAACATAAACGATACGTCCGGAAATATCATTATGGGAAGTCGGGCCTAGCAGACCATGCTCTGGATACCCCTGCACACAGGATCAACTGGAAAAACACAAAAGTACTACACAGAAACCCATATAAATCAGAGAGATTGTTCTTAGAGGCGACAGAAGCCCTAAAACACACCCCAAATCTCAACAAATATGGCTGTATTAACTTGCCGAAGATCTGGGAGACAGTCATATTAAGGAAAAACTAGCACTTTTCTAGGACTCTAGCAATATATGATATCGTGTTTTTTTTTTTTTTTTTTTTTTTCAGATAGAGGGCGCCAAAATCAGGACTCTAGTCTTTGTGTTGCTGCTACAATTTTGTTAATGTACACCATGTTGTTTTAGTCTCGCGTATTGTGACAAAGTGTTTTTGTGCTCTGAAGATGCTGGTTATAATACCAGCGAAATATCAGCATCAAGTTAATAAATTAATTATTTACTTAGTTTCTGTGTTCTATTATACCGTTAAAATAATAAACAACATGTTCGACGAACACATAAGTCTGTCCACACGTTTAAGGATTGATCACTTATCATACAGATGGAAATATTGTAAAGAGAGATGTGATAGAAACTAACTGATTTAGTATGAGGCTATGCAAAGGAAACACAATATATAAAAGTGATAGAGTGATTATGATTAAACTGAAAGCAATGCCTGTGGACATAATGATTATACAGATATATATGCCCACAAGTGACTATGATGAAAATGAAGTAGAAAAGATAATGGAAGAAGACTGAACAGAACTAAAGGTTGTACCATCTGGATGGGAGACTGGAATGCCTTGGTAGGTGAAAAGGTAGAGAAGGGAATAACAGGAAGATATGGCCTTGGAAAAAGGAATGAGAGAGGTGAAAGACTTATAGAGTTTTGTAAAAGATACAAACTAATTATTGGTAATACTTGGTTCAAACTTCCAAAGAGAAGAAGATTCTCTTCTTCTCTTTGGAAGTTTGATATCTGTGTGATATCTCCTGGCATTTTCTCCTGGAAAATGCAAGGAGATATCGCAAGATACTAGATTGATTATATGTTAATACAAAACAGGTATAGAAACAATGTAAAAAGGATATCAACATATCCAGGAACTGATATTGACTCAGACCATAATTTACTTGTTACAGAATTCAGAATACAAAGGTAAAAGAAAGAAACGGTGGAACCTAGAAAAACTCAAAGGAGATGCAAGTAAGAAATTCAGAGAAGAACTGGAGAATAAAATAAGAAACAAAAGATATACCTGAAGAGACCACCATTGATGTTAATGCAAAATGGAATCATATATATACCTGACTGCCATAATAAAGACAAAAGTAGAAAAAACTAAAAAATGTGCGATTGGCAGAGGTGTAAGACAAGGATGCTGCCTGTCACCAATGCTCTTCAATATATTTGCAGAAGAAATGATAAAAGAAACATTTGATGAAGAGAAAAGAAGAATCACTATTGGAGGAAGAACAATACAAAATATTAGATTTGCAGATGATTAAGCAATATTAGTTAATACTGAAGATGAACTACAGCATCTGATGCAAAAATTTGAAAGTATATGCAAGAAATATGGTACGAAAATTAACACAAAGAAAACAAAACTGATGAGAGTCTCTCCAGGAAACCAGGAAGTGTTAAGGTGATGATAAACGGAGAAAGTGTAGAGCAAGTAAGACAATGCAAATACTATTTTAATAGTATTTGTATATAATACAAAGTAAAATGGAAAATGTGACATGGAAATAAAAGACAGAATTAACAAAGGAAAATATGCATTTCGTAGCAAGAAAAATTTGTTTATTAATAAAATGAATAAAAATTTAAAGAAAAGGCTTATTAAGTGTTATATTTGGAGTATGACCTTATATGGGTCAGAAACATGGACAGGGAAGAAAAAAGCTAAAATGTTGGAGGCATTTGAAATGTGGTTATGGAGAAGAATGGAGAAAATAAAGTGGACTGAAAAAATTACCAATGAAGTACAAAGAGTTGAAGAAGAAAGGAATTTACTAGACCATAAAACAAAGGAAGCATAATTGGATAGGACATGTATTAAGAGGAGACAGCCTACTGAAAAGAATGATAGAAGGGAAAATTGAAGGAAAGTGATCAAGAGGAAGTAGAGATGACTAATGATACTTGATATAATCTTCGATGAGTCTGTCGACTCCTTGGAGTTGCCCAAAATAATAATAACATTAATAATGGGCACAAGAGGATATCAAGAAATGAAGGAGGAAGCAAGAGACAGAGGAAATTGGAGGAAGAGAATTTGGTGAGATACCATTGGACCTGTCAAATTGTCAAATGTCTCAAATTACAAATTCTGAAGATAACTTACAGAAAGCTATTTTAAATCTAAATGAGATATCCAAAGATTATGGTATGATAATATCAACGGAAAAATCAAAAACTATGGCCTTTAAAGGACAAGATCCAGCAAGAACTAAAATAGTAATAGATAAGATCTTAGAACAGGTGAATTCATTTAACTACCTAGGATGTATGATCACATATGAAAATGAAAAAGATATAAACGTAAAAATTGCAAAATATTTAAAAATAACAGGTGTAATTAACTCTATATTTAAACCAAACCTAGTTCAAAAACAAACCAGGCTAAAAGTATACAATAAATTAGCCTTACCGGTCTTAACGTATGGAAGCGAAATCTGGACAATAAAACAAAAAGACAAACAAAGATTAACAACAGCAGAAATGAAGTTTATGAGAAAAACTGCAAATTATACCCTATTTGATCACAAGAGAAATGAAGATATTATGAAGGGGTTAAACCAAGAGCCAGTGATAGAGAAAATTGAAAAATATAAACATGGGTGGATGGAACGCGTTCAAAGAGTGAAGGCGGAAAGATTGCCAAAACAAGCCATTAGGAAAAAGAAAACCAGGACGTCCTCTTAAACGATTCAACGATGACTTCTAAGGCTGGAACAGGCCATGCTAGGCCTAAATCCTTGATACGTATGATGATGATGACCATTGGACCTGTCAAGAGACAGAACATGATGATGCAAAGGAAATGGCACTGTCTCTGACTAGGCTGTTTAATTTGGAAGAAGCAAAATAGTTCCAGTGCATAAAGGAACAAAATAAAGGTAGTGAATTGTTGACAAATCAGTATCTTGGGAGTAGCAAGCAGTAAATATATTGGAGAAGTTGGTCAAAGATAAAATTCAGGAATGGATGGATAACAATGATAATATAAAAGAGTAAGTCATGCCAGTAATATTCTACTCACTTTCTACAGTACAGTGACAGAGGGAATGGCTACATAATGATACTTTTGGACTTTGTACTTCACCTGTCTTCAGGGGAAGACAGGTGAAGTACAATGCACTGCAGGACTCTGTGTGTTTGGTCATCATTATTTAATTTGTACATTAATGGAAAAAGGAAATGATTTGAAAGGAAATATTCACTTGTTTGCTGATGATGAAAAATTGGGTAGAGTATTAGTCAGTGGCGGCCCGTGAAGTTTTAAGTGGGGGTGCTGCCTATACAAAATTTAAAAAAAATCATTCTTTTTTCCCAATTAGTAATCAATTTATTAATAAATAAATCTGTAGATTTACTTAAATATAAAGAGCTAATAAGCTTCATTTCGGCGATATAAATATTATTTAAATTAAGGGGATATTAAATCCCACATTGTTTTAAAACCGAATAAGAAACTCAAAGATTGGAATCAGAGAGTTTCTTGCGAATATAGTAAACTATAAAGTATCGGCGAACACTGGCATGAGCAAATGCAAGTGACCCTAGTACGTAGTACAATACCGGACAACTCGCAGCAAAGGTAGTAAAGTTCTGATCACTATTCTTATGTGTTTTTACATTATGGGAAATACCTTTCCTAGGAAATGTATGCTGTTATTACATTATGGTGGGAGGTCACTACCCAGACCGGTTTCAGCCTTTTTTGAGGCTTCATCAGTGAGTAGCTAGACCAAATTAATACCAAAGTGTATAGTGAAAAGAACTCGTATAGCAGAGTATATAAGTTCTTTTCGCTATACACTTTGGTATTAATTTGGTCTAGCTACTCACTGATGAAGCCTCAAAAAAGGCTGAAACCGGTCTGGGTAGTGACCTCCCACCGTAATGTAATAACAGCATACATTTCCTAGGAAATGTGTTTTCACATTATGGGAAATACCTAAGAATAGCGATCAGAACTTTACCACCTTTGCTGTGATTTGTCCGATATTGTACTACGTACTAGGGTCACTTGCATTAGCTCACGCTAGTGATCGCCAATACTTTATAGTTTACTATATTCGGCTTGAAACTCTCTGATTCCAATCTTTGAGTTTCTTATTCGGTTTTAAAACAATGTGGGATTTAATATCTGTAGATTTATTTATTAATAAATTGATTACTGATTAGGAAAAAAAGAATTTTTTTTAAATTATTTTGTATAGGCAGCACCCCCCACTTAAAACTTCACAGGCCGTCACTAGTATTAGTTAAATAACATGTAACTAAAGGGCTTGTGAAATGATTTAAATAGGCTGAGAGTAATATGAGCAAAGGATAATGGATGCCAGTTTAATTTGGGAAAGTGTACAAGGTATGCATTTTGAGATGAAATGATTGCATGCTGCACACTACATTGATGGAACTATATTGTGGAAACTATTGAAGCAGAGATAAGCACTTAGTGTTCCAGTTTTTGTAGAATGATGAATGAGTGGAATGGGTTGCTATAGTTTGTTATGAGCATTATCTTGGTGAATGTGCTCAAAAAGATGCATGCCAAGTATTGTGTAGACAATATGATCTTCAGACTTCATGCACATGTCATTGCACAGACATGTGCATGAACAATTTGCTCACTGTGTGGTTATAATAAAGTGACTGCAAAATTGGATAATGGAAATGTATACCATATTTCTTTTGGATTTTGCAAAGGTATCTGACAGCATTCCACAATGAAGAAGATATTATACAAACATAAAGGGATGGGTATGCAAAATAGGCTTGTGGCTGACTGAACAGGTATCATAGAGTAATATGTGCAGAGTCTGAAAGAAGGAAGGGGCATTGAAGTATCATTGGGTTCTGCATTTGGGCCACTGTTTAATTTGTATATTAACGGTACTGGGATTAGTCTGGATAGTAATATACAATTAAGTGCAATATTGAAGGGAATAAAGAATTTATTCTTCCCCAGCCAGCAAAGGTTGGTAGAGCCTCTGCTACTAATGGCTCAACAAAAAGTTAAGCAAGTTTGAGCGCGGTTAGTAGTTGAAAGGGATTCAATCGTTCGATGCTGTTAGCACACTCTCCCTCGATGAGTCTTTGGACTCCCTGAGGTGTCACATAATAATAATAATGTGTGACTTTGATAAGACCAATACTGACTGTGCTCAAATATAACAATTTAGGTTTGGGGAGACAAACTGAAAAGACCTGCTATAGGATATCTGGGCAATGGCATGAGAGGAGTATAGAAATATGCAAGAAGGTAAGGGAGATCTTACAGTAAAACTTAAAATGAGATTTTAAAGTTTTACAGCTCATGGGAGGTAGGGGAGAGCACTAGTTCATCCTTGGAAACTAAGTAATGGTGTGGTTAGGAAGCATACTGAGATCCAGGTGGAGGAATGGGCTATCAGTGGATTGTGGTGCATCTTTAGTGAATGTTTTGAAAGAAAGATATGATAGGTATTTGGGCATTGTGTGATCTGGAAAAGTTGCTCTCTCTCGAGTCCTTAACTACTTGTAGGATAATGCATAATAATACTTCCTGTTTTGTTGTTTAAGACTCCAGCAAGAACCAACTTTTTCTTTATATCAGTTGCTCTCTCTAACTCAATTTTCTGTACTTTCTTTTTTTTTTTTTGGATCCTTCTATGTAACCATTGTACACATTCTCCAATTTTGCATTTTGAAATTCCCACATGAACTACTTGAAAATATCTGATTTATTTAAGTCTATCTCCGTTTTGAATAATATAGCTTATCCCTGATCTACTGAATGAATTATGTTATGTAGTTCATCATCATCATTTATTCCTTTGTTATCTCCATCTATTTACCACTATTCTAGTAACTGACCTTTCACTGTTCACCCTGTTTTGAGGGTGAACAGTGGGCTAACGAAACCAGTTGGCATCTTATATAACATGGCAATGCTTCAGCTAGTACAGTAACTAATAATGTTGTACCATTATAATGTATACATTGTTTTCAGCCTGTATGGAATATAATTTGGTCAGCACCTGATTCATTCAACATCCAATAGAGTATCTTAAAATGGAGTGCACCATGAAAGATGAGGACCGGACATTAGGATATGGAAGTTCCTGTTGGCTGTCTTTATTCCTTATTGGTTATGTGTAATGCTCTTTCTGGATATCTAAGTTTGGTCCTTAAGTAACAAATAGACAATTACTGATTAACCAAGTGGAGCTTCCATAGCTCAGTCAGTATAGATGAAGCTTTTTGGTCGGAAAGACATGGGTTCGATTCCCATCAGTGACGTGAGGAACCTATATCTGGTTTCTTTCAGCTAAAGGTGAGTTAACCGGTCTCATACAGAGGTGGAGGGTTTTCTCCTGGTAACTCAGGTTTCTCATCCCTCAAAACAGGCAAACCGGTCCTGTGAACACACACGGCTACAGTCATAAAAAATATACTACAGCAAGGAAGGCAATGGGAAACCACCTTGCTCATAATCATTTCCCTAGTATGGTAGCATATAGCTACCCCCACCAGCCGTATGGCTGAGGGAATAGAATAGACTACCAAGTATTAATCATGTTCAGTAAATTATTACGGATGTGGTAAACCATGATTTTGCCAAAAGAGTGAATAGGGCGTGAATCTGCAAGATTCCAGGTAACCAGTGCTGTGCCTCAAGGATCACTCCTTGGTCCATTGTTATTCAATCTGTGCATTAATAACATTAGGAAGGATTCGACATACAGCTATTTGCTGATGATACAAAGATAGATATGGTAATCAGGAGTGCTGCAGACATGCAGTATGATTTGAATAGGATGGAATTGTGAAAATGGCTGTCATTTCAATGCTAATAAAAGTAAGGTCATGCACTTTTGTGGGATTATGCAAGAAGAAACTGATCAGGCTAGAGATCTTGGAGTTTTAGTAGACAGGAAGTTGAAGTTCAAGGGTCATATAGCAAAAATTGTAAATATAATTCACAGAATACTGGCAAAGTTGAAACAAACCTTGACATGTAAAGATAAGGAAGTGATTTTGCCTCCTTATATGGCCTTGATAAGACCTCGCTTATACTATTGCACACAGGTCTTGTTTCCGTGGTGATTCTGATACAATGGAGAAAGTGCAAAGGAGTGTGTCAGAAATGATATCAAGATTGTGAAATACTGATTGTGAAGACAGACTGAGAATTTGTATGCTACAGACACTGGCAAACAGCAGTGATATGATTGAGACTCAGGGCCGCTGAGAGGGGGTGACATCTAAGACTTTTGTCACAGGGACCAACCATCGGGCCCACGTATCACATAACTGTGTTTATAATGCATGGTTTTAATTCTCATAATAATACAACAATGATAAAGAATAATGGCATATCGAGAATGATACTATGTTTTGTTTTAGACAGACGGCTACGCTCTTTAGCTCGCCGTGAGCGTCCAGAAGATACTGATTCTCTCGGTGTGGATCGCTGTAGTTATAGCAGGTGATGACATCAATAGGCGTTCGTGCAGTTGTTGCAGTCAGCTGTGCTAGCTAGTAATTGCATTCGCAGTAATGTTCCCTGCCAGAACGCTTCGCTCTTGTTAGTATTTTGATAGACGAAGGTTTTGTGATTGTTTGTAAAGTGTGCAACTGTATAGTGTAGGTCGTGCACTAAAAAAATAAAAGTAAGTATTCTTATTAAAATTATATTTTTAATAATAAAAATTTAACCAACAGAAATGTATCATCATAAATCTGGAAATCAAAAATGAAAGGAGAAAAGGGATTGTGAGAAGGCAAAAGAAGATTTAAAAAACAAGCATTTATTGTTTTTATTGATGTAAGATTAAACGGCCTAGCTTTGTTATCAATAGAGCATGACCTGGCAATGAAAATTGATTATGACGAGATGATTAAAGATTGCTAACCATAAAGTGAGGAAGTGGATAGGGCAATAAATATTTAAAAATTCTCTTTTTATTTAATGTTTGTATTTTGTATGGTATGTAATGTATCGAATTTTGAATTTATTGTACACTTTTTTAAAATAAATGTTTAATACGACTTTATTTATTAAACAAAAGTGGACTTTTTTAAGTGGGGCCCGAAAATTTCTCTCGGTTCGGTGGCCCTGTTGAGACTTACAAACTTTTGAAACGGTTATACAGAATTTCAAAATCAGGTATAATAGCTGGTGGAAATAGTAAGGCCTCCCTAAATTAAATTTTATAAACAAATGTTTTGGGAGAAAAATGCACTCATTAAAATTTACAGAAATTTTAATCAATGAGTGGAGGACAGGTGATTATTATGGGGGGAGATTTCAACTATGGGAACATAATAGATGGGAAGGAGGAGAGGACACACGGGAGGAAGAAAATGGATTTTATGCAGTTACTAAGGGACAATTACCTAAGATGTCATGCGATGGAATTTAAATTCCATCGTATGATAGCGTTAGAGAGTGCATGATCTAGTAATTGCATCTGAGAATTTGTCTATAACGAATATGACCATGTTGCCTCCAATTGGTGAGAGTGATCATATGGTCTTGACCTGGGAGAGGGCTAAAGCGTGGAATTAAAGGGCTGGTAAATATGAAAATCTTGGGAAATTACTTAGATCAGTGCCATAGCATGTGAAACTTCAAGGGCTGGATGTTGATAGTGCATGAGAAGTGGTAAAGAAGTGTTTGAGGGAGGTGATGGCAAACTGCATACCTAGAGTCAGGAAAGTAAATCAAGTGGGAGTTAAATGCATGAATAACACCATCAAGCTGGAGTTGTAAAAAAAAAGAAACTGTGGAGGAAATTTAAGGAGAAAGGTGACATGCAGGCACACGAACAGTACAAGACACAGGCTAGAAAAGTAATTAGTGTGGTAATTTGCTACATCAGTCTTGGAGCCTCCTTTATACAATGGAACTAATTTCTCTTGTTTCCACTCCCTTGGGACTAACCCAGAGCTCAATCTTAGATTAAACCACATAGTCAAGGGCAATGACAATTCCCTCACCACTTCACATAAAACTTGAGCTGGTATACCATCCAATCAACAGCTGTATTCACATTAAGGTTCTGTAATATGCTATACACCTCCATTTCATTTACCTCAGTTCCCATATAAGCCTTTGGCTCTCTCTCGTTCCTGCAATATCACCACCTGGATGATATACTCTTGTGAAGTGTTCACTTAGTAATTCTACTATTTCGATTGATTCAGTTACTTCCCTACCATCACCATTCATTACAATCATTCTGTAATATACTTTCTTTCTTTTACTTGCAGCATATCGAAAGAATTGTTTGGGATTACCTTTAGCCTGTCTTGTGCCTGCTGGTCACCTTTCTCTTTAAATTCCCTCCACAATTGTTTCTATTTTTGTAGCTCCAGCTTAATGATGATATTCATCCATTTAACTCCCACTTGATTTACTCTCCTGACTGTAGGTATGCAGTCATCTGCCATTACCTCCCTCAAACACTTCTTTACCACTTCTCATGCACTATCAACATCTAACCCTTGAAGTATCACATGCCATGGCACTGATCCAAGCAATCTCCCAAGATTTTCATACTTACCAACCATGTAATTCCACATATACCCCATCATAACTGAAAATTCCACACATTTAGCCACCTCCCAGGTCACACTCTCAATGTGGTCATATTTGTTATAGACAAATTTTCAGATGCAATTACTAGATAGTGCAATCTCAAACCCTTAGTAACTGCATAAAATTCATTTTTTTCTTCCAATGTGTCCTCTCCTCCTTCCAATCTATTATGTTTCCATAGGAAAGATAGACTTCTATTTGGGTTTGTAGGTCAGATTTATTACAACTAAGTTATACCAACTAGTTTTGCCAACTATAGCTGTTGGCTTCATCAGGGTAAAGATATATAGATGTAAAACCACTTAAACGCTAAAACTATTACACTAAAACTGTAAAAGAACCAAATATAATTGCATTTTTACAAAAAACAGAAGAAAACATACATCACACGCATAGAGCGTGTATGATTTCACTTGTTGTTATGTAGGAACGTTCTATAATTTGTAGCAAAATTCAATTCTGGCAAGTTCAAAGATCTAATGAGGATCTTCCAGATCTCAAGCAGAATTAATACTTGGTTTCTATTTAGGTGTTGTTTTGAACGAATAACTGTTGTGGCTTCTTTTATCATTCGGGAGCAGAAATCCTCCTCTAAGTAGGGCATGGAGCTTCTGTCCCATTCTATGGTATGGTTTGTCCTAGAGAAATGAAAGGCTAACCCTGATTTGTCTTCTCTATTATTGTTTACATCTCCTATGTGTTCCTTTTTCCTGATTTCAAAACTTCTATTAGTCTGGCCAATATAGTTCAAACCAATACCGATCTTCTGGCAAGCCTGGACGTTACATCTTTATTCACTAACATTCCAGTAGAGAAAGTAATCGACATTTTAAGAAGCCTCTTCCCCCAAGACATTACTTCTCTGTTCCATCATTCTTTAAAATCCAACTTTTTCCTATGGAATAAAACTATTTATCAACAAGTATCAGGCCTTGCAATGGAAAGCCCTCTTTCACCACCTTGTGCAGATCTCTTTGTGGAGAAATTTGAGAGTAAAATTTTATCTCAACTAGACCCTAAAGCTGCAGTGTGGCAGAGATATGTGAATGACATTTTTATTGTTTGGAAAGACACTAAATTGATCCACAAGATACTTTTCTGTGACCCCCCACAAAGACAACCTGAAGATATACATTATGATTCCACTATCGTAATTCTGTATATGGGGACAGTTTCCAATAAGATTGCCAGACTCCTCAAGCCACATGGAATACGAGTGGCTTTTAAACCTTCAACGACCATCTGCCAACTCTTAAGATCTCCAAAAGACAGTCATCCTTTTTACAAATATGCCAGAGTCTACAATATCCCATGCTCATGCGGTTTGAACTACATTGGCCAGACTTCTAGAAGTTTTGAAATCAGGAAAAAGGAACACATAGGAGATGTAAACAATAATAGAGAAGATAAATTGGGGTTAGCCTTTCATTTCTCTAGGACAAACCATACCATAGAATGGGACAGAAGCTCCATGCCCTACTTAGAGGATTTCCACTCCCGAATGATAAAAGAAGTCACAACAGTTATTCGTTCAAAACAAAACCTAAATAGAAACCAAGGATTAATTCTGCCTGAGATCTAGAAGATCCTCATTAGATCTTTGAACTTGCCAGAATTGAATTTTGCTACAAATTATAGAATGTTCCTACATAACAACAAGTAAAATCATACACGCTCTATGCATGTGATGTATGCATTCTTCTGTTATTTGTAAAAATACAGTTATATTTGGTTCTTTTACAGTTTTGGCGTTTAAGTGGTTTTACATCTATATATCTTTACCCTGACGAAGCCAACAGCTATAGTTGGCGAAACTAGTTGGTATAACTTAGTTGTAATAAATCTGACCTACAAACCCAAATAGAAGTCTATCTTTCTTATAGTTCTTGTGATCAAAAATAACTTTCATCATTATGAATCCCCCATAATAATTACCTGTCTCCACTCATTGAGTCTATTTGCCAATGTATACTATTTCCATCCTCTGGTCTATAGCAGCAGCGAACTGTATATTTTTTTTTGCTGGCCTCAATCTCACACCAGATAGCCTCAAATGGGCTATTTTCACTGGCATGCAAGTTGAACTTCTCTCTTTGGTTACAATTGATCAGCTATCATCAATAACACTCCTTCCCCATTCTTTTTTCTCTATCCTCCCTGAACACAATATACCCTTCACATTCTATCCACTAACTATGTCATCTTCTGTTAGCCATGTCTCACTAATGCCAATAATTCCTCCTGCTTGTTCTGAATACTTCTGGCATTAGTGTGCATAAAGTGCAAACGCTGCTTAGGCACACCTCTATCCTGATGCTTTATACTGTCTATCTCATTCTGGTTTTGTTACCAGTGGAACTAACTTAGGCATATTATCCACATTCTCACACTCAACTGCCTCACTGATGTCTGCATATCCACTCAACAGCTTCCCTGATTCTGCACATCCACTTTCACTTCATTCAACAACACTTTTTCCGGTCTCCAAACACCAAATTCATTCAGATGTAAACCATCCTTCTATAATTCCTTTTGCCTATCAAACTCACTCCACACTACTCCTCCTGCCATAACCTATGCATTGAGTCATTCACTATTATGGCCCTCCTCAGTTCTATTCTGTCATACCATTTCAACAGACTCGCTATCTGAACTCTCACTCTTTTCTTTTGCCACATTCAGTAATTCTTTCATCAGGCAATACAATCATCTCTTTTTGTGCTCTAATCTAATAGCCTCACTAACATCATTAATTTTTGCATCCAGAAAGCAAGATTTTGTCCATCTCTCATCGATCACACCTTTTATAATTGAATTGCTGTACAAGACTCACTCCCTACTTTTTCTTTCTTTCTGTTATCAGCTGATCCAGTTGCCAGACATTTCTGCTTTTGCTCCAGCTCTGCCCTGTGCATCACTCTGTGTAATGAAGCTATCTTCTTCATTACATCCAACTCTTCATTCTTTATATCAGTCAAACTATTCTTTCATTCAACACTTTTATTCTCTCTCTCTCAATCCTATCTGCCGTTACTTCACACACATTTTCAAGTGTATTCTGAGTTCCATATCACAACCTGAAACACACTTTTAATCCTTGCTTTCATAGCATTTTTGGCACACTTTCCCACCACTATTGCTTTCAAACCAAATGCCATTTGCCTTCAGTAATGCATAAATTTTGCAGACATTGCAAAATTTACCAAGTCTCTTTGGTTAAATTCTTTAAAGAATGATGCCTTGGATGCCATTGTTCTGCTTCACATTGGTGCTATGCTATGTAATTTGCCATGTAAAATTAACAATATTTAAAACAAAACTTTTAACTTGAAACTAATTAACTCCACAAACAGTCTACTTCTAACAATGTTTTAACTAATAATGTTATTTGCTGGCCTGGTTGGCCGAGTAGTTAGCGTATCTGCTCTCCAGCCAAAAGGCTATGGGTTCAAATCCTGCCATGGGCATGGATGTTTGCGATTGTATGTGAAAATACTGGTGGTGGTGGGCAGCAGTAGATGGCATTGGTGTAGATGATGCAGTTCAATGTAGTTGGTGAATTGAATGATGGAGACGGAGAGTTGTAGAGAAGTTGCCCTCCCTCGATGAGTCCTTGGACTCCTTGGAGGCGTCACATAATAATAATAATTTTTTAAAAAACTAAACAACTTAGCTTTCGGAGCTCTCCAAACACAATCGCATTCTTCGATAAAAAAGGGTAAATAAAATTTATGCTTTTGCTAAATATAATAACTGTCAAATATTCAAGTATAGGGATGAGAGGCTTCAATTTGACAGTCCGTATATTCTGGCGTATAAGTCGATTTTTCAGCATTGAAAAAAAGTACTAAATTTTTAGGTCAACTTATACATGGGTCAAACAATGATTGCTTTCCAAGAAAAAACTAGTACGTATCATACTCTGTTAAATTTATTAGCACTATACAAAAAGGGTAAATAAGTAAAAATATTAAAGAAATAGTTTTACTTTCTTTCAATTCTACTGTTCTACTCCCGATCATGTCAAACATAACTGGAGTTTCATCCATATTTCCGATTTGAGACAATAAATAATTTTTTTGCTTTCTTTTAATTATAAATCTTTGAAAACTTAAGAACTTATCATCCAAATCCTCAGCTTCTGTGTGATTTTTGTTTTTAGTCAAAGTACTAAATTTTTCCTTTCCATAAACCGGCTACACCACTCACTGTAGCTTTGAAGTTTTTGCTGTCCTTCTTATTTGCTTTGCCCCACTTCAAAGCAAATAAACGAATATTATTTCTCGTTATAATGAGTCCATTTTGGCGATTTTCTCGAACCCAATCTGCAACATTATTTTCCAGAATAGGCCACTTACAAATTCCTTTCCATAATGTGCACTTACTTTTTGGCATTTTCATTATTAAAGTTTCATTTTTTTCTCCAATCGCGAACTAGTTTTTCGTTTACTCTGAACTGATATGCTGCAACACAGTATTTTCTTTCGCAAATTTAATCACTTTGTACTTAAAACTTGCATCATATTTCATTCTTTTAAAAGGAGCCACTGCACTTTAGTTCACTATTGGTCAACTGATCAATATGAAATAAAATTTCTTTTGTCGACTAGGTATTTTATATCTTTTGCGAAAACAAAGAATGGAAGGACTAAAAAGGCAGTTATGATCCTAGTGGTTGACGCCTGTATAAAAATTTTACTTAAAAACTGTCATAATTTTTATTTTTAAAGAAATTTTTCAAGTCAACTTATACGACGAGTATACTATAAAAACTCAAACAAACTCAAAATATTCCAATATCGACTTATACGCCGGAATATATAGTAAGTGAAATACTGAAATGGAGAATATTATGGCTCCATCCATATTTATAGCAAGATATAGAAATAAGCTTAAAAGTTTAAAAAATTTTCTACAGATTATGTGCTCCCTAGGAAATTTTAAACTTAGAATTTCCTAGGGAGGTACATTTGGTTATAAAATACAAATGGGTTGATAATATCCTCTTTTTTTTTTCTTTTTTTCTTCTTATTTTTGAAAAATGTAATCCTCTCAGCTATATACTTTAATATCTTATTATACACTTCCGAGAATTCACTTATGATTAATTTAACTTTCTGGCAGCATTGCTATAAAACCGAAGGAAAGTAATTGTGTTATTTCTGTTGTGAGAATTAAAATTCTTGAGGGTTTATTCTTACAAGCTCTCTGGTCAATTTTCAGAAACTTGCAGTTTATTTTTTCTTCAGCTGTGAAATAAGGATAGATATTTTGTCTTATTTCTATTTGTAACTCTTAAGATTTTCAAGCTTTGACTTTGATGACAGTCAACAGCTAAAACCAAAAACTCTGTATAAAGGATTTTTACAGAGTTTTTGGGAGTACTCTGCATCTGGTTTCTTCTTTGAAAAAAAAAACACTTTTGATGAATATGCTGCTAGGTACTGCCAACAGAAATTTTCTCTGAGAAATAATGCAAAACAGGTTTACTCCTTTCCTTTAACTTTCTTTTTTGAATAGTTGAGTATGGCATGCTATCCAATGCAATTATTTTGCATAGTTGTTATCTACATCCATCCTATATTTTATTTATCTATCTTTTAGATTTTGTGGTTTAATATTTCAGTTTCATTGTTTAGTTTTACCAATTTATTGCAAATTTGCATTTTTACATAAGTAATCAGAGATGTATACTTCCTTTTTCTCTGTGTCACCCAGATATTTTGAATCTGCATCATCATCTTCTTTGAGTGCATCTCCTATCGGAGGTCGGCGACCATCTTGGCAAATTTTGTGCGATTCTCAGCTACTCTGAGCAGTCTCTGAGTTCATACCAGTCCACTGTCTGATGTCCACCAGCCAAGATTTTCTTTGTCTTCCTTGTCCTCTTCTTCCATTTATCTTCCCTTTTATAATCAATTGAAGTATCTTATATTTTTCATTATGAAGTAGGTGACCAAGATATACAGTTTTCCTTCTCTTTATGGTATCTAAAAGTTCACGTGATTTCCCCATTTGTTCCAGTACTTTCTGATTGGACATTTTTGCTGTCCATGGGATTTTTAACATTTGTCTGTATAACCACATCTTGAAGGTGTCAAGTCTTTCATAACACAGGCAAGAAAAAATACCTAAACCACACGACAAACCTTTGTGTGCAGTCAATATATGTGGTGATTCTTGAGAATGCAAGAATCACCACATAGAACTACACTTGCAAAATAATCTGAATAGGCTGGAATTGTGGACAAGTGAAATGGATGCCAGTTCAGTGTTAGGAAATGTAACATTATACACCTGGTGTGATCAGATTTCCAATGGCATATTACATTGGATTCATTCTGGAATGATGAAGCTAGGGATCTTAGAGTTTCAATGGATAGGAAGTTGAAGTTCAGGGACCAATTGCAAATACAATTCAGAGGATAACTGCAATGGTGAAATGAACACTGAATGCAAGGATAAGAAAGTCATTTGGCCTCATACAGGGTCTTGATATGACCTTACCTGGATTGTTGTGCACAAGCTCTGGTGCACAAAGATGATATTGAGATTATTATGACAGATTGAGAGTATGCAGGCATGGATAAACAGGAAATGGGATGATAAGATATAGAACTACAAATTTCTGAAATTGTTGTATAGGATACTTATAGCTATAATTTTTCAATTTAAGATGCAAAGATGATAAGGAGCATCCATCTGAGAGAAAAATCAAATGAAAGTTAGATTTTTCTCTTAGAGTAACTGGAATGGCTTATCTTTGGAAGTAGTGAGTGCAAGTAGTATGAATGAATTCATGAAAAGGTATGACAGTGTCTGTAAGCGATGTCCTTAAATTAATCACTAACTCCCTGCTACCACCTTTTATTCCCCAAAGGAACAATTTCTGAATTATGGGAAAGACAGTATTTGTAGTTCTTTGCATATTTCTATATTTGTAGTTCTTTGTATACTTGTGTTCCTTATTACTATAAATATAGATCAAATTTCATGATTTCTCTTTACGTTATTATATAATACTATACCAAATATTTTGTGTTTTCTTTCCAGTTAATGAAAACATCGGCGACGTCACAAAACGAGTCATTTCATGTTATGGGACAGATGCTTTGTGAGAAGGAAGGGTGGGGGTGAAGAATGGAGAGCATAATGCTTTGAAATTTTAAAATCTGCTTGCCTTAAAATTAAAAAAAAAATATATATATAAATAATAAAATCAGCACTTATAAATGATTTTGTTATGGTGTATTACAATATATGAAATAAATATTACACCATATTACATCTTTCTACTGTTTATCTGGCTGCTTTGGGAAGGAAATTTGCGTTGCTGATAACTGAAGCACAATAAAATGGTGCTTTCTCAGAAGTCAGCTAGCATACAGAGGGTGGATAAATTGAAGGGTTGTTGTTTTGAAGGTCAGATAAATGGTACATTACTGCATATACTAAAACATCTATAGTGTAATCTAAATTATACATTCTAAACTGACAAATTAGAAATTTTATGTATGTTAAACCATAGGCAAAAACTTTCCATAGGGAGTTAATTATGCATTAACAAAACACTGATATATGTTTCTTGTTGAAAACTGATTCCTCCCACCCACACACACTCAGAGAAAAGAAACATCTTACCAAACTTATCTTAAAATTCACGCGATAAGACAAAAGGAACAATGATATAGTAGCAATAACTGAGATGAAAAAGATGGGATCTCATATTCTGGAAGATTGTGATCGTCTCTGGAGTTCCAGAAGTCTCATATGGGCTTCATCTGGAGTTGCAATTTGGATTAAAAAAACAAAAAATGGAAAAACAAAATTTCAGATTATACTTAGGTATCAGATAGAAATAATCAAAGTTAGAATGCAAATTATGAATCAAACATTCAATATTTTTGGAATTTATGTACCAGTAGATGAAAAAGAGGAAGTGACAGAAGAATTTTACGGAAAACTTCAGGATGAAAACATTGACAAAACAAATAAAAATGAAGTAACAATCTTGACTGGAGATTTCAACGCTAGAATGGGAAGTAACCCAATAACAGGATGCATTGGATCAGAGGGAGAATCAGTAATCAATAACAATGGAATTTTATTAAGACTTCTGCATATATAACAATCTAAAAACCAGCAATACTTTCTTCAGGCATAAAAATATACATAAGTACACATGGGAAGCAAGAGGAACTAAATCAATAATAGATTACTTTCTTAATAACAGCATCTAAACTATATGCAAATATCTTAAAGAATTACATTATTATTAACTAAATAATATCAAGGATACAAGGGTTTTTAGAGGGAGTGAAACTGATAGGGATCACATGTTAGTTGAAAGCAGATTTGAATTCATAAGTTGATTATGAATTCAAATCTGCGTTGATTCTTTATCCTTCAAAAGGATAAAGAATCAACGTCGTAATAAACAGTTTAAAAATCACCTTTCACATTCCTAGAACAGGAGTGTTAGAAACTTATAAAAGCAGAATAAGAAATAAAGCCAACCACAAACAATATTGAAACTACTAGAATAATATAAAGGAAACCATACTAAAAGCAGCAGAAAAAAGTTTAGGTTATAAATCAAGGAAAAACAAAAAATGGAACGATGACTTAAAGGAATTAATTGAAAGGAAAAAACAGGCTTTTCAAATATATCTGCAGAGCAAAAACACTGCCCGCTATATACAATATAAGAAACTACAGGCTGAAGTCAGAAAGCTTTCCGATGCAGAGAAGATTGGAGTAAATATGTTGAACCATTAGAGCAGGATATCACTGGACCACAAAGAACAGGTTTTAAAATTTTCAGGCAACTATAAACAGCAGAAAATGACCAATTAAGGAATAATCTAATTTCCAAAGAAGAATGGATAGAACACTATAAAATATTATTATTATGGTTATTATTATGACACACCTCCAGGGAGTCCAAAGACTCATTGAGGGAGGGCACTTACTCTACAACTCTGTCTCCACCCAATTCTCCAACTACAATCATCATTTACACCAACACTATCTACCACCCACAACCACCACTAGTATTTTCACAGACAATCACAAACATCCTGCAGCATTCTGGCTGGTGAGAAGATATGCTAACCACTTGGCCGACCATGCCGGCATCTATGGAATAAAAAACAAGAAATAGAAAAAGCCTGGGCCTGGATGGAATATGTGTTGAGTGCTTTAAATATGCAGACAAAAGCTTAAAAGAAAACCTACTTAAACTCTTCAATAATATCTGGAAATATCAAAAGATCCCAAAAGAATGGGAAACTGGAGAAGTAATAAATAACGTCCCAAGGACAAATGTGGAAATTACAGAGGCATTATATTTGTAATAACAGCATCTAAACTATATGCAAATATGTTAAGGAACTGACTAATTAAATATACAGAAAATTATTTAGAAGAACAGTGTGGTTTTAGAAGAGGGAGAGGATGCACAGATTCCTCTTTCACAATGCAACAGATCATAGAAAAAATAAAAGAATTTAACCTGCCCACTTTCCTAATTACAGAGGTATTTTTCTACTGAGTGTTCCTGGTAAGATTTACGCAAGTATACTTGAGAAACCATTGAGAAGGATTGTGGAAAAAAAGCTTGGTGAAGAACAAGCTGGATTCAGACCAAACAGAGGCTGTCAGGATCAGATCTTCACTTTACGACAAATAGTTGAGAAAGCATGGGAATATAACAAAGATCTATACTCAAGTTTTGTCGATCTGGAAAAGGCATATGACAAGGTGCCAAGAGAGAAGCTATTCAAAACACTACAGTTATATGGTGTTAATGGGGCATTATATCAAGCAATACTTAGTCTTTATTTGAGTTGTAAGTCAGCAGTTAGAATTGAAGGAAGTATAGGAAGATGGTTTAATGTTAAATCTGGTGTCAGACAAGAATGTACATTATCCCCTCTGTTATTCAACTATGAAAGAAAGTGGTATTAAACCTGATAGCGGAATTGGAGATGTTAATGTCAGCTCTTTGCTTTATGCAGATGATGTTGATGAAATCTGCTACAAGTCTGCAAGATTCCCTGACTAAATTGAATAACTGTTGTAATAGATATGGTATGAAGGTCAGCAATAACAAGACAAAGACAATGAAAATAGGAAGAAGCATTGAAAACATCAACTGCAATTTGAATGGAGAACCTACAGAATAAGTTTGTTCTGTAGGTTCATTGTAAATTAAATATGGAAATAGACGACAGAATCAACAAAGCTGGTATGGTAGGAAGTCAACTGAATAAATTTATATGGAATAAGAGAGAAATTAGTCAAAACACTAAATTAGCTGTATACAAGACAGTGTTCAAACCAATTTTAACTTTTGGATCTAAGGAGCTAGGTCAAAAGTAAAACACTTGACCAAAGGCTAGAGACTGCAGTTATGAGAGTCCTGAGAAAGATTAGGGGGCATGAACAGATGGCATCAATGGCAATATCATATTAAAAATGAGGATATTAGGAAAGAACTTGACATTGTTAGCATCCAGGAATGTGTTAGCAGAGCTAATCTCAAGTGGTATGGTCACTTAAACAGAATGGGCAAGGAAAATTAGCAAAATAAGTGTTCTCTGCCAAGTTTTCAGGAAAAAGAACCCAGAGGAAGACCAAGATATAGATGGGTTGATATGGTAAAAAGTTCCTTAGAAGATAGAAATATAAGATCTGATAATGTTGGAGTCATGACAGGTAACAGGCTGATTTGGAGGAAAATTGTAGATAGGAAGTTAGCAATGATGTAAAATTTTCATGAAGTACTATCATATCCTATACACCCCTTGAGGATGCATGGCAGGTGATTTGATGATGATGATTTGCAGATGGAACATTAACTATAAATAAAGGAGTAAGACAAGGTTGTGGCTTATCCCCAATTCTATTCAACATTTATATAAACAGAATCCTAAAAGAATTGAAAACAACTGCCAAAGATGGAATTAAACTAACAAATAATATACAGCTTAGTGCAATACTTTATGCAATGATCAAGTACTAATTTCAAATTCGGAAGATAAACTCCAAATTGTAACTAACCATCTAAATGAAATAGCAAAAGAAATTTTAAATGAAAATCTCTGAAACAAAAATAAAAGCTAATGGCAGTGTGTGGAAACATCATTCAAAAAGTCAAAATTGAGCTTAACAATAACATAATAGAACAAGTTACAAAATTCAATTACCTAGGAAATATAATCTCATAATACAATACAGATTCACAATTGGAAGCAAGACCAGAAATTTACAACAGAATGAATGGCATAATTAAAAGAAATTTTGGAAAATACATGGCTAAAGAAACTCAATTAAGATTACAGGATTCGAACCTGGAGCCTTTTGGCTGCAGGTTTGAATCCTGCCATGGGAACGAATGCTTTGAATGTCTCTGAAAATACTAGTCGTGGTGGTGGTGGACGGTAGATGACGTTGGTGTAGTTGGTGGTTTGATGAGTGGTGGAGACAAAGTTGTAGAATAGGTGCCCTCCCTCGGTGAGTCTGTGGACTCCCTGGAAGTGTCACAAATAATAATCATAAATAATATGACCTCTAAACCATCTCTCAAATTTGGAAGTGAAACTTGGATTCTAAAACAAAGAAACAAACAATGACTGGAAGCAGCACAGATGAAGTTTCTAAGACCTCTCCTGGGACTCACTAGGTTAGATACAAAAAATGTCATATAAGAAATAGAAGAATACCAGCAAAATTGGCTACACCAGTGCTTCCCAAACTTCTGGATGTCAGGGCCCCCTTTGCAAAAATTAAAATATTTCACGCCCCCCCCCCTCGAAAAAAAAATCGTAATAGAGATATATTATTATAATATTTATTGTATTTATATTCAATACAAAACATACACAGCGAATACTGCAAAAATGAAATGCATATATTACATTTTTTTGCCTCTTACCGTTTGGTTCTGAAGACTATGCGGGCTGTTCTGGTAAAATATGAAATACTGTACTGTCCTTTTTTTTTTTAGTCTGTTTCTGCTTCTTCTGATTGTTCACGGGATTTTTTATTTTTTTATTTTTTATCAACCACTTATCCATCTCAGGGTTAAATTTTTTAACGTAGAATAGATCAAATAATATCACCACTTACCAATACTGGCACACCACAGACTGATAACATGGAATTAGTGAATATTAACTGAATAAGGGAATCCCTCGGACCAGGAACATTTTTCACTTTTGTGACTTTTCTCCTTTTACGGTAATTAAGCCTAATGCCAAACAGACAGCAAAGGCAATCTGTTTATTAAAACGTGCATATGATTGGTGCGGTATTAACAAAAGATCGCGCAACTGAAAGATAAAAGCATAGCTGACAATTGAGTTGAAATGCTAACTCTCTTCAACCGAATTCCATATGTGAAACTGCCATAACATTCATTATATACATATATTACTTAGTTTTAACACTTTTACGAATTTTAACACGTTCGGTTGAATTTTATTGCTGCCTTGGGAAATCGAACTCACATACATCTAATTAATAACAATAGTTTTTAGTTAGATACTGTGTTTGCCCATGCAACATATGGTTTTGTTTCAGTCTATATAGCATAGTTTCTGTATAAGGGGACATGTGATTCATTAATTAGTGTGTTTTTATCCCAGTTGTCTCTAATTGCACTATTTGTTGAGAAATATATTACACAGACTCCTCATACCTTATTCACTGGCATAATAAAAGTACTTATTTTTATTGCCTCTGCAGTATAGTGGCTCTTAGGGAGGGCATGTTGTTTACCACTGCAAGCGAGTTACTATATCCCCACATGAACTTGTTTAAGCTTTTTTTCATGTGTGAAGTATATGCGAAACTTTTATTGGTAACAGAAAACTAGCTCGGATGACAGTGATAATATAAAACGAGTTTTGATATGTATATAAAGTCAATATCAACAGTCCCTGATTACGAACGCGTTATGAAAGGGACAGGAAGATTTGGAGCTTCCCTGGAGAGCATTCAAAGTAAATACAATTAACCACTGCTTTGAAATGAAACATATGAATAAGCAATATTTACTAATATTCGTTAAGCGCTGAAATACGCAGGAAGCAAAGTTTGTGAACCAACACCAATGTGTGAATTTTTCCATTAAAATATAAAAAATAACAAAAAAGAAATAATAAATAATAAAAGTTAAATACGTTTCTTTTAAAATAAAAAAAATCTACTTAGTCTTAAAACATTTTAAATTTGTTTTCATTATTTCACGGCCCCCTTCAACAAAACCTATGGCCCCCAAGGGGGACGCGGCCCATAGTTTGGGAAGCGCTGGGCTACACCACATAGAAAAGAATGAACAACAATAGGATTCTTAAACTAGCACTAGAATATAAACCCACAGGAAGAAGAGACCGTGAATGTCCAAGATTAAGATGGAAAGTCCACCTCATCCAGAGAAGGAACAGGACATAAAATGCCTATACCTAATAATAAAATTAGTTTAATCCTTTATCAAAGTGTGAACAAACAAAGTTTGCGCCTGAAAGTATCTTCAGGACTGGGGTAAGGTGGTACAACACCAGGGAAACTCGTTGCAAAGGTGGAGCAAGATACCAACACTCCTATCTCGGTATCTCCTATAATGCAAAACACATCTCCTTGCGGATATGTCTAATGTTATGCATTAAGGGAAGGGCCACTACCCAGACTAGTTTCGACCTTTATTGAGGTCTCTTCAGTGGGAGCCAACTAGTCTGGGTATTGGTAGCTTGCTCCACCTTTGCAACGAGTTGCCCTGGTGTTGTACCACCTTACCCCAGTCCTGAAGATACTTTCAGGTGCAAACTTTGTTTGCTCACACTTGGATAAAGGATTAAACTAATTTTATTATACTCTAACCAAGTGAAAAATAAACTTTCAACATCTTTCTCTAAATCCAGAGTAATTTATTAAAAAAAAGGTGGCACACCATTTGGCAACTCCTATAGGTGGAGATGACCTGCTAATGCTTCTGCCTGGTGTCTCCACTTGGGCCTGGCTCCCACTGAAGAGACCTCAATAAAGGTCGAAACTAGTCTGGGTAGTGGCCCTTCCCTTAATGCATAACATTAGACATATCCACAAGGAGATGTGTTTTGCATTATAGGAGATACTGAGATAGGAGTGTTGGTAGCTTTCTCCACCTTTGCAACGAGTTGCCCTGGTGTTGTACCACCTTACCCCAGTCCTAAAGATACTTTCAGGCGCAAACTTTGTTTGCTCACACTTGGATAAAGGATTAAACTAATTTTATTATACTCTAACCAAGTGAAAAATAAACTTTCAACATCTTTCAATGCCTATACCTAAATTTGTTCAGACGACGACAGACACAAAAGGATGAATATAATTTATTAAAAGGCCATATATTTCAATCTGAAAAGTACTGGTCATCTTTAGTGGCATTAGGTACTAGAATATAAGGTAGAACTAGAACAATAGAACAAAAGCAAAATCTGAGGAAAATTGGTATCATCAGCTAGAACTGGCTGGGTTAAGTAATTTATGATTAGTATCTCCAGGGATGTTGCTTGCAATTAATGCCTATGTTACATTATTTAGAACAAAGTTATATATAACGAATCAAATTAACATTTATTTGTATATGTATTTCATTTCGCAAATCAAAAAATGTCCTACCTGTCATATACGTGAAAATCAAAGCAGTTGCTTTGCTATTAATTTATGTAACAATTTCAGCCTATTCAAATCATTCTGCAAGTACTGCATATTAGATGCATTCTGCATCATCATCAACAAGCAGATGTATTGTCACCCATCAAATCCTTTCCAATGTTATTAATGTAAAGATCAAAATAACAACGAACCAAGGACTGATCCCTAGGGTACACCACTCATCACCTTAAATTTTGCAGCCTCACACATTCCATTCTGATATCCATTCAGTCAGTCATCCTCTTATCAACACTAATAATTTATAATCCAAAACCCTATCCTTGAACTAATGCAACAACTTTCATGCTGCATCCTGGTCTAACTAATATTATAATAAAATGTGAACAAGTTGCTCAAACATGACATTTCTTTAGTAAATACATGCTGCTCTTTGCAACGTATAGACTCACTGTCCACCCACTTTTTGTATGTAAGCTCTTACTAACATTTCCAAAATGCAAAATCTTCATCACCACTCCAGAGATACTGATAGGTTGATAGACACACCACTTTTTGCACCACCCTTGTGCAAATGAATTATCATACATTCTTTCAACTCCTGTGGAATCTTACCTGTGCTGAGACTCAAATTATACAGCCATTCAGATGAACATGCTTTTAGCATCTGTGCTCAAATCCTATCAACCTCTCCTGCAAAATTCTTATTCAGTTCATGCAACAGCTCCAGTACCAACTTCTCATACACCTGAGTAGCAGTAGCATTAATCTACATGTTGCAGGTTGATAATTTTTAACAAAGTGGGCACCCATTGGTTGAACAATCTCTTCTGCATCTGCCATCCACATAGAGTTTGCATTCAGTGTGGTCATTCTGGTTGTCTTTAGCTTGCAGGAAACAGTTTCTTTTCAAGCAATACTTGTCATGTCATCCTTATGTATACAGTATTCCTTCCACAATCTTTTTTCTTAAATATCTCTTCCTTACTAAGATATACATCCAATTCACTCCTACTTTTATAATCAATATAAAAATCACTAGAGTAGTTTAATATAATGGTAGCTAACATTTCCATGACATGCTGGGATTGAGAGAAGAAAAATTGCCCCTATCTCATTTGAATCCACAATTCATAGAATTGCATCTCTTGTTTACACCTTCAAAATTTACTGTCTGTGAAATAATGTTATGCTAAAGTTACACCGTTATGGACTATGTTATGCCCCCCCCCCCTCACACACACACACCACCACCACCTTCATGCATGGATAACACAGTTCAATCTTGGTTTTGATGAAACTGCCTTACAATTAATTTTTCAGTGAAATTTCTCTATACCAACTTGAATATATTCAAGATTTCTGCACACAATGTTAATATTTTTTACTGTATTTTAATAGCAACTTCTCAATTTTCTATTCATAATCATGAAGTAATTTAACCTTTACCTGTCTGCTGAACTGGCACTTGGGGATCAGGTGGCACAGAAAAAAAAATCAATTCTCAGCGTGATGATCTGTTAGTTTAAACAAGCCTGTAGTCTGTAACTACTCAATGTTTCTACAATAAAAGTGTGATATAGTGGCGATCTATGCATATACTACATTGGTATAGTATGGTTTTTGCAATTTCCAGTGCCTTAGAGAATGATCTCCTTACCATTCTCCAGTATGATGAAGTCAAG
This sequence comes from Typopeltis vanoorti, assembly GCF_054136105.1. Lineage (NCBI taxonomy): Eukaryota > Metazoa > Arthropoda > Arachnida > Uropygi > Thelyphonidae > Typopeltis > Typopeltis vanoorti. The sequence continues at coordinate 109,683,798 of NC_143562.1, read as the reverse complement.
CTAGTGAACTTTCATTCTGTTTCTGCAATGTTGCCAAAATGCAGTCCTGTCTTATTTTCAAGAAAGATCCTGCCTGACCTCTGTTTATTATTATTATTATTGTTGTTCCGGGCAACTCCAAGGAGTCGACAGACTAATCGAGGGAGGCCCTAACATCATGTCAAGAACAACTATTCGACATTCACACAGTATCTATCATACCTTGCCTTGAACTCATTCACGGTCATAGCACCCACAACAGACTCTGGAAGCTTATTCCACTCATTCACTACTCTCCAAGTAAAAAACCTAGCTCTAACACCCTTGTCAACCATGCTCTTGCCCAGCTTCCATTCATGGCCCCTAGTCCTCCCACCACCAGTCATATTTTCAAAAATATCTTCTGGATCAATCTTATAGAAACCCTTCAGTAATTTGAATGTCTCAATCATATCACCTCTCCCTCGCCTATCGAACAATTTCTGCAACCCACAAATCTTCGACCTATTCTCATAAGGTTCATTCCACAGACCTGCTATCATCTTGGTCACTCGTCTCTGGATCCTCTCCACTTCCTCCCCATCACGAAGAAACCCTAGTGCCCATAACTGGGCACAGAAGTCCAGATGGGGTCTTATCAAGGCTCGATACAGAGGAACAACAACTTGTTTGTCTCTGCATGTTAAAGTATTTTTCAGAAGCCAAGTGATTTGGTGAGCTGTTTTAGTCACTTTTGCAATGTGCCCCCTCAACTTCAATTCCCTATCCACCAATACTCCAAAATCCCTGGCCTCATCAATCTCCTGGAGTACGGTTCCACCAATGCGATATACTGCTGCTATTCTTTTCACCCCAAAGTGCATAACTTTACACTTTGGCACAATAAATTGACATCCATTTTTCCTAGCCCAGTCTTCCAAACTATCCAAATCATCCTGTAAAATTTTGACATCCTGTGCACGCATAATTGCTCTACGCAACTTTGCATCATCAGCAAACAAGTGAACACTTCCTCTCAAATCCTTTCCTATATCATTGATGAACAAATTGAAAAGCAGTAGTCCAAGAACAGAGCCCTGTGGCAGCAGTAACAAGCAGTACCAAGCAAATAACAAGCCGTCTTTTAGACTCCACTCCTGCATAAACCACTCTGGTATCTCTCCTTCAACCATCCTCCTATCCATCTCACCAACCATATATCTATTCCCATCTGTTCCAGTTTACTGATTAGGGTTCTATGTGGTATCCTATCAAAAGCCTTGGCAAGGTCCAGTTCAGCCGTCACTGTGTTATAAAACGTGAGCAAATTACTGAGGTATGATCTACCCTTCACAAAACCATGTTGTCCCCCATACAATATCCCATTTTCATCTATCCAATCCTGTATTCTTTTCTTGACTAATTTCTCTAAGACCTTGACAATGATTCCTGATATGCTAATCGGTCAGTAATTTACAACAGCAGTCTTGGAACCACCTTTATGCAGTGGAACTATTTTTTCCCTATCTTTCCACCCCCTCAGGCCTAAATCAGACCCGAGACTCAAATTAAACAAAATGGTCAGGAGTACTGACAATTTTTCAGCTGCTTCTCGTACAACATGAGCTGGTATACCAACCAATTCCACAGATGTATTGACATTGAGGTTATGCAATAGACTACTCATCTCCACTTCATTTATCACAATTCCCGTATAATCTACTGGTTCATTCGTTTCTGCAATGTCACCACCTGGATGATATATTCTTGCAAAGTGCTCACTCAGTAACTCAACTATATCAACTGATTCAGTTACCTCCCTACCATCGGCATTCTTTAAAATCATTCTGCCATGTACATTTTACCTTTTACTTGCTACATATCGAAAAAACTGTTTAGGCTTCAATTTAGCCTGCATGGCCACTGTTCTTTTGTAATCCTTTTTTGCTTTTCTTACCACACTCGTTACCCTTCTGGCCTGCGCTTTATACCATTCGTGTGGCTGTCGGTCACCTTTCTCCTTAAATTCCCTCCATAGTTGTTTCTTTTTTTGCAGCTCAAGCTTAATGGTGTTATTCATCCATTTAACCACTAGTTGATTTATTATTCGGACTCTAGGAATACAGTCAGCCATTGCTTCATGCAATCACTTCTTAACTACCTCCCATGCACTATCGACTTCTAGTCCTTGCAGTTATACATGCCATGGCACTGAACCAATCAAACTCCTAAGCTTGTCATACTTTCCAGCCCGATAATTCCACATGTACCCTGTCTTAATTGAAAATTCTACACCTTTAGCCACTTCCCAAGTCAAGACCCTATGATCACTCTCACCGATTGGTGGCAATGTGGTCATATTTGTTACAGCCAAATCCTCAGATGAAATTACTAGGTCAAGCACTCTCTGACCCATAGTATTTTCCATTACATGCTGTTGCAGATAGTTATCTCTTAATAACCGCATAAAATCCAATTCCTTCCTCCCGTGTGTCCTCTCCTCACTCCAATCAATGCAACCATAGTTGAAATCTCCTATAAATCTCCTTGGCTGCAGCTCATCAGCTATCATCAACAATACTCCTCCCTCCACTTTATTCTCCCTGTCATTCCTGAACACACTATACCCATCATATTCAATCCCACTAGCTATATCATCTACAGTCAGCCATGTTTCACTAATACCAATAACTTGTGGTCTGGAAGTGCCACCCATGGCCAAAAACTCTTCCTTCTTGTTCCTAATACTCCTAGCATTAGTGTACATGAATTTAAGACCCCCATTAGCCCCAACCCTACCTTGATGCCTTATATTAACTATCCCACTCTGATTTGTTGTCCTTATTTGCTCGGGCATATTATATTCATTCTTGCATTCAACTGCCTCCCTAAGGACCGTATATCTACTCCCCCCCCTTTTAATAAATCTAGTTTCCCTGAATTTGCACATCCACCACATTCAGCAACACTTTCTCAAGTCTTCTTACACCGTAACCATTCAAATGCAAGCCATCCATCTTATATAGATCCTTTCGCCCATCAAACTCACTCCACATGTCCACAAATTCCACACCACTCGTCATACATAACCCACGCATAAAGTCATTCGCAATTATGGCCCTCCTTTTAAACATTTCACTGTCATACCGTGGCAAAACACTAATCATTCTAACTCTCTCACTCTTCTCTTTTACTACCTCAAACAATTCATTCAGGTCTTCTATCATTTCCATTTTGTCTCCTTTCAAATCATTCGTACCTGCCACAACAATCATTTCTTTCACCCTTTCCTTTTGCTCTCTAATAGACTCAGTTACATCCTTTATGGTCGTACCAGGTTGGTACGATTTTGTCAAATACTCTTCTATCACACCTCGTACTAACGAGTCTCCATACAGCACTCGTCCTTCATTTTGTTCATGTTCACACTCATACGTCTATTTTTCCTGTCATACTTTTTATTATTGGCTGGTTCATTCAGTCGACTTTTGCTCATTCGCTCTAGCTGCTGTTTTGCCCTTTGTTTCGCACCATTCAACAACGCGATCTCACTCATTGCGTTTATCTCATCTTTTTTATTCTCAGTAAAACCATTAATACTATCATTCACACGTTCTACATTCACACTCTTACAATTCTCTGGTACAACCTTGCCGTTTCTTGTCATATCCCTATTTTCTTCGTTCTGAAGTTTGACAAAAATATCACACTCACAATCCGAAATACTCTTCAATTTCTCATTCTCCCTACATTTTCTACACACATTCACTCCTTTATTATCATCTAACCACACTCCAAACACCCTCCGCAAAGCATACCTTTTGCAGCTAGTACACTGAATCATCTCTTTTATACTACCGTTCTTTGATAATAATGGCGAACCATCATTACTGGCTGCCATTTTCCTTCGTACTGGAGCCATACTTACTTGCAACGTATTTTATCAAATTATAACACACCAAAAACACACAAAAAGATGCACTAAGAGATGCAAGGCAAACAAAACTACGCAACATTAAACAAATTTATCAACGATAACTGAAAATAATACTTATCTTATCCGGAGCTTTCACAAACACCATACACTACGAATCCCTCTAGCGGTGACAGCCCCAATAAAATTTGTTATAAAGACACACAAAATACTCTAAAAACACGAAAATCGTTCTAATATACTATAAAACCAATTTTCTAAGAACAAACACACAAAAAAAACACCAAAAATCACCAATTTTACACGAGCGCTAAATTACACCGACCACTCACCATATAACCTCGAACCCAACTGAGCGTTAATACTCAGTTGGGTATTAACGTAATTATGAGTGTTAATACTCAGATTTCACTTCATTATCCTTTGTTTCTTGAAAATGTTATGCAGGCTGTAAATGACCCATCCATATCCTGAAGATTCTCAGGCTATCAATCTTGCTAACATGACGGAAATTAAGAATGTCACGCCCAACATCAAAGATTTATTAGTCAATTCTGATGTATCTTCCTTCTGTTTCAATCATGACATGATTCTTCTTTTACATGAAAATTTCCAGTCACTATCATGACTGCTTTTGCCTACATACTTGGTTCTAGTTATTTCATGTAGCAAAATAACTTTAGAAAGAAATGCTGGCTTGGCTGGCCAGGTGGTTAGCATATCTGCTCTTCAGCCAAAAGGCTGCGGGTTTGAATCTTGCCGTTGGCATGGATGTTTGTGATTGTCTCTGGAAGTACTAGTAGTGGTGGTTGGCGATAGATGGCATTGTTGTAGTTTGTTGTAGTTGGTGGATTGAGTGGTAGAGACAGATTCATAGAGCAGGTGCCCTCTCTCAATGAGTCTTTGGCTCCCTGGAGGTGTCAAATACTAAAAAAAAAAGAGAAAAAAAAAAGAAGATATATATATAGTCATAGGCTTGCCATTTTCACTCATAGCTAGCTTTTATTATTATTATTATTATTAGCATCTGATCTCAACAGAATCAAAGGACTCATTGTGGGAGGTTAATATTTTCTCATGCAAAAAGATTGAACAGTGCCTTAAACACATTCATAGTTTCTGCACTCACCACACTTTCAGGCAATGCATTCCACTCACCAATCACTCTCCACAAAGAACCTTCTTCTCACTCCTCTGCTCACACCCTCCTTATACAGCTTCCAGGGATAGCCTGTAGTTCTACCTTTGCCTCTCTCTCAACTCTATGAAAAATCTCCTCTGCATTAATCTGGTAATAACCCCTCATGAACTTAACTTCTTAATCATACTCTCTCCTTCTCTTCTATTCACAAGGCTCTGTAAGATGCATGCCTTGAATCTCTCCTTATATCAACATTTCATAAACCTGCACTGACTTTGTAAATATTACCTGAACCTGCCCCCCAATACACTGTCATTCCCCTGAAGATGACCAGGTGACAAAATCTACACACGGTAGTCCATATGTGGCATGATCAATGCCTTGTACAAGTGGACACATAACAATTTTGCTTCTGCACGTCAATGTCCGTAATTAACATAATCCTTTGTGATGTTCTAACAATAAGCAATAAACATTTACAAAATGTTTATTGTTTTTTTTTTGTTTGTTTATTGTTCATTTACAATAAATGATAGCCCTTTCATTTAACTTTGGTTTCTCTAAAAAGCACGATTCGACATGAGTATGACAGATAGCAAACTGGAAGTAGTAGATGATTTGTCACATAGTCTATGTCACATAGTCACACCCACCTTTGGCCGAGAACACAATTTATATCATGTGTTAAAATCCACAAATGAATTTATTATTATTATTATTTAGGCCTCCATGAAGTCAAAAGACTCATCGCAGGAGGTCCTTCCTAGGAAACACAAAGTCTATCATACCACTCCTTAAACTCATTGACCGTTCTCACTCTCACTACTCTATCAGGCAATGCATTCCATGGTTCAACCACCCTCCACACAAGGAAACCACTCCTTGCTCACAGTTTCCTTTTATAACTTCCAGGGATGGCCCCTTGTCATCACTCCTTCCCTCTTTCAATCAAGCGAAAGAACTCCCCAGTGTCAACCTTGTAACCACCTCACAACAGTTTAAAAGTCTCAATCATATCACCTCTCCTTCTTCTATCCATCAAACTCTGCAGTCCACATTCCCTCAGCCGATTCTCATAACTAACATTGCACAGTCCTGAAACCATCTTTGTTATCCGCATTTGTACCCTTTCCACAGTTAATTTATAACTTTCAAATCCTGAGGTCCAAATCTGAGAACAATAGTTTAAATGTGCGTGGATAGGCTTATGTGTTCGTCAGGCATGTTATGATAGGTTTCACGGTAGAAAAGAACACAGATGGTTAAGCAAATAACTATTTATTAACTTAAGGCTAATATTTCGCTGGTCTTATATCCAGCATCTTCAGAGCACACAACACAAAGTTTGTTACAAAGGCAAGACAACCACAATCCGGTGTAACACAGTGGGGACAGTATAAGTGATTGCAGCGTGCAACACCAGACTAAAGTCCTAATATGGCGCCATCTAGGTAAAAAAAAAAAAAAAAAAAAAAAAAAAAAAAATTCAAGTTTTGAAATAGTAGTCCAAATGATAAAAAATAAAAGTAATAGATATTAATTTGGTCTTAGGATGACTGTCTCCCAAATCTTTGGTAGATTTATACAGCCATACTTGTTAAGGTTTGGGGTATGTTTCAAGGCTTCTGTTGATTCCAGGAACAACCTCTCTGACTTGTAGAAGCTTCTGTGCATTACTTTTGTTTCTTTCCAATTGATCCTGTGTGCAGGGGTATCCAGAGCATGGTCTGCCAGACCCGACTTACCATAGCGAAAGTGTCGGATATATTTTTTGTGTTCACTGAGGCGGATGTCCACACTTCTTCCTGTCTGTCCGTAGTAGGCTTGATGGCAAGAACAGGGCACTTCATAGACACCAGGATGTGATAAAGGAGTGCATTTGTCCTTGGGTGAACGGATGAGAGTTGCTAATTTTTTATAAGGTTTAAATACTGTGCGTACTTGGTGTTTGTTAAGCACCCTAGATATCTTTTCAGATGTGCCTTTAATGTATGGGATGGTGATTGTTTTGTTGTAGTCTTCTGTGGTAGATAGAGGGGATTTATGGGTAGCATTTAGTATGTTATCTATTTTACGCGGATTATAACCATTGTTTAAGAAGGTTTGATGTAGGTGAGAAAGTTCAGCAGTGAGAGCACTGTTATTGGAACAGATTGCTCTAGCTCTATGGGTTAGTGTTTTTAAGATACCATATTGTTGAGAAGGGTGATGGTGTGATTGTTTGTGTAAGTATCTCCCTGTATGTGTGGGTTTTCTGTAAACAGAAAATGATAAGGTACCTTCTGGAAGACGTGTGATCAGTGTGTCCAAGAAAGGCAGGCAGTCATTGGCTTCTAGTTCCATTGTAAAGTGGATATTAGGATGCTGGCTATTTAGGTGCGCTAAAAATGTATTCAATGTGTCTGGGCCATGTGGCCAAATGGCAAACACATCGTCAACACAGCGTAGCCAGAGGCTAGGTTTGAGAGTGGCTGTGTTGATAGCTAATTTTTCCAGATGTTATATGTAGAAGTTGGCTAAGGGGAGAGAAAGAGGTGAACCCATAGCTGTCCCATCTAACTGTTTGCATATTTTCCTTTTCCATGTAAAATAACCTGCCTGTACTGTGAATTTAAATAGCTGGGATATATCTGGGGGAAATTGTGAATTTAGTAAGTTAAGTGCTTCAATCAGTGGTACATTAGTGAATAATGAGGTGATATCAAAACTCACCATTAGGTCTGAACTATTTAAGGTGTGGTTTTCTAAAATACTTTTTAGGTGGGTACAATTTTTAACAAAAGAGGGAGAATTGTTTGTGTGAGTGGTTAGTAATTTTGCTAAATGTTTGGCTAGTTTATATGTGGGACTGTTTATACTATCTACAATAGGACGTAAAGGTGTACCTTGTTTGTGTATTTTTGGAGCACCATATATTCTGGGTGCTTTAACGTGTATGGGTTTAAGTTTTTTGACAATTTCTTTAGGCCAGGAAGTGATTTTGTTCAGTAACTTGCACACCTTATTCTTTTGCGAGATGGTGGGATCTCGATCTATGATTTGATATGTAGACCGGTCTTGGAGCAGTGCATGCATTTTACTTTCATATTCTGTTGTATCCATAACTATAGTGGCGTTTCCTTTGTCTGATTTGGTTATTGTAATGTGGTTATTATTGCGTAGTTCTTTTTGAGCTATTATTTCTTTATGCAGGATGTTATTTTTGGGAGGCTTAGAATGGATAAGGATATTGGCCACGTCTAACCTAATATTATTGGCTATGGCTGGAGGCAAGTCGTAAATCCCACTCTCATCCGTTCACCCAAGGACAAATGCACTCCTTTATCACATCCTGGTGTCTATGAAGTGCCCTGTTCTTGCCATCAAGCCTACTACGGACAGACAGGAAGAAATGTGGACATCCGCCTCAGTGAACATAAAAAATATATCCGACACTTTCGCTATGGTAAGTCGGGTCTGGCAGACCATGCTCTGGATACCCCTGCACACAGGATCAATTGGAAAGAAACAAAAGTAATGCACAGAAGCTTCTACAAGTCAGAGAGGTTGTTCCTGGAATCAACAGAAGCCTTGAAACATACCCCAAACCTTAACAAGTATGGCTGTATAAATCTACCAAAGATTTGGGAGACAGTCATCCTAAGACCAAATTAATATCTATTACTTTTATTTTTTATCATTTGGACTACTATTTCAAAACTTGAAATTTTTTTTTTTTTTTTACCTAGATGGCGCCATATTAGGACTTTAGTCTGGTGTTGCACGCTGCAATCACTTATACTGTCCCCACTGTGTTACACCGGATTGTGGTTGTCTTGCCTTTGTAACAAACTTTGTGTTGTGTGCTCTGAAGATGCTGGATATAAGACCAGCGAAATATTAGCCTTAAGTTAATAAATAGTTATTTGCTTAACCATCTGTGCTCTTTTATACCGTGAAACCTATCATAACAGTTTAAATGTGGTCTGATCAAGGTCTTATACAATGGAATGATAACTCTTATCTCTGCAGTTCAGCGTCCTTCTCATTATTGTAGCAATCCTCTGTGTTAACTTAACCACCTTTGCAATATGTCCCCTGAATTTCAGGTTTCTATCAATGATCAACCCTAGATCTCTTGTCTCCCCTACTTCCTCCAGTATAGCTCCTCCAATAGAGTAAGCAGCATCCCATCGATGTGTTCCAAACCTCAAGACCTTACATTTTGATGCATTAAATCGACACCCCCATTCATTTGCCCATCTGTCTAGCTTATTCAAATCCTCTTACAGGGCTAACACATTTGCATTATTACTAATAACCCTTCCCAGCTTCACATCATGTGCAAACAATTAAATATTCCACTGACAATTCACTGATATAAAGGTTAAACAATATAATTCCCAGTACTGAGCCCTTTGGGACCCCACTTTTAACCCTCTGCCTCCTTGAAACTATCCCACCATACACAACCTTCTGATACCTATCGAACAGCCAATCCTGAATCCAGTTGATCAACCTGACATCCAAACCCATGTGCTGCAATTTAAATATCAGCTTACTATGTGGCACCCTGTCAAATGCCTTCACTAAATCTAAGAAAATGGCAGTATATGCCTTTCTCTTATCTACTGCTCTTGTAACTTTATTATAAAAGGCTAGCATATTACTAAAACAAGAGCACCTCTTCACAAATCCATGTTGACTCTCACAGTTAACATTACCCTCATTTGCACAATGCTATATACGGTCCCTAACTAATTTCTCCAAGATCTTAACAACTACTGATGACACACAAACTGGCCTATAATTAGACATTTCCAGTCTGCTACCACCCTTATGCAATGGCACTATCTTACCTTCCTTCCATTTGGACACCTTTCCCATAGCCAGACTTTCATTGAAAAGCCAGGTCAAAGGAGCTGTCAGTTCTTTAGCACATTCTCTCAAAACTGGTGTTTTGAGACTGAAAACCGATGCAGAGAACATTTTGTTCTCTGCATCAGTCACTCTATTCCCATTTTTATCCCACAATGTCATTCTTCCACAATCATTTCTTCTCCTACTGGCCACATTGCCAAAAAATTCCCTAGGATTTTCTTTGGATCTTAGGGCCAATCTCTTCTCATATTCCAGTTTCGCCTTCCTTACGATACTAGTCACTCTCCTGGCCTGTGTCTTATATTCTTCATGCATCTGCTCTTCACCTGTCTCCTTATCTCTTCCATAGCTTCTTTGTCACATGCGGTTCCTGTTTAATATTGTTTTTCATCCACTTTACACTAAATTGTGTCCTCTTCTTCACTTGTGGAATACAGCTTACTATCGCTGCTAACGAATATTCCTTCACAATTTCCCAAGCACTAATGATATCCTGGCCCTCCAATTCCTCCCTCCATGAAACTTCCCGAAGTTGATGTCTAAGACTATTATAATCACCTGCCTTATAATTCCACATAAGTTCCCGTCTCTTTGATACTCCTGCATGTCTATTAACTACATGGTCACTCTCTCCAACTGGTGGGAGAGATGTCACCTCAGTTATTATCAACTCTTCTGATGCCATGACCAAATCCAAAACTCTTGAACTTCTTGTTCCCCTCTATTGCATGTTGCCTAAAACATTTGTCCCTCAAGAATTCTAGAAATTCTATTTCCTTATTACTATATGCATCTTCCTCTCCCCAATTTATACTGCTGTAGTTAAAATCTCCCATAACAATCACTCTTCTTGCACTTGCAAAGGTCAACTGTCTAAACATCTCTGGTCCCCACTCTCTGTGCTCCTTGGTTTGTAGCAACACCCCATTAAATATTCTGTCTTGCCCACCTCTACCTCACACCATATGCTTTCAAAATCATTAGTGTCACTGCCTTCCAAAGCCTCCACTCTTAGAGGACATGTCGTCACTTATCATGAGCAGTACTCCACCACCATGCTTTCCCTTTCTATTCTGCCAAAAAATGCTGTACCCTGCTACTTCTATTCCTGTTATTCTATCCTCTTCTGTCAGCCATGTCTCAGTGATCCCAATAATCTTTGGCCAGGCTGATGCTATCAGCACCACCAATTCCTCTCCTTTACTCCTGGCATTAGTATAAAGCATAAAAATGCCACTATTTCTATACCCAATATTATCCCCCTCTAGACTCCACTGGGTTCAGCGCTACCTGATGTCTCCCTTCTCCCAAGTACCCTTTCCAACAAGAGGTCACCCCTGCTACCATTCACCCTGGACATTCTAGTCTCCCTGCACTGACACACCAACTCATTCAGAACAGCAATCTCTCTCCAGATGCCTACGTCCTTCCTCATTCAAATGCAAGCGGTCTCTCGCATACAATTCCTCTCTGTCCTCAAATGCTCTCCAAGCATCCACGTATTTCAACCTCTCTTCTGACACATTCTAGCTATTATGTTATTCAATATTACTGCTCTTCTGCTCAGCTTGTCACTATCTTTCCTCTCTGCATCTTCTTTCATACAACCTCAAGCAAGAATCTCATATCTCTCGCTGCCCAATTTACATTACTCAAGTTATTTGTTCCTACTATCACAATCATCTCATCTGCCCTTTCACCCCCCCCCCCCTCATTGCCATAGCCACACTTTCTATCTTTCCTCCAGGCAAACACTCCTCACGCATCCTATCTTGCACACCATGGATCATTGAGTCCCTATACATTACACCTCTTAGCACCCAGTTCCTCGATTGCTCACCTGCATCCCTCACTCTCTCTCTCTCTCTCCTCTAACACTTTCTCTTTGTGCTCCCATACTCACCTGCCTTCCTGACATCACTCTATCCCTGGTTCCAGTGCTCCCTCACATTCTTCTCATTCCCTCTCTCCTACTGTTTCCATCCTCTCCTCTTATATCATTCCCTCTCTTCCACTTATCCTATTCTCTCCTCTTCTATCATACCCATAACTCTCTCTCATTCCCTCTCCTCTACTATTCCCATTCTCTCCTTTTCTACCATTCCCATAACTCTCTCTCGCTCTTACTCTGATTTGCCTTGCATTTGTCTCTTCCATTCACCTAATCTCATCTTTCACACTTCCCATCTCATTCCCTAGACATTCCACCTACTCTTTCAGCTCATCTATCTCTCTCTCTCTCTCTCTCTCTCTCTCTCTCTCTCTCTCTCTCTGCAAGTCAGCCTCTTGTATTTGCTATTCATCCTCCCAACTGAGACTATCTCCGAAAACTTCACAATCATTCAACCTTTCCATACTCCCCACTCCCATTATTTTATTCATATTTCTCTCACAATTCTCTCCCTCTATCATACCAGTCATCTCTCTACATGGAGAATATCCTGCCTCTGACTCAACGAGGTCAGTTTGGTCATCTCTAACTCACCAAGTTCCTCCCATTGCCTGCATATTGTGCATATACGTATTTCTTCTTCTCTCACCTACCACATGTACAACCGCTGGGACGCATGCATTCCACAAGTCCCGCATGCTACAAAATCCCGTATTATATCACACAAAATGGAGTCCTTAAATGGGGGAGGACTCGGTGATACGCCATTTGCAATTTTAACTGCCGCTGTCACCATTATTCAAAATAGTGTCGAGGAATTATTACAACTAAACGGTAAATAAGTATAAGGGAGTATAACTATATAAGTAAAAGTACAAACAAAATACAAACAAAACATTTAAGTATACTAAATATAAATAAAATAAAACTAAATAATGAAAACTTATGTTATCTTCATCTTGTCTTCCACCGTTATCCGAATCCGATCCTGTGTTCTCGGTAACCAAAATACACAATATAGTGACAACAACTAACTCCAAAAACAACCACTGAAGGACACTTGTATTACAGAAAAATGACTTAGCACAAATCTCGACAGAAATCACACTATTCACCGATTAAAAAACACTTTTTTCAGCACAGCTCAAATTCCCTGCAACATTCTCCGGCAACTCTAGTGCCCTCAAATGCTGTAACCAAAATGCTTTAAAAAAATTTTTTTATAATGGTTAAGGCCTTTCATGAGAATTCTCTTCCCCCCCTTCCTTTGTGAATATTACAGATGTTTATCCACCAGCAGGGAAGGAAACAGTAGTATAGGATATGAGAAATCAAAATACTGATGGTTTTTACAATTACAAACAACCTCAAGGCTAACTTTGGTTATATAAATAAATTATAAAACTTAACAAATTCACTTCTTACCTGAAACAGCAAATCAGGTACTTCCAAACCAACTATTACTCATAGCAGTCATGCGATCATAGAAAGAAGCAGATTTCAAAACAGTGCTAGGGCTACTAGTAACAGCAAGATTAGGGCTGGAGCTGTGAGTAGATTTCAGTGGGGAATCCTGAGTTAGCATTCCAGACAAAGGAAGGTGGTTACTATGACAGCTTGGAATGGCATATTTATATTCAAATGTTATTTTAAAAAAAATGCATATTCTAATCAATAGCATGCAACATTTTTAGTTGTTAGTAAACAACTACTTCAGTTACCAGGCATTTTGGATGCAGTGTGCTGATATATATTTAGAAGTGTTATATTAAATAAGTTGTAATATTATTTCAATATTAATATAAGCTATATTAAATAAGGGTCATAAAAGGTTGAAGATATGTAAAACATAGCCTCTCTCGATCAAATGCCAACCCCACCATTTTGTTGCACAACCTGTTCTTGACAAGGGTCTTGGGCAACCAATTATTGCTAGTAAAAGTATAACATCATAAGCTAAAGAAAATGCCAAACTATTTCTCTTATGTGTTTAAATGTGAAGGAAGACAAGTCCAGAGCCTTGCAACTGAACTACTCATTGCCAGGCAAATAATCTGAACATGTGAAAATTTTACCTTACTTTTAAAAGTAAGATAAAATTTTCCCATGAAAAACATTCAGATGGACTTTTAGGCAAAATAATCCGGGAATGGATACAGCATAAGGAAATTGGAAACAACAACATATAAAGAATACTGTGACATGGAATGTAAGAGGAAAAGCTTATAAAGAATTAGAATTAGAATATTAAATACAGGACAATTTAAAGGTACAATAATTACTGAAAAAAAGAAGAAATTAAAAGGAATGAGGGTAACAGAGCTTTGGTAAAATCACAAGCAGACATGATTTGGTTCATGAATCTATTTCAAAACAGATAAATTACTACTTGGAATGAAAGAATAATATAAGTCAGATTAAAAATAAACAGGGCCTGCTTAACAGTAACTGGATTATATACTCCAGAAGAGAGGAGAGAAGATAAGATGGATAGCATTGAATATTATGAACAGTTATAAAACAATAATAAGATAAACAAATATGACTGTTATTAGCAGGTTTAAATGCAAAAATACTGCTATATAGAGGCTAATGACTTTACATCAATTCCCTTAGTATCCCATATAACCAAGCATAACCCGAGTATAACCAGTAAAAAAAAATTTCAGCTAGCTGTATATTTTAGTAATAAAGTGTGACACCTTTTGATTACTTGTATATGGGAAATATGACTTCTGCATTACTTCAACCTAGGTATCTCTTCCAGGCCTGGTTCTCACTGATGAGACCTCAATAAAAGTCAAAACTGGTCTGGGCAGTGGTCCCTATCATAATGCATAGTATTATACATGTTCATAAGGATATGTGCTTTGCATTATGAATACTAGGGCAACTGATGTGAGCCATTAGCCTAATGAAATTAGGCTAAAGGCTCGTGTATTTAACTTCATGAGCAAACTTTATTTGTTTACACTTGGATAAAGGATAAAACCAAGAATATAATTTCTTGGCATCTTTAACTTATAGTATAACCAAGTGAAAAAACTTTCAACAATTCCTCCAATCTATACTGGCTACAAACACAATTCATTACATGGCACAATGCACCTTGCCAATGGGAAGGGGGGGGGGTGTCCTTTGATTTCTTTCCAAGCAGTGTATATTAGCAGTGGTTCATGTACAAGAAGTGGAACTTTAAGAAAAGAAGGCATCATGGATGATTTTAATTATGACCAATGCTGTTTAGCTTGTATGTTAATGATACTGGGAAAGGTTTTGATGATGATATGCAGATGTTTGCAGAATATGCAAATTTAGGAAGAATTATGAGGAATTCAGCAGAATATGAATTCAGATGTATTCTTTCAAGAAGATGTGAATAAACTGGCTGAATGGGAAATAAGTGGGGTTACCAGCTCAACAGTGCAAAGTGTAGAATTTTAAAATTTGGGAAGCATAGATAGAATGCACATTATGAAATTGGTGGGGATATCTCTCTCTCTCTCACTCTCTAGCATAAATTCCTTCAATCAAGTTTTACATAAACAGTCATGGTTCTCAAGTATTTAAACAACGATTTTAATGCCTTATTTGTTTCCCGCTCTCAGGTGGCTTGGCGTCCCCTTTCTCCCCAACATCTGGCATGCCCTAGCCATATAGTTGTGTCCACTTTTTTCCAACAGACGATCTCGATGTTCTCCTCAGTCCCCTTTTATTTCACGTTCTCCAGGACCTTGCACGAAGGGTTGAAAACCCCTGAAGAATTCGGCGCGACTCCTTGATCTTCTGTTAAGACTGACCTGTTCTTTCTTCTCCTGGTGTGCTACAAAATCCGATTAGTCAGACACCGTAACTTCATGTGATCCGTGCCGACCCCTTTTAAGAACGACCTTGACAGTTGGCATATACAGAGACCGTAAACAAAGGTTTTCAAAGCACTTAATTAAAACAAAGATATATAGTTTCTAGTGACACAGCATTTTCCTTTGTTACTAACTTTAACCTTTCTTGTTTACTACAATTTTGGGCAGGTTATGTTTTCCTTAGGATTATTTACATTCTTTTATACACTGTTATTTTTTACAACACAAACTTTTTATATGTGACCTCTGTAAAAATCGATGTAAAGCGTTTGTAAAAATTTTAAGCTAATCGAATTTTACAGAGGCCCACCACCCCTTCATGAAAAAATTTTAAGCTGTGAATGTGGATGAAAATTTTTTTCTTTACAGAGTTTCTCAGTCGAGTTTTGTGCATTCTCTGAGTCGGACAGTACTTAGGTTTGTCATCTATTTTTTAAGCAGGGGAATGCAGTCAGTCTGATCTGTGGGCTTTCTCTGGCACAACTGATATTGTGACTCATGTTTGTCATCACGTCTCGTGTATTTAACCCCTTTATGATACCCTGCTCTCTTTCTATTTTCTCCCATTGCCTGGGCAGTGACTTTTACTACTACTTCTCTCTATAATGTTTACTTCTATCACATTTTTGACATTCTTTATTGTAGCCTCTGTATCTTCCATCTCATTTGCTACCCTGACACTCAAGATGTGAAAGGTTTCTCCCCCCTTTTTCTTGTTGAGTATCTCTAACAGTTTTGGGATCAGACAAAGAATTTTCCTTGTCTTTCTGATATCAAAATTTCTATTTTCCTTTGCTCCCTCCCCCTTTTTTTTTTAACTGGGAACAGTTGTTTCGTGTGTTATTCTCACCAGTTTTTCTGTCAGGGCAACGTTTCTGGGCATCTTTCTTCCGGGCAACCTGCTTAATCCCCATTATGGAAATTTCTTTTGTAGAGAAACTGCAGGAGAACCCGTGTTTCTCTAAAAAGTCAGTTCCAAGTAATACCTTTTCTGTAGCTCTAGAGATTTCTGAGAGAATTAATAACTCTGGTGAGACAGTCAACTCAAAACCAGGCAGCCACATGTTTACTTTCAATTTCTCCGAGGCGTGAACAGAGGGTTTCGCAAAGTAATACAGTCGGGCACTTGGGATTTCAGCTTCCTGAATAAAGAATAATCACTGAAACTTGGGAACCGGTGTGTAGTAAAACTTTGCAATGTAGCCCTCTTATTTTTCCTTGTATCACTGTCACAGATCCTTCATGGTGATTCCTAGTGCTTCTTCGCATTTTCTTTGCTCTCCATGTGTGATGGTGGCGAGTTTTTTCCATATTAGATTCCCAATGCATATTTCTATCTGAGTTCCTCCTACTGCTAAAGCAATGTCTGGCAATGTGCCCAAATTTATTGCATCTGTAGCACTAACGTACTTCTCTCCTGTTTTCCCTTTTAGTACACTCTCATTCAGGGTCCAGTTGTTCCTTGGAGGTTTTCACCTTGAACTCCCCTAACTGGTTTAGAATGGAGTCAAGTCTTTTCATTAAGAGTTGTTGCAATTTCTCTACCTCCCTTTTGATTATAGAGTGTAGTTCCTTCATGTCAATGGATTCAGCGATTGTCAGTCCGTTGTGGTCTACGTTGTTTATTTCTGTGTATTACTTTTTTCTTTAAGATTACCTGGATTTTTCTCTCTCTTAACCTCACTCTTTGGATCTGACACTTCTATAATGCTGTGTATCTGGCTGGCACTAGATGAGGGGTGAAGATTGCCTAGCCTTTCCTCTTTTTCTTTTATTGCCAGATAGCATAATTATTTATCTTTCTTTTTTATATGGTCTCTTTGAATTCCTCTTTTACTCCAAACCTGAATTGGTTAAAGACTGCCCAATCAAGATGGCTCTTTTCATCACTGGATATGCTCAAGCTATTAGCTAAAGTTAGCAGCCTATTATAATAATCTGTGATAGATTCTTTCTTCTCTTGTCTGCATTTTTGCAGCCTCCAGAGGTTCGAACCTACACTTCTAACCTTGGAAAATTGAGATATCAGAGTATCCTTGAATTTATTGTATTCCATGTCTCTCAGTATAGGAAAGGAATACAAAAAATTCTTGGCCCTGTCAATCAATTTATTCCTTAATATGATTAGAAGCTGGAAGTCTGACCAGTTGCTGAAGTTCCTTAGCTCCTCTACAAACTTGAAGAAGGACAACACACCATCGTGGTCCTCGCCAGAGAATTGTGGGATGATGGGGTGAGGATTCGCTGTTCTAAAAAATCGTCTATCCTCATTGTGTTACTGCTGGTGGCTTCTAAATGAAGGCTGTCTGCATTCAAAAGTTTTTAAAACTTTTCTTACAATTTAATTATTTATACACTTTCTATTTATACTTAGTTGCCTGATCTTTTTACAAAACTGTTCAATCCACTATTATTTATTTTAATTACTGTGGATTTTATTCTGTCGGCTGCCAACTATAATAAGGTGAGGGGGTTGTATTAACTACTGGGGTATTAATAATTAGCTGTAATATAGTGTGGTATTAATGCTGCTGCGGCATTGTAATATTTTAATTGTTCTCTATTATTACTACTAATTCTGTTTCTATCTTACGTCCCCTTAGTGACTTATTCTTTCATACAAAATTTATCCACCTTTCGCACTATTTGTCATATGTCTATGAGTACTGCAAAATTTATTTGTTAGACTGTGCCACCAGTAATCTTTTCCACCAGTAAAATTTTCCTTTGTTACTAACTTTAACCTTTCTTGTTTACAACAATTTTGGGCACGTTATGTTTTCCTTAGGATTATTTACATTCTTTTATACACTGTTATTTTTTTCAACACAAACGTTTTAGATGTGACCTCTGTAAAAATCGATGTAAAGCGCTTGTAAAAATTTTTAGCTACATCAAATTTTGCACATTAACTGACTGAGCCATGGAAGCTCATGCAAGAAGAGTGAGTGCAGGTTCCATGAAGCAAATTAGTATGAGAATGGTAAAAATTAAAGCATGCCAAATGTAGTTTCACAGGTCTCAAACAGAAATGGAATAGTTATAAGGACACCATTATTTGGTATTAGGTGTCTAGAGACAGCTTTGTTCACCAAGCATGCTGAAGTGCAAATTCAGGAAAACTTAAGTGATTAGGGTGGAAGCAGATAAATGCATGAGAAGGCACCCACAGATGTGTGAGAATGACCAGCAAGTGTAGAATCTAGTCTCTCAAGCAAAATTATTGAATGTAGAGGTAGTCAAATTGAGATAGTTGGGAGCCTAAAGGGATGCTACAGTTTCTATATACAAATGCCAGAAGTATCAGGAACAAGAGGGAGGAGTTTTGGCATTGGTTAGTGCAACCTTGCTATTAGTTATAGGCGTTAGTGAGACTAGGCTAACAGCAGATGTTACAGGGATATAATGCGATGGGTTTAGTATTTTCAGGTGGAAGGATTACTGCTGATGATAGCAGATGAATTGCAGCCAAAAAGAACAGGAGACAGGTGGGAAGGTAGCTATTCATTTGAAGCTGTCTGGTGTGAGATCAAGTCCAATAAGACAAAATATATGGTTGGTTGCTGCTATAGGCCAGGGGTCTCCAATGATGATCTGGAAAGCATGCATAGGCAAATTAGTACGAGTACAGGTCGAGTGATTATTATGGAGATATAAATTAGAAGCAAGAGATTTCACATGGCAGGCAGGAAATGAAATTTATACACCTATTGAGAGATAATTACTTGAGGCAACATGTGATGGAGGGTATTGGACCTGGTCATAGGATCAGAAGAGCTATCTGTAACTAAGGTGGTCACATTGTCTCCAATTGGCAAAAGTGATCATGCAGTCTTGACTTGGGAGATTGTAAATCATCATCGTCATGTAGCTTCCTCAATGCGAGGGTGGAGCACCATATCCTTCCAGTCCTCTCTGTTGGCAGCTCTTCTTTTTTGTTTCAGCATAGTCACATGATCCTATATCATCAAACTAAGTCCTTTTTTTACCTCTTGATCCTCTTCCTCATAATCTTTCCTTCTAAAACTGTTAGTGTCCTCTGTCCTGCTGATCCCCCTCACTCAATATATGTCCTGCCAGTCTCATCTTTCTCTGGATCATCAGTGAAACGATGATCCAGATTTCTGAGTCTGGATCATTGCAATAAAAATTTCTGTGTTTTCATTCTCTGTAGTACCTCTGCATTTGTCACATGCTCTGTCCATGAGATTTTCAGGGCTCTTCTGTAGCACCACATTTCGAAGTCCTCTATCTGTTGTCTTACTCGCTTCTTGAATACCCAGGTCTCACTTCCATATGTGAAAATTGGCCAAACCAATGTTCTTATCATTCTCTTCTTTGTAGCTATACCCGCAGAACTTTTGAGCAGATCTTTAGTTTACCAGAAGGCATCTTTAGCTATGGCAGTTCTTATTTTTATTTCTTTATCTTTTTTTCCATTTGCAATAAAGTAGGTACCTAATTATTTGTATTCTGTTGTATGCTCAATTTTTATATTGTTTATGAATATTTCTCCACTCAGCCGGCTTGGTTGGCGAAGTGGTTAGCGTGTCTGCTCTCCAGCCAAGAGACTGTGGGTTCGAATCCTGCCATGGGCATGGATGTTTGTGATTGTCCTACAAACTTTGTGTGGAAAAGGAATCTGTGACCCTACCACTTATTCTAGCAGAAGACATCATTGCCAAAACCATGTGAGGTACGGCAGTGACCATACGGCGTCTACAGATGTCAAGTGTGAAACAATTTTTTTTTTTTAATGAATATCTTCTGGCTCGGATCTATTTTCTTTTGAAACTCACAAATTTGGTCTTTTTGGCATTTAAATGTGCAAAAATCTTTACCTTCTTCAATTAGTAGGTGCAGTAATTTGATTAATTTGTTTCTGTTGTCTGCAATTAGAATGGTATCATCAGCATATCGAAGACTGTTGTATTTTATGCCATTGATACTGATTCCTATATTTTGTTTTTCAGTCTTTTTCATCAATGTCTCACTGTAAATATTAAATAGATTTGGTGAAATGATGCAGCCCTGCCTAACTCCTGTTTTTATTTTCACTTCATAAGTTTTAGAGTTAAACAGCTGCATTATTTGTTTGGAGTAAATCATTTTTATAAGTTTATGTCCTAATTTACGCTCAAGCGTAGACCTACACTTTTTACTGTGTAGGCATTGGGAACCGAAATTCTACGGAATAGGTTGGTGACTCCTTATTCCTGGAGGTATCATATGTCTGTAGAGGCGCATGTTCATGGGGCCAGGAGGGAAAACTCCAAATAAACTGGGAAGAAAAACCCTGCAGTCCACACCCAAGACTGACTAACTTGGCTATGTCTGAGAAAGATCCTAGGTTCCTCACGTCAGTGACGAGAATCGAATGCAGGATACTCCTTTCCCAGGCATATGGTTGCGAAGCACATAGCCACTCAGCTAACCGTGTGGACATAAGTTTATGCACATCTTCTTTTTCTAGACTATCAAACAGTTTATTGTGTTTTACTGAATCAAAGGCTTTCTGAAAGTCTATGAAGCATATGTATATGTTCCTGTTCCTTTCAAGTGATCTTTCTAGTAATATTTTTAGTTCCAAGATAGCATTAATGGTTCCCATTCCTTTTCTGAAGCCTTTTTGTTGTTCACTTAGTTTACCAATTAAGGCTCTTTCAATTTCTTTTTATCATTTTAACAGTGGTTAAAATGATTTTTAGATGCATGTGAGATTAGGCTCACAATTCTATAATCCTCACACTTTTGGGCATTATTTTTCTTTGGAATTGGTATGTAGAGCGATGTTGTAAAAGATTCAGGTAATTCTATCGTTTTATAGATGTGCTGAATGTCCACTAAGTAAGTGTTATTGCAACCAGTCAAAGCTTTCAGCAGTTCTGCAGGAATATTATCAGACCCAGGTGATTTATTATTAGGAAGATTCTTGATTATGTGTTGTATCTCATTTCTTGTAGGTAGAGTGGTATCTGTTGCTGCACATAACTTAAGGTGTCGTAAATCGTCGATCATATTCTCTTCATCATCATAGAGATTTGATAAATATTCTGCCCATCTCTCATTTATCTTTTCATCATTATCAATGATTATGTTTCCATCTTTGTCCTTGATGTTGTTAGACTATGTGTGTTTTGCTTTTCCATTAAGTTCTTTCACTTTCAGCAATGCTTCTCTGGTTTTGTTCTTTTTGTTTTGTAACATATCAAAGACTGTTGTATTTTATACCATTGATACTGATTCCTATATTTTATTTTTCAGTTTTTTTCTATCTTTGTGCAATGGTTATTTATCCATTCTTCTTTCAATCTCCTGCATAATTGTTTGATTCTCTTATCCATTGATTTATATCTTAATCTTTCTTCTTCATTTGTTCTTCTTTCATTGATAACGTAAATTACTTCTTGCATAATTATTATTATTATTATTATTAGACACCTCTAGGGAGTCCAAAGACTCATCAAGGGAGGGCACCTACTCTACAACTCTGTCTCTGCCACTCAATCCACCAACTGACCGCAACTACACCAACGCCATCTACCGCCGCCCACCATCACTAGCATTTCCAAGGACAATCACAAACATCCATGCCCACGGCGGGATTTGAACCCGCAGCCTTTTAGCTGGAGAACGGATACGCTAACCACTCAGCCACCCGTGGTTTTTTTCTTTCTTTCTTTCTTCATGTTTACTGATGTGGTTCTTAGCAGAAGTTATGATAGATAGCTGGTTGTAGTTTGTTCCATTGAGAAGGTTCACTTTCATTTAACTATGCAGCCAGTAGTTCTGAAACATTTTCATTAAATTTTGATTTTACTGTTGCATTTTGTAGCATCTGTAAATCCCATTTATGGGTTTGTTTCCTTTTAATTTTTATTGATTTCAGATGAATATTTATCATCATTACAACTAGTCTATGATCAGATCCACAGCCAGTACTTGGCATGACCTTTAAGTTCCATGTTCCACTGAAGTAACACTTACTGATCACAATATAGTCAAACTTATTTTCCTATCTTCCATCAGCACTTTCCCAGGTGTATCTTGCTGTTGGTTTTTGTTCAAAATAAGTTAGTTATGATGATGAGATTGTGTTTGTTATAGAAATCAACTAATTTTTGTCCTCTCTCATTCCGAATTCCAAGTCCAAATGGCCCCACATGTGCAGATGTTCTCTCTGATCCAACTTTTGCATTCCAGTCACCCATAACAAATAACTCGATTTTTCTTGCCTCCAGCTACCTTTATACACCACTCTATTTCATCATACATATTATCAGCATCTACTTCTTCATTCTGTTCTGTAGGAGCACATATCTGAATGATAAGCATATCTCTGGGCTTGGCATTCACTAGAATTGCAATTAACTCTGATTTTTTAATTACATTAGGGACTTTGTTACTAATTTTCTTCTTCACAATGAACACTACACCTCTCCTTGATATTTCTACACCCGAAGTATACAATTTATATGTCTTATCATTTGGAAGTTTTGACTCAAAGTCCGATGAATCCTTCCAAAAGGTTTCACTTATTCCCAATATACCAATATTCAGTCTTTCTATTTCTCTCATCATATTAGCTAATTTCCCAGGTTTATTCAAATCTCTTACATTCCAAGTAGCAATCTTCAAGCAATTTCTGAATTGAGCTTCTTTATAACAGTCATTGATTGATGATGCTGCAGGTTCTGCTACATCACCCTGACACCACTGCTCTGGGCATACTGACACCACCTGGGCTTTATTTCTCTTCTAAACAGAAGAGAAATTGGACCTAGCCAGGAGGCCTACAAAGTAGTGCCATCAACCATCCCCCTCATCCACCAAGGATGGGATGCCCCGATGCACTGTGACAGCCCAGCGACTGGCTGGGCTGTCACAGGAAGGAAATGAAATTTATATGCCTATTGAGAAATAATCACTTGAGGCAGCATGTGATGCAGGGGATTCAAGCTCCAAGAGTATAGGATCTGAAGAGCTATCTGTAACTAAGGTGGCTGCACTGTTTCCAATTGGTAAAAGTGACCATGCGGTCTTGATGTGGAAGATTATAAAACATGAGGAATATTCTGTCAAGAAGGGGTATATGTATGGAACTACAAGGTAGGTTATTATGACAAGCTTAGGAGGAAGCTTAAATCTGTGACATGGCATAAAACTGCAAGGGGGAGGATGTAACATCCTTCCCTTGTGTAATAGTGCATGGGAGACAGTTAAGAGGCATCTAGAAACAATATTAAATTGTATGCACAAGGTTAGGAGGGTTAATCAAGTAGGCATTAGATGGATGAGTAATATCATTAAGCATGAGCTGCAGAAAAAGAAAATGCTGTGGAGTATTTTCTTTTTATAAGAAGAAAGGTGACGAGCAAACTAATGAACAGTACAAGAGTCAAGCAAGAAAGGAGACCAGTATTGTAAGGAAGGCAAAATCAGATTACGAGAAGAAACTAGCTGAGCAGGCCAAAGGAAATCCCAAAGAGCTGTTTCACTATATGGTAAGTAGGTAAGAGGAAGAATGACTATGAAAGAATAACCTTAATGAGTGCTTATGGTGAGTAGTCTGTGGAACATTCCCTATGAAGGTGTATGGACTACAGAAGTTGGTTAACAGGCAAAAAACAAGGGATATGAAAGAAACATTTAAGTTACTTAAAGTATTCATAGGACTGATAGGACTGAAGTTGAGTAGAAGTGTGGTTAGTAGATGTGTGAGGACTAGATTTATCTCTTGGAGAGTTGTGAATTGATGGAATGGGTTGCCAGAGTCAGTTGTTAGCACTTTTTATGTTAATGGATTCAAGGAGAGATATGACAGATAGTATGGATAGTTTGAGTATACAACAATAAGTTTTAGACTCCATGGACATACCCATACAATATTCATTATCAGATCATCAAATTCCTGACATGTATAGGATATGATAATACATGAAAAACTTACATCATAACTAACTTCTTATCTACAATTTTCCTACAAATGAATCTGTTACCTGTCAAAACTACATTATCAGATCTTATATTTCTATCTTCTAAGGCACTCTTTACCATATCAATCCATCTATATCTTGATCTTCCTCTGGGTCTTTTTCCTGAAAACTTGACAGAGAACACTTTTTTTGCTAATTTTCCTTGCCCATTTTATTTAAGTGACCATACCACTTGAGATTAGCTCTGCTAACACATTGCTGAATGCCAACAATGTCAAGTTCTTTCCTAATATCCTCTTTTTTAATATGATATTACCATTGATTATTAAATACTTAAGGAATTGACAGCGTATACTAGAAATATAAATTAAATCAAACTTTAATATATACTTTCCAATATTTCGGTAACGTCAAGTTGCTATCTTCATGGGAGCTTAAGATAAAGACACGTGTATGCAAGTACTACACAACAGCAAATAAGAAACGAAGCAAGGAAGCTACAGTTTTCCTAAAGTCCTGATGGTGCCCCCCCCCCCCTAGCAGGCAATATTAGGTGTTCTTGGCCTTTGGGCTGAAGTTCTCCTGATGTATGCTTCCCAAATTTGGGGAAGTTTCATGCATCCAAATTTGTTGAGGTTTGGCATGTTCCTAAGGGCTGAGGCTGATTCCATGAATAGTCTTTCATATTTGAACTTGCTACGGTGTATTACTGTGGCTTTCTTCCACCTCATTCTGTGGCGAATATCCAGAGCATGGTCTGCAAGCCCAGAGTGGCTATACTGGTAAAATCGGACGTAGATTCAGTTCACAATGAACTCAGGCTATTTCGTTTGGCAGGAAAAATTCTACAAACAGATAGAGGGGACAGCCATGGGTTCACCACTTTCCCCACTCTTGGCCAACTTCTTTATGAAGACTTTTGAAGAGAAAGCCTTAAACTGTGCCCCACAAAAACCTACCATATGGCTTCGCTACGTTGATGATGTGTTCGCTATTTGGTCAAAGGGCTTGGATATACTCCTCTCCTTCTTAACACACTTAAACAACCAACACCTCAGAATCAAGTTCACCCTGGAAAAAGTGGAAAACAATAGCCTCCCCTTCCTAGACACACTAGTCACCCGCCAACCTGATGGAACCTTGGTTTTCTAGAAAACCAAGGTTCCATCAGGTTGGCGGGTGACTAGTGTGTCTAGGAAGGCCAAAGGTTCAAGTTTATAGAAAACCCACCCATACAGGCAAATACATTCACCAACAATTCTCCCCCCCCCACAACAATATGGAGTTATTAAGACACTATTCAACAGGGCTAAACTAATCTGTTCAAATGACAAAGCCTTAACCACTCAACTAAATCACATCCTTAACACTTTCTCAGCCAATAACATCTGAGGCACCTCGGAAAAAATCACCAAAATCCTAAAAAAATATGACTTGACCTCTTGTTACAGATCATATAGAAAATTGGCATCCCTTATCTGCTCCACTAAAGACCAACCACTTCCCCTAGACCTACCTGGTGTATACCAGGTTCATTGCAGCTGTAAATTGTCCTATCTTGGCCAAACAGGCAAGACAGCAAATATTAGAATCTCAGAACACAAGGACTACATCCAATTTCACCAGTACAGCCACTCTGGGCTTGCAGACCATGCTCTGGATACTCACCACAGAATAAGGTGGAAGAAAGCCACAGTAATATACCGCAGCAAGTTTAAATATGAAAGACTATTCATGGAATCAGCCTCAGCCCTTAGGAACACCAAACCCCAACAAATATGCATGAGACTTCCCCAAATTTGGGAAACATACATCAGGAGAACTTCAGCCCAAAGGCCAAGAACATCTAATATAGCCCGCTAGGGGCACCATCAGGACTTTAGGAAAACTGTAGCTTCCTTGCTTCGTTTCTCATTTGCTGCTGTGTAGTACTTGGGTGCACGTGTCTTTATCTTAAGTTTCCATGAAGATGGCAACGTGACGTTGCCGAAATATTGGAAAGTATATATTAAAGTTCAATTTAATTTATATTTCTAGTATACACTGTCAATTCCTTAAGTATTTAATAATCATGTTTAACCAGTATATAAGACTTTCTACAAGAAAGATATTACCATTGATGCCATCTGTTCATGCTCTTACTCTTTCTCAGGTCTCTCACATCTGTGGTCTTTGGTGAAGTGTTTTATTTCTAACCCAGTTCTCAGATCCATAAGTTCAAATTGGTTTGAACACAGTCTTGTGTATAGCTAATTTTGTATTTTGACTAATTTCACTCTTATTCCATATACATTTATTCAGTTGACTTCCTACCATACCAGCTTTGTTGATTCTGTTGTCTATTTCCATATTTATTGTACCATATTCACTAAAAATTGTGCCTAGGTAGCTGAAATGTTTTACTTGTTCTATAGGTTCTCCATTCACAATGCAGTTGATATTTTCAATGCTTCTGCCTATTTTCATCATCTTTGTCTTTTTATTGCTGACCTTCATACCATATCTATTACAACAGTTATTCAATTTATTCAAGGAATCTTGCAGACTCGTACCATATTTATTTAGAAGTATAACATCATCTGCATAAAGTAAAGAGCTGATATTAACATCTCCAATTTTGATATCACTTTCCTTCATAATGTGATCCATATAAAACAGAGAGATAATGTGCATCCTTGTCTCACACTTGATTTAAAATCAAACCATCTTCCTGGATCTCCAATTCGAACTGCTGACTTACAACTCAAATATAGACAAAGTATTGCTTGATATAATGACCCATTGACACCATATATAGCATTTTGAATAGCTTTTCTCTTGGCACCTTGTCAGATGCCTTTTCTAGATCTACAAGACTTAAATACAGATCTTTGTTATAATCCCATGATTTCTCAACTATTTGTTGTAAAGTGAAAATCTGATCATGACAACTTCTACTTGGCCTGAATGATGCTTGCTCTTCACCAAGCTTCCCTTCCGCAATCCTTCTCAACCATTTCTCAAGTATATTTGCAAAAATCTTACCAGGAACACTCAGTAGGGAAATACCTCTGTAATTCTCACATTGTTTTATTTTGCTTTTTATATATGGGTACTATGAGAGCACTACTCCAATCATTTGGAATTCATCTCTCTGTTCAGGCTTTATGAACTATGCAGTGCAGCCACTGTAGGACTTTTATACCTCCATACTTGGGATTTCTGCTCAAATATCACTCCAGCTGCCTTTTCACATTTCAGGCTTTTGATGGCTTTTTCTACTTCAAGTATGGATATGTATTTTCCTGATTTCATACATGCTGAGCATTTTGTGCTGTCACTGCTTGTTTCATTTAGCAATTTTTCAAAGTAATTACTCCATACATCAAGGATATCTTTTTCTCCAGTTTTCATGCCACCTTTATCATCTCTAATTCCTTTTACAGCACTCTTTCTTCCATTTCTGAGCTTTTTCAACAGTCTCTGGAATATCTTGCCACCTTCCTGATATTTATTTTCTATGTTCTTGCCAGTCTTCTCATGAATTTTGTTTAGCTAGTATTACACAGTGTTTAGCTTTCTGACATTTGTCTCTGTATTTTCCTATCCTCACCTCTCCAAGGTTTGGCTCCTGTTCTCAAACTTTCATTTTTTCTTGAATAATGTTTGTTATTTTAGTCGACAGTTCATATATGAGAGCTGCTCAACTTTTATTTGCTTTAAAACTTTCTTCCATGTTCTTCTTTTCAATATAATTTTATCCTGCTCAAGACTAATTGTGATCAATTTCAAATCCTCTATACATTCTAGTGTCCTAGACCAGTGAGAAAACATCACTATCAACAATCACAACAATCGATGAGTCTTTTGTTATTCCATGCCTCTACTCTCCATGTGAATTTGTACACATTTTTATGTTGGAACAGTGTGTTAGTAATAACCAGTCCATGTGCTGAGCAGAAATCCAACAGTTATTTGGCATTATTATTAGCTTTGCTCTTTTCTCCAAATTTTCCCAAAATATTTTTGTATATCTGACGATCATTTCCTACTCTGCTATTTAGATCACCAACAAGGATCAACTTTTCCTTATTCATTGTCTCAGCTGCTTTCTCCAAAGCCTCAAAAAATTCCTCCACTTCTATCTTAGTAGATTCTTCTATGGGACCATAGAAGGGACCAATGGGACCATTCTGATATTTGCCCACATCACTGTACTCGACATTGCCTGCCATCCAAGAAGATTAGCCTTGTATTTAGTTGAATACTGTAGCTACTCCTTTTCCCTGATTGTTAATGCCTGAATATAACATTTCGTCCAAAAGATATATTTCGGTGATTACACCACATTTTTTATTATTCAGTTATACAAAATACTGAAATAATAGTTCCCGACAAGTTTCGTAAATTGTAGGATTTACATCTTCAGGGGGTAAATAGTATAACTTAAAGTTTAAACAAGAGAATTAATAAATACAAATCATAACCGTCTGGCTATTCATATACTCAAATAACAGAATGCAGATATAAAACGTTATTGACGTTAAACAATACTGGATGATGTCACGTGTTCTTGTTCTCGTTCGTACAGTCTGAGCTCAGATTGAGGTAGATTTTTTATTAGAGCTGACCATACTTGATGGAGAATTAAACCTTGATTTTTATTGCATTGGGTTGGGTTTTTTAGCATATTAGCAGCTTCTTTAAATTTTCTTATATAACTGTTGTTTTCTATGTATGACATCGTTGTTTTTTGCTGGTTACATTGTGTCCAGTGGAAGTGGTATGGAAAGCAAGACCCGTTTTTTGTTCTCTTTTGTATCGTACATCTTTTTGGTGTTCAGCCAGGCGTATTTCTCCAGATCTTCCTGTCTGTCCTACGTAGCAAATCCTGCAAGAGCAATGGATTTTGTAGACTCCTGGTTTTTTAAGAGGATGATGAGGTGGTTTTGGTGGATGTAGGCATCTTGAGATTTTTTCCATAGGAAAGAAGGCTACTTTTATGTTGTGTTTGTTCATTAATTTGGCTAGCTTATCTGTAACATTTTTGATATAAGGAAGCGAGATTGCGTTTTTGTAATTCTGTTTTATCGTGTTGTTAGTTGGAGGCATTTTAAGGATTCTCTTGATGGTTTTTGTTTCATATCCATTCTGTTGGAGGATCTGTATTAAGTATTTTATTTCTTCATTAAATCTTTCTTGTGTGCTGGATATATTGTATGGTTTGTCTCAAAGAGTCTTAATTAAGCTTATTTTTTGTGAAGGATGGTGGTGAGAGGTTGGATTTAGAAATCTTATAGTGTTTATCGGCTTCCTATATACTGAGAAGGAGAGTTCACATTCTTCATTAAGTTCTAATAGAATATCCAGAAAAGGAAGTTTTTTATTTTCTTCTTGTTCTAAAGTGAATTTTATGGTGTTGTTCAAATTGTTGAGATAATCTTTGAAATTGATAATTTCATCTGTTGTTCCATTGAATATGATGAAAATATCGTCCACATAGTGTAGCCATATTTTTGGTTTTTTATGGTAATTCTTAAGAGCATTGTTTTCAAATTTTCCATAAATAGGTTTGCTAATACCGGTGATAATGATGAACCCATGGCCAAACCTTCTTTTTGTTCCCAGATTCTGTCTTGATAGGTGAAAAAAAGGGGTTGTTTATTCAATGTTTAAAAAGATTTAAGATGTCCAGAGGGAAGAGGTCTTCTAGGAGATTCAAAATTTCTTGTCTCAGGACGTTTGTAAACAAGCTGATAATTTCTAGATTTGCTAAGATGTCTGTTGGACCAATATGTATATCTTTCACTTTTTCTATGAAATGTTTACTATTTTTTATGAAGGAAGATGTTTTTCCTATATGTTGTGAGATCATGTCGGTGAGGTATTTCGCCAAGTTGGAAGTCGGTCAATCTCTTCCATCTACTATTGGTCTTAAAGGTATATCTGTCTTCTGGATCTTTGGAACACCATATATTCTTGGTATCAAAGGATGTTTTGATTGTAAGTATTTTTTAAGTTCTTCCGTTCAGAGAGGACTTTTTTTTATTAGATCATTTGTTTTTTTGTGTGTATGCCAAGTCGAGTCTCTGTCTAAGGGTTTGTAGGTGTTTGTATCTTCCAGGAGACTTTTCATTTT
Source organism: Typopeltis vanoorti (assembly GCF_054136105.1). Lineage (NCBI taxonomy): Eukaryota > Metazoa > Arthropoda > Arachnida > Uropygi > Thelyphonidae > Typopeltis > Typopeltis vanoorti. The sequence continues at coordinate 109,653,097 of NC_143562.1, read as the reverse complement.
GTTATCATATTCTGTAGCATTTAAAACAACAGTTGCGTTGCCTTTATCCGCTTTGATTATGACAATATTTTTGTCATCCTTTAACTTTTTAAGGCAAGAGTATTCATTATAAGGTAGATTCCTACGAGGTAATTTTAATAGTAAAGCTGTACTTTCTATATGGATAAGATCTGCCATGTTGTCCGATAGATTTCTAATTTCTTTTTCTATTTGTGCTATGATTTTTGGTAGGAACCATGGGGTTAAGGCGAAGTTAAAACCTTTAAGTAAAAGGTTATTCTCTTCTTTTGTTAGGACTCTCGAAGAAAGGTTAATAACTACTTTTGAATGATCTAGTTGTTTTTTTATGTATTTCCTTCTTCTGAAGGAGTAAGTTGAACTTATGAATTAATGTATGTTTCTTTGATGTTGAAAGTTTATTTTTCACTTGGTTAGAGTATAATAAAATTAGTTTAATCCTTTATCCAAGTGTGAGCAAACAAAGTTTGCACCTGAAAGTATCTTCAGGACTGGGGTAAGGTGGTACAACACCAGGACAACTCGTTGCAAAGGTGGAGAAAGCTACCAACACTCCTATCTCAGTATCTCCTATAATGCAAAACACATCTCCTTGCGGATGTGTCTAATGTTATGCATTAAGGGAAGGGCCACTACCCAGACTAGTTTCGACATTTATTGAGGTCTCTTCAGTGGGAGCCAGGCCCAAGTGGAGATACCAGGCAGAAGCATTAGCAGGTCATCTTTGTTTGCTCACACTTGGATAAAGGATTAAACTAATTTTATTATGTATGTTTCTTCTGTTCTGAGATGCTACAGAATATGATAACAAAATGAAAATTAAAACTCTTCGAGACAGAGCATACAATATCTCCAGCACACAAGAAAGATGTAATGAAGAACTAAAATACTTAACACAAATCCTCCAACAGAATGGATATGAAACAAAAACCATCAAGAGAATCCTTAAAATGCCTCCAACTAACAACACAATAAAACAGGATTACAAAAACGCAATCTCGCTTCCTTATATCAAAAATGTTACAGATAAGCTAGCCAAATTAATGAACAAACACAACATAAAAGTAGCCTTCCTTCCTATGGAAAAAATCTCAAGATTCCTACATCCACCAAAACCACCTCATCATCCTCTTAAAAAACCAGGAGTCTACAAAATCCATTGCTCTTGCAGGATTTGCTACATAGGACAGACAGGAAGATCTGGAGAAATACACATGGCTGAACACCAAAAAGACATACGATACAAAAGAGAACAAAAAACGGGTCTTGCTTTCCATACCACTTCCACTGGACACGATGTACTCTGGCAAAAAAACAACGATGTCATACATAGAAAACAACAGTTATATAAGAAAATTTAAAGAAGCTGTTAATATGCTAAAAAACCCAACCCAATGCAATAAAAATCAAGGTTTAATTCTCCATCAAGTGTGGTCAGCTCTAATAAAAAATCTACCTCAATCTGAGCTCAGACTGTACGAACGAGAACAAGAACACGTGACATCGCCCAGTATTGTTCAACGTCAATAACATTTTATATCTGCATTCTGTTATTTGAGTTTATGAATAGCCAGATGGTTATGATTTGTATTTATTAATTTTCTTGTTTAAACTTTAAGTTATACTATTTACCTCCTGAAGATGTAAATCCTATGATTTATGAAACTTGTCGGGAACTATTATTTCAGTATTTTGTATAACTGAATAATAAAAAATGTGGTGTAATCACCGAAATATATCTTTTGAGCTAATTAGCCACAGAAGTCTACGCCTGCAATAACATTTTGTGTTTATTGCTCAGAAAGATCTCACCAGTTTTTGTCTTTTTTGTTTCAGTCACTCATATTATGTCAATCTGGTACTTATCCAATTCCTCAGCTAGCTCCATTTCTCTGCAATTAAGAATTCTTATGTTGATAGTACGGATCTTGAACTCTGTTGATGTTGAGTTGGGATGTGTTTCAGGATTTGTTCCAGTAGCTGACTTTTTGCTGTTTGCCATGGTTCACTGGCGAAAACAACAGGGGTCTTGTTTAACCAGGTGATGCATCATCTGGCATGAAATTCTGTTGTACTATCTTAAATTGTGGTTTAAGCCCATAAGAATACAATTTGGTAGACTAAATCTCAAATTGCCAGCCCATCCTCATTTGTTCAGTATCCAGGTTGATACCTAACAATGTGCACCATGAGAAGGTGAGGATGGACATTAGGTCAGAAGCCCTTGTCAGTTCTTCGCATTCCTTTAAAGGCTACATGGAGGTCTCCTCTCAGTTATACAGCTTTGATCCTTAGCCCCCCCCCCCATACAATAACAATACTATTATTATTATTATTATTATTTGACACCTCCAGGGAGTCCAAAGACTCATCGAGGGAGAGTGTGCCAACAGCATTGAACGATTGGTCCCCTTCCAACAACTAACCACACTCCAACTTACTTAACTGAGCCATTAGTAGCAGAGGCTCTACCAATCGACCAACCTTTGCCGGCAAAACTTTTGTCAGAAGTGGGATTCGAACCCACGCCCGGAGAACCGGACTGCTACTGCAGTTTGTGTTGATGATGTTAGAGGAATCAGGAGTTATAGTTTTGTTTTTCACATAACTTTATTGAAAATATGACTATATTGTGTAAGAGTGCAGTTTTTTTGTTTACAAATCTAGTAAGACTAGATTTTTGCTTTGAGTATGTTAAATGAGTGGAATAGGTTGCCAGAGAATGAATAAGCATAGATATGGTGGATGCTATGCAAGCTACGGTAGACCTCCCACAATAAGTCTTTGGACTCCATAATAATAATAGGTATAATTTTGAAGATAAAAGAATAGCACACGTACATGACAGAAAGATTGGTAACACAAATATGGAGTTATGAGTGTTGTTCAGCACAGTGTAATTGAAGTGCTTAGCTAGGTTTTAAAAAATGTGTATGTATAATAATAATAATACTGATGAGCAGTGCTAATATTTGAATTAGTCCTTCATAAGCAATGTTAAGCAACACTGCTTGTCAAGATTAATTCTGTTTTTACCGTTTTACTGTATCTTATTAGCAGTCCAGTATAACAGTGCAGCAGAACCTTTGTAGCTCAGTAAGTATAGATAAAGCTGTTTGGGTGGCAAGACCTGGGTTCGATTCCCCTTGGTGATGTGAGGAACCTTTATCTGGTCTCTTTTGACAAAAAGGGAGTTATTTCTCATACGGAGGTAGGGGGTTTTGAAAGGGAAAGACTACCACCACCATAACAGTGCAGCATGAAGTGGAAAGGTCATTCCCCTTTCACCATTGTACTACATTTTTTAAGTAATGCCACCTATTTCCTTGTATTTTTTGAGTAAGACAACACAGAACCTCAGATAACCATAATAGACATTTAACAGCAAACTATATTCCTATTAATAACATGGAGAATTACCTTTGTTGATACCATAGTTAACTCATCACCTCCTGATATCTCCCTAGTGGATGGTGATGTTCTATCTGACACAGGAAGAAGATGGAAGCGCCCAATTACTGAGGAAAGAGGCATTATGTTGTATTTATCTGTATGGCCAGATGGGAGTGTATTACGAGATCCAGCCATGTGAGTCAGGCGATCAGGAGAACCTAATAATCCCAGCAGAAACTAACAGGCAAACAAAACACTTATTTGCATAATACTTATATAATAGTATATACAATTTTCAGTTTTCTTTATGTTCCTTCTAAATTTATGTAACTTATAAGAGAATTATAAAATGGTAGAAAAGTTCAATATTAACCACATAACCACAAACATAACCACAATACTAAATAGGATTAAACGGAGCACATAACTTTGTCATGTGAATTTTTTAAATGATTTATCTAAAGAAATTTTTTCCTGATCATTTTCAACAAGTAATTCTTGTTTAAAAGAGGGGTTTCATTCCTTAATTAGACTCTTCATTTAAATCTTTATTATTTAAGTGTATCAAAGCAGATGGATAACAGATTGACTTTAAATTAAAGATACCAAGAAATTATATTCTTGGTTTAATCCTTTTTACAAGTATAAGCAAACAACGTTGCATATGAAGTAGCTTCACAACTGGTCGTTAGCTTTGTATATAGAAGTTAATGACTTCACATCACTTGCCTTAGTATCGCATAATGCAAAAAGCATTATGGAATAGAAAGGGTCACTACCCACATCGGTTTCAACCAGTTTGAAAGGTTGAAACCAATCTGGTTAATGACCCTTCCCATAATGCATAGCATTATACATGTCCGCAAGGCATGTACACATAATTTCTTGGCATATTTAATTTATAGTATAACCAAGTGGAAAAACTTTCAAAAACTGATTCACTTGTTTTTACATATATTAAAACAGAAAGTACACAAAACAAATTAGATGCAGATTTAATGAAAATTAACAACAGACATTTGTAATGAATATTTTGCAGTACATCAGTGTGGAAGAAACAAGCAATTTCAATAAGACAAAATACAAAGTAAATAAATAAGAATGAATAAAAAGGAAATAAGTACCATGATCCAGAAGGATAATGTCAAACAGCAATTGTTTTTAATATTTAGTAAGATTGAGAATCTCCTAAACTTTCTAAGATAGAGAGGAGTCATTCTGATTTACAATCAGATAATGTAACTTTTATAGTGGTCTGCATGGCATAATTCAGAAGGCATGGTTAGAAGGTCGAATTCTAGATGACAGGAGAAGAGCTCTAATAGTTTCAGCCTATAAAAAGGAGAATAAAGATCTCTACTTCGTGTTCAATGTAAGATTTATGCAAGCATACCTGAGAAGATGCTAAGAAAAATAGCAGAAGAAAAACTTGGAGAAGAACAAGCTGGATTCAGGCCAAATAGAGATTGTCAAGATGACTTTCAATTCATAAGAAATAGTGTGTAGGTGGTCTAGTTGATTAGGGATTTCTTTTTGGCAAAACAAAGGTCATACTGCACCAAACCAAGGGTTACAGCAGTACTCGAAGTAATCACCAGTAAATATGTAAATATCATGGATATTACGTTATGGACATTGATACATGGATATTATGTTATGTACAAAAAGCATGTTTAAAAAATTCATCATCATCAAATTCCTCATATGTATCCTCAGGGGTGTAGGGGATAATTACAATAGTATTACACAAAAAAGTTACACCGTTACTAATTTCTGAAAACAATTTTCCTCCAAATTAATCTATTATCTGTCAGGACTCTGATATTATTAGATCTTCTATTACTATATTTTAAGGCACTTTTTAGTGTAACAATCCATCTTCATCTTCCTATGTTTGGTTTTTTCCTGCCAACCTGGCAAAACTTTTTGCTAATCTTTCTTCCCCCATTCTGTTTAAGTGACCATGCCACCTGAGATTAGCTCTACCAACACATTCCTGAATGCTAACAATGGCAAGTTATGATTATTATTAGGTAACTACCATGTAGTCAATACTCTCATCTTGTGAAGCCTACTCAACCAACAAGTCTATCATAATGATCCTTGAAGCCATTCACACTACCCACACTCAGGCAATGCATTCCACTCACTAACAACCTGTCCACATAAAAAATCTACTCCTCACACCCTTCTTCAGAAGAAGGAGAAATAATTTCCACAAGCTTCTGATGCCAAATGAATTCAAATGTAGGCCATCCCTCTAATATAAGTCTTTTCTGCCATTAAACACACACTCCACACATCTAAAAACTTGTATCCATTTCTTTTACACAGCCTGTGTGTGAAATCATTTGCTATCATCGCCCTCCTTCTTAACTCAGTACTGTCATATCTGGGTAGCAATCCCACAATTTTTACTTTCCCACATTTCTTTCTCACTTTTTCCACCAGACCTTTCATATCTTCTCTCACACTATATTTTGTCACTACTTAAATTATTAGTATCTATCAGAACTACCATCTCTTTTACTTTTCTTTTTTGGTTTTCAATTACGTTTGTCATATTTTTAATTTTTGCCCCCAGGAAACTAGAAGTGGTGACTCCTTCAGCAAGCGCAAATTTTAAGATTGAGTCACCATATCACATCACCTCATTTTTTTCTTAGATTTTAACTGACTTACCTTATTGTTATTAACATTATGATTACCAAGTTCAGTACTTTCCTGCCTGTTCTTGTTCTGATTCTTTTTTCTTATCCAAAGTTTATTCAAAAGTTTTTCCAATTCTCAGGTCGATTTTCTAATAATTTCTTTTAATCAAGATATTTCTAATCTAATGAGGAGAGCATCTCATGATGCTCTCCTCAGTAGTAACAACTTGAGCTTTAGACCTGCTTTGTTGTGATGAGTTTTTGGTGAGTTTTTTAATAATCAAAGGTGTTTGTATAAATTAATTAATATTAAATATTTAAAACCTCATACAGGGTCAAAGCTATATAACTGAGAGGAGACCTCCACATAGCCTTTAAAGGAATCCAGAGAACCGATCAGGGCTTCTGACATAATCCAATCCTCACTTTCTCGTGGTGCACCCTGTTAGGTATTTACCTAGATACTGAATGAACGAGGATGGGCTGGCAGTTTGGGATTTAGCCGACCAAATTGTATTCTTATTGGCTTAAACCAAAATACAAAATGATGGTACAACATGACAGAATTTCATGCCCGCTGGGGCATTGCCCAGTTAAACAAGGCCCCCTCATTGTTTTCACCAGGGAACCAGGACAAACACTGAAAAGTCAGCTACTGGAACAAATCCTCCTAAAACCCACCCCAACTCAACATCACCAGAGTTCAAGATACTATCAACATAAGAAACCTGAATGGCAAAAAATGGAGCTAGCTTATGAATTAGATAAGTACCAGATTGACATAATAGGGGTGACTGGGCAAAAACTGATGAGATCTTTCTGAACAATAAATACAAAATGTTATATTCAGGAAATGACAATCAAGGAAAAGAAGCAGTAGCCACAGTATTCAACACAAAATACAAGGCTAATCTTCTTGAATGGCAGGCAGTCACAAGTAGAGTGATGTGGGCAAATATCAGAAGGAAATTGGACAATGAGAATTATTTGTGCCTTTGGTCCCACAGAAGGTTCTACTAATGTAAAAGTGGAGGAATTTTTTGAGGCTCTAGAGAAAGCTACTGACACAATGAAAAAGGAAAAGTTGGTCCTTGTTGGGGATCTAAATAGCAGAGAAGGAAGTGATTGTCAGACATACAAAAATGTTTTGGTAAAATTTGGAGAAAAGAGCAAAGCTAATAATAATGGCAAATACCTGTTGGATTTCTGCTCAGGACATGGACTGGTTATTACTAACACAATGTTCCAACATAAAAATGTGCACAAATTCACATGGAGAGAAGAGGCAAGGAATGAGAAAAGTCTCACTGACTATGTTATTGTTGACAATGATGTTTTCTACCTGGTGCAGGACACCAGAGTGTACAGAGGATTTGAAATTGGAAGTGATCACCATTTAGTCTTGAGCAGGATAAAATCGAATATCATACTGAAAACAAGAACATATAAGAAAGTTTTAAAGTGAATAAAAGTTGAGCAGCTCTCAGATGTGAACTGTAGACTAAAATACACAAATATTATTGAAGAAAAAATGAAAAGAGTTTGAGAACAGGAACCAAACCTTGGAGATTCAGTGGCAAGCCTTGAAGAAATCACTGATTGATTCAGCCAGAGAGGCATGTGTTAAAGTTGTCTGTAAGGATAGAAAAATCAAAACACTATGGTGGACACAGGAAGTTAAAGAGGCAGTGAAAGAAAAGAAGAAAGCATATCAAAAGTTTCTGGCAAATAAGTCAGCTTTTGCTCTTAGAGAATACAGAGACAAATGTAACAAAGCTAAACATTGTGTAAAACTAGCTAAACAAAATCATGGGAGGACTTTGGTAAGAACATGGAAAATAAATATCAAGAAGGTGGCAAGATATTCTGGAGGTTGTTGAAGAAGCTCAGAAATGGAGGAAAGAGTGCTGTAAAAGGAATTAGAGATGATAAAGGTAACATGAAAACAGGAGAAAAAGATATCCTTGAAGTATGGAGTAATTACTTCGAAAAATTGCTAAATGAAATAAACAGTGATGACAGCACAGTAGTAAAAAACACTCAACAGACATGCAATCAGGAATATATTATTATTATCTAAAGACCCCATGGAGTCACAGACTCATTTGTCATACATGCAGCTCATCATACTGCACCTTAAAGACACTCAAATTCTCTGCAGACACCACACTCTCAGGCAAGTCATTCTAATCATTCATAAATCTGCATGAAAAAAACCTGCTTCTTACTCCCCTGCTCACACCCTCCTTATACAGCTTCCAGGGATGACCTCTGGTTCTCCCCTGATCTCCCACTGTTTTCTTTAAAACCTCTCCAGCATTGATCCTATAACAATTTCTTACTAACTTGTAGGTCTCTATCATATCACCACTCTTCCTCCTATCCACTAGACTCTGTAAATTGCATCTTCTCAACCTTTCCTCATAATCAACATTTCAGAGATCAGAAACTATTTTAGTCAGTCACCTCTGGATCTTTCAAATATCTTTTCATCATTTTTAAATATATGTGCAAAGTAGTCCATATGTTGCCTAATCAGAGCCTTATACAATGGAAACAGAAACTCCTTCCTTCTACAAGTCAATGTCCTCCAAATCATTCCCAGAATTCGTTGTGTTGTCCTCACAATTTTGGTAATGCATCCTCTAAATTTTAGATCCTTATACACCATCACCCTCAAGATCTCTTATTTCCTCTACCTCCAACAATATAACCTCGCATAAGTATAAATTCTGCATCCCATCTTTGTTTCCAAAATTTAAAAACCTTATATTTTTCAACATTGAACTCGCATCCCCATTCCCATACTCATTCACTCAATTTATTCAAGTCTTCTTGTAAGGCCAGAACATCTGCTCTACTCCTCACAGTTCATCCTAACTTTGTATTATCTGCAAAAAACTGAATATCCCCATCCAAATCTTCCTCAATATCATTAACATTGAGGTTAACCAGCAATGCCCTAAAACAGATCCCTGCGACACCACTAGTGACTTTACTCTTCTAAGGTACTGCTCCACAACACAACTTGTTGATATCCATCAGAGAGCCAATTTCCAATCCAACGCACTAGTCTAATATCCAACCCAATCTGCTGTAGTTTGACTATCAACTTATATAGTCATCTATCAAAAGCCTTTGAAAAGTCTAAATATACTACTACTATCCATTTCCCACGACCAATGCTGACACCTTATAGTAATAAATAAGTTACTAAAACATTATCTCCCTTTTGTAAATCCATGCTTTCCATCAAAGATAATCCAATTGTTGACTACATAATTCTTGTTTCTTATTTTCATCAACTTTTTCAACACTTTAACTACAACATCTCAAACAGAGATTGGCCTATAATTTGATGCTTAAGCTCTGTCACCTCCTTTATGAAGTGGTACAATCTTGTCTTCATTCTTATTAATATCAATTAATGAGAAAGAAGGCAAGATTGTGGAAAAAGGCATTATGGATATATAGGCAATATATCCATACTTGAAGTAGAAAAAGCCATCAAAAGCCTGAAATCTGGAAAGGCAACAGGAATAGATGATATTCAACCAGATATGCTCAAGTATGGAGGTATAAAAGTCTTACAGTGGCTGCATTGCATAGTGTTAAATCTTAAATGAAAGGTTTAATTTGTCATAAAACATTTCATTTGGGATATAACTAGGATACCAAAATTTCCCAAAGAAGTACTTGTATATGGGTATAAATGAAACTGTAAATAACGTATTAGTCCTTTGTTTTGTATATTCTTCTAAAATTTTTTTATATTGTTAACTGTCCTGTGAATAAAAGACAAGAATCGAAATTTAGTGAGAATTGTAATGGAACGGGAAAAGTTAGATCAAAGTTCACAGTGAAATAATCGGCTTAAAGACATAACCCGAGGCAGTAACGTATGCAAGGTCCGAGGTGCGTGTGAGATATCCACGGCAAAAACGTAACGAGGAGAAGATAGTACAAAGTGCAAAAGGCTTAAGGGCTGTGCAGAATCAGTGACATAGTAGGGAAAGCAGCTACGCGAGGATACAAGAAGTTAGGCGCCACGAGCTCGGGACTCTTTTTTGCTTCTTCTCCTTTTGGCTTTCGGGTATCGGTGGAAGTCGTTCAAGCGGTCGGGAAGAACGATAGTCAGCTGCGGCTATGCGGTGAGGTAGCAATCCAGTCCAGGCATAACAACGGTGCAGCTAGACTGTCAGCGAGGACCGAAGTTTCATGCCAAACCACGAGGACCTATCCAGGCAGAGTAGTTTCGCCCACATCGGCAAGAAGGTGATTCGTGAATGTAATCACTAGCTGGTCGTATCCGAAGACAATGGACCGTAGAATGAAAAGACTAGCCACGTGAATTCAGCAAATTGATCGAGGAGACGCCAGCGTGATCTGAATGGTCGATAATGTAAAACCTTTCTAGTTACATTGTATTCTGAACAAAGCTAGAGTGTAGAAAAGTGCTGGTATATTATGTGATAGGACTTATTAACTGGTAGCAGGACTCTAGTATTTAATCCACTATCTAATTGTTGTAATTCTAGAGGTGTGCTGTAGTAGAGTTTGATATTGAATTGTTGAGGCATGTCATAGACAAATAGCCTTAGAATGAATGTAATAATCTCTTGCATAATGTGTAAAATGAATGACAGTAGGACATCTTAGATTGATATTGTCTTTTAATGTGAGGTGTTGATTGTGGTGAGATTTTGTCTAGTTAAATAGCATTACATGCAAGTGTAACTCAGCTTATTTACGTGTAATTTTGATAATTGTATAACGTACTAAAGAATGAATAAACATTCATGTTTTCTTTACCATATAAAATTGCCTAATCTCTGAAATCAATGCACCGCTCATTAAGATTAGGACCTGCATGAATTCAAATGCAGGGGGGATTAGCCACGACTGTATTTAGAACAAGGTCATTAAGGGGTTTGAAATTGGGTATATTAATAGCTAAATTCCAGAGTCATAGGTTAGTCTGGTTGTTAACTCTCAGACAAGGAGACTTCTCTTGTATAGGAAATAAGATGGTGCAGCTTTAACAAACAAATTTTTCTTAATTCTAAAAAGGAGTTAATTCCAGATTTGCATCCAAGGAAATTTGACTCAAGCCCTAGACATTCTCTTTGTTTGCTGAGATTTGCACACATATCCAATAGAAGGAGCGGCCACAGAAAGGATAGAATTTAGCTAAAGCAGATTGTAGTAGTGATAGAGGGGCTTAAGAAGGACAGAACACTATAAAAGCAAGAATTAAAGTAATTAATAAAAGGAGAGTTAAGACCAATATAATTAATAAGATACATATATAACAATATTGAAAGTTTATTTTTCACTTGATCAGACTATAATAAATTTAGTTTAATCCTTTATCCAAGTGTATGCAAACAAAGTTTGCACCTGAAAGTATCTTCAGGACTAGGGTAAAGTGGTACAACACTGGGCAACTCGTTGCGAAGGTGGAGCAAGCTACCAACACTCCTGTCTCAGTATCTCCCATAATGCAAAACACATCTCCTTGCGGATATGTATAATGTTATGCATTAAGGGAAAGGCCACTACCTAGACTAGTTTCGACCTTTATTGAGGTCTCTTCAGTGAGAGTCAGGCCCAAGGGGAGATACCAAGGCAGAAGCATTAGCAAGGTCATCTCCTCCTATACGAGCTGCCAAATGGTGTGCCACCCTTTTTTTAATAAATTACTCTGGATTTAGAGAAAGATGTTGAAAGTTTATTTTTCACTTGGTTAGAGTATAATAAAATTAGTTTAATCCTTTACTCAAGTGTGTACAAACGAAGTTTGCACCTGAAAGTATCTTCAGGACTGGGGTAAAGTGGTACAACAACGGGCAACTCCTTGCAAAGGGTGTTGTACCACTTTACCCCAGTCCTGAAGATACTTTCAGGCGCAAACTTTGTTTGCACACACTTGGATAAAGGATTAAACTAAATTTATTATAGTCTGACAAAGTGAAAAATAAACTTTCAACATCTTTCTCTAAATCCAGAGTAATTTAATAAAAAGGTGGCACACCGTTTGGCAGCTCACATATAGGAGGAGATGACCTTGCTAATGCTTCTGCCTGGCTCTCACTGAAGAGACCTCAATAAAGGTCGAAACTAATCTGGGTAATGGCTCTTCCCTTAATGCATAAAATTATACATATCCGCAAGGAGATGTGTTTTGCATTATGGGAGATACTGAGACAGGAGTGTTGGTATCTTGCTCCACCTTTGCAAGGAGTTGCCCAGTGTTGTACCACTTTACCCCAGTCCTGAAGATACTTTCAGGCGCAAACTTTGTTTGCACACACTTGGATAAAGGATTAAACTAAATTTATTATATATAACAATAGTTCAGAAGGACTGGACAGAGGGACAAATTCCAGATGATTGGAGTAGAGCTCTCATAGTACCCATATATAAAAAGGAAAATAAAACTCAATGTGAGAATTACAGAGGTATTTGTCTACTGAGTGTTCCTGGTAAGATGTATGCAAGCAAACTTGAAAAACGGTTGAGAAGAATTGTGGAGGAGAAGCTTGGTGAAGAACAAGCTGGATTCAGGCTAAATACAGGCTGTCAGGATCAGATTTTCACTTCACGACAGGTAGTTGAGAAATCATGGGAATATAACAAAGATCTGGAAAAGGCATATGACAAGGTGCCAAGAGAGAAGCTATTCGAAACGCTACAGTTATATGGTGTCAATGGGGCATTATATCAAGCAATACTTAGTCTTTATTTGAGTTGTAAGTCAGCAGTTAGAATAGAAAGAAGTACAGGAAGGTGGTTTAATGTTAAATCTGGTGTCAGACAAGGATGTACATTATCTCTCTGTTATTCATTATCTATATGGATCACATCATGAAGAAAATTGGTATTAAGCCTGATACCAAAATTGGAGATGTTAATATCAGCTCTTTGTTTTATGTGGATGATGTTATACTTCTAAATAAATCCGCTACAAATCTGTAAGATTCCCACTAAAGTGAATAACTGTTGTAATAGATACGGTATGAAGATCAGCATTAAAAAGACAAAGACAATGAAAATAGGCAGAAACATTGAAAATATCAACTGCATTGTGAATGGAGAACCTATAGAACAAGTAAAACATTTCAGCTACTTAGGCACATTTTTTAGTGAAGATGGTAAATTAAATATGGAAATAGACAACAGAATCAACAAAGCTAGTATGGTAGGAAGTCAAGTGAATAAATTTATATGGAATAAGAGAGAAATTAGCCAAAACATTAAATTAGCTGTATACAAGACAGTATTCAAGCCAATTTTAACTTATGGATCTGAGAGCTGGATCAGAAGTAAAACTCTTGACCAAAGACCAAATATGAGAGTTCTGAGAAAGATTAGAGGCATAAACAGATGTCATCAATGGCAATATCATATTAAAAATGAGGATATTAGGAAAGAACTTGGCATTTTCAGTATCCAGGAATGTGTTAGCAGAGCTAATCTCAAGTAGTATGGTCACTTAAATAGAATGGGAGAGGAAAGATTAGATTAGCAAAACAAGTGTTCTCTGTTAGGTTGGCAGGAAAAAGACCCAGAGGAAGACCAAGATATAAGTGGATTGATACAGTAAAAAGTGTCATAGAAGATAGAAATATAAGATCTGATAATGTTGGAGTCTTGATAGGTAACAGACTGATTTGGAGGAAAATTGTAGATAGGAAGTTAGTAATAATGTATGTTTTCACGACGTAGTACTATAATATCCTGTACACCTCTTGGGGGTATATATCAGGAATTTGATGATGATGATGATGATGATGATGATGATGAAAACCCCATGCATTTTGTCATAGTCTGATAAGATCCACCTAATGGTATATTAGGTGGATCTTAAACACCAAAAAGATTAGCACACAATTCATTCATATATCAAGTGAAGCTAGTACCAGAACATAATGAATGTTGAGATGTGTGTCCATCGTTCACACAACAGTGTGTCATCAGCCTTCAGTAAATTTGAATGTGCAAATGACTGTGACCTATTTTCAGCCTAGAAACAACTTCCTCTCTTCTGTTTCTATGTTGACTGAACTGCCAATGCTTAATTTTAGGCTTAATTTGGATTCTCCATCAAAATTTACATCATGTTTTATTAAAACAATTGATGATGGCTCTTTTTTTGCTGTAGTAACATGAATGACAGCATGTGATGAGTTCCCCCTTTAGTAAATTTATATACAAATATATATATAATAATGAAAATAACTATGGGCTTTAATAAATTTAGTTTAATCCTTTATCCAAGTGTGAGCAAACAAAGTTTGCGCCTGAAAATATCTTCAGGACTGGGGTAAGGTAGTACAACACTGGGAAACTCGTAGCAAAGGTGGACCAAGCTAATATCACTCCTATCTCAGTATCTCCCATAATGCAAAACACATCTCCTTGCGATATGTATAATGTTATGCATTAAGGCTTGGTCCACCTTTGCTACAAGTTGCCCGGTATTGTACTACCTTACCCCAGTCCTGAAGATATTTTCAGGTACAAACTTTGTTTGCTCACACTTGGATAAAGGATTAAACTTAATTTATTATAGTCTGACCAAGTGAAAAATAAATTTTCAACATCTTTCTCTAAATCCAGAGTAATTTAATAAAAAGGTGACACACCTTTTGGCAACTCCTATAGGTAAAGATGACCTCGCTATTGCTTCTGCCTGGTATCTCCACTTCTGGGCCTGGCTCCCACTGAAGAAACCTCAATAAAGGTCGACCCTTAATGCATAACATTATACATATCCACAAGGAGATGTGTTTTGCATTATGGGAGATACTGAGATAGGAGTGATGTTAGCTTGCTCCACCTTTGCTAAGAGTTTCCCGGTGTTGTATTACCTTACCCCCAGTCCTGGAGATATTTTCAGGTGCAAACTTTGTTTGCTCACACCTGGATAAAGGATTAAACTAAATTTATTATAGTCTAACCAAGTGAAAAACAAACTTTCAACTGTGAACTTTGTAGAATGCCTTTATTTTATTATAAAGGCATTCTATAAAGAAACAGATAATTCAAATGCGAGTTAGTGATTCCATGTCTGAGAATACTGCAACTTCAGATTCAGTTTGTTAATCGACTGAGTTATCAATGAAGGAAAAATTTCACTTGGAAATAAAGAAAAAACTGAAGTAGTCAGTGAAACTTCAACTCAAAAAAAAAAAAAAGCTAAAATTCTAGACTATCTGATCAAAAAAATATCCAGATGCCTGCTCATCCCTTTGCTGCTGTAACAGTTTTAATTTTCTGGGAAGGCTTTCCACTAGATTTTGGTGTGTTGAAGCAGTAATTCCTTCCTTTCTTCCAGAAGAGCATTAGTGAGGTCAGGCAGTTCAGCCTGGCTCACAATTGGCATTCCAATTCATCCTACAGGTGTTCAATGGGATTGAGATAAGGATTCTATGCTGCTCAGTAAAGTTCTTTGACACCCACAAACTTCATGAAATCATTCCCGCACAGATCTTGCTTAGGTTTGGGGCCCAGCGTTGGGTTAATACAGGAAAGGGACTTCACCAAACTGCTGCCAAAAAGTTAGTACATTCTAGACAGTTCTGTCTAGAATCTCATTATAGACTGCCCTATCACTGGATTAGGGGTTTAGTCCAAACCATGAACCCTCCTCCACCAAACTTCACAGTTGCCATAACCCTTGGGCACATTGCGTTCTCTTGGTATCCACCAAACCAGACTTGTCCATCAGATTGCCAGATGATGAAGCGTGATTCATCACTGGGATGCATTTTCATTGGTCCAGAGTCCATTAGTGGTGAGCTTTACACCATTCACCCAATACTTCTCACTGCTCTTGCTGATGTTACGCTTTTGTGTGGCTGTGCAGCCACAGAACCCCATGTTCTTCAGTTCCCAGTAAACAGCTATGGTGCTGGCAGAGGCATTTGGGAACTTGGTGGTGAGTGTTCGATAGGTGATTTTTTGCACTGCATGCTTGAAGGTTCTGCTTAGTGATCTGCATGGCCTACCGGGTTGTAATTGTGCTGTTGTTGCTTCTAGGCATTTACACTTCACAGAGCAGAAATTTCCTGAACCTGAATCAAGTTGCTGCAAAGGTAGCATCTTATGATAGTGCCATGTTGAAAGTATCCAAGCTCTTCAGAACAGGTCACTTTATTGTCGATGTTTGTTTAAGAAGATTGTAAGACTGTATGCTTCTTTTTACTCCTGCAAAAGCCGTAGTTGTGATGTACAGCTATATTCACTATTATGAAGAGAATACACAGATATTTTTGATCAGATAGTGTAATACAAGAAAGGAACAGATGTATTTTTAAGAAGAAAAAGATAAAAAGAAAATATTTAAAACTATTTAAAATTTGATTTCCTAATGACAAGTTGCAAAATTCGACAAGAAGCAAAAGAACAATGGCATATAGAGAAATGTATAGAAATAGAAGATTTAACAAAGACTGGGAGATATTAAAGGGATAAAAATCCTATGTTGTTATATAGCCAGTAAGTGAAACTCAAGATCGAGAACTACGATCTATGATTTTCAATGCCGAAAAACTATCGGCGAAGGCAATTCGAAGCAAAGGTGGAGCAAGCTCCCTCACTATTCTTGATATTCTCTCATAATGTAAAACACAGCTCCTAGGAGATGTAATACTGTCATTACATTATGAGGAGAGGTCACTACCCAGACCGGTTTCAACCTTTTTTGAGGTCTCATCAGTGAGTAGGTAGACCTGAGACCTCAAAAAAGGTTGAAACCGGTCTGGGTAGTGACCTCTCCTCATAATGTAATGACAGTATTACATCTCCTAGGAGCTGTGTTTTACATTATGAGAGAATATCAAGAATAGTGAGGGATCTTGCTCCACCTTTGCTTCGAATTGCCTTCGCTGATAGTTTTTTGGCATTGAAACTCATAGATCGTAGTTCTCGATCTTGAGTTTCACTTACTGACTATATAACAACATAGAATTTTTATCCCTTTAATATCTATTAAGTTGCCAGAAAACTAGCCTTTTGGCTTTTCATTTTAATTACAAAGACTGGGAGAATCGATAAGGCTTATAACATTATAAAAGGAATAAGCCAACAAAACAAGACAAGAAGCACAATTATCAAAAATAAACAGGGGAACAAAATTATATATAAGGAAGAAATTTCAGAAAGATGGAAGGAGTACTTAGAAGATCTTTATAGTGGAAAAGATCCAGATGCCAAGGCAATAGAAGATGAAACTGGGCACTAAATGAATTGTCGGTTGATAACGTCCTCTCAAAATTAATAAAATATTCAGGAAACATAACTAAGTCATACCTTTTCAAGATCATAAAAGATATATATGAAACAGGGATCATTCTCAAAGACTTTACACAATGCTCTATCATACCCATTCCTAAATAAATAAGCTTAATATCATATGCTTCGAATATAATACTAAAAATTATACAAAAAAGACTAACAAAGAAGGCTGAAGAGTATATTTCCTGAATCCAAACTGATCATTGCCAATGATCAGTTTGGATTCAGGAAACTACACGGAACAAGAGAAGCAATTCTAGCTCTAAGAACAGTTATCGAAAAAAGATTTGAAAAGAATCAAAATACTCTGATAGTCTTTCTTGACTTGGAGAAAGCCTTCGATAATATTGACTGGAACCAAATATTTCACCTCCTAAAAACAATAAAAGTAGACTGGAGAGATAGAAGGCCCATATTTAATCTTTATAAGTACCAAGAAGCCCTAATAGAATCAGCCAGCAATAAAACAGAAACCGCAATAGCAAGAATATGTAGAAGTGTAAGACAGGGTTGCTCTCTTTCACCCATACTGTTTAATCTCTACAGTAAAGATGCAATAAATAAATTCAAAGAACTAATAGAAACAGGAATTAAGATAAATGGAATTGAAATTAACTGGCTATGGTTTGCAGATGACATAGCAGTTATAGCTGATAACAAAGATAAACTGAAATCCACCCTGACAAAGATGGAGAAAATTTTCACACAGTACAGCCTAAAAATTAATTATAAGAAAGCAAAACTATTAATTACAAGTAAAACAAATCAGATCCAATGAAAATAAACCTGGAAATAAATAACCCAATACAATAGGTATCCTCCTTTAAATATCTTGGAATTCTTATCACAAAAGATGGAAGAAACCAATCAGATATTAAAGCATGAATAATCTTGGCCAAAAAGGCATTCTAGACTAGAAGAAACATTTTCACCAGTAAAGGACTCAGCATCCAGCTCAAAAAAAGGCTAGTGAAAGCATAAATATGGAGCATTGCATTATATAGCTGTGAGACATGGACACTAATAAAACATCAAAAAGTTGAAGACATTTGACCTTTTTCATCATCTTTCTCCATTGCTGGAGAAAGATGATGAAAATTAGTTGGACAGAAAGAAAAGTAATGAAGAAGTTCTAAATATAGTTCATGAAGAGCAGCCACTAATAAATCTCATCAATAAGAAAAGAAAAAGCCTAACTGGACACTATCTGAGGCATGGAGAGACTGATTACAGAAATAATGGAGGGGACTGTACAAGGAAAGAGACCACGAGGCAGACAAAGAATTTTACATATAAATAACATAATGATGCTACCAGTGCTAAGAGTTATGAAGAGATAAAAAGGAGGTCACAAGACAGGATGTCATGACGTGCCACTATAACTAACCAATCTTTGGATTAATGCACCACAGAAGAAGAAATGACAAGTTGATCAATAATTGTCCAATCTGAGAGAACATTTGCCATTGCTGGATTGATTTGCACAAAAACTAGCCACAGCCTTGATAAGCTATGTTTTCTATGCAATCACTTTAATAAAAAAGAACACAATTAAAAAAAGCATATGTTGAGTTATACATGTTTGTTTTCCTTTTTTTAAAGTTACTATTTATGCTTTTAAATAAAAATTTTATTCATTTATAATTTATAGATATAATATTAATATTATATATTTTCTTTAGAATAAAATATTTTTTTTTTCTTGTGTTTTATGTCTCAATAAAATTCTTTTAATTATTGATTGTCTATCAATATAATTTTTTTTTGAAAAAATTAAAGATGAAAATGCAGAAAAAAAAAAAAACTACTAGTGGTAGTGGGCAGTAGATGGTGCTGGTGTAGATGATGATGGTAGTGCCAGTTTGCTGTGGTTGGTAGAATAAATGGAGACAGAGAGTTATAGAGTAGGTGCCCTCCCTCGATGAGTCTTTGAATTCCTTGGAAGTGTCACATAATAATAAAAGTTTAACTTATGTGAAATAAATTTATTAGCTGTAAAATTATTATTTTTTTTAACTATGTCAGCTTACATATCTATATTATAGCAGAGAAGTTTTTTTGGAAATGTAAGAAATTGCTGGTAATTTGCCATTAAATCAGTATCAGTATTATGAAATGTTTTACCAAATCACCAGTAATTGAACAAGAGTAAATTTGAAATCACCATTCACAATTTCCATATAAAAAGCCACTTCCACCTCTTTTACATCTCCTTTAATCATCCCAGGCTCTGCCATTCTTTTGAACTGCTAAACTACAGAAACTTATGCCTACAATCTGCAGTTTATATTTTCATATGTCCAGGTCAAATTTAATAATATTATCTCTGAGATTGACAATGGCTGAGAGTGAGGCCATAACATCCTTAAAATGGCAAAACAACACTTATAGGGCATAGCACATAACACATACTATCAATATGTGTTACTTTCCGAGTATATGGGGGTCATTAATTTAATTTATTCATTGTGAATAGTTTCACTAGGTAGAATGCTACTTTAATGTTGCAACATATGATAAATGTACAACCTTTTGCAGGTAGAATTCATGAAAAACATTCTTCTTAGAGAGAAGATATATCACTAGTGATTGCTTCTATAGAGTATTTGTGATCCCAATTTTCTATAGTGGTGGTGTATGAAAATAACTATGAGAATGAAAATATTTTTCTGGATTTTCTTTTTATCAACACACCCAGAAATGCCAATATTGCTCTATATGTTTATCCCATATACCTGTAGCATTCTGAACAGTTTTCTCTTAGCACCTTCATATGCTTTTTTCATTATCTACAAAACTCAACTACAGATCTTTTTTGTTACATTCCCATGATTTCTCTCTATTTGTCATAAAGTGAAAATCTGATCTTGACAACATCAATTTGGCCAAACTAGCTTGTTATCCTCAAAGTTTCTCTTCCTCAATTTTTCTTCGTCTCCTCTCAAATATGCTTGCATAAATTTTACCAGAACTAAATATTAGTAATATTAGTAACTAAATATTAAATGGAAACCATGAGCTCTGAGCTCTACTCTAATTATCCAGAATTCAATCTCGTGACCAGGCTTTCTGAATCATTTCAGGTCAAATATCATCCGTTCTGGCTGTCTTTCCACATTTTAAGCTTTTTGATAGCTTTTTCTACCTCAAGTACAAACAGTGGTAAAATATTTTCTACCACTGTTCTCTCACTGCTTATTTCACTTAACAATCGTTCAAACTCCAAATTACTAGAATATCTTTAGTTTTCATGCCAGCATTATTTCTGATTCCTTTAAGTACCATTCCCTCCATTTTAAAGCTTTTCAAAAAATTTTTTAACCTTAGAACATTTGCCACATTCCTAATATTTGTCTTCTTTATATTTACCAGTCTTTCCATGACTTTTGTTTAGCTAATTTTACACATAGCTTAGCTTTATATATATATATATATATATATATATTTTTTTTTTCCCTATATTCTCTTAGGGCATTTGCCAATATACCTCTTAAGAACTTTCAATATGCTTTCTTTTTTAGGACTGCCTCTTTAGCTTCTTGAAACTACCATGGAGTTCTGATTTTTCTATCCTTGAAGACTATGCCACATACCTTGCAAGCTGATGTTTATGTAAATGTTTTATTCAGAGTTTACAACAGCAATTCCAATGCTTGGTTCTTGAATTCGAAGTCTCATTTTTTTCTTGAATAATATTTGCATAACTGAGTTGAGTTCACCTATAAAAACTGCACAGCTTTAATTCTTTTTAAAACTTTCCTACATGTATTTCTTTTCAATATAATATTCATTTTAATTCTACATTTTTTAAAATTAAGTGATGACCATTTCCAATTTCAAATCCTCTATATACCGAGTGTGAATATATCACTATCAGAGATAATATAATTTATGAGATATTTCCTTTTTAATGAGTCTTCTCTCTCTCTATGTGAATTTGTGCTCAACTTTATGTTGAAACACAAAACTAGTCATGTTAGTGATGGCTAGTCTTGTGTGTTTAATAGAAATCCAGCAGCACTTACCATCATTATTAACTTTGCCCTTTTCTCCACCCCCCATCTCCAATTTCTGTATACCTGGAATTCATTTCCTACTCTGCTCTTTTAGATCTCCAACAAGGACCAGGTTTCCCATTTTCTTTATGTCAGCTGCCTTCTCTAATGACTTGAAAAATTCCTCCACTTCTTCCTTAGATGAATCTACAATGGGACCATAGGCACAAATAAGTTTCATTACTATTCTAGTCATTTCAACCTAATAACAAACAGTATCAAAATATTTGCATATACTACAATTTTCAACTCCTACTGTTAGTGAACACAGTTCCTCTGCTGTCATTAACAGTACTTCTTTTCCCTTGTCAAATTCCTATCCTTTCTGGAAGATGCTAGCTCTTCATTTCTGTTCTGTATATCATTCTCAGACAATCAAGTTTCTCTTAAACCAATTCTTTTTCTTTGGACATACTCAAACTTATCCCCTTGATTTCTGATACACTTTACATCAGTACACAAGCATAACAATCTTGTTCTTTTTGAGGATATTCCACCAACGCCATCACTTTTTATCCTAGTTGCTACAGTACATTTCTCTCTGCTCTGAAAACTCCCTTTCCCTGGTCCTGACTCATTTTTCTATTCATATCCCTGTCATCTCCACTATTATCCATTCCATCACTCTGCTTCCTGCCATAATCTCTTCTTCATCCTGTCCTTCCACAACCTACTTCACAATCTCTCTGATCATAAGTTCCACTGACCTTTATTTCTATTCTGTGCACTTTCAACAAATAATAGTTGCTCCAAATCTCAAACATCAAAATCTATTCAAATGCCATCCATCAACTTAAACCACTCCACTTTCCTCTCCAGATTTATTTTATACATACACCAACTAAATACAACTCAGTCATCTTGCATCCATTATCTCTACTAGTGATGGTGGTGGTGAGCATTAGATGGCATTGGTGTGATTGCAGTTAGTTGTAGTTGGTGGATTTGAGTGGTGGAGACAGAGAGATGTAGATTAGGTGTCCTCCCTCGATGAGTCTTTGGACTCCCTGGAGGTGTCATGTAATAATAAGAATAAATCTCCACTTTCCTTCTCAACTATTATCATATCTGGGTAGCATGCTAACCACTTTCATGACACTATTATATTTTACTTCCTGCAACAAATTCCTGAAATTGCTTCACACATTCTTTTTTTTACCATTCAATTTATTTGTGCCCACAAATACCACCAATTCTGATGTCTGTTCCTTCTTTTCATGCAAAACAAGTTATTTACCTCAACGTGCCAGATGAAAAACATGTTTTATATACTCTGTTGTTCATCACGCCACTAATGATAATCCCTATATGATGCTTCACAATCATCCTTTGATAATTAATTCATGCTATTAATCTCCCCCATCCCAATCACATCAACCAACAGCTTCTTTAGAAATTAATTTCATCCTTCAGATGCTTCATTTCTGTCTGCATTTTTCTGCCTATTCTTGGCAATATTATCCCCCTTTTTGGAATGCTCTAGTCTGTCATTGCACTTTTTACACTCTAATACTTTCTTTCTTTCATTCACCCCAACAGTCCATAAACCTTTGACATTTTTTGATGAAGATGTAACAATTATCACAATTTTTACCTTGGATTTTTCTCAGTGCATACACTGAGTATATTGTTGTGCATATGAATTTTCTCAGTGTATACACTGAGAAAAATCCAACATTCACCAATAAAATTAAGATAACAAACATCACAAAAGAATACTTATATTCAACCTGAAAAACATTATTATAAGAAGAAAAAAAAAGCTGTGCCATACAATATCTCACCACACCATCATAAGAGTAAAACACACAGTAAATGGATAATTACACAAAGCATGGCTGGAATGAAAACAAATATAGTTTTTCTACTACTCTGAGGCCTGCATATATAATACTATTAGCAAACTAAGGAATAATTTAAATGCAACTAATGGAAAATGGGGGTCATAGGCATGTGTGTGTGTGTGTGTATAACTTATACATAAGATGTGTAATAACTTACCGAAGATCTGTGCAGAGCTTGTCGTAGATTTCTTTGTAGAGGAGCAGTGAATACATCTAAATCAAATGGATCTATCTGGCTTTCCAGCTGAGAAATGATGTGTCGGGCTTGTTGGCTTAGTGGATTACTTGAACTATCTTTAGGTCCCATCAAACCTACAATAAACTGAAGGTCAAACAGCAGCTGTAGAGCTCTGGTTTGAAGAAGATGGGAATTGTAACGGCTTTCATCTTGCCATGCTTTTACAGCCTTGTCATAAAGTGTTAGAAGTTTAGCAAAGAGATGAAGTGTCATTTCCTGCCTCACTGACCTCCAAGAAATTAAAAAATAAAATAAAAATAAAAAAGTTAGAATTTCTCATTTTTAAAATAACTGCTTTTCTTCTGATTTTACCTCGCTACAAGCATTATTCTTTGCATGTGCTTAAATTTTGCAAAATTTCAAATGCACTTTCAGCTCACATTGACAATAAATTAAAGATGCAAGAGGCGCATTGCATTATGGGATACTAAGGCAATCGATATGAAGTTATTAGCCTCTATATATAAGTGTGCTATTAGCCTCTATATATAAACTTGGGAGAAACCACACTCCTACCAGGCACATCCCCTGGATGGAGGATGGGGGAAACCCAAATGGGTTGCTCTGAATAAAGAATAAAGAGCCGTGGACCAAAGGATGTAGCAGAGGCATGGCAAGCTGGCTACATTATTATGCCAGTAACTTTCATGAGCAGGAGAAAGTCTACAAACCGAGATAGTGCTACTGCATACAGGACAACCGACGCGCCTACTCAAAGACCACATAGAGTAGGTGAGAAATCGGCAATGTGGTCAGCCAAGGATGTGAAATATGTAGCCACCCTCAACATAAGATCACTATACCGAAGTGGAAAATTACAATGTCCAGGAAAATTTAAAAAGACCGAAATGGAGTATTTTAGGTTTATCAGAGACACATTGGTGCAGAGATGGATTCATGGATTTACCAGAAGGAAGACTGTACTTCTCAGGAAGAAAAAGATAACATACACAGAGGAGTTGCATTACTAATTGAAAAGAAACTTACACACTCAGTAATTGAAATAAACCCAGTGTCTCCTACAATAATAACAGCCAAACTTCAAGCAAAAGAAAAAGGTCAAACAATTAAAATAATAAAAATATATGCACCAGACAGTAACCATTCAGAGGAAGAAATAGAAAATTTCTATGAAGAATTACAACAGGAAATAGATAATCCCAAAAATAGAGAACTCATGATAGTGATGGGAGATTTTAATGCTAAAATAGGACAGTTCACAGCAGACAAAAAAGATGTGATGAGAATTTGGACACGGAGAGCTTAACGACAGAGGAGAACAATTACTCCACTTCTGTAAAGCAAACGATCTAATGATTACAAACACATTGTTCTATCAACGCCCTAATAATAAATATACATGGACATCCCCAGATGGTAATATAAAAAACTACATAGACTATATCATCATAAACAAACAATGGAAAAGATCAGTAAATAATGTACGAACATTAAGAAGTTTTGATTTTGACACTGACCATGAAATATTAACTGCCAAAGTGAAGATAAAATTCAACAGGAAAAATAATATCAGAAAAGAAGAAAACATCAACCTATCAAAACTAAAAGATAGCTCAAGCAGAAGTCGATTTTTAGAACAGATGTGCTTGAAATTAAAACCCTCCATCTTCCAGAACAGCGGAAAATACTGGGAAGAAGGAAAAGAAACAGTGTTATCAATTGCAAAAGACACTCTAGGTTCCAAACCCAAAATAAACAAACAGTGGATAACCCAAGAAATCATAACTACCATAGAAGAGAAAAGAGAGGCCAAGACGCTTGTGAACCAACAAAACAATGAAGAGAATAGAGAAAAATACAGAGCACTAAAAAATAAAGTTGATAACCTATGCAAAAAAGCCAAAGAAAAATGGTTAGAAGAAAAAGCTAAGAAATGCCAAGAAGCATACCAACAAAACAACCTAAAAGTCTTCCATGATACTGTAAGAGAAATTACAAAGGGATTCTCAGCAAAAGCAGTAACAATGATAAACAACAAGATGACTGAAACCGGAAATATTGAATATATAAGAAAAATCTGGTCAAACCATTTTAAGACTATCTTCCACCAAGGAAACAAAACTACAATGCCAACAATAGAAGAAAATAATGATCACCCAAAATGTTACAAGAAGTTAGATACGCAATAAAACAGATGAAAAACAATAAAGCACCAAGCATTGATACTATACCTACTGAACTGTGGTCATATGGAGGCAGCATATCAATAGAATATTTAACAACCCTATTCAATAAAATACTACAAACAGGAAAGATCCCAGATGACTGGAGAACTGGAAAGATCATCCCAATATACAAGAACGGAGACAAAAGAGACTGCAGAAATTACAGACCAATCAATTTACTCCCTCACACCTATAAAATATTCATAAGAATTATACAAAATAGATTAAAAAACACCTATGAAGAAATGATAGGCATAGAACAAGCTGGTTTCCGAAAAAACTATTCAACCATAGACAAAATTTTCACATTGCACCGACTAGCAGAGCTCAGCTAGGAAGACCATAAAGAACTATATTGTTATTTTGTGGACTTTAAACAAGCTTTCGATAACATCAACAGAGAAATCCTTCTTAAAATTCTACTAGAAAAAGCAATAGACAAATATATAATACAGTTTCTGATAAAATATTACTCTAAGACAAATGCAATAATTAAAAAGGACACACTCACAACAGACCCATACAGATCCAAAAAGGAGTAATGCAAGGATGCCCATTAGCCCCATGCCTATTCAACATATATCGAGAAGTTGTAAAGAAGGCAATAGACAATGAGCCTGGAATCAATGTCAATGGTTTAAACATAAATAATATCAACTATGCAGATGATCTCGTCCTTCTTGCAAGAACCCCAAATGAACTACAAAAGTTGATCAACAAGCTAAACGAAACCTGCAAAACATATGACATGACAATAAATATACAAAAGACAAAAGTGATGAAAATAGGGAGGAACAGAACTACCATCTCAGCCACCCTAAACGGAGAACAAATAGACAACTTCATATACCTTGGATCAAAACTAACAGAAACAATAGATGAACTCAAAACAATCAAACAGAGAATAGCAATAGGATGGACCACCATGGGAAAATTACAGAAAATCTGGAAAACAAACAAGATATCTAAGCAAGCCAAAATCAAATTATATGAAGCAATAATTATACCAACAGTCATCTATGGAGCAGAAGCGTGGACAGTTAAAAAAAAGAGAGGAGAAAAAACTGCTGGCATTTGAAATGAAATGCTTAAGTAAAATAAATAGAACAAGTTGGATAGAAAAGAAAACAAACATCACAGTCAGACATCACAGTTTTATACAAGAACTATTGTATAAAAAGACAATAATAGAAAAAATTAGAAAACAACAACTAAGATGGTTTGGACACGCTGTACGCATGGACGCAGACAGACTTCCTAACATCCTAATCAATACTTTTCCAACTGAAAAAAAGAAGACCCGGAAGACCAAGAATTACCTGGCTGAAATTAATAAATAACATCTCGGGATGCAGAACATATAAGGAACTTTTTTCGAACAACAAGGAATAGAGAAGACTGGAAGATTCTGCTCAAGAGAAGACTCAACCCGTCTTAGACAGAAGAGAAGTAGAAGAAGATATATAAGTATCCCAATCATTAAGTGACTTCACGTGCAAACTTTGTTTGCCTACACTTGGATAAAGGATGAAATCAAGAATATAATTTCTTGGCATATTTAATTTATAGAATAACCAATAAAAAAGAAACTTTCAACAGCTCATATTGACAGTTACAATCATCAGCTGTATAAAATGCTGGCCTGGTTGGCTGAGTGGTTAGCATATATGCTCACCAGCCTAAAGGCTGTGGATTCGAATCTCACCATGGGCCGGAATGTTTGCGAATGTCTGTGAAAATACTAGTGGTAGTGGTGGTTGGCAGTAGATGGCATTGATGTAGATGATGATGATTAGTTGGAGAATTGGGTGGAGATAGAGTTGTAGAGTAGGTGCCCTCCCTCAATGAGTCTTTGGACTCCCTGGAGGTATCACATAATAATAAAATATACTTTGATTATTTTTAAGACTAAATATTTACAGCAGGATGCATAATGCATAAACAGTGAACATTACACTCTAAACAATTCCATATTAAAATATGCAATCCACACACAAACACACTTTTTTAATGCAAATCCCACCAAAGAAAAATTGTAAATCCACAGAACTGTCGTTCTATAAATTTACACAATGTGGTAAACTATTTATTTGGAAATCTTGCTTCAGAGCAAAAACAAAGAAATTTATAAGCCACTTCATTACACCTATAAGCAGGCTGATGGTCTCACTGGGTAATGAAATTCATCTACCACCTATGAATACATTCATAAGCATCTGTGCTTGTGTTGAATTCAAATGAATATCATAGCTGGTTTGCCAAGTAGATAGCATGTCTACCTGTCAACCAGTAGGCATATAATAAGGATTAAAGAGAATAAAAATGAAGGTTATCAAGTGATTGCAGGAAAATCAATCAGTTTAATTAATTAACATTAATTTTGAGATCAGTAATCATTTGGAGACTACCACAGGAAATGAAAAAAAAAAAAATGTTATGTTAGACACATTTAGTCAAGTGGTATTCGCTCAGTATTAGCAATCTACCTTTGCAGTTTTTATTTATTTTTCAGAATTAGTGTAACTGTTAGTCAATTTGTTCTAGAATAAGTATTATATTAAGTGTACTAAGAATGAGAAAATTAATTTGTGGTATGAGGAGCAACTCTTTATAAAAAAAAATGACTGATCTGTATCTATAATTTTTTTAAAGGAATTAAATTATACTATTATTATTCTACCCATAAACACAAGGAAATCACATTTATGAGTCAAGCAAAGAATACATCAACTGTATTCTCAATGAAAAACCTACAGAGCACGTAGATATTTCAGCTATTTAGTTGAGTACATTTTCTGTGAAGATGGCAAACTAAATATGGAAATCAATAATAGAATAAGCAAAAATGGTATTGTGGGTAATCTAGTTGAACAAACTTAATTGGAATAAGCCAGAATTTTATCAAAACACTAACTAGAAATGTACAAGAAGGTGTTGAAACAATTTTAAACTTGTGGATCTGAGAGTTGGATCAGAAATAAAGTAGTTGATCAGACTAGAAAAACAGAGTTTTGAGAAAAATTAGGTAAAGTAACAAATGGCATCATATTAAAAATGAAGATATATTAAGTATATAAAGCACTTCCATAGCATAAATGGAAGAACTAGGGTACAAATGCACCCATTAATTGGAAAAAGACTTCAGTTTGATTCTCATCATGATGAGAGGAATCTTTATATGGGATTTTTTCAAGTGAAGGTGAATTAGCTGATCTCATATATGGAGGCAGCAGTTTTTTTTTTTTTTTTGCCCAGAAACTCAGATTTTTCATCCTGCATACAGGCAAATCAAGCATGAGAATACACACAATTTGGGACAAAATATATATTGGTGGTGGTAGATAGTAGATGGTATTTGTGCTGTGTAGTTGGAGGTGTCACATAATAATACCAGATATTCTCTCTCCTGAAATGAAGAGAGAGAGAAATAAAATAAATTATGAATATAAGGAGAATTTCAGTTCAGAGTGCAAACATCAATAATTTATGATTTGCAGATGACAATCATTACTTATAGTATAAACCAAAAGTAGACAGAACAGTGGTGAAGTGAAGTGAAGAAGTAAAGAGATATGGGTTGATAACGAACATCAAAATAATATATAAAATGATGCTAATCAGAGAGAAGAGGATGATAAAAGCAAATAAAGGTCAACAGGCATGAGCTGGAAGAAGTTAGTAGCTTTGCATACCTAGGGAGCTACATTGCTCATGATTTATACTGTAAAAAAGAGATGCAATCCTGAATAAGAAAAGCAAAATTAAATCTTCAGGCATTGACCAAGATAGGGAAAAGTAAATCTGTGCCACAAAGTTGAGACTGTTGTAAATGGTCCCATATTCACAAGTACTCTACAGTTGTGAGAAACTGAAAAATGGGTAAGAGTCAAAGACTCGGACAAACAATATTGGCATTTGAACGAACATTTTATAGTAAGTTTCTAAGAATCAGATGGCTGCAAAAGGTAATGCATGAAGAACTACAGAAAAGTAAACTGCAAAGAGAATCAAATGCACAAAATAATTTAGAGGGAAACTTCACACTTTGGACATATCTATAGGATGGATAACTGCAGAAAGATCAAAACGTTGATGTTGAGTACAATGGATGATATGAACAGAAGATGGTGGCCAAGACAAGAGTGGGTAAACGATGTGGAAAGAGTTTGCAAGATTGGAGTCACTGTCAAGGGACAGGGGGAGAATGGAATATTGGTGAAAAATGGATGGGACACCAACAGGCATCACACCCATGGGCACTGATGATGATGATGGAGGAAAAAAAACTTTAATGATAGCATGAGCTTACTTTTTCAAAATCAGATTTCACCTTCTCACAATGATTAATGCTCTCCTAGCTTGCTCATCAGCACTCTTCTCATGATACTGAATATACAACATTCTTTTTACAAGTCAATCCAGCTCCCGTCTCCAAATGGTGAATTCTGGAACCTGAGCAACCAAGTGGAAGATTGCATCCTAACCCCAGTGGGATGCTGGGTCAGGTGCAAATGAGAGAAGGGAGACTCAGGGCAAGTTTGGAGGTCCTAAGGTAGCAGCCCCACCACCAAACTAGGCTGCGGATGGCTGGTGACCAACCCATATGAATCTTTTCTTACTCCAGTGTCTCAAGAAAGAAGTAACTGGACTGTCACTGTGGAAACCAACTCAGGCAGGTTAACAGATATGAGCAGGATAAGGAAAGGGGGGAAAATGAAAATAAACAAGAATATCTGGAATGTTGCTACTTGGAATGTCAGAAGTATCCAACACAAATATCATGATCTAGACAAAACCTTAATAGAAAGAAATATCAAATTAGCAGTACAATGATAAAATGATAAAAATGATAAAACAAAACAATGATAAAACAAAAAAGGCTCAGATGAAACAGATAATTACATCTATATCTACAGTGGAGTCAAAAAGGAAGAAAGAGCAAAAGCAGGAGTAATAATTTTTATTCACAAATCAATTTTAAAAAATATCACACATTACAAATACTGGAGTGAGAGAATTCTAAAATTAAGATTACAAATAAGCCATAGCTTCCTGACTATTATTGGTGTCTATGCCCCAGAGGAAAAGAATAAGACAGCAATGCTTTTTATTCAGATTTACAAAAAATAAAAGATAAAACAAACACAAATGATTATCTATTAATAATGGGAGATTTTAATGCCAGAGTAGGGAACATTCCACTAGGTACAAATATAGGAACAAATGGTGAAACAACTTGCAATTATAAATGGATACAGACTTAGGGATTTTTCTGAATATAATAACTTAAAAATTACTACACTTTTTTCAAACATAAAGAATGCCACTTGGGAAAAACTAAAAGAAATCTCCAGGAATCTTTCAGAGTTCAAATCTTGGATGAAAAAAAAGGTATCAACTACTTTATTCACAAAGAATAAATGGAAAAGTAGAGGAAATAAAAGAAAATGATGATATAGAAATAAAATGGAATAATTTTTTAAAAAATATCAATAAATGCAGCAACAGAATGCCTTGAAACAAAAAAGTAAATGGAAGAGGAGAAAGAGAATAAGAAACTGGGATGAAAACATTAAAACAATAATTAAAGATAAGAAAGAATATAAACAATGGATAAACACAAAATCACTGGAAGCAAAAATTAATTATAAATACAAAAGAGCAATAGCAAAAAAGCATGTTGAAAAAAGAATAGAGAAACATGGGATAACTTCATAGCAAAATTGGTAAGAGATCTTAGAGTGAAGAGACCAAATACATACAGAATTCTAAGGAATATAAATAAGGAGGTAAAAGAAAAAGTGAAACTTGAAATAAGCAAGGAGAAAACCTGGCTGAACTTCTTCCAAAACTTATGGCAAGATAGTAACCAATCTAAAACTGACATAATGCTTACTACTAACTATACAGTGGAAGAAATAACATTACAAGAAATCCAACAAGCAATATAGCAAAGAAAATCAGGAAAATCCCCTGGAGAAGAAGGAATGAATATAAAACTTATAAAATATGCAGGCAATCTATTCATCAAATGACTTTTAAAATTATCTAACTATTTAGCAGCAAGGAAAATCCTAGAAAGTTGGAATAAGGCAATTATCATCCCAATATATAAAAAAAAGCAATAAGTGCAACTGTGAAAACTACAGAGGAATAAATATTCTAAATACTGGTTAGTTAAATATATTAAATATAAATATAAAATATATATAACCAGTATTTAATATAAGTTATGAATATTAACTTCAAAACTTAACTAGTCATATGTAGAAGATAAACTTTGTGAAGAAGATAATAGCTTTAATAAAGGATGATCGTGCATTGATCCAGCTTTTACATTAAAAATCTTAATGGAAAAACATTATGAACACAACATAGAAACACATACACAGCATTTGTAGGCTACAAGGAAGCATTTGACAGAGTTTTAAAGAACAAACTATGGACCATACTCAAGAAAAATCAATATTTGCCTTAAACATAAGTGCAAAAAAATTTGCAATGCAAATATCAACAGACAAAACAAAAAAACATAGTTTTTAAAGGACCATTTCCAGTCAGAAGTGAAATCATGATTAAAAATAAAATTTTAGAACAAATTAACCACTTCAAATACCTTGGATATACTGTATCATATACAAAAGAAGCTGACATTGACATCAAAATTTCAAATTTTCTAAAAATAACAGGAATGATCAGTAATATTTTCAAACCTAACCAAGTTCAAAAGCATACAAGAATAAGAGTTTATAAAGTTCTGGCAAGATCTTCTCTACTATATGGAAGTGAATTATGGACCATAAAAACTGCAGAAGAAAAAAGAATAGAAACTGGAGAAATGAAATTCCTGCGAAGGACAGCAAGCTATACTCTCTGGGAGAAAAGAAGAAGCACAGAAGTATGTAAAGAACTAAAAATAGACTCATTATTGGGCAAAGTATATGCATACTGAAAGAAGTGGATTGAACATATCGAAGAGAGTTCAAGACTACCCCAACAAATACTCTGATACCACCCAGTTGGAGGATATAGAAGTCAGGGACAACCAAGGAAAAGACAGAAAGAGACCAGAACAGGCCACTGGGCCTAAATCCCTGAAAGGATGATGATGACGATGATGACCTTCCTCACAATGATTAATGCTCTCCTAGCCTGCTCCATCATCATTCTTCTCATGATATTGACTTCTCATGGTAGAGAACCCACAACATTCTCTTTCTATGCAGGCTTTGGCTTTACAGTGTCATTCATCCATTTGACTTCCATATGAATAATCCTTATAACTCTAAGGATGTAGTCAGATATAATTTTCTTCAGATGCCAACTGTTTCCACGGCACCATGCAATTTCTCATGCCAAGTCACTGCCTCAAGCTGTCTTCTCAAATATTACAATCACTTGCCCTTACAATTTCATATGTCCTTTCTTAGTCAACATCTCTTCATAAATCATGAATTGACACTTCTCAATATCAAAACTGAACATAAGAAATATCTAGAAAATACATGTCATTAAAAATATTACCATTTTCAATCATACATTTATGAATCAGGATATTTGTTCTACAGTAGCAAAAATTAACTTTAGTAGCAGATTGGATGTGGAGGCAGATATGAGACTGAAACCATCACTATATTCTTAAATAACTATCACGTTGAAAATGAAGGATGTCAAAGGATTTTTACTGAAATGAAGTGAGGAATGTTATTAAAGAATGGACTTTTTTAAACTTCATTTTACACACACACACACACACACACACACATATTCTCTAAAAAAATATCAGTTGAAATTATGACTGTCAAAGAATTGTTACTGAAATGAAGTGAACAATGTTATTACTGCACATGGATATGTTTCTTTTTAGATACATATATAACATATGTAAGAATATACAATATTGAAAAAAAAAATTTTTTTTGTATGACTAACAACCTTTGTTGCTGATACCAGTTATAGATTTGGTTTAATCCTTTATCCAAGTGTAAGCAAACAAAGTTTGTGCCTGAAGTATTTTCAGGATGGACAACTCATGGTAAAGGTGGTTTAAGTTCTGATCACTTGCCTTAGTATCCCATAATGCATAGCACATATCCTTATGGATATGTATAATGCTATGCATTATGGAAAGGGTCACTACCCAGACAGATTTCGACCTTTATAGAGGTCTCGTCAATGGGAGTCAGACCCAGAGGTGGTGATACTAAGGTGTAAGTAATGCAGAAGTCATATCACCATATACCAGTTGCCAAAAGTGTCAACACCTTATTATTAAAATTCTCTGGATTAGAGATAGTTGATGGAAGTTTATTCACTTGGCTATGCTATCAATTATATATTTGGTTCAATCCTTTATCCATATCACATATCCTTATGGGTATGTATAATGCTATGCATTATGGGATACTAAAGCAATTGATCAGAACTTATACCACCTTTACCACGAGTTGTCCCAGTCCTGAAAATACTTCAGGCGCAAACTTTGTTTGCTTACACTTGGATAAAGGATTAAAACAAATATATAATTGGTAGCATAGCCAAGTGAAAAAACTTCCATCAACTTTTTTGTTGATATGTAACATGCATAAATACAACATATAATGAGCCACTCACCTGCATACTTGAGGGAAGGGGTTTCTGTGAAAAACATAGTAACTGAAACTAATAATTAAATTTAAAGGAAAGAGAAATAATTAAACAGGTTTAATCATTCTGATATTTCATATCTGTCATAGAGATACCTTCAGGAATAAAATATTAAAATTGCAAGAAACCAAACCAAAACACATGCAACAATAATAATAAGTGGAAGAATTTACTTTTTTTTTAGCCTCAAGTCCTATGAGGGATGCCCTCTATAGATGCTGTTGGGCAGGAGGCCTAAGAATTAAAGTTTCCCAAATCTTGGAAAGTTGAACACAACGATATTTAGGTTAGGCTGTTTTCTTTTCTTTTTTTTAATTTCTTGTTGATTCTGATTCCTTTCAAGTTTGCATCTGCTTTGATGAAGCATAGTAGCTTTTTTCCATCTGACCTTGTGCGAGGTATCCAAGGCAAGGTCAGCTAAACTTGACTGACCGTAGTTGTGGATTGATTGATTTTTTTTTTATGGCTCAAAGACATCAAAGGTCACACTGTACTAGGACACAGGTCTCAGTAGTGTATGTGGTAATTGGCTAGTAGGACAATCACAAACATTCACACCCTTGGTGGGATTCGAACCTCACAGCCTCTTCACTGGAGAGCAGATACGCTAACCACACAGCCAACTTGGCTGGCATAGTTGTGGAGATGGATATATTTCTTGTGTGCACCAAGGCATGTTAGCAGATAAGTTGCAAGAACAAGGAAAGCCAGCTTGAAATTAAGGTTTGAAAGAAGTGCAGAGATTATATCTCTAAGTGTCTGGGTATTTTTTCTAAGGTGCCCTAGATACAGGGAATAGTAATAGCATTACTGTAGTCTCTAAGTTGAACAGAATAGGATGAACAGCTAATTTGCTGATTTATCATTTTGGTATTGTAACCATTAGACAGGAAGGTCTTGTGAATAAAGGCAAGTTCAGCTATAAGGAAAGCCTGGGTAGAACAGAGGTTGAAGGCTCTGTTGACAAGGATTTTGATGACACCACATTGTTGAAAGGTAGGGATGACAGGAAAGTTTATTTATCTCCCTATGAGAGTAGGTTTTCTGTAAACAGAGAAAAAAAGAAAAGGTGCCAATGGACAGCAGTATGATTTAGAGGTGCTAGAAAAGGTAGGCTATTGTTATTTTCTTTTTCTATAGTGAACTGGATTCTGGCTAGCTGTTGAGAAGAAGGAAAGAGTCCAATGCATCTGAGCCAGGTGGTGTCAAATAGAGAACATATGATTAATATATCTTAGCCAAATAGAAGGTCTGAGAATGGCATATTTTTTAAAATACTCCACACAGAAATTGGCTAGAGGAGAGAAGAACACGTGGATGTACTATCTGTCTATATGAGGTGGCCTTCCAAGAGCATGGATGGCAAAATTAAAGAGATCAATAATGTCTGGGGGAGGAGGCATTTTTCAGTAAATTTAAAGCATCAGAAAGGATATTTGTTAATAGAGAGGTGACATCAAAACTCACCATATCATTATTATTTCATAACTAAATTTTGGATTAAAGATTTGAAATGAGTGGAATTTTTTATATGAGATGAAGTGTGGCCAGTAAGTGGAAAATTAAATATCTAATTGTTTGGCTAATTTAACTATGGAACAGAGAGGGTAATTAAATTTTTGAATTTTAGGTAATCTGTAAATCTGAAGTGGGGAGGGGTTGTTTTTTTTTTAACAACTTCAGGAAGCCAAGAAATGAGTTTTTTTAGAAGTATTTTTATTGCCTTTATTGCATTGCCCTTGTCAGCTTTAGTAATGATTATGTTATTGTCTTTGCAGAATTTACATGGAGCTGGCTGTTAGCAAGATCTCCTTTAGGAGGCAATGCTTGTGAAGGTTGTTAGCTACGTCAATCCTGATGTTGTTGGCAATATTCTGAGGCAAGTTGCAGACACTGTGCTCTTGATGAGGTGCTACTTCAAAGTTGTAACCAAGGCTAAGGACATTAATAGCAGTGTCAAGTCTTTTTGACAAAAGGTTAATGATAACTTGAAGTGGCTGACTCTGTGACTGAGAAAAAGATCTGCACAGATTGTTATATTTTTTTAATATGTTTATTTTATGAAATTCTTTGCAGGCAGATTTATTTGAAATAAGTTCAGAGTTGAGAACAGAAGAGAGTTCAGCTTGGAGAGACCTAATAACTGTGTTAATAGCAGATAACTTAGTATACGTGGTGGTCATTTATTCTCAAAGCCAAGCAAAGTTCATCTGTAGATAAGAAGAGATATAAAGTCCGTAGATATGGAGAGGTGAGTGAAATTTTATTTTAAACTTGACACAGGTGGGTATAATTCAGTGTTCCTGTATCTGTTTATGAAGTTAGCCAATTAAGTTTCCTGGATAAATGTAGTTACCACTTACAGTATACTGTTTAGCTTTGTGTGCTATGTCAATGCCATGCAAAATTAATAAATGTATATTTAGGCTTAGGTGCTGGCTTGCACTCAATTAAATTTAATGGAATGAATGCATCATTGAGAAATAACTAAGCAATAGGTTACTCATTCCAATATTTCGTTTCTGAGAAATATTCAGGAATAAATTAAAATTGTAACAACACACAAAAATGCACACAGCAGTAAGTAGAAGAAATTAAGACTATTTTAAACCGAAAGTGCTGATAAAGAAATATATCTGCCACCCTATGGTCCGTCAGGTCTAGCTAACCATGTCTTCGATACTTTGCATGGGATCAGATAAAGAAAAAAAGTACTGCACAGCAAATACAAACCTAATTTTAGAATCAGCAGCAGATTTTTTTTTAAAAAAAAGTCTAATCTAAATACATATGGTTATGTTAACTTCCTAAGATTTGGAAACTAATTATTAAGCCTCCTGCCCAACATCACCCATAGAGGGCATTCCTCACAGGACTTCAGGCTTAAAACAATCTAATTTTCTTAAAGTTATTGTTGTGTGTGTGTGTTTAAAAGTGCCTGTGTGGTTCAGTGGAGATGTCATGTGCCTTCCATGGTACTAAATTACCCAAAGAGAGCATTGTAAATTTTCTCTAGTTGCTGACTAGAGAAACTTTTATGAAGCCTTTTTTTGACCAGTTCCTGAGTTAGTCAATCTCTGGCACGGGCAAGTGGGTTTTTTCTATTGTAAACTCAGATTTTTCATCCTATAAACTCAGGAAAATCGACCATAGAACTCGCACTATTTTCAGAACGGTAAACGTAGTGTCTTGGGGGAGACCACACTCCTACCAGGCACGTCCCCCGGGTGGCAGATGGGGGAAATCCAAATGAGTTGCTCTGAATAAAGAATAAAGAGCCATGGACCAAAGGGTGTAGCAGAGGCATGGCAAGCTGGCTACATTATTATGCCAGTAACTTTCATGAGCAGGAGAAAGTCTGCAAATCGAGATAGTGCTACTGTGTACGGGACAACCGACGTGCCTACTCGAAGACCACATAGAGTAGGTGAAAAATCAGCAATGTGGTCAGCCAAGGATGTGAAATATGTAGCCACCCTCAACATAAGATCACTATACCGACCTGGAAAATTTCAATTAGTACAGGAAAATTTAAAAAGACTGAAATGGAGTATTTTAGGTTTATCAGAGACACATTGGTGCGGAGATGAATTCATGGATTTACCAGAAGGAAGACTGTACTTCTCAGGAAGAAAAGATAACATACACAGAGAAGGAGTTGCATTATTAATTGAAAAGAAACTTACACACTCAGTAATTGAAATAAACCCAGTGTCTCCTAGAATAATAACAGCCAAACTTCAAGCAAAAGAAAAAGGTCAAACAATTAAAATAATCAAAACATATGCACCAGACAGTAACCATTCAGAGGAAGAAATAGAAAATTTCTATGAAGAACTACAACAGGAAATAGATAATCCCAAAAATAGAGAACTCATGATAGTGATGGGAGATTTTAATGCTAAAATAGGACAGTTCACAGCAGACAAAAAAGATGTGATGAGAATTTGGACACGGAGAGCTTAACGACAGAGGAGAACAATTACTCCACTTCTGTAAAGCAAACGATCTAATGATTACAAACACATTGTTCTATCAACGCCCTAATAATAAATATACATGGACATCCCCAGATGGTAATATAAAAAACTACATAGACTATATCATCATAAACAAACAATGGAAAAGATCAGTAAATAATGTACGAACATTAAGAAGTTTTGATTTTGACACTGACCATGAAATATTAACTGCCAAAGTGAAGATAAAATTCAACAGGAAAAATAATATCAGAAAAGAAGAAAACATCAACCTATCAAAACTAAAAGATAGCTCAAGCAGAAGTCGATTTTTAGAACAGATGTGCTTGAAATTAAAACCCTCCATCTTCCAGAACAGCGGAAAATACTGGGAAGAAGGAAAAGAAACAGTGTTATCAATTGCAAAAGACACTCTAGGTTCCAAACCCAAAATAAACAAACAGTGGATAACCCAAGAAATCATAACTACCATAGAAGAGAAAAGAGAGGCCAAGACGCTTGTGAACCAACAAAACAATGAAGAGAATAGAGAAAAATACAGAGCACTAAAAAATAAAGTTGATAACCTATGCAAAAAAGCCAAAGAAAAATGGTTAGAAGAAAAAGCTAAGAAATGCCAAGAAGCATACCAACAAAACAACCTAAAAGTCTTCCATGATACTGTAAGAGAAATTACAAAGGGATTCTCAGCAAAAGCAGTAACAATGATAAACAACAAGATGACTGAAACCGGAAATATTGAATATATAAGAAAAATCTGGTCAAACCATTTTAAGACTATCTTCCACCAAGGAAACAAAACTACAATGCCAACAATAGAAGAAAATAATGATCACCCAAAATGTTACAAGAAGTTAGATACGCAATAAAACAGATGAAAAACAATAAAGCACCAAGCATTGATACTATACCTACTGAACTGTGGTCATATGGAGGCAGCATATCAATAGAATATTTAACAACCCTATTCAATAAAATACTACAAACAGGAAAGATCCCAGATGACTGGAGAACTGGAAAGATCATCCCAATATACAAGAACGGAGACAAAAGAGACTGCAGAAATTACAGACCAATCAATTTACTCCCTCACACCTATAAAATATTCATAAGAATTATACAAAATAGATTAAAAAACACCTATGAAGAAATGATAGGCATAGAACAAGCTGGTTTCCGAAAAAACTATTCAACCATAGACAAAATTTTCACATTGCACCGACTAGCAGAGCTCAGCTAGGAAGACCATAAAGAACTATATTGTTATTTTGTGGACTTTAAACAAGCTTTCGATAACATCAACAGAGAAATCCTTCTTAAAATTCTACTAGAAAAAGCAATAGACAAATATATAATACAGTTTCTGATAAAATATTACACAAAGACAAATGCAATAATTAAAAAGGACACACTCACAACAGACCCATACAGATCCAAAAAGGAGTAATGCAAGGATGCCCATTAGCTCCATGCCTATTCAACATATATCGAGAAGTTGTAAAGAAGGCAATAGACAATGAGCCTGGAATCAATGTCAATGGTTTAAACATAAATAATATCAAATATGCAGATGATCTCGTCCTTCTTGCAAGAACCCCAAATGAACTACAAAAGTTGATCAACAAGCTAAACGAAACCTGTAAAACATATGACATGACAATAAATATACAAAAGACAAAAGTGATGAAAATAGGGAGGAACAGAACTACCATCTCAGCCACCCTAAACGGAGAACAAATAGACAACTTCATATACCTTGGATCAAAACTAACAGAAACAATAGATGAACTCAAAACAATCAAACAGAGAATAGCAATAGGATGGACCACCATGGGAAAATTACAGAAAATCTGGAAAACAAACAAGATATGTAAGCAAGCCAAAATCAAATTATATGAAGCAATAATTATACCAACAGTCATCTATGGAGCAGAAGCATGGACAGTTAAAAAAAAAGAGAGGAGAAAAAACTGCTGGCATTTGAAATGAAATGCTTAAGAAAAATAAATAGAACAAGTTGGATAGAAAAGAAAACAAACATCACAGTCAGACATCACAGTTTTATACAAGAACTATTGTATAAAAAGACATTAATAGAAAAAATTAGAAAACAACAACCGAGATGGTTTGGACACACTGTACGCATGGACGCAGACAGACTTCCTAACGTCCTAATCAATACTTTTCCAACTGAAAAAAGAAGACCCGGAAGACCAAGAATTACCTGGCTGAAATTAATAAAGAACATCTCAGGATGCAGAACATATAAGGAACTTTTTCGAACAACAAGGAATAGAGAAGACTGGAAGATCCTGCTCAAGAGAAGACTCAACCCGTCTTAGACGGAAGAGAAGAAGAAGAAGAAACATAGTGTTAGGATTAGGGAACACAAGATAGCAATAGTTGTCAGTCGCCTCTCTTCACCGGCCAGCATGTATAATTAGTGATAGTCTTGGGCCAGCCATCTCTGATTAGCTACTGGTGGAGATAGAACTGCCTCCTCAGTCTCCAAAAGTTAGATAGGGCTAAAGAGGCCACCTACTCCCTATGCATGAATAAAAAGTGTTAGCTGATTTTGTTAATAACAATTTTAATATTGTATTCCTGAAGATGTCTCTGACAGAAAAATATCAGAATGATTAAACATGTTATTCAGTTATTTCTCTCTGCTGTATTCATTGCACTAAATTTAATTATTTGTGTAAACCAACATCTAAGTCTAAATACAAGTATCTAAAAAAGTGTAATGACAGTGAAAAAAAGTCTGAAAATTCTTTGTCTAGAAAACAGTCAAATTGTAAATATGCATTTCATCAAGAAAAACAAGCATGGCACACTCACTCACACATACATAGTGCTAACTGTGGATCAGGAACTAGAGTAAATATCTCAGTCTTGATCAAATAATGGTGCTGGTTGGTTGTAACAATTCTTACCGTAGTGTCGACTATCTTTGGTTTTATCTCTGGTTAAAGTAACAGTGGGGATTTCAGGATGAGAGAGAGAGAGAGAGAGAGGGGTGGAAGTGCAGGATAGCAAAAACTGAGTCCAATGGCCTTAGCGAGGGACCAGAAGGCACACCTTCCATTTAGACAGAAGGCAAGTTTTTTGCTGTTGGCCTTTATGAAATCAGATTTGGATCTGCAGATGACTGATTTGCATATGTTGCATGCTTTGGTATAGGCAGAGTATGAAGCTGGAATTTTGAAGCGAGCCACATGCAGTTAGCTAATTTTTTTTCTTCAACTGCTTTCATACACTTTCAGTTAAACCAGGGCTTGGAAAGTGGATGAGGATTATGGGTTGAATTGGGGATGAAGGTCTTCATTACAGTGAGAATAATTTCTGTAACTCATTCGTATCAGGTGTTAGAGTGAGATGAGTGGAAACAATAGTTTCCACTCATCTGACTCTAGCCCACTAAGGAAAGGAACATAAATTCAGGAAGTCATCCCAATTGATACTCCTTTGTAGTGCCAAAGAATGCGAGGTTGGGAATGGTTGGAGGAGGGATGTTCTGTGAGCGAGAGGATACCTGTACAAGATTGTGGTCTGTGTTGCCAAGAGGAAAGGTAAACTCTACAATGTGAAGAGGTCTGAATGAGTTATCAGTGTTTGGAGACCAATAAATGCAAAATTGAATGTTACTAAATGGGGCAAGTAAACCTTAAGCCAGAAAAGGTCAAAAGCAGGGGATTCTAAATTAGCTATTCTCTGGCAGGTTAGGTCAGATTTCGGAAAGGAAGTGAAAAGAATTGTGAAGTGTATAATTTGGGCATTGGATGTGGAGAGTAGTAAATGTAGCGGCAATCTGGATTTCTGGATGTATGAAATGTTAATGCTTTTGCTTCTTTAGCAACAGAGTGGAAAACGTAAGACTTATATTTTAGACTCCATGCTGATTACAACTTTTCTAGCATCCTCACCCCAAGCTGGTTCTCAGGTTAGCTGAGACTGAGATCTGTGTGAGAAGTGCAGGTATGTACGGTGAGTTTTTTCTCCCTCAATTCCAAATAACTGACCATGGAACTTCCACTATTTCAGACAGTAATATCACACTATGGGTTCAGGAATAGAAGATGGTTGTAGTAGTCTGCCATATTATTACTTTGGTCACAACATCTTGAACTTATTGGTAGTGCTGAACTCAGCTACTGTCAATGACAAAGGGTGGAAACAGACTCTATACTGATTTTGAAAAGTTTAGATGAAATAGTTATGCCTGCTCACTCAGGGATTATAAGCCATTAACAGTTTTATATTAACTTTCAGAAAATTTCATAATCTTCTGATGTTTCATTTAAGTTACATCTTTTGTTTATCTCCAACATGGACAATATAAGTAGATGTTATGTAAACTAGGGCCACAATGGGGTGATGTGCAACACACAACCTCTCCCTATCAAGTCAGCCTCACCTTCTCATTGCAAGTATTCCCATTGCTTAGGGATGCTTTGCTAGCTGGAAGAAATGCCAACTAGACCTACTAGGTGGTAAATTACTTTCATTTGCCATTAAAATACCACCACCTTGCTTATTAAGGACCTGAAGTGGATGTTGCCATATTTGGTTCCTGGAGGTTCCCCTCCCCTCCCAACCTTCCACATGCAGTGTTAGTGATATCCATCAAGGGTGTACCAAACATACCAAAGAGATCCAGGAAAAGTTAATATTGTTACTTTCTTCCTATCCTCAGTAGTCCATTATCTGTCAGAACACAAATACAGCCAGATCTTAGATAACAACTATCATCTAAGGCACTTCATACTACTACATTAATCCATCTAGATTCTAGTGCTAATGCTATAAAAAATTTAGTATGAAAATCAGATTAAAATTGCCAATACCATAAAGAACAGGAACATGGAAAACATTGGGATATACTTTCAATGAAGAACTTCTAGAAAAGGCAAAATGTTTCAGCTATTCAGGAGCATTTTCTAGTGAAGACGGTAAAATTAGATATGGAAATAGACAATGAAATAAGCAAAGCTGGTATGCACTTGGTCACCTAAATAAATTTATATGGAATATGGGAAATCAGTCAAAATACTAAAGCAGCTGGAGGAAGTGTTCAAACTAATTTTGACTTACAGGTCTGAATGTTGGGTTCAAAATAAAAACTAATTCAAAGATTAGAAGCAACAGATATGAGTTCTCACAAAAATTAGAGAGGGAACAGATGGCATCAGTGGTAGAATCATATTAATGAAGACATCCGGAAGAAACTTGACATTGTTAATATTCAGG
The DNA here is from genome assembly GCF_054136105.1 of Typopeltis vanoorti. NCBI lineage: Eukaryota > Metazoa > Arthropoda > Arachnida > Uropygi > Thelyphonidae > Typopeltis > Typopeltis vanoorti. The sequence goes on along the minus strand of NC_143562.1, from coordinate 109,609,535 downwards.
AATGTGTGAGAAATTCTGATGTACAATGGTATGGTCAGCAGAGTTAGTGTTTAATGCCTGGATGGCCATAAAAAGATCCAGCAGAAGACCAAGATCTTAGTGGATTGATGTACATAAGGATTTAAGAAGACAACTCTCTTAGCATAAAGATCTGACAAAATTAACTTGCAGGAAATTTGACAGGTAGTTAGTAATAAATGTAAACTTCTTAGATAATATTATCATAATATCCTGTACACCCCCTTGAGATACATATCAGGAATGTGATGATAATGATTATATAGCTGGGATTCTAACAGCAAAAATCAACACTTCTGATTTGTGTTAATTTTACAAATTGTGTCAATTTCAAAATTCCCAAAAAGTTTTGAGAAGAGATAAAAGTCAGAGGGAGCCAAATCTGGGGAAATAGGGTAGATGTTCCAACAATTCATAGTGCAGATCCCTTAATTTTCCCATTGCCAAAACACCTTTGTGGGCAGGTGCATTGTCCTGATGAAAGATGATTTTTTTCTTCTGCAAACCGGGTCTTTTCTCATGAATTTTTTCGTCTAGTCTGGTTAAAAGATTGGAATAATATTCCCCGGTTATTGTTTTACCCTTTTCAAGATAATTAATAAACAAAATGCCTTTAGCATCCTAAAACACCAATGCCCTGACCTTTCCTGCTTATGGAACCGACTTGTCTTCTTTGGCGCCGAACAACCGGCTTTTGTCCACTGTTTTGACTGCTGTTTGGATTCTGGTGTGTAATGGTGAATCCAAGTCTCATCCATAGTAATAAATTGATGCACAAAATCAGTTTTATTCTTGTTAAAATGTTCCAAGCACTATTCAGAGATTTTCATGCAAGTGCATTTTTGATCTGTGGGGCACCCATCTTGCGCAAAGCTTTTTCATTTGCATATCTTCATGCAAAATATATCCTACACATTCTTTTGAATTACACTTTTTGGACGTCCCTCACTTGGATCATCTTCAAGGCTGGTACGGCTAAGTTTAAACTCAGCAGCTCATTTCTTAATTGTCGAAAAACAAATTCGAAGTTCATAAACTTTTATGAACTTAATGAATTTCTTTTGGTGTTAAACCTTTTACAAAGAATTTTATAACTGCGCGATACTCAATTTTATCCATTTCAAGAGATACAGACAATGCTTTTGCTTCAGACTGCTGTATAAAACAAACTACTTGATAGAATAACTTGCAATTTCACATGGCAGATGCACCAACTTAGAAAAAATATCTCTTGCCAAAAGTGTTGCCATCTATGGTCGAGACCGAGAACTTTTCAGACCACCCTCTTATGTGTGTGTATGACAGTGATGATTTTCTTAATTTTTTTTTTGATCATGTGTTTACTTTTTCTTATTGTATCACACTTCAGAATCATAATAAAAAATATATGTAAATAAATATAAATAATATATATAAAAAAAAAATCAGCTAACACCTTTTTGTTCTCGTATAGGGAGTAGGCGAGGCCATTTTTTTTAGCCCTATCTAACTTTTGGAGACTGAGTGGGCAATTCAATCTCCACTGGTAGCCAATCAGAGATAGCTGGCTGAAGGCTATCACTAATTAATCGGCACACAGTGAAGAAGGCAGCTAATAAGTGCCACCATCTGGTGGTCCCCAACCCTAACACAATATTTTTAATGTCTGAAAATAGTGTGGGTTCGACGGCCGATTTTCTTTAGTTTATGGGACGAAAAACCCGAGTTTCCAGGAGGAAAAACCTCTAGCCCGTGCCAGAGATTGACTAACTCTGGAACCGGTCGAGAAAAGGCTTAGAAAAAGTTCCTCTAGTCGGCAACTAGATTCGAATGCCTTTCGTCGTGTGGTGAAGCGCTGTAGAGTGCAAACAAACGGCACTTCTACTGAGCTACACACGCTAATATGAATAGTTTAATCATTCATCAATGAAATATTCTTTTAAAAATAAATTCTGAACCAAGTCTTGTATTTTTGTGTGTAACAGATAATACTTAAAATAAAACCTACCTCCTGATTGCATGACCTCCCCCTTGATTGATTTCAGAACAAATATCAAATAAAGCATTGTGCAGAGATGAGGAAACCTATAAATTAATAATATGCAATAAAGAGGCAACAGATACCAAATTAAAAAAAAATTAAAATTAAATTAATAAAATACAAGGCATATGTCATATATAAAAATTAACAGTAACAATATTAATTCACATATTCTTTATTCATATGTGAATTAATAAAGAATATGGCAGCACTGCACTCTTACCATAAATTATTGCTAGTGATCAACTAAGAGAAAATCATAGTTATGCAGAAAGAGACTAGAGACACACCAATTAGAAACATAAGAATGTTACAGGTAGATGGAGCACAGTGGGGAGGAGGGGGGGGATTAAGAATTCAAAAAGTCTCAGCTGGGTTAAGTATTTATCAAGTATTTATTAAGCACTAGATTTTTCATTTATTGAACAGGGATAGGAGCGTATATTCTGACAATGAAACTTGAAAGATGGTTATAGTGAGTGGAACACTCACTATAACCATCATTACCAGGTTACATAGTGAATGTTACTCTCCTAAATATATATTTCATTTTTAGGCTTGTTTCCTTCTGTCCATAGTGAGGCAATGTTCTGGAACCAGTCTATACTATACAGCAAGCAGCATAAAATTATAAAAACAAGTATTCAAGCTTCTTCGTGTTTTCTGTTAGTCTTCTTTTATAACAGTTCTCAAAGATTTCCTTTGGGAGACTTCTTTCTTTTAGGGTTACACAGTGGTCAGCATTCATAGTGAAGAATTTATGGAGACAAAAACACACTTGTTGGAGTAATTACTCTACTTCTAATTAAGAAAATAATACTTGATGTTTTGATTTCTGTATTGAGGTAATCATCAGGAAAACATACATATGTACAAGACACAAGCTATATGACACAAAAGTAAGAAAAATTTAAATACTTTGTTAATAATCATTTACCCTAGCCTGACCTCTGGTGAAAAAAAAAAACTTTAAATAAAAATAAAATAGAAATATTACTAAATAAAATAGATACAAAATTAAAAATTAATTCACAAAATAAAATAACTTTATATATATATATCAGTATCCTGCTTTAAGCATGTGATTAATCTGTTAATGTGATTTTTTACGTTATGCAAAATTTTTTGTTGCCAATCTGCACTGAGCAGTGGCACTTGTCAATGTAGCAGCCAGTGGGAAGTGGCTAGCGATACTTGGCAGTTGATTCAAAGCTATCATCGCAAGTGCACATGCAATCTCTGTTCTCTTGCTCAATTACTTTTCCTTCATTTTGCTTTAATTTAGATACCTATACGGCTTTATTATATTCAACCCCTGATACAGAAAAGAGAACGACTGATAAAGAGAGTGGCAGTAATAAAAAGAGAAGAAAAATAATTACGTTACAGGAAAAGCTGGAAGTCATTAAGAAACATGAAAGTGGCGCTTGTAATACGATTGTTCTAGATCTGGGATATAGCTAGTCTACAGTTCAGACTATATTAAACAAGAGCAAAGAATTCAAAGAAGGAGAAAAAGTTGCTACTGCTTCTTTAAGCATGCAGATCACCTGAAATAGAGGACATTTAATCATTGGGACGGAATGTCTTCTATCACTCTGGATTGATGATTGTAACCAAAAAAGAATACCTATTAGTACAGGGAATATTCAGGCAAAAGTTCTCGATATTTTTACCTCATTGAAAGAGACCAAATTTCAAGAGGAATGCAAAAGCTTTACTGTGAGTTTAGGATGGTTTGACCATTTTAAAACCGAGCTGGCCTGCACAACGTAAGAATAACTTGGGAATCTGCTATTGCTGATAAAGATTCTGCAGCCAAGTTTCCTGAAGAATTGCAAAGGAGGGTGATTATGACGATTGTCAAATATTCAATCAATGAAACTGGTCTGTTTTGGAAGCATATGCTGACAAAAACTTTCCTAGCTATATATATATATATATATAACTAAAGCATCTCAACTAGGATACAAAGTATCTAAAGATTGTACACTTTTATTAGGAGGCAATGCAGAAGGCGACTTTAAACTCAACCCTATGTTAGTTTATCATGTGCAAAATCCAAGATCTAGCATTATTGAAGAAATCAGCACAATTGGAAAAGAACTTGGATTTAATGAACCGGATAATGAAGACGTGAGAAACTTGCTCGATTCCCATTCAGAACAGTTAAGCAAGAATGATCTCCTTCAACTAGAAGAACAATATGCATATGAAGAAGATAAGGAGTGTGAACAAAAAGAGAATGTTACGATACCTAAGAAGCTACTGCAACAGAACATGAGCTAGTTTACAATCACACTGAGCATGCTAAGGAAATTTTGTTCGATGCTGATCCTGATATGGAACAAAGCTTCGAAGTCCACCAAAATCTTTGATAAAGCGGTCACCAGGTATCGCAAATTGCATGACAAGATGAAAAAGTCGAGCACTGTTCAAACATCTTAACTTAATTTTTTTTTCGTAAATTCATAGATCAATCAAACATTTAGACATTAAATAAAAATTTAGGCAATTGATTTTTAACTTCGATGATTTTATCCTCTAATATAGCTTATACTGTAAATTTTTTTTCAAAATATCTCCGAACTTATCTGAAAATATCTTCGAACTTGTCTGACCGATGTGGGAATTCTCGCCTTCAATATGGTGGTAACGTTCCCTTGAGTGGGGACTATTCCAGCCTCACTTACAATATGTCCCAGGTATAAAACCTCTTTCATGAATAACTTGCATTTAGAGCATTTCAATGAAAGATGCGCTTTGTCCAGCCTATCTAACCCCCCTAAGAGAATCTGTTTATTTGAATTTAGGTCTGGAGAGTAGACCGACAGGTAATCTTGGAAACACGTGACTCCCCTCCCTAGCATGTCTGAGAGAACAGTGTTCATTAGACACTAAAAGATCATGGATGAGTTCCTGGCTCCCTGAGGAAGTCGACAGAGCTGATACTTCTGCCATCGAGTCATAAAGGCAAAGTACTGACTGTCTTCTTTCCTAAGAGGGATCTGGAAATAGCCTGAGTTCAGGTCTAATTTCGAGAAGAATTTTGCTCCCTCAAGACTTAGTAATAATTCCTCGATGTTGCAAAGAGGGAAGTCAATGGGTTTTGTGACCTTGTTAACCTCACGCAGGTCTAAAACAAATCTTAACCCTCTATCAGGCTTCTAAACTAATATAAAAGGGCTGTTCCATATGGAGTTTGACCTCTCTATGATTCCGGCTCTTTCATAATCCTGTAACAAGGTTTGAAGTCTATCTAGGTATTTAAGGGGGGTTTGGTACTGCTTAATGTGCACGGGTGAGTCGGTCGTGATTTGGGTGGAATGTTCTACTTTGTCTCCATGCATGACAATGAGCTAATGTCCTCTGTGAAGACTCGAGGGTATTGTTTGAACATCCCCTGAATAAATTCCCCTATTCCTACTTTATCTTGTTCAGATTCTGGAGAGCTGGTGTCGAGCAGCAACTTCCTTTTCCTGTCACTTAATTCTTCTCTGGGGCTTACCATCTCTATTTCTAGTGTGTCACATTCTCTCTTTTCATTCCCTCTTTTAAACATTGGGTGATATTTCACCCCACATATAGAAATAGTTCCTGTAGCAAAATCACACACGAAATTGTGTTTTTCCAGGAAGTCCAGAACCAAAATTACTTGGTCACTGGTGTCAGCTATTTCCAGAAGGATAAGGAGTTCATGGGAGAATTTTACCGGAAAACAGGGTATGTAGAATTTGACCATTATTTTTTTTATTGTAACTCAACTTTTGCAATTCCAGTAATTTTTACTGGATTTTGCAGTTGGGTAGTGTTATAAGGGAAGTAATTTATGAACTTATTTACTAGGGATAGGGGAATGACCGATATATGAGCTCCAGTGTCTAGTAGTATTTGACACGGAACTTCTTCAACTAGACCTTGTACAAGTGACAAGGGTAGTCGTCCTTTAACTTCTGCCACTGCCACATTTTGCATCCTGTAAAATTCATGATTCAAAGTATCTGGCTTGTGGCTAGTGACATTCGGGGCCTTAATAATTGTCCCTTCGCTTCTACAATCCATTTTGAATTTAGGATTCCCTAGCAATTCGGAATTAGTCACCTTGGGTGGACTTGATTTGGGTGCTTCGCTCTCTTTTCCTCTGTCTCTCTCTGCTGATCCCTTATTCTGGCCTCTTTGTGCAATGGCACCATATCGCCCTTATTGAGCTTCTGACAAATATTCTTATTGTCATGAATATAGTCTGAGAGGCAATTTAGGGTAGATAGAGGTGGCAATTGTGCACAATAGTCTTGCATTAACATTTGTCTCATTGAAGCATTCGGATTCATCTCTTCTAGTATCCTTTCTCTTTTCTTGGCCAATTCATATCACCCTTCTAAAATATTGGCTTTCTTCTTGTATATTACCTCCCTTAATTTTTCATGCAACCCCAACCTAAATTGTTGGAATGTGATCCATTCCAGGTGAGGTCTTTCTTCTGGGGAAATTCTTATGGACCTAGCAATGGTCACTATCCTATTTAAATAGTTAGTTACTTTTTCTTTGTTGTCTTGTACACAATTATAAAGCTGTCTTAAAGCTAGATTGGACTCTTTTTGTAGGAAAATTCTGAGATTAATGATTCCTTAAATTTTTGTGGTCCAGTGTTTCTTTGAGAATTGGGGAAGAATATAGGAAGTTCTTCGCTTTTCCTACTAACTTACTCCTAAGTGAAATTAGTAACTGAAAGACAGACCAATTTGCCAATTTTCTTAGTTCTTTGACATAGGTAAAAAATTCCAATACGTCATCGGTTTCCTCCCCAGAGAATTGTGGGAAGACTTGCTGTGGATTCACTGTTCTGAAAAATTCAGTATCATCCATGCTTGTACTTGATGATAGTGCCATATTGATATATCAGTTACAATTTTCACAATATCCAAGTTCCAACAATTATTAGGCTTGCCTGATTTACTCTATGACCTGCTCACTTTGATTTATTTAATTTTTGTACTTTAGGTCTATAAATCAAATCCTGTCGAACTGTGACGTAAAATTTTGATCTCTTATTCTTTGTTTGTAAAATGTTTGTCTGGATACGTTTGTACTTATTGTTCTTAACTCAAATACTTTAATTAACTTCTCTTATTTTGCCTTACTTTAATTGTCAATTTTACTCTATATTTCAATCAATCTCAATATTTTCTCAGGACCGTTATTCACTCTTAAGAACGATGCAAGTGGTTAGAAGACAAAGGGATTGCTAATGGACAATACCAATTCCTTTGTTTCAATACTGGATCTGATTCCTTTTTTGGATTCAGGGGAAATTTCTATTATACTGCGCCACCCTGAATACTAGATTAACAAAGAGTGCAAAATCAAGGAACCAGAACACAGTTTAGCACACTATCTTAATTCACTATAACTTATTTTGCAGTTGTAGTTTCCCTATTAATTTATCTCCCGCCATGGTCCGAATTTAATGAGAAAGTGCAATAGAAAAAAAAATCGGGCAAGTCATCAATTAAACTTAAAGAAAAAACATTTAATTTCAATTCAGACATCTTACACTTTATGAACATACACTGATATATTAATCCACTAATTCTAAAGGATGAGCATAGTTATTCAAGCTCTCTACTTTTATCATAGCATGCAAAAAAAAAAAAAAAAAAAAAACACCAATTCTAGTAAACAAATTCTATTTTAAGATCAATCATGCTCTTCTGTACACTTCAATACTAAAGGATATTCACTTATTGAATCACAAAGTTAGCTCCACGTGCTTTTGCACTAATTCCTTCACTAAAATCTCATAATTACTCTACTTTAAAAGAAAACAATCTCTAAAGTCCTTCCTATAGTTACAAACTTTCTTCTTAAACACAGTTACTTATTAATACATAGACCGTACATTACCAACTGCTGGGGAACTATTTGGCCATCACACACATCATGACTGGACATTCGTTCTCGACTCCTGGTTCATTCTATCTTATCTGTAATATTCTACAGAGGGTCCGGACTGGACTTATCTCCACCGCCGAAAGTAAGTGCACGTCGTTCTCTGGTCAACTGGCTCAACATGGTTTAGTTATCTCCGGGGAAATTGGAGGCTTCCTTCTACTGGGCTGATCGCTGACCGGCAAACTTTCATGGATATCACGGCATGCTCCCTTAGTCTTTGTCTTGATGACCTCGTTGAAAATGGGAGACGAGAAGGTGCCACAAGGAGGTTCCAAAACACAAGAGCAAGTGAGCTTCCGCTAGGCGCTGCTACGCTTTTTAAATCGCATGCCATCCTTCCTTTCTACGTCATCGCTTTTCTCCTCCCCATTTTCCGTGCCACCCTACGTCTCCCCCTAGCGTGCTCTTCGGTGTATGTGTGTGTGTGTGGGGGGGGGGGAACTGCGTGCTTATCTAACTTGATGCATGCGTACTTGTAGCACGTGTTTAGATTCTGGCCATTTGTACTTAATCCGATTATTGTTTCTTCCAGCAATTTAAAAGTATTTACACAAAAGTAGCAAAGTTTAAACCATAAACAATTTACAATATTTACATCATAACATGAAGTAATGAAAATATCCTCAATTTAGTAATGTTTCTGGTAAGTTACAAGTAATTAGCACATCCGATATGTCAATATATGTTTCAAAATGCAAATCCATGTTAAGTCTGAAGGAAACGTGAATTAATTTAATTTTAGTTTCATTCAGAACTTAACAATCATCTGCTGTTAGCCAAATCTTACTAATGCCTATAACTTGTGGCGAGGTTGCGCTAACCAATGCTAGAAAACTCCTCTCTTTTGTTCCTGATACTTCTGGCATTAGTATATAAAAAACTGCAGCATCCTTTTAGGCCCCCAATCCACTTTACTTCCTGAACTTACTACCCTATTCAATATTTTTGCTTGACAGACTAGATTCCGCACTTGGTCATTCTTGTCATTCTCACACTCACTCGCTTCATGGGTGCCTTCACACAAACTCACTTGCTTCCATCCTAATTGCACTTCAGCATGCTCGGCAAGTTGAATGAATGTGTGCAAGATCCCTTATTCTACCTTCAAGCACATACAGTAACAACGTTAATTTTTTTTTCTTCAATCAACAAATGGTAAATAGCATAACAGCTATTTTAATACTTTCTGCTTGTCACAAAGTGCAATATTTTTATACTGAGTATTTGTTTGGCATAAAGAACTGTATTTCCATGATAAAGAACTAAGTTATGTTCTTGTCATCAAATAATTTTAAAAGGATGCAGATAAGCATAAAATAATTTTTGTACTCTTATAAATTATTAAATTTATTACTTATTAAATCTCACTGAATGCTATTATGCTTGTCTGAAAACTGTGTGCTCTAATTTGTCTCCAAAAAGAAATAAAAATTGGGAATAATTATAACAAGAAATGCAAGTGAATTCAAAGAAAGTTGTGGTCTAAGGAAGATCAATTCCTATTTATATAAGTAAATAACTGAAAAAAAAATATGTGTATGCATGCATGCACTAGGTTTTTTTTTTTTTTTTTTTTTTGTAAAGAGTGGTTTGTGCTATTGTAGTGGTAATTTATTCATGGGAAGAATGAGTAATGAAAGATGTTTACTACTTGATCAGATTTACATTTTGGTGTGTGTATGTTAACATGTACTTTTTTTATAATAAAAAAAAAAAAAAAAAAAGACAAGCCTTATAAACTCATAGAGCCTTACATGCTCATCTGAAGCAGACTTTTACAAACATCCATACACGTGGTGGAATTTGAACACCACAACCTGTCAATTGGAGAATGGGTGTTCTTGCCACTTGGCCAACCAGGTCAGCTACTGCTTGGATTATATGGATAAGTTGAGAGTGTATAAATCAGATGGCAGGAGAGGATTATGTGTGAAGAACAATATGAATTTGCAGACGTAATGGCAGTTTGAATTGCCAAAAATGAGGATAAAAGCAATAGTACAAAAGTATTGTAGCAGTAAATGAAAGTGTATTAAGAGCAGTGAATGCATATAAGCAGTTTGTGAGACAAATACCACCATGATAACCAAAGATCTGAAGTAGCTTCAAAAAGTTCCATGTCAGTCTTCAGAGCATGATTTCTGGATTACATAACCATCAAACCCAACCAGGCACTCAGGTTTAACCTTTCATTAGGAGGTGGGACTGGGAGGTGAAATAATAACAGGATTGATGTCCATATCCTTTTCTCAATAGAATCAACATGTTTTGATGATGACCCAGAAGAGAAAACATCAAGAGGTGGAGAGACATAATATCTAAAAAACAATTTCTCTGAAAATCAATTCCATTAAGAAAAATCCCACCAGAATTCTTCACCCAAGATCACACACTTGAAAAGATGCGCTAAGAATTACCTAAGAGACCAATAGCTCATAAGTGATTGAAAGATGGAAATCTGAAAGGAAAATTGTAACAGATATAGCTTTTGTTACTAATATCTCCTGGTTGAATATTCCTCAAAATTTTACTTTTGGTCTAAATCCTTTATATTACACTACAACTGATCCTTTACACTCTGCAAGAAGTCTCATGTGATTACAGAAATGAATGCTCCAGTGTCAAAAAATACCTTGCATGGCATGCCAGCTATTGAAGCAATTACTAAATTCAAATGTTCAACATCACAAACATTTCATGTGGTCAAAGATCTTCTGTGTAGTACTTTCATGTTTAATGGAAGAGGTTTCTCTTGAAAAATCTGAGTGATTGATTATATTTTGTGTAAACAGAATTTTGAATCACATTAAAATATGATTTAGTAGTATTATGACTTAATCTACTGCCATTGCAATTATCTCTATCCTTGTGAGATTTATTATGGCAAAATCTAGAAGTGTGGTCCTATTTACCACAGTTGTAGCAACCAGTTTTCTTTTATAAAAACAGAGGAATTCTTATAAGTGAAGTATCACTATGAAGATTTCTGAATTAAAATTTCTTCTCTTCTAAAGTCTCTTTCAACTTTCAGATCCTTAACAATAAAGTAAACTGCTCTATCAATCTATTTAATTTAGAAATCTTTTATCAATTTTAGCACTGAATTCTTCTTGTAATCATTTTGTTCAGTTCCTGAACAAAATACTTTGGTACCAAAATCCATATAGCTTAGCGGTATGAGGTTCAACTAAAGCTGAAATCCTTAACTGAAGAAAGATTCATATTTGTAATAAAGCCTCCTTACTTCGAGTCAATTCTAATGACTGTGCAATATTCAATACTTAAACCATATACAGACCTCCTAAGTTCTGTTTTCAGTTTATTTCTAAACTAAAAAAAATATAACTATCAATAAAATCTGTATCCTCTTCATCTGCTTAAAAGTGTATGGAAACTAGTCAGTCTATCATAGTATTGAGATAGTTTTCTTAAGATTCTGAGTATAAGCATTAATTTTCTATAGGTTAAATCCTAAATCTTTCCGAAATATTAACACAATTTTCTTAATAAATTTAGTTTAATCCTTTATCCAAGTGTAAGCAAACAAAGTTTGTGCCTGAACTATCTTCAGGACTGAGGCAACTCATGGTAAAGGTGGACCAAGCTCTCATCAATACTTGTCTTAGTATCTCCCATAGTACAAAGCACATCTCCTTGCAGACATGTATAATGCTAGCATTAAGGGAAGGGCCACTACCCAGACTGGTTTCAACCTTTATTGAATGTTCCAGTACAGGTCAAACTCCAAAAACTCAGCATTGTTCACCTCAGTAACAGGCTCACAATGCCACTGAGAAGAACTCTCAGTGTTGGCTCTACCCCATGGCAGGCTCACCCCACCACCGAGCAGAGCCGCTCATTTGCTCATATGTCATCTGAGGGGTAACAGCAACAGCTGTGCCTCAATTAACTTCATGGGCTACAGCATTGCCATTCATTACCCCCCCCCCCCCCCCACACACACACAGGACCTGGGTGACAGCAACAGCCGAGCCTCAGTTAAACTTTATGGGCTACAGCATTGCCATTCATCACCCAAGCTTCCAACCGGTTTCGATCTTTATTGAATGTTCAAGTACAGGTCAAACTCCAAAAACTCAGCATTGTTCCCATCAATAACAGGCTTACCCTGCCACTGAGAAGAACTCTCAGCGTTGGCTCTGCCCCATGGCAGGCTCACCCCACTACTGAGCAGAGACGCTCATTTGCTCATATGTCATCTGAAGGGTAACAGCAACAGCCGTACCTCAGTTAACTTCATGGGCTACAGCATTCATTACCCCCCCCCCCAGGACCTGGATGACAGCAACAGCCAAGCCTTAGTTAAAACTTCATGGGCTACAGCATTGCCATTCATCACCCAAGCTTCCAACCAGTTTCGACCATTTATTGAAGTCTTGTCAGTGGGAGCCAGACCCAGAGGTGATGATACTAAGGTGGAAGCAATGGAGAAGTTATCTTTACCTATATGAGTTGCCAAAAGGTGTCTCACCTTATTATTAACTTACTCTGGATTTAGAGGAAGATGTTGGAAGTTTTTTCCCACTTGGTTAGATGTATTTATATCTAACCAAGTGGAAAAATTTAGGATTAATAAATTTAGGATTAAACTAAATTTGACAGAATGGAGGTATCAAACTATCGACCTGTTTGTACTTCTGTAGTTATTAAGATTTTGGAGAAATTGGCAATAACTTGTATATAGAATTCAGCAGATGAGAGCAATATTATTTATGCAGGCCAGCATGAATTTGTTAAAAAGTGCACTTGTTTTAGTAACCTTTTACAACAAATGACCAACAATAGTGGATGAGAGTAAGGCATACACTGTCATTTTCTTGAGGGATTTGACTGAGTGTGACACAATTTGATTTCTAAGTTGTAACATATGTTGAGACATATGAAATGGATTGAGAACTGGCTCTCTGACAGATATTAGAGAGTTGTATATAAGTGAGCAGCAACAGGGAGTGGGAAAGCTATAATTGGAGTAATACAGGGTTCGGTACTGGGACCATTATTATTATTATATTATTATTATTAAGAGAGACCTCCAAGGAGTCAGGGACTCATCCAGCGAGGCTACATACACGCACCAGCTATTATACTTATTCTTGAATTCATTCGAACCGCTTACACACACAACATCCAATGACAATCCCAATCATTCATGCACCACTCTATGAGAGAAAAATGTAGCTCTCATTCCTTCTTAGTGGCATCCATTCAGAGCTTCCAAGGATGTCCTCTAGTCCTTTTCCCACTCTCCATAAAATGAAAAATTCCATCAACTGAAATCATGTATGACCATTTCAGCAGTTCGTAAGTCTCAATCATATCACCCCTCTTTCTTCTGTTTGCTAGTGTCAGCAGTGTACAAATTCTCAGTCTGTCTAGATAATCAGCATTCCACAATCCTAATATGATTTTTGAGACACTCCTTTGCACTCTACTATATCAGAATCACAACAGAAACCAGACCAGACATGTGCACAATAGTCCAAGTGAGGTCTTAACAAAGCCCTGTAAAGAGGCAAAATGACACCCTTATCTTTACATGTTAAAGTTCATTTCAGCATTGCATTTATTTTTTGAGTTGTATTTGCAATCTTTGCCACATGCCCCTAAACTTCCACTTCCTATCTACTAACACTCCAAGATCCTTAGCCTGATTAATATAATACGACATTAGATATCTAATGACACCAAAGTGCATACTTTACATTTACTGACACTGAATTGACATCCATTTTCCCATGCCCACAATTCTAGCCTATTCAAATCATTTGCAAATACTGCATATCAGCAGCATTCCTGATTACCCTACCCATCTTGGCCTCAACAGCAAATAGCTGTATATCACCTTCAAATCCTTCTCAATAATGTACAGATTGAATAACAGTGGACTAAAGACTGATCCTTGTGGTACACCACTGGTTACTTTAAATCTTGCACTCACATCCCCAGTATACCATTTTGATATCTGTCAGTCATCATCACGAACCATGGGCTCATTGCCCGTTGGTGTCCGATGCCTCCTTCACTATCTTCTTCCACCTTTCTTTGTCATGCATAGTGTCGCAGTTTCTTGTGCACCCATTTCACTTCTTCCTTTATGTCGGCTATCCATTCTCTGTATGGTCTACCTCTTCTGTTTACACCATCCATAATACCAAACATAAATGTCTTTATCTTCTGGTCCTCACTCATTCTACAGATGTGTCCAAATAATTGCAGCTTCCATTTTATTATCTTCTGCATTAGATTCTTCTTTGGTGAAGATATAGCTCTTCATTTGTGATTTTCTGTACCCATCCTATTCTTAGAATCTTCCTGTAGCAAGTTCTTTCAAATGCCAAAATTCTTTTTCTTGATTCCTTATTTATTATCCATGTTTCAGATCCGTACAGTACACTGCTAAACATGCATGTTTCCAGTACTTTTAGTTTTGTTTGCAGGCTGATCACTTTACTTTAACAGATGTTATCCATGGCCTTCAGATTTGTTCTTCCTTTAAGTCATTTTACTTCCCAAATATCGAATTGTTCTACATTTTCTATATCAATTCCATCCATTTGTATCTTTTGTTTCCTGTTCTTCCCATCGAATACCATTGTCTTTGTTTTTTCCAAGTTCATAACAAGTCCAAATCTCTCCCCTTCCTCATTTAACAGTTCCAGTGTTTTTTGTAGTTCTCTTTCGTCTTCTTCAATAATAACAATTTCATCTGCAAATCTCAGATTTTTAATTCTCATTCCGTGTACAGATATTCCTTTTGCATCTTCCTTCAGTTTTTCCATTGCACTTTCTAAATTTGCGATGAAAATCCTTGGTGATATTGGGTCCCCCGTCTAGTACCTCTGCTTGTTCTAAACCATTTCCCCAAATCATCACCTATTCTAACTGCTGCAACTGCATTCTGATAAACATCTTTTAATATAGCTATTAGTTTTTTATCAATTCTATAGGTTTCCAGAACTGCTAATGTCACTTTCTGGTCAATACTGTCAAATGCTTTCTGAAAATCAACAAATCAAGTATATATGTTTTTATTTTTTCTTCTAGCTTTCTCTGCTATTAACTGCATTGTCAAAATCTGTTGAATTGTAGTTCTATCTTTCCTAAATCCTGCTTGCTTGTCTGCAAGGTATGCTTCCAATTGTGTTCTCAATCTTTCTGTCAATATCATCATCACTTTACCAAGGTGACTTGTCAAGGCAATTGTTCTATAATTTTTACATTCTAGCTTATTTCTTTTCTTGTATAATATCACTAATATTGATTTCACCCACTCCTCGGGCATTTTCCCTTCTTTCCACATCATATTACATAGTTGGTGCATTTCTGTAACCATAGTTTCACCATATTCAATCATTTCTCCAGTGATGTTATCGTTACCAGGACTCTTGTTGTGTTTTAGCCGTCCTATTGTTTTTTTCTACCTCTCCTCTTAAAATTTCCATATCATGTTCATTACCTGGTGGTGATATCTTCAATTCTTCAGTCAGTTTCGCAATGCTATCTATATCTAGTTTTTCTTCATATAACTCACTACAGTATCTTGTCCACTGCTGTACAATTTTTTCTTTATTCATCAATACTTTGCCTTTTTCATCTTTAATTGTGTCTGTTTTGGTTGCCATTTTCTATTAATGGTTCTGATCATTTTATATACCTCCCTTGTTTTATGCTTTCCATAGTACTGTTCTATATTGTTGCATTGGGCTTCTAACTATTTCATCTTATTCATTCTGACTGCTTTTTTCACCTCATTACACTTTCTTCTATATTGCTCCTCTATTTGTTCTGATGTATCCCTTCTTATCTTCAACATTCTTTTCTCCTGTACTAACTTCTTGTCTAATCCATTTCTTCTTGATCTTCTCTTCTTCTGGTACTGTTTCTTCAGCTGCATCTTCTATCGCCTTGATTACTCTTTTCACTCGTAGGTTTGAGTTTTTTTCTTTCTTCACGCTTTTAAGTTTCTCTTCTAACACTGTTCTGTACCTTCTTCCTATTTCTGCTTCCCTTATTCTTGCTGTATCTCTTATATTCTGATGTTGGGGTTGATATTTTTTTTTTAATTTCAACTTGATGTTTGCAATCACTAAACTATGGTCCGAGTCTATATCCACTCCTTGGAAAGTTCGACACTGCTGTACTGTACTGATGTTATCCATCTTCTTTTAGTCGTAATCATATCAGTCATTTGATCCCCATGTCCATTTTATACACTCCTTTGTTTGCTTACACTTGGATAAAGGATTAAACTAAATTTATTATAGTCTAACCAAGTGGAAAAAATTTCCAACATCTTTCTCTAAATCCAGAGTAATTTAATAATAAGGTGGGACACCTTTTGGCAACTCGTATGGGTAAAGATGACGTCTCCATTGCTTCCACTTTAGTATCACCACCTCTAGGTCTGGCTCCCACTGACGAGACCTCAATAAAGGTCAAAACCGGTTGGAAGCTTGGATGATGAATGGCAATGCCCATGAAGTTTTAACTGAGGCTCAGCTGTTGCTGTCACCCAGGTCCTGGGAGGGGGGGGGAGTAATGAAAGGCAATACTGTAGCCCATGCAGTTAACTGAGGAATAGCTGTTGCTGTTTCCCCTCAGATGACATATGAGCAGCTCTGCTCAATGGTGGGGTGAGTCTGCCACGGGGTAGAGCCAACGCTGAGAGTTCTTCTCAGTGGCAGGGTAAGCCTGTTACTGATGGGAACAACGCTGAATTTTTGGAGTTTGACCTATACTGGAACATTCAATAAAGGTCGAAACCGGTCTTGGTAGTGGTCCTTCCTTTAATGTATAGCATTATACGTGTCCACAAGGAGATATGCTTCGTATTATGGGAGATACTAAGACAAATAGTGATGACAGCTTGGTCTACTTTTACCACGAGTTTACTCAGTCCTGAAGATACTTTAGGCACAAACTTTATTTGCTTACACTTGGATAAAGGATTAAACTGAATTTATTATAGTCAAACCAAGTGAAAAAAATCTTCCAACAATTTTCTTAAAAGTAAAATAGTCATGCATTTCTCTAGTACTTTAAGATTTTTGCACAAAAGACAGCCATTTCCTGTAATTTTGACTGTAGTATTATGAGGAGTTGCTTATCAGACCATCTTTCTAAATTTTTGTTACTTCAGCTAAGCTAAAGAAAGCATTATCATTTTCAAAATGATCTCCACTAAAATCCTGTATAAATAGTACCAAGTTTATACATTTTATAAATTCTTCATTTTGCATGCAAACCACAGTCACCACTTGCAGTAGCTATATTAATTATTTAAGCAAAATACAAAATTCAAAAATTATTATGTAAAGAAAAGCAATATATGTATATATGCGTTTTCAATTAAATTATACTGCAGCAATTGTTAATATATTCAACAACTCACGCAGTAATCAAGATTTAGTACCATTTTAAGGAACTTGAATAAGGAATCCACAGAAAACATCCATTTATTTCCTTATATTTATTTTCTTTACAACTCTCCATTCTTCTGTATCTGTTCCTTTAATTCAATGCGTCTCTCTTCTCTTTCTAACAATCAAAAGAATCAAACAGACAATAGAAAACTTAGCTAATCTTGTTCTGGGAACTCAAAATACATGTTCCTCATCCTTAAGTTCTTTAAGGAAAAACAGTATCAATATATTTCCTTGCACATCATTACTAAAGAAATTGACAACTCGCACCTGAAATTTCAACACAAGCCTTACTTCACACATATTCAGTTTCTCTTTAAAGCAGATATCGAAAACATTAAGATTCAATCCAGTAATGGAACAGAATACAACTATTTTGGAATATTCCTGTGTTTTGTCCATAAATACAGAGAATAGCCTTTCTTCCCAATCTTCAATTAAAATAAATCACAACATTGGAAGATACATTAAGGAACTTAAATAAGGAATCCATAGGAAACAACCATTCATTCAATCATGCTATTAAAAAATCCAACATCTTCTAACTCTTGGTTCCCTCTTTCACATGCTGTTTTAGGTAATTATCACTTAGCAGCTGTATATACTTCATTTCCATTCCTGTATTGTATCTTTTCCTACCTTCAATCTATGCCCTCATAGTTGAAGCCCCCTCCACAATTGTTCAGCCTTCACTCATTACGCTGCCAATGCATGCCATCCATATCGTGTGTGCACGGGAGGGGGATATGAATGCCACGCAACTAACAATATATTTTGTTCTGATGGCCTCAAATGAACCATCTCCTTAGATCTAAAATCTTGCTTAGTTTCTATATATACGAGAGTGGTTCTGAGGGTCGGAAAAGTTCTCGGCCTAACAATGAAAAAACAAATGTATAATTTCAAAACTATTTTTATTTTTCAACGTAATCTCCCTTAAGACTAATACATTTATTCCACCGATGTTCCAAAGCCATTATCCCAGCCTTGTAGTGGTTCTCAGTAAGATCTGCAAAATACCTCTACAGCTGTGATCAACTCTTGATTTGAAGAAAAATGCTGACCAGCGAGGAAGAGTTTTAGTTTTGAGAAGAGATAGAAGTCAGAGGCAGCCAAATCTGTGGAATAGGGTGGATGTTCCAACAATTCATAGTGCAGGTCCATTAATTTTCCCATTGCCAAAACACCTTTGTGGGCAGGTGCATTGTCCAGATGAAATATGATTTTTTTCTTCTGCAAACCAGATCTTTTCTCACGAATTTTTTCATCTAGTCTGGTTAAAAGATCAGAATAATATTCTCCAGTTATTGTTTTACCCTTTTCAAGATAATTAATAAACAAAATGCCTTTAGCATCCCAAAATGCCGATGCCATGATCTTTCCTGCTGATGGAACCGACTTTGTCTTCTTTGGCAGTGAACAACTGGCATCTGTACACTGTTTTGACTGCTATTTGGATTCTGGTGTAATGGTTAATCCAAGTTTCATTCATAGCAATAAATCAATGCATAAAATCAGTTTTATTCTTGTTAAAACGCTCCAAGTACTGTTCAGAGATTTTCATGCGAGTACATTTTTGAACTGCTGTGAGCAAGCGTGGCACCCATCTTATGCAAAGCTTTTTCATATACAATCCTTCATGCAAAATATATCCTACAAGTTCTTTTGAGATGCCTATAGTCTCAGCAATTTCACGCACTTTGACTCACCAGTCATCCAATACCATATTGTGCACTTGATCAATGATTTCTGGTGTTGTTACACTAGGACGTCCTTCATGTGGATCATCTTCAAGGCTGGTATGGCCACGTTTAAACTCAGCAGCCCATTTCTTAATTGTTGAAAACAAAGGAGAAGAGTTCCCATAAACTTTTATGAACTTCGAATGAATTTCTTTTGGCATTAAACCTTCTTTTACAAAGAATTTTATAACTGCATGATCACTTAATTTTATCCATTTCAAGGAGTACAGACAACACTTTCACTTTTGCTTCAGACAGCTGTATAAAACAAACTACTTGATAGAATGACTTACAATTTCACATGGATGCTTATGATAGCTGTACCAACTTAGAAAAAAAAATCTTACCAATAGTGTTTCCATCTATGGTCGAGGCCAAGAACTTTTCAGACCTTATATATATATATATATATATATATATATATATATATATACAGTGCTGGCGCTAGGGTCTTTGTCACCTGCATGCAATTTCTATCTAAGAGCCCCTGTAACGATCCGGTCGTGTGTGGTTCTTTTACGACAATAAAAATTTAAATTATTTGAAATTTCTTAAATAAATTTTGACAGAACAGCCACACGTTGGTTCGCTAAATGTAACGAACCAGGGGTGTTGACTAGGCAGGATAATCGTTAAAAACCCAAATATTCAAAAAATTCTCAAAAGTTAAAGCAAATTTTGATAAAGCCACTTCACTTTAATCGTTGAATATAATGATACAGGGATTATAGCCTTCTCACCGACCTGAATCACTAAAAATTAAAATTAATTTTAATTAAAGTTAAAATTTATTTGAACTAAAATTTAAAATATTCTTGCATTACAAGTTACTAAATTCTTAGTAACTTGTAAAAATTTCTTAATAATTTTATAAGTGAAACTATCTTTTAGGAAAATAAAAGAACTCAAGATAGATGAGAAAATAAGAAAATAATTCAGAAATAATTAGAACATTTAATATAAGTATTCAAAAAATACAATGTTTACAGAATAACAGAAAATTAATTAAATTACATAAATATACTTGAAATTTTTTTAAATTAAAATTTTAGGGTTCTTGATCACAGAATTAGAAATAATGGTCTTAATGTCTAATTCCGCACATATATCATTTTCAATAGCTATTAATGCCAAACTAACAAGCCTTTTTTTTTTTTTGTGACATACTTGTTCTTAAGTAGGTTTTAATCAATTTCAACTTGGAAAAGGAATGTTCATCGTTCTCTACAGTAACAGGGAAGGTTGACAGTATTCTTAAAGCAATTGAAAAGTTAGGGAAAGATAAATTATTGGACACAATAAAATTAAGAATATCGAAAGGGTTTTGAATATTTAAATTATCCTTCCGAAAAACATCCCAGAAAGCACATAACTCGTCATATTGTTCTATTGCATTTACGACTTTACTGTCGCCGTCCTTCAAGAGAATCTCTAAATCGTAACAATTTTTTTCGTAAATCTTCGTTATTAATTTGTAGTAATCTATACAAGAAATTGAAATTATCATAATATGTTTTTGTTCAAAACGTCCTATTTACGAACACATTGCAAAGTCTAGAAGTGTATAAAACACATTCACTCTAAATTTATGTTCTGGCGATTGTGGCGTTTCGTCATGATGCTCATAGTCAAATTGTCGTGTCTACTTTCATCATCGTACTTCCGTACCAGTTTTAAATTCTTGTTCTCCATCCACCTCTTCACTCAGTTCTTTTGCTGTTTTCAGAACTTCTTTAAAATTTGTATGTGATCGATACTCTTGTAAGAATATTTTTAAGTTTTCGATAGATTCTAAAGCAAGTGTAATATTCATATTTTTGTCTTGAAGCATTTTACTCACAGCATTTTATTCTGTTAAGTAAATCACACCAAGTTATAAGAGAGCAAATAAATTTGTAGTCCTTTATTTTAGCACATAATTTTTTTGCTTCATACTGAGTTCCTTTATTAAAATTTTCATTATTTAAAATTTCAAAAAGTGCATCATAAATTTCTTCTAACTGATATCGTAGAGGACGGATTGCATTAATTTTACTTTCCCATCGTGTTTCTGATGGCCGTTTCAATGTCAAATTTTTTACGAACTTTAAAAGGATTGCCCAACGTTTGTGAGAAAATGAAAAGAAATTGTATATTTCTTGAATAATTGCAAAGAAACTAATTGTATCTGCATTCACTTTGGCTGCATCGTTAATGATTAAATTTAGAGTATGAGCAGCACATGGCACGTAAAAAGCTCTAGGATTTTTGTTCAAAAGCCAATTTTGGAGCCATTATTTTTTCCCTTTCATATTTGCCCCATTGTCATATCCTTGACCTCGCATGTCTTCAATGGGAATGTTCCATTTTACCAGTTGTTCCATTATTGTTGCACATAAACCACATCCTGTGGAATATGATATATCTACAAAACCTAAAGTTTTTCCAGATCTTGACAATTCCATTGTCACAGGAAAGAAAGCGAATAATAATGGTCATTTGTTCTGTTTTATTTGCATCAGGTAAGCAGTCTAAAATAATAGAATAATAGATTTTCGAATTGATAATAAAATTGTATCCCTGATTGCGTTACTTAAAGTTTCCAATATTTCATTTTGACTGTCTTTACTCAAATAGTGTACTCTATTATTTCGTTGTAGGGCCCCTTTCAACATGATTTTCCATAATGGGATCAAACTTCGCAAACAGTTTTACTAATTTTAAAAAATTGCTGTTGTTTCTTTCATATAATTTATCAGATGATTCGCGAAAAGCTAAATTTTGGCTACCAAGGAATTTCATAATTTCAATGAAACATTCTAAAACACTCGATCATTGTTTCTTTTCCATTTAATACATGCTTTGAGTCTGGCAATCAATAGTAGTTTTGTTTTTTAAATTTTTATTGAGTTCCTTCCATTTTAAGAAATTTTTCATGTGAGTTAAACTAGTCTCATGTCTATGATGCAAAGTTGTACTTACATTTCTCCAATCGTTATAACCTTCTACAAGACTACTTGATTCAGTAGGTGCGAAACGTTTGCAACAAAAGCAAAAAACAGAATTTAAAGTTCCGGAATAAATGAGCCATGTTCTTGGCATGAGATCCCTGTTTTCCTTTTTTTCTATTATAATATGGCACCAAATTTACGACCATATGCATCTCTGGGATATATTAATTTTTCTTTTGAACAGGCCCCATTTCAATTAAAACAATTCGTAATTTTTCATTAATATTTCCCCATTCACCTGGATCTTCTAAATTTACAGAGACTAACAATGTGTTAGTGTCGTGGTCAACTACAACTAAATCATATCCTGTTTTTCACTTAAATCATGAGTCTTGTTGTCTTGTTCAATAGTACTTTCATGCACACTGGATGATGTGCATGGTTCATCAACTCTGATTTCTGATATATCGAGTTGGTTACAATCTGCATCAGAATATTTTAATAAATTTCTCAAGAGCCCCAGTTTGTTTATTAATATCTGCTTCTTTCGCAGCTTGATGCTTATGATTTTGTGCACTGATAACTTTTTAAAAATTTTTGATTCCATTTCTATTTTATACCCACAAGAAATTATTACACAACACGACACAGAGACAAAATAATAGTCCGCACTGCACTACTGTCCGTAGGCTCTTGTTGCTAGGTAACCAGTCATATGATATGACTTTTACCTAGCAACAAATGTTTTGTATGAAAATTCGTTTCTGTGCATAAAACTATTCACCGTTTCACTTTAGATAGACACAACATTCTGCAGGCAAGCACTTAGCCTGCTCTCACTGCAAAATTGTAAACATACAATTTATATACAATTTTTTTTTATTTTTATTCGGTGTATCCGGCCTTATTTATTTTAATATTGATCATTCTAAGAATTTTTTGTTTTTATGATAAAAATTTTGTTTCTTAAAAATGAACTTATGAATCGTACCCCGGCAGTGGCACCTGCATGCACTGAATGCCCACGTCCATTGGCCCCGTATATATATATATATATATATATATATATATATATATATATATGGAAAACCCATTCACAATAGGTTGGTCAAAGCTATAGTGTGCTAGTACATGGATGGGTAATAAGAAACTATTCACATCTGACTTGAAAAGTTGTGTTCGTATTCCTTGAGAAATACATGTGGTAGAAGACTGTAGATAAATGAACAGGAGAAATTTGTTCTATTAGTTTGAACTTGAACTGTAAGTTGGTTATCTGCTACACATGTTTGGATTGATTTGCAAGAGGATGAGAGAATTACTGCTGCCAATTCTGATGAACAGTGACCATAGAAGTATTTATACAAGATGCAAGCTGTGGAGACTGAATGGCTGTGCAAAAGCATGTGGGTGTGTTAGTGGGTGAGAGAGAGGGATCGTCAATCAATCTAACTGCTCTTTTCTGTATAGAATCCAGTATTTTCAGGCAGCTGTTAGGGCACCACTCCAGATATGAGAGCATTATTCAATGGTAAGGTGGATATGTATAGGGTTAGGAGCTGTTTGGAGTTAAAGTAACACCTCAAAAAACAGAAAGCCTAATTTTTTGGATGCAGAGGAGGCAACATTTGTGGCAAGAGAGAGAGATTTGAGGTTAGAGTTATTCCGAGAAGGCAAATCTCATCTTAAATAGAGTTGAGTACTGTCAAGGGTAAGATTGGAAGAATAGGGTTCTTTTTTTTGTGAGAAATAATGCAGAGCTATGTTTTACTAACATTGAAGTTGAGAATGTTATGCAAACCCCATTGATGAATGTTTTGAAAATTGGAATTCAAGGTAGTAGAGGTCAGAGTTCTGGAGGTTATGGTGATTTGTGCAATGTGCTTTCATCATCAAAACTGTGTACTGGAGTGGTAGTCAGCTGGACTAGATTGTTCATATATAGAAGAAAAAGGGTGGGCAAGAGAACAGAGCCTTGTGGAACTCCAGCATTAGTCATACAGATAAAAGGTAAGGTGCCATCCACCATCACTCGAAGTGAGTGCTCAGCCAGAAGTTGGCTACCCAATTGCAGAAGTCAGGGGACAGACTGAATGATGGAGTTTTCTTAATAGACATAGCTGCAAAACTCGGTCAAAAGCCTTGGAGATATCAAGAGCAACCACTTAAGATTTGCCGCACCTTTCCATGGCATTTGTCCAGAGATGGGTAACATAGATTAGCAGATCCCCTGTTGATTGACAGTGATGGTAAATCCATGCTGTCAGTCATTTACTAGATGAGAGTCTCCAAGGTAGTGTAGGAATTCATTGTTGATGGTTCTTTCCATTTCCTTAGAAAGAAATGAGGTGGGAGAAATTGGATGGTAGTTTGAAAGTAAAGATCTGTTACCCTTCTTAGGAATATGTTGTATATGAGGTAGTTTCCAGACTGCAGGATAGATACCAGTGGAAAAAGAAAGGCGTAAATAGATGACAAAACGTGGGAGTCAACTCTGGAGCACAGACCTATAGAACATCCCTCCAGGATGCCATCAGGGGCAGGAGATTTTTTGGGATCCAGTCTGAGCAACAATTTTCTGATCTCTTTCTGGCAAAAGGTCAAAATTCAGCAGCATTTGAGTATTGAGTGTTCAGAATATTGGGGGAAATTTACATGATCAGCTATGAAAGAACTGGAGAAGTAAGAAGCCAGGAGGTTGGCTTTTTCTATGAGTGATGATGCAATAGTACCATCTGGGTGTAACACTAGGGTAATAGTTGTCGAAGTTCCTCATCTATCATCAGTAATACCCCTCCTCCTGTCCCTTTTGTTTATCCTGAAAATACAGTACTTCTTACATTCTATTCCAGTAACTGTATCATCTTCTGTCAATCAGGTCTCGATGATGCCACTTTTTGGCCAAGCAGAGCTATCCAATGCCAAAAAATCCCCTGCCCCCTTTATTTCTGATACTTCTTCCATTTGAGTACATCCATTTCACATTTCAACATTCTCTTAGGCTTCCTTGTATAATGTCCTTACCAACTCATGCAGATTTGAAACTTAGGGAAATTATGCCTGTTGGCATAATTTCCCCATGATGGCCTGAATATTACAGGCTATCATCAATGGTGACAACAATTAATTACAA
The DNA here is from genome assembly GCF_054136105.1 of Typopeltis vanoorti. Classification (NCBI taxonomy): domain Eukaryota; kingdom Metazoa; phylum Arthropoda; class Arachnida; order Uropygi; family Thelyphonidae; genus Typopeltis; species Typopeltis vanoorti. Next base: position 109,584,297 of record NC_143562.1, on the reverse strand, counting down.
AGTATGTGAACAATAGATTGATTTGAAAAAGTAAGAGATGAGTGATATTAAGCATAAAACAACGCAATGGTGTAACTGAGGAAATATTAATTATTAATTAGCTATTAAAAAAAACTTTAATCATGTGTGATTAGATTAAGACTTTCTCATGTCTTAGAGCAGTGGTTCTCAAATGGTGCGCCCTGTGGTATTCCAGAGAAATATGTGTCCAGATATAAAAATAAATATAGTTACCCTATTATACCTTTTCATTACGGATATAGCGCTCTTTTTTGTCAACACATCATTATTATGTTAATTAACAGCGGTTTTTCTTGCAAAGAGAACAAGAATATGGTTTATTCTTGTTGTGTATATTACTTATTTTAAAAGTGTTGGAAGTGGATGTTATGTGCATATTACTTATTTTCAGATAAATATACCCAAATAAAATGGATAGATTTCTCAAAAAGAAGCGTGATATTGAAGAATCAGATTCTGGAAGTGAGCAAAAGTTAAGTGCAAGTAAGAAAGCAAAATCACGGCCTACTCACAAATATAATGAAAGTTATTTAAGCTTTGGTTTCACTTGGACCGGAAGTGAAGATCATCCTTTGCTGCTATGTTTAGTATGTGGATGTAAAATGGCAAATGAATCATTGCTTCCTAGTAAATTGAGTAAACATTTTAAAACTATACACTCTAATTTACAAGATAAATCTGTAAGTTTTTTCAAGAGATTGTCTGAACAGCAAACAAAAGCGACAAATTCTTTTAAAAGTATAATGACTGTTTCTGATAAAGCTCAAATCGCTTCTTATCAAGTCTCAGAACTGATAGCAAAAAATATGAAAGATCATACTTTAAGTGAGTCACTTATTTTGCCTGCATGCAGAAAAATGGTCATGCCAATGCTAGGAAATGAAGCAGCAATGAAAATAAGCAAGATTCCTCTGTCCAATGATACAGTTCACAGGCTTATTATAGAAATCTCTTCTGATATCGAGAAAAATGTATGCAGTAATAAACTTCAGTATTCAAATTTTGCATTGCAAGGTTGATGAGTCAACAGACATTACCAACAAGGCGCAACTCTTAGCATTCGTCTGTTTTATTAATGAAGATCAAATAGTAAATCAGTTTATTTTTTACAAAGAATTAAGTGTGTCTACAAAAGGTGAGAACGTTTTTAACATTTTGAATAGCTATCTTGATAAATGGCAGTTAACATGGAAGTCGTGTGTAGGCATTTGTACAGATGGAGCCCCTTCCATGGTAAGCTCTGTTAAGGGCCTTACATCTTTTGTAAAAAAACAAAATGAGAATGTTATCGTAACTCACTGCTTTCTTCATAATGTTATATTACTTTTCTTTTTTCTTTATGGTATTATTCTTATTACTTCTTTGTTAATCTTATCTCTTATTCTCGTATATCCTTCCCTTTTAAAACATCCTATACTTATTCCGTTCTCTACTTAATTCTTTCCCCCTTTTAAATATGCAGTCCTTTGGCCTCTCTATAGTTTAACCGCATGTAGGTTACTTAGTGTTTAGGGCCTTGTCCTTGTGTGGGATGTGACCATTAACACATCTTCTGAGACAGTCCACCCAATAAGCATTGACAAATTTATATTATAACTGCAACAGCCAATACCGAGGATAGATGGGACTCTTACCCAGGATGGCTCTCTCAGAATGATACACAATAATTAAACTATAATATAATCTAATCTCTGTTCACTAAATTCTTACATGCAGTCGTGGCCTGCTTTGTTTAATCATACACGTGGTTTCTTCCCGCTAGGTTCATCAATATTTTTATGAGTGGCTGTTTGAATTCATATACTAAAACAAATCAGGCAGGTACTAAGGAACATGTTTATTAAATAAAGAAATCATAGAAGTAAGCATTACTACTAATTAATCTGAATTATTCTCAAGTAAGATCCTTGGTTCAATACTATTATACAAAACATATAAACAAACTTGCTTAGACTACCTCTATAAGTAACTTAACATTATCTCATTAACACCTATCACACTTTCTACATTTACATGGTCATTAGTTATATCATTTTACACATTACTACTAATTCATACAGAATAAACATGGCCTTGCTAGGCAGACAATTCTCAAACAAAATGGGCCTGTGCCAAGTTGTAGACAGTTCTTAAAGTTCCATAAAATGAGTCTACTTCACAAAATGTTCTTAGGGAAACACACTATTTCTTAACTAGAAAATATAACACAAAAGTCCACCCAAATCATTTCAGGGATGGTAAAGTCTACTTTACCATCCCTGAAATGATACTCTGTCTTTCTTCTTGCCTTGTCTGGGCATCAAGGCTTCTTCATTCTGCTTTTCGTCTGATCACCTCTGATAAACTATACGGCCAGATTCTTTGGCGGGAAGGGCGATATGGCTCATGAGCATAGCCAGAACGGACGGCATCTACTTGGTTCTTCCGTCGCACGACATCGCTCAGCTATCCTAGTCTTAGGAAATAGCTAGGCCCTTTTCAAACACTGCGACAGACAAACCAATGCCTTCCATGGCCAGCCAGGAACTTCTCTGTTGGTGCGGACTAGACCTAAGTCCGAGAGGTCAGGAAACAGGAACCCAAAAAAAGCCTCGAGTGTGGGTTTGCTTGACCTTTTTGTTTTCTTTCTCTTCTCAGCGTTTCTCGGCTATCGCGATGCCTGCCAATGCGGTCACGTGGGTTTACGTCATGGCGTCCAGCTCCCTCTATCACATCGCACGTGCGCTTGTTGTGTTTTTCTTGGAAAGCGCTCTAGTTTCTCTTTCCTATAACTACTTTCCCCCCCTTTTGGTATACGTAACAGAAAACGGTTAAAGGTGACCCTTGGACTCTGGCTTACAGGCTTTGCTACTTTATAATACATGAAATGGGGTTCTTAAATAAATTTAACAGCTTTAATTAATTTCTTTATCTGACCCACATGCATTACAGGTTAGGTCTTACAATTTTTCTTTCATCTGTTATACAATTTCTTGCTCCTAATCTAGAGTTATATACATAAATTTACCTTTCCAGTCTATAGCCAACATGCCACATTCTCTGCCTATGTTTAACTAAAGTTGTGTCCTGAATAATTCATGTTAAAACCTTTCTTAGTTTATTCAGGACACAACAATAGCGAGGCCTTCATGGCAAAAACATTGGGAGAAAAATTAAGAGAAGTTTTAGATCAAGTTCTTCAGATGGCAAACTTTATTAAAACAAGACCTGTCAAATCGCATTTATTCGAAAAGCTTTGTATCGATATGGATTCATATCGATACATATCAACACAGACGGCTGCTTTTACACACTGAGGTGAGGTGGCTGTCAAGGGGGAAAGTACTTATCCGTGTACACAAGCTACGACAAGAACTTCTTGCATTTTTTGAAGAGATGAAAGAATTACATTTTTGTAACCTCCTTCGGTGCGAATTTTGGATTGCCAGGTTACAGTATTTGGCCGATATATTTCAACAGCTCAATATTTTGAATACTAGCATGCAAGGGAAAGATGAAAATATTCTCACATCCACTGACAAAATGAAAGTGTTTCAGAGAAAACTACAGATTTGGAAAAGAAAAGCTGTTGAAGGTAATTTGGAAATGTTTCCATTGGTAAGTAACACTTGCATAAATGAAACAACTTCCAATAATAGTTGAACATTTAACAAGTATCAAAGAAAAATTGAGTTCTTATTTTCCATAAGAACTCAATCAAGTTTCTAATCCAATCGTATTTAACAATACGATTGGATTAGAAACCCATTTATGGAAACTTAAAGTGATTTTGGTTTAACATTAACAGAAGAAGAAGAACTGGCAGCTATATCCACTGATTGTGGATTGATGATTAAACATAAGGAATTGTCTCTTGAAGCCTTTTGGATTTCTATAAAAGAAGAATATGTGTCAATATCATTTCGATTTCAGTAGGACAGATGAAACTTCCAGAAAGTTTATTAGCATCCTAGCCATTTGATCATCCCCCAGAGGATTATTAGACACATTTGACTGCATCCCTAATACCTCTATAATTCTGCTGATTTTGAGCTTCCAATTTCTCACTGAACAACACTTTCTCCAAACATCTAACTCTAAAACCATTGAAACGTAGTCTGTCAAACAAGTCCTATCATCCATCAAACTGATTTCATATATCTAAAAACTACATACCATCCTCCTGCACAATTTTCTCATTGAACTCCTTAGCAATCATGGCCGTTTTCTCAAGTCACTCCTAACACACTAAGGCAGTAACTCTTTCATATCTTCTCTCAATGCATATTTCTTATCTTTCAAATCATTTGATTCCTGCCAAGAAAATCAACTGTTTAACATCTCTATGCAAGCTAATAACTTCATTGACGTCTTTTCCCCTGGGTAACATGCTTTTGTCACATTCTCATAACTTCTTATCATGCATCCAATACCTATCCAATATCTTTCCTTATGAAACCAAATTATTTTTACAATTTTTTTTTCGGGGGGGGGGGAGGTGTTACTGTTGTATAGGTGTTAAATGCATACTTCGTCAAAGTTAATGATTAACATAAAATGCAAAGAGGTTAGCATTTTATGTTAACAAGTAATCTTGACTATATGCAAAACTAAATGCAATGCTACTGCAGCAATTGTATTCTAGGTTTTTAGGTATTTGAGAGGAAAACCTGGAGTAAAACCAAATCACTACCTCAGGACTGGATGAGAGAAAAATGACTGGCAGTAAGAGATAACATGAGCATACAGATAACATGAGGTTCTCAGTTCCACCTTGAATAGGCTGGCCTGGGATTTCTCATTTTAATTTCCTTCTTATTAATTTTTATAGATCAGAACATGACAGTACCAATATGTTCAAAGCTGGTTATATATCAATCAGTCCATTCTTATCTCAGTTGTACTTCTTCTTCTCCTCTCTTCCATCATCTATGTGGATGATGATGAGGCCGAATGAACTCTTTCTACTTCTGTCTGTCCCAGGAGAGTCCAAACAATTCTGTCCAGTTTGGTGTCGCTTGTTGTGATTTGGTTTTCAGGTCCTCTTTTATTTTGTCTATCCATCTAATTCTGGGCTGTCCTTTGGATCCTTTACCTTCTATCGTTGTATTCAGGGCTTTAGATGGTAGTCTTTCTGTTCCCATTCTGGTCACATGGCCAAACCATCGCAGTTTTTTCCCTTGGATTTTGTCTATTATTGTTATTTCTTGTTTTAGTCTTAGTTTCTTAGTCGATCCAGCAGAGTTGTACAATAACATTAATTGTCAATAAACATCAAATTCCTGATATGTACCCTCAAACAGTGTACAGGATAATATGATAGTACTGAATGAAAAACTAACTTCCTATCGATAATTTTCCTATGAAATAATCTGTTCCAGGAGTTTAATACTGTCAGATCTTATATTTCGGCCTTCTAAGGCAGTGCTTCCCAAACTTATGGATGTAAAGGCCCCCTTTGGAAAAATTAAAATATTTCTCGGTCCCCATCAAAAATCTTAATACAGACATATATTATTATAATATTTATTGTATTTATATGCTATGTGTGTTATCAGAGCAGTTGTCCTGCACCGCAAGCATATTTCTTTCTTGCGCATTGCCTGCACCTGTGTACAATAGCAATAAAACATTAATTTAAAGCGCAAAAAACTTCGCTGTTTTAAATGAGCACAAGATTTTGCATTTGTAAGTGTTTTTTTTGTTTTTGTTGTTGTTGCTTCTTATCAATACCTTTGAAATGAAACTTATATGAATCAGCATATATTTACTAATATTCATTAAGCGCCGAAATACGCAGGAAGTAAAGTTTGTGAACCAACACCAATGTGTGATTTTTTTCAATTAAAATATAAAAAATAACAAAAAAGAAATAATAAATCCTTTCTTTTAGGCTTGCACGGTGATCCGAATGCATTTTTGGAAATTATGGAGACAACTACCGTGTTTGAATAAAAACTTTAGTTTAATTTTACTAAAATTTACAATTTGACGTTTCAACCTTTATGTCAAGGTCATCTTCTGGAGCATACAAATATACACAAGAAACAAGCTATACTACAATCAGACTGGTTCGTTAAAGACACTGACCAACTGCTACCACAATTGTTGGCCTGACCTCTGGTGAAAAAAAAAAAAAATAAAATAAAAATAAATAAATAAAAAAAAATAAAATTAAAAAAAAAAAAAAATTTATACATCAATGCTCGAGTCCTATTATTTGTGTTGTCTACTATATACATATATTGACATCATTCCAGCCAGTTGGAGTGGAATGGTTTCTAATACTAGCGGATTGGCTAGAGTCCTGACTTATGTTGAATCTTTCATATTAGGTTGGCTGAATGTGTGCCATCCGGATCCTTGGAATTTTCATACCATCTTTATTGTTGATATTTGGGTGGTTTATCAGGATTTCGAAATCCTGATAAACCACCTAAAAAAAAATATAAATTTTTTTTTAATTTTTTTTTTATTTTTATTTTTTTTCACCAGAGGTCAGGCCAACAATTGTGGTAGCGGTTGGTCAGTGTCTTTAACGAACCAGTCTGATTGTAGTATAGCTTGTTTCTTGTGTATATTTGTACGCTCCAGAAGATGACCTCGACATAAAGGTCGAAACGTCAAATTGTAAATTTTAGTAAAATTAAACTAAAGTTTTTATTCAAACACGGTAGTTGTCTCCATAATTTCCAAAAATGCAATAAATAATAAAAATTACATACATTTCTTTTAAGATAAAAAAAATCTACTTAGTCTTAAAACATTTTAAATTTGTTTTCATTATTTCACGGCCCCCCTCAACAAAACTAATGGTCCCCCCCAAGCATGGCCCACAATTTGGGAGGCGCTGTTCTAAGGCAAAAATACAAAATGATGGTACAAACATTATAGAACTGTCAATAAAAACACAATGCTATAATAGCAATACCGATAGTTCAACAATATTAGTGATCTTGAAACCAATTCCCTTTCATCAGTATTAAGTGCCATTAAAAAATTTAATAATCATTAGAAGTACGGGTGCTAATTTACTTAATTTCTTTAATTCACTTAACTTATTTTTCAAAATTTACAATAATCAGTGATAAAAATTATTGTTAACAAACAATACCAATGTATTCAAAAGCTATTCATTTTAAGCACTGCCATACTTCAATTTATTATTAATTATTATTATTGCACCCTCCATGGAGTCAGCAGACTCAATGTGAGAGTCATTGTGTCGTCATTCAGATGATAACATAATTGCCTAGGTGGTAGATGTCTTATCGCCCAGTGAAATATCACCACCCTTGATTATTAGAGACCTGAAGTGGCTACAACCATGTTTGATCGCTAGAACAAGAGTTCCAGTTTCTTCCCCCCCCCCCCCCCAACTCTTCCCACATGCAATGAGAGTGATACCCTCAAAGACATACAAATCTCACTGTAGGGGACCCAGACCCTCCCCACCATTCGAGGGGTACAGCAGTAAAACAGCAGGCTGGCCATTGGATAGCACATGGGACCAAACCAGGTAGTAACGAACCTGGACACTTCACGATCAGCTAGCAAAAAATCCAGCAGTCAACATATTTTGCAGTTCGTGACTGGAGGAAAACCAGATACTGTGGCTACAGGAGGAACTGTCGCGGCCACGTAATGGACAACAGACTGAGTTCCCTCTGTGTGAGTGATATGTTTGAGAGTCTGTCACTGCATCCCCACTTTTTCTATATCTCGTCATCAAATATAATGGACCTTAATAAATTAAAGACTTAATTCTATATGTTAGTCAAGTAAATATTAGTTTAATATCCAACGTTTCACTGACTAATATCTGTCCAGTATTTTCAAAGGAATACACTGGTAAGCAATAGAAAGTAACAAAAACTAGGAAACTAACTAACAATTCTAAAAATTATATAAAGTTATTACTGTGCATGATACAATGATATAATACGCGTGTCGCAAGCACAACGTTTTTATTTGTTGAGATATTTAATGTAATTTTCATGAAAGTTCATTTCTTTTTGGTTAAATGATCTGATTAGAGTTTTCCATATATCTGGTAAGATTAGGCCTTGATTCTTATTTAAGTTACCTGTTGAACGGGCGACTGTAGCAGCTTCTTTAAATGTAATAATATCAGAGTAACCTTGAAACCTATTGCGACCATTCAAAAGTTTATAAGTTCACCGAAAGATAGCCATCCTTTCTACAAATACTCTGGAGTTTAAGCATCCTTGTTCTTGTGGTTTTAATTACATCGGACAGACATCTAGAAGTTTTGATACAAGAAAGAAAGAACACATAGGCTATGTAAGGAATAACAGACAGGATATATCAGGCCTTTTTTCATACTTTGCCTCTACCAACCATAATATTGAATGGGATATGAGTCATATGCCCTACACAGAAGACAACTACCATTCCAGAACATTTAAAGAAGCTGCTACAGTCACCCGTTCAACAGGTAACTTAAATAAGAATCAAGGCCTAATCTTACCAGATATATGGAATACTCTAATCAGATCATTTAACCAAAAAGAAATGAACTTTCATGAAAATTACATTAAATATCTCAACAAATAAAACATTGCACTTGCGACACGCGCATTATATCATTGTATCACGCACAGTGATAACTTTATATAACTTTTAGAATTGTCAGTTAGTTTCCTATTTTTTGTTACTTTCTATTGCTTACCAGTGTATTCCTTTGAAAACGCTGACAGATATCATTCAGTGAAACGTTGGATATTAAACTAATATTTACTTGACTAACATACAGAATTAAGTCTTTAATTTATTAATACTAGTAGTCAAGAAAAAGGTCATAATAATGGACCTTGTTCAATAATTCCACTATATCCTTTGCGATGGTCACTCTGCTGTCATGAGTACCTGCCAGTGTCAACCTGTCAAAATTATTCTTTCTCTTGCTTGCCATGGAAAGGCTGAGTGATTGTGAAGTTTTTGGAGATGGTCTCAATTGGGAGGATGAATGACAAACAAGAGTGGCTGACTTGCAGAGAGAGAGAGAGAGAGAGATGAGCTGAAAGAGCAGGTGGAATGTCTAGGGAATGAGATGAGAAGTGTGAAAGATGAGATTAGGCGAATGGAAGAGATGAATGCAAGGAGAATCAGAGTAGGAGTGAGAGAGAATTATGGGAATGATAGAAGAGGAGAGAATAGGAACAGTAGAAGAGAGGGAATGAGAGAGAGTTATGCAAATGATAGAAGAGGAGAGAATAGGATCAGTGGAAGAGAGGGAATGAGAGAGAGTTATAGGAATGATAGAAGAGGAGAGGAGAAAATGGTGACAGTAGAGAGAGGAAATGAGAAGAATGTGAGGGCATGCTGGAACCAGGGATAGAGTGATGTCAGGAAGGCAGGTAAGTAGGGGAACACAGAAAGAAAGTGTTAGAGGAGAGAGAGTGAGGGATGCAGTGGAGCAATTGAAGAACAGGGTGGTGAGAGGTGTAATGTATAGGGACTCAACGATCCATAGTGTGCAAGATAGGAGGGGTGAGGAATGTTTGTCTAGAGGAATGACAGAAAGTGTGACTATGGCAATTAAGAGGGGTGTAAGGGTGGATGAGATGATTGTGTGGTAGGAACGAATGATTTGAGAGGCAATGTAAATTGGGCAGTGAGAGATATGAAATTCTTGCTTGAGGTTGTACAAAAGAAAACACAGAAAGAAAAGATAGTGTGTGTGTTGCCTAGGTATGATAGTGATGAGCTCAGCAGTAGAGCAGTAATATTGAATAACATAATAGCTAAAATGTGTCAGGAGAGAGGATTGGAATATGTGGATGCTTAGAGGGTGTTTGAGGACAGAAAGGAATTGTATGCAAGCGACCGCTAGCATTTGAATGAGGAAGGACATAGGCATCTGGAGAGATTGCTGTTCTGAACGAGTCAGTGTGTCAATGCAGGGAAACTAGAATACCCATGGTGGATATTAGCATGGATGGCCTCTTGTGGGAATGGGTACTTGGGAGAAGAGGGACGACATCAGGTAACGCTGAGCCTAGTGGAGTCCAGAGGGGATAATGCTAGGTATAGAAATAATCTACCCCATGTACTGATGATAACTGACTACAGAGCTTCCTATAATCACCCACTTTATACTTCCACATATATGCATTTATGGCAGTAACCTTTTCATGTTTCACCACTTCTCAAACAAGTACCTCGTGTTCACTCTCACCAACTGGCAGCAGTGCCAACATCTCATTACAGTACTTTAGGTGTGTGTACGTTGTATGCAACTGCTTAAGGATTTCTGTCGCTAGTACTATGCTGCTCAATTTAGTTAAGGAATCCTAATATAAGGAGAGGGTTAGCGAGGAGCCGACCACCCCTCCTGTAAAAACCCGTTGGTTATGAAATAAGCACCACAGAAGCCTCGGATTTCGGACGTCTTTGCGACGATGATTATTAATCGTTTTGGGACCTGGAATATATGTAGTTTGGTGAAAGAAGGAGCTCTTTTTAATGTGACGAATGTCTTACGACAGTATAAAATTCGGCTTTGTGCTGTACAAGAGGCGCGATGGCTGGGACATGGCTCAACTCGCAATCAGGGGTACACGCTATGCTATAGTGGTGACGACAGAGGACAAAAAGTACTCAGAACTGCATTTTTAGTTAGTGATAAATTTTTGTGTAATATTTTAGATTTTAAACCTGTGAACAATCGGCTGTGTACTATTATAGTTAAGGGGACGTTTTCAAAATGTGTCTATTGTGAACTGTGATGCGCCTACTGAAGAGAGCTCGGAGGAAGCTAAAGATTGTTTCTACGAAGTGCTTGAGCGTACTTGTGCTAAACTACCGTCCTATGACGTCAAGCTAGTAGTGGGAGATTTCAACGCAAAGCTGAGGAGAGAGCGTGTGTGGCACCCTTTCGTGGGTAGTGAGAGCCTATATGAGGAGTGCAATGATAACGGGATCCAACTTGGGAGTTTTGCCGCCGCTACGGGATGCTTTGTAAAGAGCACTATGTTTGTGCATAAAGACGTCCACAAGCAGACCTGAAGATCGCATGACTGCAGAAAAGCTAACCAAATAGACCATGTACTAGTGTATCGACGTCACCACAGCTCCATCTCGGATGTGAGAAGTTTCAGAGGAGCAGATGGCAATAGCAACCACTATCTGGTAGCCTACGATTTCAGGCATAGAATTGTGGTCCAGAAGCCCGCATGTCCTACCATACGATCGGAATGGGACCTGGACAAGTTGAAAACAGTGGAAGGCAAGCTGGCTTTCCATTTAGAGTTCCAGAATCGTTTTGGGGAGTTACAGGAGGAAGAGGATGATCTGGATGGGGTGTGGGACACCATCAAAAATACGGTCGCATTAGCTGCCTCGAGAACTGTGGGAAAGAGGAGGAGAAAAGCATGGTTTAATAGAGAGTGTGAAGAAGCTGTAGCGAAACGAAGGGAAGCACTATTGAAACTACCTAGTGGATAGCAGGAAGAAAGCTGCATATGAGAGGGTGAGAAGAGTGGTGAATACATGTCTATGCAGGGAAAAGCAGACATATCTTAATGAGAAAGTGGCTAGTATAGAGAGAAATAAGGTGACAAATAATGGATGGGAAATGTACCGGATGATCAAAGCCATGCGAGGTGCCCAGACACAAGCGGCAACCATAAGAGATGAGAGTGGAAATCTATTAACAAACTCAATCTCGCTCGGTGGCGTAGATATTTCGCGAACTTGCTGAATGTCAATGCTGGAACATCAATATCGGAGGATTATACTCCTTATCTAACTGCTGAACCATTTATTGAAGAGCCGACATTTAGTGAGATTACTTGTGCTATCTGCATGCTGAAAAATAATAAGGCTCCAGGAGTGGACTGCATACTGGCGGAGCTCCTGAAGAATGGTGGGGACGTCCAGCTGGAGCAGCTGCACCAGCTCATCTTGATGATCTGGCGAGAAGAATGGCTGCTGGACGAGTGGAAGGAGTCGCTGATCACCCCAGTATATAAGAAAGGAGATAAGGCTCAATGCGGCAACTATAGGGGTATCTTACTGCTGTCGACTGGCTACAAGGTGCTGTCTAACATCATGCTAATGCGCCTCACACCATATGCAGAAGTGTGCCTTGGTGACTACCAGACGGGCTCCAGGAGGAACCGTTCTACAGTAGACCAACTCTTCATGTTGCGCCAAGTTTTTGAAAAGTGCTGGGAATATAACCGGGAAGTTCATAATATTTTCATAGACTTTTCTAAAGCCTATGACTCGATAATACACCCAAAAATATGGCAAGTGTTAGAAGAGCTGGGAATTCCTCAAAAACTCCGAAAAATGGTGCAGGTGTGCATAGATGGTTCGAGAGCAAGAGTGAAAGCAGAAGGTGCCTGTCGGATCCGTTTCAAGTACAGACCGGTGTGAAGCAGGGTGATGGGCTTTCTCTGATTCTCTTCAATCTAGTGTTGGAAAAAGTAATTAGAAACACACAGCAAGTGGCAGGGTGGAGTCGACATGGAGTGCAAGTTAGGATTCTTAGCTACACGGACGACCTGAACGTCATGGCATATCAACGAGACAATGCAGTAGCATTGGTTACTGCTATTGAAGAAGCTGCAGAAGAAGTTGGCCTGAAGATAAATGCAGAGAAGACAAAATACCTTTTTATGAGTCGCCATGCTGCTCAAGATCCAGAGGGAGCTGCACATTTTGAGAGGGTGAAGGTATTTAGGTATTTGGGTTCTTTCGTGACTGAAGACAACAACAAACTTGAGGCTGATGTCCAGAGTCAGGTAAACGTTGCAAGTGTGGCCTATTATCAGGTGTGTCCCCTTTTTGCCTCGCGCTTGCTGTCTTGGACTACAAAGGTGGGACTATACAAGACTTTGATCAGGCCTGTTCTCCTCTAATGGTGCTGAAGCATGGAATCTCACAGCGAGACAAGCCAATCACCTGAGAGTATTCGAAAACAAGATGCTACGACGTATCTATGGAGGGGTCATGGCAGACAGAGTCTGGAGGAGGCAGGCCAATGCTGCCATACATGCTTTATACAACTCGGCAGACGTCTTGATGGAGCTGCGAGCCCTGTGTCTTCAGTGGCTGGGGCACTCATATGGGCCCAAAAGAACTGTGAGGCAAGTGTGGGAGACCTGACCCCCGATCAGGGAGTCTGCAGGCAGTCAGGCTGCAGACCAGAACATGGCGAACAGTCGCAGAGGACCGTACCCAGTGGCGACATGTGGTGCTCGAGGCCAAAAGTCTCCCCCCCCCCCCCAGGCTGATAGTGCCTGGCTAATGTAATGTAATGCATAGAAACAGTGGCATTTTTATGCTTTATACTAATGTCAGGAATATCCGGAATAAAGGAGAGAAATTGGTGGCGCTGATAGCATCAGTCTGGCCAAAGATTATTGGGATCACTGAGACGTGGTTGACAGAAGAGGATAGAACAACAGGAATAGAAGTAGCAGGGCATAGCATTTTTTGGCAGGATAGGAAGGGAAAGCGTGGTGGTGAAGTACTGCTTATGATAAGTTACGACTTATGTCCTCTAAAAGTGGAGGCTTTGGAAGGCAGTAACACTAATGATTTTGAAAGCATATGGTGTGAGGTAGAGATAGGCAAGATGGAATATTTAGTGGGGTGTTGCTACAAACCAAGGAACACAGAGGGTAGGGACCAGGAGATGTTTAGACAGTTGAACTTGGCAAGTGCAAAAAGAATAATTTTTATGCAAAATTTTAACTACAGCAGTATAAATTGGGGAGAGGAAGATGCATGTAGCAATAAGGAAATGGAATTTCTAGAATTCTTGAGGGACAAATCTCTTAGGCAACATGCAATACAGGGGAACAAGAAGTTCAAGAGTTTTGGATTTGGTCATGGCATCACACCCTTGGCATACAGTTATACATTGCTTGTGTCAGTACTGGCTTGATTTGTGATTTGTGAATTTCCATGCACTGTCATCATCTTTTCTGCTCAGCTCATCTACCCCATGTACTGATGATAACTGACTACAGAGTTTCCTATAATCACCCACTTTATACTTCCACATATATCCATTTTTGGCAGTAACCTTTTCATGTTTCACCACTTCTCAAACAAGTACCTCGTGTTCACTCTCACCAACTGGCAGCAGTGCCAACATCTCATTAACTACATCATGTGAAGTTATCACCAAATCCAAAATTTTAAAGCCTCTAGTTGCTTCAGTTATGTGCTGCTTAAGATATTTATCTCTCAGAAATTCAGCAAACTCACTCACCTTGTTTCTGTGTGTGCACTATCAACTTCCACCTTTGTGGACACAATTCTTCTGCAATCATTAACAGCACTCCCCCTGCTTTTCACATTCCTTTTGAAAAATTATATATCCTTCCATTTCTATTCCCGACATCACATCCTTCTCAGACAACCACATTTTACTTATTCCAATTATCTTTGGGCATACTGACTCAATCAATGTAACAAACTAAGTTCTCTTGTTTTTAAACCTTCTTTACATTTGTGTAAAAACATAACAATCCCTGTGTCTTTAAGGCCATTCTACCAGCATCAACATGCTCCATTCTAGCTGCTGTACAATACCTCTCTCTTCGGTCTGACCATTTCTATTTCCCTGATCCTGATTTCCATTCCTACATCTCTCATCCTCCCCTTTATGCACTCCATCACCTTGTACTGCTGCGACCACATCGTCCATCTTCCTGCTGTCATACAATCTGTTTTGTTGTGCTATCTTGCTTCATAAGTAGACTCTGATCATTTACTGCATTAACTTCTTTACTCTGTGCCTTCTAAGAATAACTGTCTTTCTAAATGTCCAACAGCAAACTCATTCAAATGTTATACATCAACTTTAAACCATTCCAATTTTCCTTCAAATTCACTGCATAGATTTACAAACAACTTCCTTTGCCTCACGCAACTCAGACATCTTACTATTCATTATTTCTGCTCTCCTCCTCAATTCACTATTGTCATATCTGGGCAACATGCTAATGACTTTTTCACCAACACTATTATCCTTTACCTGCTGTACCAACTTCCTAAGTCTCTATCGACATTCTTTTTTCCTCCAACTAAGTCACTTGTGCCCACAACTACCACTAATTTTGAATGCCTGATCTTTCCTTTTCTGCAACGCATCAGTTATTTATTTCATTGCTCCACTAGGAAAGCACGTTTTGTGCAATTTATTAGTCAGCACACACACCTCTAATGATCAAGTCCCCATGCAATGATATATCACTATCCTTTGACTCTTTCCTTATAATACTAACATACTAACTTCCTCTTCAGCCAATCTCTTCTTTAGATGGTTAATATCCTCTTCCAGATGTTTCATTTCACTTTTCATTTTCACTCTTGCATAAGCTCTTCTACTACAGTCCTGACTCTTGCTCTTATTTCTAATTGCTATAATCTATCAGGACACTTTTCACAGAAGTTAATGCTTTCCTTTTTTTTGTTTACCAAAACAGCCCACAAATCCTTTGCATATTTCAGTGCATACATAGCAATTTTTGCAATGTATCCATTGCGAAAAATCCAAGGAAGAACTTATCTTTGTCATACCAAAGCTTTCCATGCAGCAATGTGCATTTCTTTACAGACGCAATTTTCAGAGGCAAAAGCAGTAAAAATATACAAGTATCAAAACACAAGTATCAAATGAAGGACACTTGTATCCAGATTGAAAAAATGCAGCACAATTTACGATAAAAGACACACTATACACTAATTAAAAAACTACTTTAGCACAGCTCAAATCTACTACTACGTTCACTCATGACACTTATCTATGATTTGACAAGATACAAAAGATTCAAATGGAAAGGATAAGTTCAATGTTGAGCAAAAGGAATATTCACAACTTTCGTAACCACCTAATTTTTTTTTTTTTTTCATTCAATATAGGTTTTTTTTTTCATTCAATAAAGTGCTAGCATTAATTGAAATGTTTACATTTCAATTAATGACTGAAGAAAGATAAAAACAGTATAGATAATATCTACATGCTGCTTCAATCATAATTTTTAAAACGGAATTTTTCTTCAAGAAATATTCTATCAAGAATTTAATAGAAAGGAAAAGAAGTGCAGTAGTAGAAATTAGGTAGAAACAACTTGGTTTTGTTTTTCTAGAATGTTAAAAACAAAAACTCCTCCAACTTCACATTTCGAAATGGTTAAGACCACAACAGTTCAAACAGTTGCAAACATTGTTCAAAGATTGATGACAAACAATAAATGACTTGTGATATTCAGTCATGAATTATACATAATAATCAATAAACTTATCAACTTACATTCAGAGGGACACAGATAGTAGACTGTACAGGACCCTCTTCAGATTCTTCTAGAATTTCAACACTATCCCACTGCTGAAAGTATGCAAAACAATACATTTAAAATAATAAAATAATGAAGATAAAAATCTCTCTTTTAATTTTATTTCCCTCAGCACAAAACTCACATCTTAAAAGTAAAATAAATGTTACTTTAAATGAAAGATGCAGTTAGGTTTTGGCCTGAATCATTTGCTTCATTATGGCAAATGTTTCGTGTTCTTAGAATATGGTGTGTATCAATCAATTAAATTCATAAATGAATAAATAAATAGAAATAAAGTGCTTGATCAAAGATTAGAGACCACAGATATGAGAGCAGGTGATATAAGAGGGGTGATTAAGGATCAGAGCTGTATAACTGAGAGGAGACCTCCACATAGCCTTTAAAAGAATGCAGAGAACCAACCAGGGCTTCTGATCTAATGTCCAATCCTCACCTTCTCGTGGTGCACCCTGTTAGGTATTTACCTACATATTGAATGAATGAGGATGGACTGGCAAATTTGGGATTTAGCCGACCAAACTGTAATCTTACTGGCTTAAACCACAAATAAAATTATAGTACAACCTAACAGAATTTCATGCCCGCTGGAGCGCTTCCCGGTTAAACAAGACCCCCCCCCTTTGTTTTTGTAAAGGAACCAGAGCAAACAGCAAAAAGTCAGCTACTGGAACAAATCCTGAAACACACATGCCCCAATTCAACATCACCAAAGTTCAAGATCAGTATATCAACATAAGAAGCCTGAATGGCAAAGAAATGGAGCTGGCTGAGGAATTGGCTAAGTACCAGATTGACATAATAGGGGTGAAAGAAAGAAAAAAAAAAAAAAAACTGGTGAGATCTTTCTGAGCAATAAAAGTAAAATGTTATATTCAGGCAATAACAATCAGGGAAAAGGAGTAACTATAGTATTCAACACTAAATACGAGGCCAATCTTCTTGAATGGCAGACAATATCAAGTAGAGTGATGTGGGCAAATATCAGAATGGGGAACTGGACAATGAGATTTATTTTTGCCTATGGTACCACACAAGGTTCTACTAAGGTAGAAGTGGAGGAATTTTTTCTGACACAATGAAAAAAGAAAAGTTAGTCCTTGTTGGGGAAAAAAACAGTAGAGCAGGAAATGATTGTCAGACATACAGAAATATTTTGGGAAAATTTGGAGAAAAGAGCAAAGCTAATTATAATGACTCATTATAATTATAATGAGCAAATGAGGATAAAGAAGGCAAATTAAGTTGTTCCTAGAGTCCTAAAGGTGCTCCCTAGCAGGCTAAATTGGGTTGCCTTAGCTGTTGGGCTGATGTTCTTACGATGCAAGCTTCCCAAATACCTGTTGGATTTCTGCTCAGGACATGGACTGGTTATTACTAACACAATGTTCCAACATAAAAATGTGCATAAATTCACATGGAGAGAAGAGGCAAGGAATAATAAAAGTCTCAGTGACTATGTGACTGTCGATAGTGATGTTTTCTTACTGGTCCAGGACACTAGAATGTACAGAGGATTTGAAATTGCAAGTGATCACTCATTAGTCTTGAGCAGGATAAAAGTGAATTTCATATTGAAAAGAAGAACATGTAAGAAAGTTTTAAAGCAAATGAAAGTTGAGCAGCTCTCAGATGTGAACTGTTGACTAAAATACACAAACATCATTCAAGAAAAAATGAAAGAGTTTGAGAACAGGAACAAAACCTTGGAGATTCACTGGCAAGCACTGAAGAAAGCATTGTTTGATTCAGCCAGAGGCATGTGGTGACACTGAGTGCAAGGATAGAAAAATCAGAACTCCAAGGAAAAGAAGAAAGCATATTGAAAGTTCCTGGCTAATAAGTCAGCTTATGCTGTTAGAGAATACAGAAACAAATGTAAGAAAGCTAAACACTGTGTAAAAGTAGCTAAACAAAAGTCATGGGAAGACTGGCAAGAACATACAAAATAAATATCAGGAAGGTGTCAAAATATTCTGAAGGTTGTTGAAGAAGCTCAGAAATGGAGGAAAGAGTGTTCTAAAAGGAATAAAAGATGATAAAGGCAACATGAAAACTGGAAAAAAAAGATATCCTTGATGTATGGAGTAATTACCTTTGAAAAATTGCTATATGAAACAAGCACTGACAGTACAGTGGTAAAAAAACACTCAACAGGCATACAATCAGAAATACATATTCATATTTGAAGTAGGGAAAAAACCATCGAAAGCCTAAAATGTGGAAAGGCAGCTGGAGTGGATGATATTCGATCAGAAATGATCAAGTATAAAAGTCTTGCAGTGGCTGCACTGCATAGTTCAGATCTGGACTGAGGGATGAATTCTAGATGGCTGGAGTAGAGCTCTCATAGTATAAAAAGGGAAATAAAACTGACTGTGAGAACTACAGGGGTATTTCTGTACTGAGTGTTTTCCTGGTAAGATTTATGCAAATATACTTGAAACAGCTGAGAAGGCTTGTGGAAGGGAAGCTTGGTGGAGAAAAAGCTGATTCAGACTAAACAGAGGTTGTCAGGATCAGATTTTCACTTTATGACAAATAGTTGAGAAATCATGGGAATATAACAAAGATCTGTATTTAAGTTAAATAAAACATTAACAAGTAAAACAAGTAGATATGGAAAAGGCATATGACAAGGTGCCAAGAAAGAAGCTATTCAAAATGCTACAGTTGTATGGTGTCAGTGGGGCTTTATATCAAGCAATACTTAGTCTTTATTTGAGTTGTAAGTCAGCAGCTAGAATTGAAAGAAGTACAGGAAGATGGGTTGATATTAAATCTGGCATCAGACAAGGATGTACATTATCCCCTCTGTTATTCATTATCTATATGGACTGCATTATGAAGGAAAGTGGTATTAAACCTGATATTAAAACTAAAGATGTTAATCTCAGCTCTTTACTTTATGCACATGATTTTATACTTTTAAAAAAATCCAGTGCGACTCTGCAAGATTCCCTGACTAAATTGAATAACTGTTGTAATAATAGTATGAAGATCAGCAATAAAAGGACAATGAAAATAGGCAAAAACATTGAAAATATCAACTGCATCGTGAATGGAGAACCTATAAAACAAGTAAAACATTTCAGCTACTTGGCATGATTTTTAGTGAAGATGGTAAATTATTTATGGAAATGGACAACATAATCAACAAAGCTGTTATGATAGGAAGTCAAGTGAATAAATTTATATGGAATAAGAGAGAAATTAGTCAAAACACTAAATTAGCTGTATAAAAGACAGTGTTCAAACCAATTTTAACTTATGGATCTGAGAGCTGGGTTAGAAATAAAACACTTGACCAAAGACTAGAGACCACAGATATGAGATTCCTGAGAAAGATTAGAGGTGTGAACAGATGGCATCAATGGCAATATCATATTAAAAATGAGGATATTAGGAAAGAACTTGATATTGTTAGCATTCAGGAATGTGTTAGCAGAGCTAATCTCAGGTGGTATGGTCACTTAAACAGAATGAGAGAGGAAAGATTAGCAAAACCAGTGTTCTCTGTCAGGTTGGCAGAAAAAAGACCCAGAGGAAGACCAAGATATAGGTGGATTGATACAGTAAAAAGTGTCTTAGAAGACAGAAATATATGATCTGATAATGCTGGAGTCTTGACAGATATCAGATTGATTTGGAGGAAAATTGTTGGTAGGAAGTTAGTAATGATGCAAGTTCTTCATGTAGTACTATCATAATATCCTGTACATCCCTTGAGGATACATGGCGGCAGGAATTTGATTGTGATGATGATGAGATATGAGAGTTCCGAGAAAAATTAGAGGAGTGAACTGATAGCATAAATGGCACAATCATGTCAAAAATAAAGACATTAGGAAGCAACTTAACATTGTTAACATTCAAGGATGTGTATTAGCAGAACTAATCTACGGTGGTATTGGTCACTTAAACTGAATGGGAGAAGAAGGATTAGCTAAACAGGTATTTGATACCAAGAGGGCAAGAAAAGACCTAGAGGAAGACCAAGGCCTAGGTGAATTGATTCAGTCCAAAGTGCCTTAGAAGAATGAAGTGTTAGAAATGATAATATTGGAGTGCTCACAAGTAAGAGACTAAATCTGGAGGGAAATTGTTGATAGAAGATTAATAATAACACAAACTTAATCATGTCGTGCTGTCATAGTAGCCTGAATACCCCTTGAGGATACATATCAGGAAAATGATAATGATTAAATTCAGAATTTCTGAAGCAACTATTTATTGTTATCACCAAACTTTCATGACATCAAAAGACTTAACATGGGAGGTCTTAACAATTTAATGCAATGCTCATCAACTAATACATTAAACTTGTTTACTATTTCTGCATTCTCTGGCAATGCATTCTACCTACTGACCACTCTCTGAGAGGGAAAAATAACCGCTTTTCAGTTATACAATTTCCCAGAATAGTCTTTTGCTTCTTCCCTATTTCCCTCCACTCTATAAAAAAAAAAATCATTTCTGCATTAATTTGATAAAAATTAATCACTAACTTATGTTTCAATCATATCATTACACGGTCTCTTTCAATTCACAAAGCTCTGCAGATCATTTCATTAATCAGTCCTCATAACAAACAACATTCAGAGACCTGAAACTACCACAGTCACTATTCCCTGGACCCTTTTCAAAATCTTAATCAATGCGAAAATCAGATGACCAAATCCGTGTGCAATAGTCTCAATGCAGCCTAATCAAAACTAGGTACCATGTATAGCAAGATCATAACTTCTTGTAGATAAACTTATATGTCGGTTACACATGACTAAATTTTTCAGGAAATGACAATGTATACTAAAATATTCATTAAAAAAATTGCCAATGTTACATTGCCATCTTCTGGGAACATAAAACTATGATATGTGCACGCAGGCACTAACAATGAGCAAATGAGGCTGAAGAAAGCAAATGAAGTTGGTCCTAGAGTCCTAAAGGTGCCCCCTAGCAGGCTAAATTGGGTTGTCTTGGCTGTTGGGCTGATGTTCTTAGGATGCAAGTTTCCCAAATTTGTTGAGGTTTGGGAAGTTTTTTTAGAGCTGAGACTGATTCCAGGAATAATCTTTCATATTTATATTTGCTGTGGTGTAGTAAAGTGGCTTTCTTCCAGCATATTCTGTGGTGGGTATCTAGTGCATGGTCAGCAAGTCCTGGGTAATGGTGAAACCGGACGTAGTCTTTGTGTTCAGATATCCTGATATTAGCTGTCCTGCCCCTTTGCCCATAGTAGGACAGTTTACAACTGCAAGGGACCTGGTATACTCCAGGTAGGTCTAGGGAAAGTGGCTGGTCTTTGATGGAGAGGATAATGGATGCCATATAAGAAATTGGCATCCCTTATCCACTCCACTAAAGCTCTAAAAAACTTCCCAAACCTCAACAAATTTGGGTGCATGAGACTACCCCAAATTTGGGAAGCTTGCATCCTAAGACCATCAGCCCAACAGCCAAGACAACCCAATTTAGCCCACTGAAGGCACCTTTAGGACTCTAGGACTAACTTCGGTTGCCTTCTTCAGCCTCATTTGCTTGTTGTTAGTGCCTGCATGCACATATAGTTTTATATTCCCAGAAGATGACAATGTAACACTGCCGAAATATAGGAAGGTTTTTTAATTAAATTAAAAAACCTTCCTTTTTTTAATTAATATTTTAGTATGCGTTGTCATTTCCTGAAAAATTTAAAGTCAAGATCATAACTTCTATTTCTATATGTAAATGTCTTCATTATCACTGCTGCGTTGTCTTCATAATTCTCACAGCATAAGCACTAAATTTCAGGTCCTTGTCTAATCATTCCCAAGTCCCTTATTTCCTTCATTATGTCCAAAAAAATTCTACCAATACACAGAACCTCTCCAAGAATGAACTGCATATCTATTTACATATCCAGCTTATCCTAGTCACAGCATCAGCTTCACTCTTCATCTCTCTCTCTCTGTCCAACTCATTTTCAAACAGGTGAATATCCCCATTTAAACTTCTCTCACTATCATTAACTCTCATCCAACCCACTAATCTACTATTCATCTCTACTTATTAGAGGCCTAAAATAACTTGAAAAAGTTCAGTGTTTGGTTTCCACAAGCAGGCATCCCTATTATCTACCAACGTAATGGGGTACTATCACAGGCTAACAGCCTTTTTTATGTGTGTGTGGGGGGGAGGGGAGGAATCAACATAAAAAAACAACAACGACATAATTTATCATTTATGATAAATTATGTCATTAAAATCTGTAAATGATCTCTGCAAAATTCAGATATTAATGTATATGCATACCTTCCCCTGCCTCCTTGTTCAATACATTGATCACCCTGTCGTAATAGGTAAGTAAATTACAAAAAGCGTAACATTCTCTAAACAAACCCTTGTGCACCTTTATTTGAGAATTCTTCTATTATCAATCACCTCCTCTATATTAGCACTTAGCAACTGAGGTATCAAACTGGAGACTAACCTGCACTTTGAAACCCCAGTCTTGATACAGTCTGTCTATTCTATCTGTCTCTCTCCTCCTTTTGTGCAGCAAAACAATATTACCTTTCTTCCACTTTTATGGAAACTCTTTTGGCAAAGCCCTCGTTAAGTATATCAAGGGTACCATTAATTCCCTGTAACATTACCTTAAAACACAAGAAAATAAGTCACATATTAATTCTTTGAATAACTGATACTAACTCAGTAGCATTCACTCCACCACCACACCACATTTTCAATTAGATTTTGTATGACGATTTGTAAATACTAGTGATCATTGATAAATTTACATTTTTCACTAATTACATGAGTTAAATTAACTTTATTATTTTATATTGATCCCATACATAAGAGGACAAAGAACCTATAAGCACATCAGTGCCATGCATGGAGTGCAGATGAGGAGAAAGAAGTTTACTGATATTTTTTTTTGAAGAGTTTCAGGTTGTAGTTGTTTGGGAATACAGAGCTTCATGAGGAAGGCTGTTCTTCCAGAGGACGGAGGTACGTGAAATAAAAAAGAATGAGGAGAAGCATGTTAATTGTCTTTTTCTGTGCACTGTATCATTCCTCTACTTTCTGCTGCTCTTGTTTTAACATACCCAACAAAAAGTGAAGGAATAATGGTTGCCAGCTGAGTAGAGCAGTTGGCCATGGAAGTACCTGCAGAAACAAATAGACACAATGCTGAAACATTGCATCTGTGCAATAAAGGTAAAAGTGAGTATGTAAGGGAGGGATCACCTATAAGCATCAAGAATTTTTAGAGAGGTTTTAAGCACACCATTCCATAAATGCGAGCAGTATTCTAAGGATGGTAGATTTATGATTTGTGTAGAGTTAGTAGCTGGGTGGGTGTAAAACAACATTTGGAGCAGAAGAGAATGCCTAGTTTTTTGGTTGCTGAGGAAGCTATTGATTTGATGTGTTTATGCCAGAAGAGGCTGGAAATAAATGTTAGTCCTAGCAGAAAGATCTGAACCTGTCTGATGATTTGAATATGACTTAGGGTAAAGGTTGATCAGCTGAGATCCTTTTGTGAGAAAAAAGACAAGATTGCATTTTGTGGCACTGAAGGCAATTAGATTGTCATTGCCTCATTGAAGATCAGTGTTTAAGGCACTAGTTAAAGATAATCTGGAAGCTTGGGATATCTGATCACTGCAAGTTTTATCAAATGAATAGGACAAATGAGGAACTATCACCAGCAAAACTGTGGATAGGATTAGTGGTGACTGAAAGCAGGCAATTTGTGTATAGTAAAAAGAGGGTAGGTGATAGCACAGAGCCCTAAGGCATTCCTGCATTGGCAGCAAAGCTTGAACTGGTTTTTATCCTATCCCTCAGCTGCATTGGTTGACTTTATGTTGAATCAGGGCTTTCAAAGTGGACAAGAATTTTTTAGTAAAATGGGGAATGAAAGCCTTCATTGCCAGTGAGGTTAATTTCTTCAATGCACTCAGAGCAGGAATTTGGGTCAGAGGAACAGAAGCAATAGTCAGACCATGGAAAGGCAAATCAAAATTCCAGAGGTCATCTCACTTGTATCTGAGTACATTTATTATTACATTAACATTCTTTTCTGCCAGGGAAGATTACCTATCTAGCACTTCCATAAACCACCTATCTCAAGTCCACATATATATTCTTTTCATACAAACGTATTTATATGGCTGGAAACTAACCAGGTAATTACTTAATGGCCACATTTCCAATGGGAGGCACATTCCACACCTCATTCATGGATCTTCTTCTTCTTCTCCCTTCCATCATCTATGTGGATGATGATGAGGCCAAATGAACTCTTTCCACTTCTGCCTGTCCCTGGAGAGTCCAAACGATTCTGTTCAGTTTGGTGTAACTTGTTGTGATTTAGTTTTCCAGGTCCTCTTTTATTTTGTCTATCCATCTAATTCTGGGCCGTCCTTTGGATCTTTTACCTTCCATCGTTGTATTCAGGCTTTAGTTGGTAATCTTTCTGTTCCTATTTTGGTCACATGATAAAAACCATCACAGTCTTCTTTCTTTTGTATGAATCCCACTTTTGTATGAATTTTGGCTATTATTGTTATTTCTTGTTTTAGTCGTTTCCTTATGTCTTTGTTTCTTAGTCTATCCAGCAGAGATACTGCAAGTAATCTTCTCAGCCAACCCATTTCAGTAGTTAATAATTTTTTCTCTTCAGCCTTTTTGAGATTCCAGCATTCACTTCCATTGAGGAGTATTGGGAGGACCATTGTCTCATAGATTCTTACTTTTGTTACTTGCTTGATATCTCATGACTTCCATATTTTATTAAGTCGTCCAAAAGTTTGGGATGCTTGACTCTTTCGTCTGTTTATATCTTTTGTAATTTCACCATTGTACTCAATTACTCCTCCGAGGTAGGCTAAGCTTTCTACCTGCTCTAGATTCTTACTATCAATTTCAATTTTCAGAGTGGTGTTTCTTTTTCCTATTTGCATAGATTTTGTATTGTCTATATTTATGTTTAATCCAAATTTTATACATTCTTCCTTTATTTTATCAGAAATTCATTGTAGATCTTTTTCCGTACTTGCAAGTAATGCAATGGTCGTCTGCAAATTTTAAATTTGTTATAGTTTTCCCATATATTTTGATTCTGGAGTCTTCTTTGTTTAAGCCCTTACCGGTTGCTTCTTCCAGTGTAAGACTGAACAGGTCTGGTGAAAGACTGCATCCCTGCCTTACTCCGCTCTCTGTATGAAACCAGTTGGTTAAGATGTCCTCCACTCAATACTGCACTTTCAGGTTTCTCATATAGATTCTTTATTATTCATCATCATCATCATCATCAAATTCCTGCCATGTACCCTCAAGGGGTGTACAGGATATGATAGTACTACATGAAAAAAAAAATTACATCATTATTAATTTCCTATCTACAATTTTCCTCCAAATCAGCCTGTTACTTGTCATCACTCCAACATTATCAGATCTTATATTTCTATCGTCTAAGGCACTTTGTACCGTATCAATCCACCTATATCTTGGTCTTCCTCTGGGTCGTTTTGCTGCCAACCTGGCAGAGAACACTTGTTTTGCTAATCTTTCCTCGCCCATTCTGTTTAAGTGACCATACCACCTGAGATTAGCTCTGCTAACGCATTCCTGGATGCTGACAATGCCAAGTTCTTTCCTAATATCCTCGTTTTTAATATGATACTGCCATTGATGCCATCTGTTCACGCCTCTAATCTTTCTCAGGACTCTCATATCTGCGGTCTCTAGTCTTTGGTCAAGTGTTTCACTTCTGACCCAGCTGTCGGATCCATAAGTTAAAACTGGTTTGAACACCGTCTTGTATACAGCTAATTTAGTGTTCCGACTAATTTCTCTCTTATTCCATATGAATTGTTCAATTGACTTCCTACCATACCAGCTTTGCTGATTCTGTTGTCCATTTCCATATTTAATTTACCATCTTCACTAAAAATCGTGCCTAAGTAGCTGAAATGTTTTACTTGTTCCACAGGTTCTCCATTCACAACACAGTTGACATTTTCAATGATTCTGCCTATTTTCATTGTCTTTGTCTTTTTATTGCTGACCTTCATACCATATCTATTACAACAGCTGTTCAATTTAGTCAGAGAATCTTGCAGACTTGTAGCGGATTTATTTAGAAGTATAACATCATCTGCATAAAGCAAAGAGCTGACATTAACATCTCCATTGATATCATGTTTAATACCACTTTCCTTCATAATGTGATCCATATGGATAATGAATAACAGAGGGGACAATGTACATCCTTGTCTCACACCAGATTTAACATTAAACCACCTTCCTGTACTTCCTTCTATTCTAACTGCTGACTTACAACTCAAATAAAGACTAGGCATTGCTTGATATAATGCCCCATTGACACCATATAACTGCAGCGTATTGAATAGCTTCTCTCTTGGCACCTTGTCATATGCCTTTTCCAGATCGACAAAACTTAAATACAGATCTTTGTTATATTCCCATGCTTTCTCGACTATTTGTCGTAAAGTGAAGATCTGATCCTGACAGCCTCTATTTGGCCTGAATCCAGCTTGTTCTTCACCAAGCTTTTCTTCCACAATTCTTCTCAACCGTTTCTCAAGTATACTTGCATAGATCTTGCCAGGAACACTCAGTAGGGAAATACCTCTGTAATTCTCACATTCAGTTTTATTTCCCTTTTTATATATGGGTACTATGAGAGCTCTACTCCAATCATCGGGAATTCGTCCCTCTGTCCAGGCTTTCTGAACTATGCAGTGCAGCCACTGTAAGACTCTTATACCACCATACTTCAGCATTTCTGGTCGAATATCATCTACTCCTGCTGCCTTTCCACATTTCAAGCCTTTGATGGCTTTTTCTACTTCAAGTATGGATATGTATTCCTGACTGCATGCCTGGTCAATGTCTTTTACCACTGTGCTGACATCACTGCTTGTTTCATTTAGCAGTTTTTCAAAGTAATTACTCCATACTTCAAGGATATCTTTTTCTCCCGTTTTCATGTCACCTTTATCATCTCTAATTCCTTTTATAGCACTCTTTCCTCCATTCTTAAGCTTCTTCAACAACCTCCAGAATATTTTGCCACCTTCTTGATATTTATTTTCTATATTCTTGCCAAAGTCCTCCCATGACTTTTGTTTAGCTAGTTTTACACAGTGTTTAGCATTCTTGCATTTGTCTCTATATTCTCTAAGAGCACAAGCTGACTTATTTGACAGGAACTTTTGGTATGCTTTCTTCTTTTCCTTCACTGCCTCTTTAACTTCCTGTGTCCACCAGGGAGTTCTGATTTTTTTATCCTTATAGACAACTTCACCACATGCCTCTCTGGCTGAATCAATCAATGTTTTCTTCAGAGTTTGCCACTGAATCTCCAAGGTTTGATTCCTGTTCTCAAACTCTTTCATTTTTTCTTCAATAATCTTTGTGTATTTTAGTCTACAGCTCACATCTGAGAGCTTCTCAACTTTTATTCGCTTTAAAACTTTCTTACACGTTATTCTTTTCAATATGAAATTCAATTTTATCCTGCTCAAGACTAAATAGTGATCACTTCCAATTTCAAATCCTCTGTACACTCTGGTGTCCTGCACCAGGGAGAAAACATCACTATCAACAATAATATAGTCAATGAGACTTTTCTTATTCCTTGCCTCTTCTCTCCATGTGAATTTGTGCACATTTTTATGTTGGAACATGGTGTTAGTAATAACCAGTCCATGTCCTGAGCAGAAATCCAACAGATATTTTCCATTATTATTAGCTTTGCACTTTTCTCCAAATTTTCCCAAAATATTTTTGTATGTCTCGCAATCATTTCCTACTCTGCTATTTAGATCCCCAACAAGGACCAACTTTTCATTTTTCATTGTGTCAGTTGCTTTTTCTAAAGCCTCAAAAAATTCCTCCACTTCTACCTTAGTGGAAACTTCTGTGGGACCATAGGCACAAATAAGTCTCATTGTCCAGTTCCCCATTCTCATATTTGTCCACATTACTCTACTTGAGACTGACTGCCATTCAAGAAGATTAGCCTCGTATTTTGTGTTGAATACTATGGTTACTCCTTAATTTCCTTGATTGTCATTGCCTGAATATAACATTTTGTATTTATTGCTCAGAAAGATCTCACCAGTTTTGGTCTTTTTTGTTTCAGTCACCCCTATTATGTCGATCTGGTACTTATCTAATTCCTCAGCTAGCTCCATTTCTTTGCCATTCAGGCTTCTTACGTTGATAGTACCGATCTTCAACTCTGGTGATGTTGAGTTGGGGTTTATTTTCAGATTTGTTCCAGTAGCTGACTTTTCGCTGTTCGCCCTGGTTCCCTGGCGAAAACAACGAGGGCCTTGTTTAACCGGGCGACGCCCCAGCCGGCATGAAATTTTGTCATGTTGTACCATCATTCTATATTTTGGTTTAACCAATAAGAATACAATTTGGTCGGCTAAATCCCAAATTGCCAGCCCATTCTCGTCCGTTCAGTATCCAAGTAGATACCCAACAGGGTGCACCACGAGAAGGTGAGGATTGGACATTAGGTCAGAAGCCCTGGTCGGTTCTCCGCATTCCTTTAAAGGCTATGTGGAGGTCTCCTCTCAGTTATACAGCTTTGACCCTTAAGCACCCCCTGTATGAAACCAGTTGGTTAAGATGTCCTCCACTCAATACTGCACTTTCAGGTTTCTCATATAGATTCTTTATTATTCTTATGGTTTTATTGGGAATTCCAAATTCTTTCATAGTTTATCATAGTTCTCTTCTACGGATTGAATCAAATGCCTGACGAAAGTCTATGAAATTTATATAGCAACTTTGGTTGTACTCTAGTGTCTTTTTTATTAGCTGTCTTAAGGTGAATAGTTGATCAATTCTGCTTCGTCCTGGTCTGAACCCTGCTTGTTCCTCTCCTAATGTTAGTTCTATATATAGCTTAATTTGTTTTTGGAGTACTTTCGTAATCTTACTTGGAATACTGAAGAGGCTAATGCCTCTGTAATTATTGCATTCTGGTTTATCTCCTTTTTTGTATATAGGAGTTAAAAATGATTTGATCCAATCAGTAGGCACTGCTTCGTTTTTGTAGATCCTTTCAAATAATGTTTTTAATGGTTCCAAAAGTTGTTCCTTTCCTGCTTTTAAGAATCCTGCATGTATTTGATAAATACCAGGTGCTTTCCTAGTTTTAAGTTTATCTATGCTGTGTGCTATTATTTCTTTGGTAAAAATATTTGTTTCCTCTTCCATTTCAGTGGTTGGAATAGTAATATCTTGAGAGCTGTTTTTATTAAATAAGTTTCTAAAGTATTCTTTCCATCTGGCCATTCATTTTGCTTTACTTTCAATTAGTTGTCCCTCTTTGTTTTTTTTGATCATTATCATTTTTGTTGTCTGTGTCTTGCTAATTTGGTCTATTTGTTTATATAATCCATGAAGGTTATTTTCTTTTGACAGAGTTTCTGCCATTTTGCATTTTTCTTCTAACCAGTTATTCTTGTCTTTTTAACCAGTTTTCTAATTTCTCTGGCTAATCTATTATATTCATTTCTGTTATAGTTCTGTTTTAATTTCATGCTTTTTCTTTGATCGCTTAACCTTTTTACTTCATTCGAGATCCAATCCTTTTTGCTTCCTCTTTCTGTGTAATCCATTGTATTTTCTGCTGATTTTAATATTATTTCCTTTAATTTGCACCAATGTTCTTCGATGTTTATATTCTGTTTTGGTAGTTCCTTCAGCTTTTTATCTAGTTCTAGTTGATATTTTCTTAGAATGTTGTTGTCTTATAGTTTTTTACATTCAGTCTCTTTTTGACTCTAAAAGTGCTTTCAGATTTTAATTTTATGCTTAAGTTTGCTAATACTAGGTTATGGTCTGATCCATAATCTGCAACAAAGGATCTGCAATTTAGGATACTTGATTTACATCTTTGGTTAACAATAATATAGTCTTATCATATTCTTGGTTTGTCTGTCTGATGATATCCATGTCCATATTTTGGGGGGTTTTGGTTGTTTAAAGAGAGTGTTGGATATTGTCAGTCTATTATTTGAGCAGAAGTTTAGCAGTCTTTTGCCATGTTCATTGCATTCTCCATACTCTGATTACTCTTGGCCAGGCATCCCAGTCTTTGCCTACTTTTGCATTTAAGTCCCCCATTATAATTAGGAGATGTCTGCTATACTGCTTTTTGCAAATCTGTATAGAACTCCTCAATGTCTTCTTCTGATGATGTTGAAGTAGATGAGTATACTTGAATAATAGTAAGTGATCCAATTGATGTTTTAAATCTTGCTTTACCCTAGGTGAGATATCAACAATTCATCTGGTATAATCAATGGTCCTTCTGTAAAAACTTGATGTTAAAAAAAATAATAAAATCTCCAGCACATAGATTTTTACTGTAGGAACACACCTTAAAAACCTTGTATATAATGTATCTATGTTTTGTATGTTTAAACTTTGTATAAAGATCAAAATAAGCCCAAAGGGAATTAACTCGCTCATTGTTTAAGAGCAGAAGTAGAATGTTTGAAACCAAGGGTAGTGTCTGTAAGTCGGCAGTTCCTTTAGAAACATACCGACGAGTCCTGTAGCAGGTGTCCTTCAAGATCAGTATTGAAAAGGGACGGCCTCCATCAGTCAGAAAGTCCCGTAGGCCACGTAGCCAGATTAAGGACATCATAGGGGAAGAATAGGATTTGTCGGCGAATGTTCGAGAACCGCCAGTCACGTGCTGTTGTACAGGGTTCTCGTAACTACGCACAAGACATGTATGAGGACATTTGGGGTCCAATAAACATAACCCAAAGTGCAAGGGTATTGAGAATATAAGGCTTGGAATTTTGTTGAGATGGGCTTCCTGTTTTCATCTTGTGTGATATGTCCACAGGAGGTCGAGAAGGAGAGGTGTCGATTAGTTCCGGAGGGGAGAGATGGGAGTCCGCCCACGAAGGGAGTCCGAAGCCAAGGATAAACTGGAGGTTACAGTCTAAGGGGAAATCTTGCCATATTGGTTCAAGCCTTGCCGCTCTGTTTGAGTACGTGCATGCCCACCAACCTACGCAGTTCCTCGCCGGTCAGTTCAAGACACCGGAGGAAACCTATCCAGTATCCCGATGGCTGACACAATCCCCCAATAGTGCCCTGTGACTCCTATCAAGGAAAAGAAGAAAACATGAAACGGAGAAGAACCCCTGAAGTCCCAGAAAAGAAAAGGAAAAGAAACAAGGAGGGAAGGCGTATGCAAGACAGTCAGAGACCCACGTGAGTCTGAATGTTAATTATTTTATGTTTGTGATTTAAGAGAATTCCCCTCAAGGAACTGCTGAACTATTTAATATAGAAAAATAGTGGTTTAAGATACATGAAATGCTCAGATTTGTGAAAAAATTATTGAGTTTAACGTGAGCGTAGTTAATTTCCCTAAGAAAGATTGGGCTAATTAAGATTTCCTTTGATTAATGTGTTTTAATTAATTGCTTATTATCACATCATAGAGCTGTTTTAATCAAAGGGAATGAAATATGCCAATGTGATTATCAGTCAATTAACTAAGTCTTTATGATGAGAATCTAAGAGTCAATGTGTGTGGTGCATGGTTGATGACTAATTACGACTGTTAATGCATACCTAGAAATTTCTTGTTCTGTGTGAATAATATTTAGTATTTGTGATATAGAATGCATTATCTGAGATTTTAATTAGAGAAAAAATAAGAGAGTTCACTAAGTAATGTGTGTTAATTTAATTGCTTATTATCACATCACGGAGCTGTTCTAATCAAAGGGAATGAAATATGCCAATGCGATTATCAGTCAATTAACTAAGTCTTTAAGATGAGAATCTAAGAGTCATAATGTGTGTGTGTGTGTAGTGCATGGTTGATAACTAATTACGATTGTTAATGCACACCTAGAAATTTCTTGTTCTGTGTGAATGATATTTAGTATTTGTGATATAGAATGCATTATCTGAGATTTTAATTAGAGAAAAAAAAATAAGAGAGTTCACTAAGTATTACATTTGAGTAATTATTCAAGATTAATGAATTTCTTGTATGAATGAAGTTTTGAATTCATGTATTGTATAGTAATTATTAGATCAGTAATTAAATTTTGTTTGTATATTAGTACATAATGGTTTGGTCTCATTTTCTTGTCTTTTGCAATGCACTGATTCAAAAAATAAACTTGGATCTGTAAAGTGGGAACATATTATTGGAATTCAGTTTAAGAGAGTTAGCATTTCAACTCAATTGTCAGCTTGCTTTTTGCATGATTTCCGAAAAATATATAAATACTGGAGTTAACTCACAACACATTTTGTCTAAGTATTACTTAGCACTTCTGAAGATATAATTGAGCCTTGGTTGAAGGAGGAAAACCTTCAACAATAAAAATCAATAAACAACAAGCAATTGGTTGAAATGTGGTCATGTGGATAACACATGTTCACTTCAAATCTGACAAAACAGTAAGGGAAGGTGGAAGCAATAAAACCATATTGTTTTTCACTTCACCCCTCTTTTATTACTTGTCATTCTGCCGCTACAAATTAAAAAAAAAACACTATTTTTTTGATGTATTCATTTTATTTTAATAATTTTTACTTACTTATTCAATTTTAATTTGTTTTGTTTGGATAATTAAAATATATAGATTTATTTGGTTAATTTAAGCCTGTGGACCACCTGTCCCATCGTCGCAGACCATAGGTGGTCCGTGGACCATAGGTTGAGAAACACTGCTATAGGATTCTCTCACCTTATATGACCCCTAATTCATAAGCATTTTTGAAATAGAAGACATGACACAACATAAATAAAAAATGAATTTTAATTAGGAAAAGTATTTTGGAAAATTTTCTAGTGTTTTTTAACTTTTTCTTTTTTGGGGGGACCAGGGCCCCTTGGCCCTCTCCCTGGGTGCGCCACTGTCTCTCTCTCCTGTTCTTAAATATTTCCTCTTACTACCTCAGAGCTCTCATTCAACCATTAATTTACTCTCCAAATGGCTCACAACAAACCCATTCATGCAATTCATCACTCTTGTATGACTCCATCCATTCCTCTAAATAAACCCTACATACAAACTGTACTCCATTCTATTCATGCAGTTCTACCAACATACCATTCATCTTCTCTGTCTACAATTTTGTGACTGTCATACTTGAACAGCACATATCCAAGCTTTCTCTTTGCACTATTATCTTTCACTCTCAGCAATAATCTTCCGATATTCACCCTAACATTCTACCCCCCCCCCAAAAAAAAAAAAAAAAAAACCTTTGTTCCTACAACTACCATTAACTCACCTACTCAGGCACTTCTCATATTCAGAGTGGCACATTGCTCCACAGTGACACTCTGATCATTCATTATCTTTTTCTCCTAGCTCTCACTTGATTCTTTGAACTCTTCCATTTCTTTTCACTATTTTTTTTTTTATGTGGTTCCCAATCATAAAAGGTTTTATGTCTATAGTACATTAATACCCTGAATGAAATATGGAATCCAAGCATGGAACTTTTTCAAACCAGATAATGAAATTCATCTCCCACCTAAAGACAATCACAACATCCATGCCCATAGCAGGATTAGAACCTGTGACCTGTTGGTTCAGACAATCAAGCTGACAATGATATTATTTTATGTCCTAACTTTAGTATCTGTGATTTTAATTCTTGGATATTTATAGAGAAGTGTAATAAATGATTCTAGTTAATTTCATGAACATTTAATTAATTGTTGAGAAATCATGGGAATTTAACAAGGATCTATATTTAAGTTTTGTAGATCTGAAAAAGACATATGACAAGGTGCCAAGAGAAAAGCTGTTCAAAATGCTACAAGTGTTATATGGTGTAAATGGGACATTATATCAAGCAATATTTAGCTGTCTTTACTACATCCTTATCTGGTTTCTAATTTTGTGAACTATTCACTTCCACAGAAAAGAGAGGATGGAATGCTGTTGATGATACAAAAGGAGTTGTATCCAAGCAAAGTAGAGATGTAAGAAGAAAATAGCAGCAGAGTTTTTGAGGCAGTATGATGTGAGGTAGATGTGGACAGAATGAAATACTTGGATACTACTATACACCTGGTAATGTGGAGAGCAGAAGAAATGAAGTGAATAAGCATATTAGGCCAGGAAAATAGGAAAAAGTGATCATTATGGGTGATTTTAATTATGATAATATGGATTGGGATGATGAGATAGTATCCAGAAGTAAAGAATTTGAATTTTTAAGGGCAACTACAATACCTTAGGCAGTATGTAACAGAGGACATGCAAAAAACAAGGGTCTTGGATTTAATCATCTCATTATAAATAAGATGTCAAATCTTCTGGCTGGCAACTGTGACTATGAAGGAGTTACTTGGGTGGTTGTTGTATGAGGACTCCTGTGAGGATATATCTAATTGCAAGCCTGGTAATTATGAAAAGTTCAGGAGGCAGCTTACAAGAACTATCCAGCAAAAGCAATGTCTAAATTTATTCCAAGGGTCTTATACGAAAGGATTAAACATACCATCTGGAGGAGGAAGGCATTATGGAGGCAGCATAAAATGAATGGTAATAATTAGTTGCATGAGGAGGACAAAGAACAAATAAGAAAGGTGGCTTGGTT
Organism: Typopeltis vanoorti; assembly: GCF_054136105.1. Classification (NCBI taxonomy): domain Eukaryota; kingdom Metazoa; phylum Arthropoda; class Arachnida; order Uropygi; family Thelyphonidae; genus Typopeltis; species Typopeltis vanoorti. The sequence continues at coordinate 109,549,312 of NC_143562.1, read as the reverse complement.
GGTATGGATAGTAAAAATGAAGTATGAGCAGCAGTTAGCTAATGGAGAAAAAAAAACTCGAGGGAGTTCTTTCGATATATATCACTGCAAATATATGATATATAACACAGCTGAGATATTAAATGAACAGTTCATAAAAGGTATTTCATCCTTGTGAATGCGACAACGAGCAGAATTTGAGTGCAGTGTAAGCAAGCAGGAGGCATGTGGGGGGAAACTGAGTAAATGACGTTAGTAAGGCTATGGTGATATATCTTGATGGACTTGATATATCACTGTGTGTTTTGAGGAGAATGTGCCTGGGAGATGACATTTGCCTTGACATATTTGTTTAACACGAGTCTTCTTACACTGGGCAAAGGAGTGGAAGGAAGGTAAGGCTGTACTACTTTATAAGGGAGGTGACAAGACTCAAGCCTCAAATTATATGCCAATCTATGTCTGGTGTTGTGGTAAGTGTTGGAGAGGTCAGTGAGGACTAAGATACAGAATTGGGGTGACAACAATGGCATTTTCTTTGATGGGCAGTATGGATTTGCTAAAGGAAGATCAGGTTTTAGTAATCTGGTTGACAGGTGCACTGAACAAGGGGAATGCATACATAGTGGTATATGTAGATTTTGAAAAGGCTTTTGATAAATTGTCACATGACAAACTGATAGTTAAACTGTAACAGACGAGGTTGGGTAATGTGTGGGATGAAGACTGGCTATATGATATGTATTAGCAAGTTGTGTATCAGAGATATTCAGCTGTTGTAGCTTTAGAAGAGGACTTTGCAAAGTGTAAAGTTTTAAAATTTGGAAAACAAAGATGGGATGCAGAGCATCCAACTGGTGGGGATATATTGGAGGAAATAAGAGATTGATAAGGACTAAAATTTAGAGTACACATTCCTAAAATTGTGAGGATAGCACAAATTCTGACAATGATGAAGAGGACACTGACTGTAAGGAGGTTGTGGCTTCATTGTATGAGGCCTTGAATAGACTACATATGGACTACTACTGTCCACAGTTCTAGTTTCAAACAGTTTGAAAATCACTTGGTTTTAAGGATGAAGAGATAATGGAAAGGATTTAGAGGCAATTGACTAAAGTGGCTTCTGATCTGTGAAGTGCTGAGCATGAGGAATGGTTGAAAAAATGCAATTTGCAGTGTCCAGTGAACAAGAACAGGAGGGATATGATAGAGACATAAGTTGGCAACATTGAAGAGATTTTTTCATAGAAGGGTAAGAACAGAGGCCATCCTTGGAAATAAGAAAACCGAAGTAATTATGTCATATAGAAGGTACAGTAATGTCTTCATTTCATTTCAGTTAATTTTAGTCTTAAATTTATTGTCAGCATACTCCCGATTATGTATTAAGTAGTAGCAAAAAAAAAAAAAAAAGGTAGACTATATAGGATGTTCCATTAAGGAAGGTGTGAGCAAGGGAGTGAGTGGTCAATGATTGAAATGCATTATCTGAGAGCACAATGACTGCAAAGAACATGAATGCATTAAAAGCACAATATGGTGAGCTGTGTGAGAGAGGGACTTAGTAATAATAAAATAACATGTTTTCTAAGATTAAAACTGACCAATTTTTTTTAGCAATCCTCATAATAAGACAAGATGAACATTAATTAAATTATTCTATTAAGTAGAGATGCAAATAACATCACATTTTTTGATATCATATAAAAAGGATAGATCATTTTTAAAAAAAGTTTTGTGCACCAAAACAAATATCTAAGAATTTAAAAGGTGACAATTAGTATTTCCACATACCAATAAAATTTTCAAAAGCGATGTGATAGAAGGATCATTTAAAATCTGCTCCAGCTTGAACATACAGTTTTCTATAAGATGATCTGTCCACATTCTAAAATGAAAATAATGAAATAATTTTAATAAATAATAATAAGCATTTACTAAAATAATTAAAATCAGTCCTCATTCTAATATTAAAATAATGAAATAAACAGATATAGATATTAAAAATTCTTTATATTGCTATTAGAATTATCTGAACCTCAGATTCATGTTATTCCTTTGAAGTACTTTTGATACTAATGTAAATATAACAAGCTTTGTTTAGTGGAGAGTCCTACAGAGCCTCCCTTTTTTGGCTACTACTTAATATATCATTAGGGTAACAAGAATTTCAAATATTTAAAAAAGAAAGGGGGTGTTCGGAAGCCTGATAACGACTTTACTTGCGTAATATAAGTAAATGAAAAATGACTTGCTTATATTACAAAAATGTACATTTATTTATATACATAAGTTAATTTTAGAGTGATGTTTTCTTAATAGAAGAAACAGAAGTAATTATGTCATATAGAAAATAGTAATGTCTTCATTTCATTTTAGTTAATTTTAGCCTTAATTTTTTCAGCAGCATATCCCAATTATGTATTAAGTAGTACATAATTAAAAAAATTAAAAAGTAAAAAATAAAAAAGGTAGGCTATATAGGATGTTCCATTAAATATCTCACACAAAGTCATCCCGTAGCTTAGTTGGTACAGATGAAGCCCTTTGGTAGGAAAGACCTGGGTTCAATATTCCTGTCCACAATGTGAGGAACCTTTATCTGGTCTCTTTCGACTAGAGGTGAGTTAGATGGTATTTTTCACACAAAAAAAACTCAGGTTTTTCATCTCTCAGAACAGGCAAATCGGCCTATGAACAAACACAGATCTACAGTCATAAAATACATACTTAATCCCTCACTAGGAGGGATCAACCTGTTCTATGAGACGGTTGAGGAATGGAGGAAACCCTATATGAATAAATAAAATAAATAAAAAAATGCAAAACTGTGTAGGAGTTTAATTCAGAATACTTGTAAATCTTTAGACTGCAATTAAAAATTTGAATGAAACCTATGTCCATAATCCACACATATCGACTCCAAATAAAAGAGGCTGATTATCTTTCTATTTCTAACTCATAAGTAAGGTATAGATTATACAAAAGTTACTTCTGGATTGCTTATGGCATTGTGGAAAAAACATGAGACGGAATCAAAAACACATGTAACACGAGTATTGCTACAAGGTCATATTTCTATGCTAAAGAAGCATAAAAATTTGACTTTGGCAGTACTATCACAGCCCAAAAACCAGCTGGCTTTAAGGTTTTTTTGTTTGCAAGGATTTTCGTGCATCATGTCTAATGTCACCATCAGAAAACAAAGACTCTGAATCAGTATAAGTTTTGTATAAAGCTGGGGAAAAGTCCATTAAAATAGATGAAATATTGTGAATGGCTTATAGGGATGATGCTCTGTTCAAGTACAAAGGTTTTGACTATGCAGCTTAAAGAGGTCAGAGAAGATGTAGCAAATACCCTTGAAGTGGAACTGAAAAATAATCTCCAATCCCAAATTAATGGAAAAGTGCACAGTGAATGAGGAATCAATAAGATCAATAATTACCATTAACTTAAAGAAAAATTTGCATGAAGTTTGTTCTAAACTGTTGCAAGATTAAGAAAACCTCAGATGACTGGTTGCTTGTAAAGATTTTGTTCAAACAAAATAGGAAAAAATAGGTGACGTGAACCTGATTTCTAAACAGTGTAATTACCAATAGCAAGAGGTGGTGCTTGTGCTTCTGGTTTGATTCTGTGAGCAAATTACAAAGTGCATAATGATAGTTACCTAGCTGACAAAGGTCAAGAAAAAAAAAAGGCAACTGCTTGCAGAAATTGTGTATCAAACTCATGCTGAGAACATTTTTCATTCACAAAGGGATAACCAAATCAGGAATTTGTCCTATACTCAGACAGTGAAATGTCTGTTGGTGAGAAACAAGCATATGTAACAAATATAGAAATGGCTGGTTTGCAGCTGTTGAATGATAATGAGCCTGCTCACACAGTCATCACTAGCTCTCAACTAGAATACAGTGCTCATCCACCCTCCTTACTCTCACTTGGCTCCAGCAGACTACTACTCTGTGATTCCCATGATGAAAGCGAGATTGAATGGATGATGATTTCATAGAAATTATGACATTCAGAAGAATGTGACAGAATAAAACCCACAGATGAGTTTTCCAAGACTTTCTTAAGCCCACAGCATGTGAATACTGACAAGGGTATTAATGCTCTTTGGGAATCATCCATATTTGGCTGAATTAATCTGATTATATTTTTTCTGCACTGTGTATGTAGGTACCAGTGCCAAAACTGAATTTTTTTTTTTTCATTAGTGTGAATCTTTTTTTTATGATTTTTTCTTATTTCTTGAAAAGAAAGAGAGATGCCATTGAACATGCCAATGGCAGATGTTTAAGAAAACTCAAGGTAGATGAGTTTTCCAAGTCTTTCAAAACATGTATGGACGCTGACAAGGGTAGTTGTTTCCTGTGGGAAACAACTACCCTTGACTGTATGAGGTGGGATATTTTATAGGATATCATGCAAGAATCAGGAATACTAAATCATCTAGTAACCCTCATAAAGAACTTATATCAACGAAATCAAACACCAGTAAGAATTGAAAACTCAGTGTCCCCTGCATTCCAATTTGAAAAAGGATCAAGACAAGGATGCATACTCTCACCATTACTATTCAACCTTTACAGCAAAACTATAATGAAACGATCTCTAGAAAAGTGGAATGGAGGCATTAAATTAGGTGGCCGAACAATCACTAATCTACGATATGCAGATGACACAGTGATAATAGCAACAAATGAACAGAAATTAAAATCCATCCTAAATCAATTAGATTGGGAAAGCTTAAGCCATGTAATAAATTTAGTTTAATCCTTTATCCAAGTGTGAGCAAACAAAGTTTGTGCCTGAAAATATCTTCAGGACTGAATATGGTGTTGTACTACCTTACCCCAGTAAGGTAGTACAACACCAGGCAACTCGTAGCAAAGGTAGACCAAGCTAACATCACTCCTATCCCAGTATTTCCCATAATGCAAAATACATCTCCTTGCAGATATGTATAATGTTATGCATTAAGGGATTGGCCACTACTCAGACTAGTTTCGACCTTTACTGAGGTCTCTTCAGTGGGAGCCAGGCCCAGTGGTGGAGATACCAGGCAGAAGCATTAGCGAGGTCACCTTTACCTATAGGAGTTGCCAAAAGGTGTGCCACCTTTTTTATTAAATTACTCTGGATTTAGAGAAAGATGTTGAAAGTTTATTTTTCACTTGGTTAGACTATAATAAATTTAGTTTAATCCTTTATCCAAGTGTGAGCAAACAAAGTTTGCACCTGAAAATATCTTCAGGACTGAATATGGTGTTGTACTACCTAACTGGGCATTAAGTTAGAATTGTATGAACTATTGGAAGAAATGTTTGATGTTAAATCAGGTGTGAGACAAGGGTGTACATTATCTCCACTGATATTTATAATCCATATGGATCACATTATGAAGGAAAGTGGTATTAAACCTGATATCAAAATTCAAGACATTAATCTTTATGCAATTGTTGAAAGTTTTTCATTTGCTTATAAATTAAATTAAAGACAATTAAGGAAATAAAGAAAATTAAGGCAACTGCAATTCATGTGAAGTCATTAGTCTCTACAAGCAGCTATGTTGTGAAAATACTTCGTGTGCAAAATTTCCCTACACTTAGATAAAAGATTAAACAAGTATATAATTTCTTGGTATCTTTAATGCATGTAGATAGCTTCCAGTATTGATAAAAAGTTTAATAAAATAAACAAATATAACCCTACAAGTTCCGTAAGTCATCAAACTTACACCAGGGGCACTAATAAAAGTTATACACACAAAAAAAAGACTAGATATAAATACAAATTAGATGTTATCAGAACTTCACAACTGGTAGATACACATAAGGAACCAGCACAGAAGCATTAAATTCTACAAAAAAATGGAATTAATCCTGGAAAAAAATTCCCCAGAAGGATATAATAATTTTATTAGGTGATTTCAATGTAAAAATTGGAAAAGAAGAAATTTATAAAAAAAAGAAATATTGGAAACCAAAGCCTTCGATGAAGAGACAAATTAATGGAGAAAGATTAATTAATCTGGCCACATCCAGAAATTTCATAATAAGCAGCACCATGTTCATGAGGAAGAATATACACAAACAAGCATGGAAATCTGTTGGTCGTACATTAAATCAAATAGACCACATCATAATAAATAAAAGGCATAGAAATTGCATTCTGAATATCCACCTCAGAGGAGCTGAGTGCGATAGTGACCATTTTCTAGTTGGTGCCACACTTAAGATTAAAATAAACAGTAAATATTTTTCAGCACATGCAAATCAACTGAGATACAGTATTAACAAACTAGATATAACAGAAGAGAGAGAGAGAGAAGAAAATATGAGTGTGAATTAAAACAGAAATTGAAAAATATACAACTGGAAGAGAATGAAAATATTGAAAACATCTGGAATCATATCAAGAATAGAATAAAAGTAGCAGCAGAAAACACAATTGGAATTCAAACTAAAATACAGCATAAAAATGGTTCAATGAAGAATGTGAATGGGCAGTAAAGAAACAGAAAAAAAGATAGAAGCACTTGGCTTAATAACCCAGCTGATATTCATGCCACTCTGAGGTAAAAAGAGAGCAGCAAGGAAGCCAATACAATAATAAGAAAAGATTTTTTTTTTTTTTTTTTTTTTTTTTTTGTGAACAGATTGAAGAAATCCAGAAATACTTTACATTAAATAATCCTAGAAAAAATTTCCATTAATCCCAAAACCAAAAAAGATCAAACATGTTTTCACATATGAAAACAACAGAAATCAACAATAGCAATGGACAAACACTAGACTCTAGAAATGAAACACAAAACAGGTGGAGAGAGTACTTTAACAAACTCTTAAATTGTGATGAGCCTACTGTGTCTTTCAAACAGAATATTTATCATACTTGTCACTCAGAAATAATTAAACTTTTCTTAGCTGAGGTAGAGGAAAGTATAAAGCTGCTCAAAAACAATAACACACCAGGTACTGATGGAATAGTGGTCAAACTCATTAAATATGGGGATACTGAATTAACCACTCATATACATAAGCTGGTAAATTTAATATGGGAAAAAGAAGACACCCAAAAAAGGGAAAGAATCGCTAATCGTTCCAGTTTATAAAAAGAGAAACAAATATGAATGTGAAAATTGCAAGGGAATATTGCCTACTATCAGCAGGCTACAAAATTTTATCTAATATTATACTAAAAAGTATCTTACCTTATGCTGAAGAAAATATTGATGAATATCAAGCAAGATTCTGAAGAAATAGCTCAACAGTTGACCAAATATTTACACTTAAAGAGATACTAGAGAAAAAAAAAAAAGGGGGGGGGGGAAGGGAAACAATCTGCAAGTTCATATTTTATTTGTAGACTTCAGAAAAACATATGATAGCATTCATAAAGAAGGACTTTGAGGATACATGAACTAGGAATACCTCATAAGGTAATTTGTCTAATCAAAATTTGCACCACTGACAGACGAAGCATAGTATTAGCAAATTCAATTAGGTCTGAACCTTTTGAAATATTAAGGCGGGATTGAGAAAAGGAGATGCCCTTTCACCCATCTTTTTAATTTAGCACTGGAAAAATGCATTCGAGAAACTGTAAAAGGTAACAAAAAGAATAGTAATATTAGGATATACAGATGTATGTGCCTTGTTGGAGAAAATGCTAAAGATATTAAAAAAACATTTAGAAAACTCAAAATTGCTGCTGAAAAACTAGGATTACAAATTAACAAGGATAAAACAATATTTAAATGCATGCAGAGTTCATAATCAAAGGGCAAATGGACATTTCACCATTGATAACCTGAAATTTAAAAGTGCCATCTCCTTCAGATATCTTGGAACATTGATTACTCAAGATAATAAAATAATACAGAAATAAAAGTTAGAAGGCATTTCACCAATAGATCTTATCATTCACTACATCATTTTGATTCACAGTGGCTTGATTTTTAATGAAAGCAGACCAAACACGATGTAGGATCAAGTCTCGATTTCTGTGCGGGGATCCTTAGCATTTCAGAGGCTTCCTTAAACTTTCTTGTAAAACAGTTATGATCAATATGATACATTTTTTGTTTGGTGCCAAACTCCCTGTGTTAGTTGTAATGGATGCCAAACCTGATTTATGCTGCTATGTTGGATCTGGTTTGCCCATTGGTCTTACTGCCCACCCAGCTAATTAATGTTGTGAATTGACATGGCTAAATAATGAACACGAATGGAAAAATTACTTAAGACATTTTTTAATTAATAGTGATGAGAAATCGAACCGGAGAGTCTCGATACTCATGAGACCAGCTCAATTTCTTGCATTGCAAGCCAATCTCGAGAGCTTTGGATATTCACTTTGTGAAATGAATTTTGCTGAATGTGAAAGGGGTTTCTCTGCATTAAAAAGGATAAAAACCTGTATGAAGAATCGCATCAGTCAGAACACTCTAAATAATCTGATGCTGATTTCACTGCAGGGACCAGATCCAACAAATTTTAATTACGAAAAAGCTGCTGACAACTAGGCTTCTAAGAAGAAGAGAAGAATTAATGTATAGCATTTTAAGCTGTGAGCATTACAAGGTTTTTCATTACTTAATGAGAAAATATGAAAAATCCCAGTCTTGTTTGTTATAATTACTATATAAAATATTATCCTTGTTTCAAGTAATTTCTAATAAAATTACTATTTTAATTTGTTATGAAAAAGGGTCTTTCTTAATTCATTCAAATTTTTGTACACCTGGCTAATGCTTCATTCCACCCGGCTGGTTAAAATTTCTGGGAAGAGCACTGTGCTGTCTTCTTTTTTTGATGTCTTTTATCTGTTCAGGCTATTGATCTTCCCTGACCTTCCCATCCAGCCCGCACAACAAATGCCACAAGAGAAACGAATCTCATAAATACTGTTTTTTTTCATGCAATGGAATGATCTGCCGGTTTTTTGTGGATGTAAAAAAAACCTGGAGATTTTATACAATGGTAAAAAAGTCACTTTAACATAGTTTGTTTTATACAGCTGTCTGAAGCAAAAGTGTCTGTATCCCTTGAAATGGATAAAATTGAGTATTGTGCGGTTATAAAATTCTTTGTAAAAGAAGGGTTAACGGCAAAAGAAATTCATTCGAAGTTCATAAAAGTTTATGGGCACTTTTATTCTTCGTTTTTGACAAATTTTGAGTTCAAACGTGGGCGTAACAGCTTGAAGATGATCCATGTGAAGGACGTCCAAAAACATGTAACGACACCAGAAATCATTGATCATGTGCACGATATGATATTGGACGAGTCAAAGTGCGTGAAATTGCTGAGACTATAGGCATTTCAAAAGAACATGTAGGATGTATTTTGCATGAAGAATTGCATGTGAAAAAGCTTTGAGCAAAATGAGTGCTGCACTTGCTCACAGCAGATCAAAAACACACTCGCATGAAAATCTGTGAACAGTGCTTGGAGCGTTTTAACAAGAATAAAACTGATTTTGTGCATCGATTTATTACTATGGATGAGACTTGGATTCACCATTACACACCAGAATCCAAACAGCAGTCAAAACAGTGGACAAAAGCCGGATTTTCAGCACCAAAGAAGACAAAGTCGGTTCCATCAGCAGGAAAGGTCATGGCATCAGTGTTTTGGGATGCTAAAGGCATTTCGTTTATTAATTATCTTCAAAAGGGTAAAACAATAACCAGAGAATATTATTCCGATCTTTTAACCAGACTAGATGAAAAATTTAGTGACAAATGACCCAATTTGCAGAAGAAAAAAAATCATCTTTCATCAGGACAATGCACCTGCCCACAAAGGTGTTTTGGCAATGGGAAAATTAAGGGATCTGCACTATGAATTGTTGGCGCTCCTCTAACTTCTATCTCTTCCCAAAACTGAAACTCTTCCTCGCTGGTCAGTGTTTTTCTTCGAATCAAGAGGTGATTGCAGCTGTAGAGGGGTATTTTGCAGATCTTACTGAGAACCACTACAGAGACGGGATAATGGTGCTGGAGTATCGCTGGAATAAATGTATTAGTCTTAAGGGAGATTATGTTGAAAAATAAAAATTATTTTGAAATTATAAATTCATTTTTTCATTGTTAGGCCGAGAACTTTTCAAATCACCCTCGTATATAGCAAGTATTAAGTAGATAACTGGATTGGGTAAAGGTGAAATGGATGAATAATGAAATCAAGCAAGATGAGTTGAAAAAGAATATATTACAGAGATGGTACAAGACACTTGGTGGCAATCAGATCCACGAAGAGTATGAAGTGCAGGCTAGGAAGGTAATAATCATAGTAAAGAAAAAAATTTTGCAGTACGAGAGGAGATTGGCTGGTCAGACCATGGTTAATTCAAGGGAATTCTTACACTATATGGCAAACGAGGAAAAATAATTATGGTAGGTTGACACTGGTGGACAGTTATGGCAACAGAGTGACTGTTACAAAGGATATAGTGGAATTACTGAATGAGCACTTCATCAGCATATATCATACTGGTGTAAGTATGATGAAAGTATGATGTAAGAGGAGAAAATAGTTCCACTGCATAAAGGAGGCTCCAAGACTGCTGTTGTAAATTACCGACCGATTAGCATATCAGGAATTGTTGTCAAGGTCTTGGAGAAATTAGTCAAGAGAAGAATACAGGACTGGATAGATGAAAATGGGATACTGTATGGGGGACAACATGGTTTTGTGAAGGGTAGATCATGCCTCAGTAACTTGCTCACGTTTTATAACACAGTGACGGCTGAACTGGATAAGGGTAATGGGTTTACAGTGATTCTACTGGACCTTGCCAAGGCCTTTGACAGGATACCACATGTTACTCTAATCAGTAAACTGGAGCAGATGGGGATGGATATAGGGTTGGTGAGATGGATAGGAGGGTGGTTGATGGAGAGATACCAGAGAGTGGTTTATTCAGGAGTGGAGTCCAAAAGACGGCTTGTGACTAGTGGTGTGCTGCAGGGTTCTGTTCTTGGACCACTACTTTTCAATTTGTTCATTAATGAAATAGGAAAGGATCTGAGAGGAAATGTTCACTTGTTTGCTGATGATGCAAAGTTGGGTAGAGCAATTGTGAGTGCACATAATGTCAAAATTTTGCAGGATGATTTGGATAATTTGGAGGACTGGGCTAGGGAAAATGGATGTCCGTTTAATGTGGCAAAGTGTAAGGTTATGCATTTTGGAGTGAAAAGATTAGCAGCAGTATATCACACTGGTGGAACCGTACTCCAGGAGACTGATGAGACCAGGGATTTGGGAGTGTTGGTGGATAGGAAGTTGAAGTTTAGGGGGCACACTGCAAAAGTGGCCAAAACAGCTCATCAAATCACTTGGTTATAAAAGGGAAGATAAATGGAAGAAGAGGACAAGGAAGATGAAGAAAATCTTGGCTGGCAGATATCAGACAGTGGACTGGTATGAACTCTTAGAGACTGCTCAGAATAGCTGAGAATCGCTCAAAATTTGCCAAGGTGGTCGCCGACCTCCGATAGGAGATGGCACTCAAAGAAGACTGCAAAAGTGGCCAAAACAGCTCATCAAATCACTTGGTTGCTGAAACAACGGACAAATCAGTGGAAGAGGATTTGTATCCCAACAGTGAAATGTGCGGAAGAATCTTCAGAGGAGCAGAACTCTATAAATAACCCGGGCTCAGCTGGCTCCGGCTGTCAGTACCCGGTTAGGGCCCCTACCTAGGGTTACAAGGAAAAATAAAGGATTCAATCCTCTGACAAAGGGAAGCAGCTTTGTCAGTACTGACACAAGGTTGAAGTCTCATGATGACGGTAAAGCTTGTGATTAGAAAATTGCAGATGGCAATACAGTTTATTGTGTACGTCTGTAATACTGCAGAGCAGAAAGCAAATGGAGAAACTACTGCTCTATTCTCTCTCCAGACTAACCACCATGGCGAGCAAATCTACACAAATGGCCCCGAGTTACCGGTCCCTTAAATGGGACAGGGGTGCGAAGAATCCCCAGGCTCAACATGGTGCGCTCAGTAAAACTAGGAACCTGGAATGTCAGAACCTTGTATGAAGCAGGTAAGCTAAGAAATGCTATCCAAGAAATGAAAAGACTTGAAATTGGAATTTTAGGAATGAGTGAAGTTAGGTGGCCAGAATCAGGCAAAACTCAAGTCAATGACATGACAATGTATCATTCTGGAAGTTGTGAAAACAACCATCAAAACGGAGTTGGAATAATAATAAACAAAGATATCAATAAGTCACTGTTGAGCTTCATCCCTTACTCAGATAGGATGATGTTATTAAAACTGAAAGGACAACCACTAGATGTTAATCTTATACAAGTCTATGCCCCTACTGCTGACAAGAGTGATACCGAGATTGAAGAATTTTATGATCAATTAAAAGAACTAATAAAAAACACAAAAAAGCATGATATTAACATAGTCATGGGTGATTTCAATGCTAAAGTTGGGAAAGGTAGAAGTGGAGATGTAGTTGGCAAACATGGACTGGGCACAAGAAATGAGAGAGGTGACCGTCTTTTTCAATTCGGCCAGGAAGAGGAGCTAATAATCACAAACACATGGTTTAAGCTACCACCTCGAAGATTGTATACTTGGCAATCACCACAGAATAATAATGGGAATATAGTCAGAAACCAAATTGATTACTTACTAATTAATCAACAATTTCGAAGTTCTATAAAGAGTACAAAAACCTATCCTAGTGCAGATATTGCTTCTGATCATAACCTACTGGTGGCAGAGTTACAACTTAGACTGAAAGCTATGCTTAAGAAACATCAACAAAAAAGGTTTGATTTGGGAAAATTAAAAAACACAGAGATAAGAAGCAAATTGAGTCAAGATCTGAATCAAGAGCTAGCACTTATCAAGAATGATGACATCATGAGGGTTGATGAATCGTGGGACAAATTGAAATCTGTCTTCATAGAGAAATGTACCAATACCTTATGTCCTAATAGAGCAGTAAAAAAGAAAGACTGGATGACTGATGAAATTCTTTCTCTCATGGATCAACGCAGATCATATAAAAATCATAATCCAACAAAATACACAAAGGTTCAGAAAATTATTAAACACAAGATCAAAAAAGCAAAAGAAATCTGGATGAATGAAAAATGTAAAGAAATAGAAATTCTACAGGAAAAACATGACAATTTTAATCTACACAAAAAGATGAAAGAGACCACAGGTATATATAAGAAAAAACAATTCTCTATCCTTCGAAACAAAAAGGGAGAAATTATATCCAAAAAGGATGACAAAATACAAGAATGGGTGAAATATATAGACGAACTCTTTACTGATAACAGACAGAATCCAGAAAATACTTATGAACATATGGAAGGTCCATGCATTCTAAAATCAGAGTTAGAATGTGCATTAAACTCAGCTAAAAATGGTAAAGCCCTAGGACCAGATAGAATACCAGCAGAAATAGTAAAGTTATTAGAAGGTGACAATATTAACATATTAGTAAAGCTATTTAATAAGATCTACGATACAGGCATAATCCCTCAAGACTGGTTGCAGTCGACCTTCATCATGCTACCTAAAAAAGTAAATGCGAAAACTTGTAATGACTATAGAATGATCAGCCTAATGAGTCACATTCTCAAAATGTTTCTGAAAATAATTCAAAAAAGAATATACAGAAAATGTGAAGACACCATCAGTGATACCCAATTCGACTTTAGAAACGGCTTGGGAACAAGAGAGGCCCTTTTCTGTTCTCAGATCTTATTTCAAAAATGTATTGACCAAAACAAGGTAATATTCGTTTGCTTCATCGACTTCAAGAAAGCATTTGACAAAGTCCAACATGCTAAAATGATTGTACTATTAAAAATAATTGGATTAGATGGTAAAGACATCAGGATCATTGAAAACTTATATTGGAACCAAAAGGCATCTGTTCAAGTTGATGACATTATTACAGACTCCATTAACATCAAACGAGGAGTAAGGCAAGGATGTGTGCTGTCACCTCTTCTTTTTAACATCTACTCAGAAGCCATATTTCAAAAAGTCTTGGAAGGAAGAAAGGAAGGGATCAGTGTAAATGGTGAAACCATCAGTAACATCCGATATGCTGATGATACAGCTCTTCTGGCTGACAATATTCAGGATCTTCAAAATCTTTTGGAACTAATAAATGCAGAGAGTGAAAAAATGGGATTAAAAATAAATATCACCAAAACTAAATTCATGGTCATAAGTAAGAAACCAATTCTTAATTTAGCACTTTCTTTAAATAGGAAACAAATAGAAAGAGTGGCAAAGTTTAAATATCTTGGGTGCTGGTTAAATGAAGATTGCAACCCAGAAATGGAAATAAAAGTTAGAATTGAAATGGCAAGAAAAAATTTTCTCTTGATGAAATCAACACTGTGTAACCGCAGTTTAAACTTAGAGCTTAAAGTACGCATGGTTAAATGCTATGTATGGTCTGTACTGCTGTACGGTGCAGAAACTTGGACCTTGAAGACAACATCAATAAAAAGACTTGAAGCCTTTGAGATGTGGTTATACAGACGAATGTTAAAAATCCCATGGACAGCAAAAACATCCAATCAGGAAGTACTGGAACAAATGGGGAAATCACGTGAGCTTTTAGATACCATAAAAAGAAGGAAAACTGCATATCTTGGTCACCTACTTCGTAATGAAAAATATAAGATACTTCAATTGATTATAAAAGGGAAGATAAATGGAAGAAGAGGACAAGGAAGACGAAGAAAATCTTGGCTGGCAGATATCAGACAGTGGACTGGTATGAACTCTGAGAGACTGCTCAGAATAGCTGAGAATCACTCAAAATTTGCCAAGGTGGTCACTGATCTCCGATAGGAGATAGCACTCAAAGAAGACTGCAAAAGTGGCCAAAACAGCTCATCAAATCACTTGGTTGCTGAAAAATACTTTAACAAGCAGAGACAAACAAGTTAATGTTCCTCTATATCGAGCCTTAATAAGACCCCATCAAGACTACTGTGCCCAGATATGGGTGCCAGGGTTTCTTCTTGATGGGGAGGAGGTGGAGAGGATCCAGAGATGAGTGACTAAGATGATGGCAGGTCTGCGGAATGAACCTTTTGAGAACAAGTTGAAGATTTGTGGGTTGCAAAAATTGGTGATAGGCAGAAAAGGGGTGATATGATTGAAACATTCAAATTACTGAAGGGTTTCTATAGGATTAATCCAGATGATATTTTTGAGAATAGGATTGGTGGTGGGAGGACTAGGGGCCATACATGGAAGCTGGGCAAGAGTGTGGTTAGCAGGGGTGTTAGAACTAGGTTTTTTACTTGGATAGTGGTGAATGAGTGGAATAAGCTGCCAGAGTTTGTTGTGGGTGCTATGACCATGAATGAGTTCAAGGTGAGGTATGATAGATACTGTGTGAATGTCGAATAGTTGCTCTTGACATGATGTTGGGGCCTCCCTCGATGAGTCTGTCGACTCCTTAGAGTTGCCCGAGATGATAATAATAATAATAATGATATACGCTGATGAATGTAGGTTAGTATGTAGGTCTTTCAATATTCCAGTATCAAATGGAGAAACCATATCGGAGAAATGGTTTCTCCATTTGTCCGATACTACATGCTTGCATTTTAGGAAGATATCTCTAATAGATGAATCCAGCCAGACTAGATGATCAGTAGTAGAATGATATTTTCAGAAGCCAGATTGTTTTCTAGAAAAAAGGTTGTTTCTCTCTAAAAATCATGAAAGACTAGTGTTACTATTTTTTTTTCCTTTTTCTTTTTGCAGAATCTCACACAAGCAGCTGGTCAGAGTAATTGAGGATTTTTGGATCCTTCAATGGCTTAGGAAAGACAATAATAATTGTCTTTTGCCAGGTTTCTGGAAATATATTGCCACATTGCTGATGTTAATCTGGATTTGTTGGAAGGGGGGATATAGTTGCCAACAAATTTTACAACAGAAAATTCTGTTGTAGAATTTGTTTTTCTTAATTGCTATGCTTTTGGGCAAGGAACTTGGGGAGATAAGTTGTTGCTGATGTTTTAGTAAAATCTGCAGCCATTATGTTCTAGGATGGAGAACTGATGGACAGTGTATTTGCCTTTCATATTCTGGATTTTTCCCCATACTTCTTTTCTGTTGGTGGATCTAGTTATAGAAGATTTATATTGGATCCAGGATTTCTTCTGGGTCTGACAATGGATATATCTTTCTCAAGAACATTCGAAAGCCATCAGGTATTAGGTTCTTTGTTGTGAGGGTATCTCAAGAAAATGCCCCACTGCATTCTTCTGGGCTTCTTTAGCTGCTGTGCAATCATCAGTCTGCATTGGCTTAGGAAAATGTGACAACTGACTATTGTTTAAGGAATAGCAGTTGTGAATGCTTCTATATGCTCTGTTATATGAATGTTCACTGCATTACTGATGGGAGATGAACTGACCATTGCAGAATCAAATTCAGCTAATGAGGGATAGGTGGACCAGTCAGCTTGCTCAATCTTCCAACACGATACAGACAAATTGGCCATGAAAAAACACACAATTTACCAACAATAAATACTGGTGGTGGACAGTAGGCAGTTGTGTGATAATGAAGATGATGGTAGTGGTGTTCTGTGTAGTTGGTGGAGACAGAGAGTTATAGAGCGCTGTTGTAATAGAGTGCTGTTCCTCAATGAGTCTTTGGAGGTGTATAATAATGATAATATCTGTGATATAGTACATGGTTGCCCATGCAGAAATGTGGATATCACAGGAAAGTGACCACTCCCAAACAGGTCTTCATCAATTTTTCCACATAAACAATGAAAAACCAGAGGATGAGTAGATAGTTAAGTCATTGTCATGCCTGACGACAATCTTAAACATAGGAAGCAACATAGTCTTCCATATGCCTTTTGAACATTTACTCAATAACTCTTCCTCTCGTGTTTTTTTGGGCACTATCCCACAGAATGTTGCATCCTTTTAGATCCCCCATTAAAAGTATGGGGGAGGGGAGCATTAACTGTGATATGACATCACGAAGGTCATCTTGAGAAATATCTGCAGGAGGAGGAAAGTAGATAAAGCATACTGTTATATTTCTGACTGAAAGTCAGATAGCAACTGTTTCTATGCTGATGTAAATCTGGATTTGTTGGAAGGGGGGATATAGTTGCCAACAATGATGGTGACTCCTCTGTGGGCAGGTCCATCCTCTGTCCTGTCCTTACTAAGAGCCAGATCACTCATTTTCAGGTATATTTCCTGCAGGCTGAAGCATACTATTTTATAATTCTGAAAGAGAACCTTGATGTCATTATGCTTGGTCTGAATCCACACAGAATATTGGTGCAAATTAAAGGAAATAATATTAAATTTGGAAGAAAAAAACAATAGGTTACACAGAAAGAGGAAGTAACAAAGATTGGATCTCTTCTTCTTCTAATCTCTTGTGCTTTTAAGCATTGAGATTTTGCCAAAGAGATTTCCATGCCGTCCTGTCCAAGGCTTGTTGTTTTGCTTCTTTCCAGTTAATTCCCTTCTTTTCCAATTTTTCTTTAATTTCCTTTTGCCAACCTTCCCTGGGTCTGCCTATGTTTCTTTTTCCTATTTTCTGGCTTTCTTCCATTCGATTAAGATGCCCAAACCACCTCATTTGGGCTTGTGTTATGAACTGGTTAAGAGGTGCAACTTGAAGGCTGTCTCTTATAGTTTGATTTCTTATTTGGTCTAGTCTTGTTTTTGTGCCACTTTCCTAGTTTCCTGTTGTTAAACACCAAGACTTGCAACTGTATGTTAAATGTTGGTAGAAACACTGAACGGTATACTGCCATTTTGGTATTCTGGATGACTTCTTTCTTATCTAGAAGTGGGCCTTTCATTGCATAGAATAGCTTTGTTCCCCCAGTTATCCTGCTGTTAATTTCTGTGTCTAGTCTACCATCTTCTTGTATATATGATCTCAAGTATTTAAAGGAGTGGACTTGTTCCAGTTGATGGTTTTCTATTTTTATTATGTGTTTTGGTTGGTTTCTAGACATGATCATTGTTTTAGTTTTATTTATATTTATGGTCATATTCCTTTTATTTGTTTCTTCATACCAAATGTTGATGTCGTACTGCAGATCTTCAGCTGTATTTGCTAGAATCACTAAATCATCTGCAAAAGCCATGTGTGAAATCCTGGTTTCTTTCAGTTTCCTGTATCCTAGGTGGAATTTTTTTGTTTTTGTTTGGCATGCCTTTAAAATTTCATCCATAATTATGATGAAGAGAAGAGGGCTGAGGATACAGCCTTGTCTCACTCCTACATTTATTTCAAATTCTTTTGATCTATTATTACAGGTTCTAATATACTGCTCAATCTTTGGGACTAGGAGAAGAACAAGAAATTACATAATTTCTGTTACTTTTGTAGAGGCTTTATATGGCTGCTATTAAGTGATCTTGTATCTCGTTTTTCTTTAATGTTTTTCATATTAAGTGTCTGGGAACTCGGTCAAAGACCTTTTCAAAATCTATAAAACATGCATGTAGTTTTTTTCCATATTCCAATGTTTTCTCTGATATTTGTCTAAGACTGAAGATAAGATCCTGCATGCTTCTATTTTTTTGAAAGCCATATTGCATTTTGTCCAGTGTATCCTCTATTTGGTTCCTGAGCC
Organism: Typopeltis vanoorti; assembly: GCF_054136105.1. Taxonomy (NCBI): domain Eukaryota; kingdom Metazoa; phylum Arthropoda; class Arachnida; order Uropygi; family Thelyphonidae; genus Typopeltis; species Typopeltis vanoorti. Next base: position 109,530,663 of record NC_143562.1, on the reverse strand, counting down.
TCTCTTCTAAAATACGGGCATACCATTTTGCTGGAACGCTTACAAGCGAAATTCCTCTATGGTTTTCACATTTACAGTTGTCTCCTCTCTTAAATATAGGGATTATTATTGCTATTTCCCAGTCTTTGGGAATAATTTTCTTTTTTCCATGCAAAATTGAATAGATGTAAAAGAAATTTTATGGCTTTCATCGTTCCTAAATTCTTTACCATTTCTGGTGTTATTTGGTCATGACCTGCTGATTTGCCCAGTTTTATTTTATTTATTGCTGCTAACAGTTCATTTGCATGAATTTCCTCACTTTGATCTTCTGTTTTGCTTGCATATCTTGCTCTTAGGGGTTTCCATCTTTCCTAATGTCTTCGGAATTTGTGAGCAACTTTCTATCCTTATTTTTGATAAACTTTATGGGGCATTCTTTCTCTGACCTCATTCTGCTTAAAACATTATAGAAGAGTTTCTGGTTTCCTTTAAAATTTTGTTCTAAAGTATGTCCGAGTTCTTCCCAGCATTTTCTTTTCTCTTCTTTCACTAAGGTTTTAACTTTATTTCTTTGGTTGTTGTATGCTTCTCTATCAACCTATAGCTTTGATGTTATATATTTTTGTTGTTATATATTAGCGAATCTATTCGACTGCAAAAACAGAGGGTGAAAGAGATGATAATCGTGGCAGGAACGAATGATTTGAAAGAGGACAAAATGGAAATGATAGAGGATGTGAGGGAGTTGTTTGAGGTAGCAAAGGAGAAGAGTGAGAGAGTTAGGATGGTGAGTATCTTACCGTGGTATGACAGCGAAGTGTTTAGAAGGAGGGCCATAATTGCCAATGACTTTATGCGTGGGTTATGCATGGAGAGTGGTGTGGAATTTGTGGATGTGTGGAATGAGTTCGATGGGCAAAAGGACTTATATAAGATGGATGGGTTACATTTGAATGGAGTTGGTGTACGGAGACTTGAAAGAGTGTTGATGAATGATGTGGAAGTGGATGTACAGACTCAGGGAAACTAGATTTATTAAGAGGGGGGAGTAGATATGCAGACTTTAGGGGGGGCAGTTAAGTGTATGAATGAGTATATTATGCCCGGGTGAGTACGACGGACAACAAATCAGAATGGGATAGTTAGTATAAGGCATCAAAGTAGGGATGGGACAAATGGGCTTCTGCGATTCATGTACACTAATACCAGGAGTATTAGGAACAAGAAGGAAGAGTTTTTGGCCATGGTTGGCACTTCCAGGCCACAGGTTGTCGGTATTAGTGAAACATGGCTGACAGAAAATGATAAAGCTAGTGGGATTGAATGCGATGGGTATAGCGTGTTCAGGAGAGACAGGGTGAATAAAAAGGGGGGAGGAGTGTTATTGATGATAGCTGATGAGCTTCAGCCAAGGAGTACAGAAGTTGAACTGCAGGATGGGGAAAAAAGCACATTTGAGGCTGTTTGGTGTGAGATAGAATCTAGCAGAACAAAATATACAATTGGGTGCTGCTATAGACCGGGTGATGGAGTGGATGGTGGGGACAGTATGCATAAGCAAATAGAAGAAATGAGTGGAAGGAGGGTAATTATTATGGGTGATTTCAATTATGGTAACATTGACTGGAAAGAGGAGAGGGCACATGGGAGGAAGGAATTGGATTTTATGCAGTTATTAAGGGACAACTATCTACGGCAACATGTATTGGAAAATACCAGGGGGCAGAGAGTGCTGGACCTAGTAATTGCAACTGAGAATGTAGCTGTAACGAACATGACCACGTTGCCACCAATTGGTGAGAGTGACCATAAGGTCATGACTTGGGAGGTGGCTAAAGGAGTCGAATTTACAATTAAGACTGGGTACATGTGGAATTACCGGGCTGGTAAGTATGACAAGCTTAGGTGTGTGCTTGGCTCAATGCCATGGCATGTAAAACTGCAAGGGCTGGATGTTGATAGTGCATGGGAGGTGGTTAAGAACTGTTTGCAGGAGGCAATGGTTGAATGTATACCAAGAGTCCGAATAATAAATCAAGTAGGGGTTAAATGGATGAATAACACTATTAAGCTTGAGCTGCAAAAAAAGAAACAATTGTGGAGGGAATTTAAGGAGAAGGGTGACCATCAGGTGCAGAAACAGTATAAAGCTCAGGCCAGGATGGTAACAAGGGTGGTAAGAAAAGCAAAAGCAGATTACGAAAGGAAATTGGCCATGCAGGCTAAAGAGAATCCGAAACAGTTTTTTCAATATGTTGCAAGTAAAAGGAAAAATGCTCATGGTAGAATGATCTTAATAAATGCTGAGGGTAGGGAGGTAACCGAATCAGTCGATGTTGTGGAATTATTGAGCGAGCACTTTGCAAGAGTATATCACCCAGGTGGTGACTTTGCAGAAATGGAAGAACCAACAGCTTATACTGGAATTGTAATGAATGAAGTAGAGGTAACTAGTCTATTACAGAACCTCAATGTCAATACATCTGTGGGATTGGATGGTATACCAGCTCGTGTCGTACGTGAAGCGGCCAAAGAATTGTCAGTGCCCTTGACCATTTTGTTTAATTTGAGCCTCAGGACTGGGTCAGTCCCAAGGGGGTGGAAAGAGGGGAAAATAGTTCCACTGCACAAAGGTGGTTCCAAGGCTGCTGTTGAAAATTACCGGCCAATCAGCATAACAGGAATCATTATCAAGGTCTTAGAGAAAATAGTCAAGAGGAAAATACAAGATTGGATAGAAGAAAATGGGATACTGTATCGGGGACAGCATGGTTTTGTGAAGGGTAGCTCATGCCTCAGTAACTTGCTCACGTATTATAACACAGTGACGGCTGAACTGGATAAGGGTAATATGTTTACAGTGATTCTACTGGACCTTGCTAAGGCCTTTGACAGGATACCACATGGAATTCTAATCAGTAAATTGCAGCATATGGGAATGGACATAGGGTTGGTGAGATGGATAGGAGGGTGGTTGACGGAGAGATATCAGAGAGTGGTTTACTCAGGAGTAGAGTCCACAAGACGGCCTGTGACTAGTGGTGTGCCACAAGGATCTGTTCTTGGACCACTGCTGTTTAATTTGTTCATAAATGATATAGGAAAGGATCTGAGAGGAACAGTTCATTTGTTTGCGGATGATGCGAAGTTGGGTAGGGCAATAGTGAATGCAGATGACGTCAAAATTTTGCAGGATGATTTGGATAGATTGGAGGTCTGGGCTAGGGAGAATGGATGTCAATTTAATGTGGCAAAATGTAAGGTTATGCATTTTGGGGTGAAAAGATTGGAGGCAGTTTACTGCATTGGTGGAACCGTGCTCCAGGAAATTGATGAGGCACGAGATTTAGGAGTGTTGGTAGATAAGGAATTGAAATTTAGGGGACACATTGCAAAAGTGGCCAAATCAGCTCATCAAATCACTTGGTTGCTGAAGAATACGTTGACAAGCAGAGACAAGCAGGTTATTGTTCCTCTGTATCGAGCCTTGATAAGACCCCATCTCGACTACTGTGCTCAGATTTGGTCACCTAAGTTTCTTCTTGATGGGAAGGAGGTGGAGAGGATCCAGAGGCGAGTGACCAAGATGATAGCAGGTCTGTGGAATGAATCGTATGAGAACAGGTTGAGGATTTGTGGGTTGCAAAAATTGGTTGATAGGCAGAGGAGGGGAGATATGATTGAGACATTCAAATTACTGAAGGGTTTCTATAAAATTAATTCAGAAGATATTTTTAAGAACAGGGCTGGTTGTGGGAGGACTAGGGGACATCCATGGAAACTGGGTAAAAGTGTGGTCAGTAAAGGTGTTAGAGCTGGGTTCTTTACTTTTAGAGTAGTGAATGAGTGGAATGTGCTCTCTGAGTCTGTGGTGGATGATGTGACAGTGAATGAGTTTAAGGCGAGGTATGATAGATACTGTATGAATGTCGAATAGTTGTGATGAATATGATTTAGGGCCTCCCTCGATGAGTGTAATGACTCCCTGGAGTTGCCCGTAATAATAGTAATAATAATAATAATAATAGTAATATATCTCTTCCACAATTGCTTTTTCTTTTTAATTTCTTCTTTTAGTTCTTCAGTCCACCAAGGTGTTTTATGTTTCTTCTGTTTATTATTTAAGGATACAATACACCACAAATTCCTTTGCTTGTTTCTAGAAGAAGTGTTTTGAATCTGTAACCATAGGCTTTCTATATTTGGTCTTCATATATCTCTTTTTCTATTTCTTTCATCTTCTCTTCCTTTTATACTCAATTGTTGTTTCTTCTTTCTTTAGTTTGTAGTTCTTTATCTTAACATTTATTTCCTTGCTACTTTTTCTACATTTTTCAACTTTTCTTTTATGGATTGTTTCCAATACTAATAAGTAGTGGTCACTGCCTATTTCAGGACCTCTATAGACTCTTGCATTTTTTATATACTTCCAGTACGATCTGCTTATGATGGCATAGTCAATTATAGATTTTTCATTTCTGTTGGGCTCTACCCTGGTAAACTTATGGATTTCTTTATGCTTGAACATAGTATTCGCTATTACTAAATTATTTGTAAGGCAAATATTTATTATTCTTTCTCCGTTATTATTCTGGGTTACTTCTCCTTGTGATCCCAACACTTGTTTCGTTTCATCATCTACTTGATTCTCTACCCAGCCATTAAGGGCTCCGAGTAGTATAATATACCCTTGAACTTCTTCAATTGTTTTTTGTAAGAGTTCGAAGAATTCATCTTTAATTTCTTTATTAGCATTATCATTTGGGCCATATGTAACAATCACAGTGAATACTTGGTTATCTGATTTAAAATCTATAGTGATTGTCAACAACCTTTCATTTATTAGTTGCCATTTAGTAATATATTCTTTGAGATCTGGTTTAATTATGCAAGCTACCCCTTGTTTTCCCCATTCTCTTGGGTTTACCTCTGAATAGAAAAGTATATGTCCATCTTTCATTTTCTGGCAACCTTGACCTTTCTTTTTTGTTTCTGTGACTGCTAGCAGATCCAATCTTGATTTTTTAAATTCATCTATTAATTCGTTTTCTTTTCCATGTAAGCTTTTAATGTTCCATGTTCCGTATCTCATGTATCTCTTTCCTCGTTTTGTCATTAACCATTTAGGCAGTTCAGCTATTTCTTTGTTGTTTCTTTTAATATGAGATATTTTAAGGTGTGTAGGGGGATTAGCCTTCAGCGCCCAAGTCTGGTGGTGGGGGCTGCCACCTTTAAGGCACCCAAACCGACCTATGAGAGAAGTGCTATCCTGTTGGTCCACGGAGGTATTTTATTTCCCTCCTACCCTTCATAGTAAACTATGATGAGCATTCCCCGATCCGCCACCAGGGGATGTGCCCGATGGGGGTTACAGGTGTCCCCACACGGGAAGATTGGATCTCGAATGAAGTAAAAAGGTTAAGCGATCAAAGGAAAAGCATAAAACTAATGCTTTTCCTTTAATCTATAACAGAACTATAACAGAAATGAATATAACAGATTAACCAGAGAAATTAGAAAACTAGTTAAAAGAGACAAGAATAACTGGTTAGAAGAAAAATGAAAAATGGCAGAAAAGCTATCAAAAAAAATAACCTTCATGGATTATATAAACAAATAGACCAAATTAGTAAGACACGGACAACAAAAATTATAATGATCAAAAACAAAGAGGGACAACTAATTGAAAGTAAAACAAAAAGAATGGCCAGACAGGAAGAATACTTCAAAGATTTATATAATAAAAACAGCTCCCAGGATATTACAATTCGAGCCAATGAAATGGAAGAGGAAACAAATATCTTTACCAAAGAAATAATAGCACACAGCACAGAAAAACTCAAAACTACGAAAGCACCTGGCATTGATCAAATACATGCAGAATACTTAAAAGCAGGAAAAGAACAACTTTTGGAACCATTAAAAACATTATTTGAAAGGATCTACAAAAACGAAGCAGTGACTACTGATTGGACCAAATCAGTCATAACTCCTATATACAAAAAAGGAGATAAAACAGAATGCAATAATTACAGAGGCATTAGCCTCCTCAGTATTCCAAGTACGGTTTTTACGAAAGTACTCCAAAAACAAATTAAACCACATATAGAACTGGCACTAGGAGAAGAACAAGCCAGTTTCAGACCAGGGCGAAGCACAATTGATCAACTAATCACCTTAAGACAGCTAATAGAAAAGACACTAGAATACAACCAAAGTTGCTACATAAATTTCATAGACTTTTGTCAGGCATTTGATTCAATCCGTAGAAGAGAACTATTGAAAACTATGGAAGAATTTGGAATTCCCAACAAAACCATAAGAATAATAAAGAATCTGTATGAGAAATCTGAAAGTGCAGTACGAATGGGGGACATCTTAACCAACTGGTTCCACACAGAGAGCGGAGTAAGACAGGGATGCAATCTGTCACCAGACCTGTTCAATCTTACACTGGAAGATGCAACCAATAAGGCCTTAAACTACATATGGGCAAACCCCGGCCCGGATCCAGCCCTAATCTATTTCAGTGAAGTTTGTCTGATTCATGATGGAAGAAAACATGGTGTTGTAAAAACTCGATGTAACGGGAAAATAATAAAAAAAACTCTGGTGCATCGATTTTTACAGTAGGAACACACCTTAAAAACCTTGTATAAAGTGTATCTATGTTTCTTATGTTCAAATTTTGTATAAACACCAAAATAAGCCCAAAGAGAATTGACTCGCTCATTGTTTAGAGGCAAAAGTACGATGTTGAAACCAAAAGTAATATGTATGAGTCGGCAGTTTCAAAAGAAACTGCCGACTCATACATATTACTTTTGGTTTCACCTGTAATATTAAGAGCGCAGCATGCATCAATCGTAAAGTCTCATAGACCAAAGCCAGATTAAGGACATCTAAGGAGAAGAATAGATTTGTCAGCGAATGTTCGAGAACTGCCAGTCTCGTGATGTTGTCTGGGGTTCTCGTAACTACGCGCAAGACATGTACAGGGACATTTGGGATCCAATAGCCTTGAAAAAAAGTGCAGGGGCAATAAGAGATATAAGGCTCAGAGTTATGTTAAGAAGGGCTTCCTATTTTCATCTTGCCTGATCTACCCATGAGAAGTCGAGGAGGAGAGGTGCTGTAAGTCCGGAGGGGAAAGATGGTGTCCGTCCACCTGAGGCAGTTTTCCAGTGCGAAGCGAAGGATAATCTGGAGGTCAATCTAAGGAGAAATCTTGCCGTGTGAATCCAAGCCTTGCCACTCCATTCGAGTACATCCATGCCCACCGTCATACGCAGTTTCCTCACCAGTCAAATTCCAGACACCGGAAGAACCTATCCAGTATCCCGCTAGCTGAAGTGACTCCTCATCGGTGCCCTGAAACTCTTGTGAAGGAAGGGAAAGAAGTAAAAACCCGGAACAGAGACGAGACCCCTGAAGCACCGGAAGAAAATAACAAACAAGGAGGGAAGACGTATGCAAAACAGTCAGAGACCCACGTGAGTCTGTAATGTTCATTTTCTTAATGTATGTGATTTTAGATAATTCCCCCAAAGAACTGATTAGCATAAAAAAAAAAGGTAGCAATTTTTCTTATGTGCATGAGTCACCCATAGATCTTTGCTAAACCGTAAACAAGCCAAACGTGAGCATAGTAAATTTACTTAAGATGAAATTGGGTTAATTTGAAATTCTTTTAATCTTTGTATGTGCTGAATTAATTTCTTGTTGAAATGTTTAACTTAGAAGGGATGAAAGTATGCCAGTATAACTGCCACCCATATAACTAAGCCTTTAAAGTTAAGAGTGAGAGCTTAGGAGTTATACGATGTGCGTGTGGTGCATGCTAGAAGATTAATTACTGTTGCTATGCGCGCCTAAATATTTCCTTGTTATGTGTGAAGAATTTTTAGTAATTGTGAAGTGGAATGTACTAAATTGAGTTTAACTGAGAATATATATATGAAAGTCCTTTGAATATCGTGCTTGAATACTTGTTTAAGAATAAGGATTTCTTTTGTGAATGAAGCTTTAATTACTTGCACTGTATATAATTTTTTGACCTGTTATTAAATGTTGATTGTTTTATATACAGTTTAATCTATCGCAATGCACTGATCCTAAATAAAATCGGACCTGTAAGGTGGGAACCCAGAAGTTATTAATGATTTGAGAAGCTTAATAGAAAATTTTTGGCCATGACTGCAAACTGTGGCTAAGTTATGATATGAGTAAATTCTTTGTTCAGCGAGGGTATTAATGCTTTCTTGTGTCATAAGGGGAACTTCTGAGGTGCAGTCAAAATAATTCAAATAAATATCTAGAGATCCCAGACACGGGGAAGAATACTTAAAGTAGAACAAAGATAGAATTAGAGATTGATATAAGCATAGTGATAAAAGTGATTTACAAAGTATTACAAAGATTTACAAACATTGCAACAAACGACCATTACCACCAAGAAAATATTACAGTGTGTTCTACTAACTCACATTAAGCTGACGTCATATGACTTGAGCAAAACACATTATGGTTTCTCCAACCAAGGTCTCTTTCTCACTTTGGCTAGCGGCGTGTGAACGTGTTACAACGTGTCAGTTCGGTACTTGCATTGGTGTTGTGCTTTGTTCAGTGCCTGCATTGATGCTATGTTCGGTTCTGTTCAGTGCCTGCGGTGTAGAAGACAGTTTTGTTTTGACAGTTCTGAATATCGCTTATAAATTTCAGACAAAGTCAGGGATTATTGCAAAAAAAAGTAGATGCAGAGAATCATCAATTTCAAGACAACTGGACGGAGGATTATTATTTTATTCGGAATAAAGGTTTGCCTGTATGTTTGCTGTGCAATGAATCCGTATCCGTCAACAAAGAATACAACTTGAAGAGACACTTTACTTTGAGACATGCAGATCACCCAAAAATTGATGGACAACTACGAAAAGATGAAATACAGAAGTTGAAGAACTTGGATACCCAGCAGCAAATGTTCAAGAAGCAAAGCATGCAGCACCACAGCATTGTCAAAGCTAGCTTTGTGGTAAGCGAAAAAATCGCTAAGCATTCTAAGTCATTTGGTGAAGGAAAATTTATCAAAGAATGTCTATTAGATGTTGAAAGTATAATACGTCCTGAAATGAAAAAAAAGACTTCGAGAATATTCGTTTGTCAAGACGTACTGTTGTCTGACGGATAGAAATTATGGCTGATGATATCAAAACAAGTTTAAAAGAGAAGATTGCTAGATTGGAAGCATTTTCAATTGCATTGGATGACAGCACTGATGCCTCCGATATAGCAAAACTAGCAATATTTATTCGAGGAGTTGATGCGGATTTCAACATCACAGAAGAATTATTGGCGCTTCAGCTGTTAAAAGGAACAACTACCGGTGAAGATATATTCGAAACAGTCAACACAGTCTTCGAGAGATTTCAGCTTAAATGGAGTTCACTATCTGGCATATTCACTGATGGAGCCCCTGCAATGGTTGGTGCACAGAAGAGATTTATTGGAATAGTTCATGAAAGAGCAATAGAACTACAGATCCATCTGGAAAATTTAACAAATTTTCACTGCATTATCCACCAACAAAATCTGTGTGCAAAATCGATTAAATTCACAAATGTTATGGAAGTTGTAGTAGCCAGTATTAACTTTATTAAGTCACGTGCACTTAATCACTGCCAATTTAAGAAGCATTTGGCAGACCTATTTTCGGATTATGAAGATGTGTCTTATTATTGTGAAGTGAGGTGGTTGAGTGAAGGTAAAATGTTAAAACGATTTTATGATCTGTGACATTGCAGATTTTATGGACATAAAAGGAAACCCAATTAACCAAGTAAAAGATGATGAGTGAGTGTGTGATTTAGCATTCCTTGTAGATGTTACCGGATGCCTAAACGAACTGAATCTTAAATTGCAAAAACAAGGACAATTGGTTCATGAACTGCATGGACATGTCAAAGCTTTTTGTAATAAACTAAGATTGTGGAAAGTCAGATAAGAGTTATTAATTATTATCATTTTCCTACTCTAGCAACTCATAAAAATATCCCTTATAATTGTTATGGAGATGAACTGAAGGCACTAATAGAGCAATTTGATACAAGGTTTGCCGACTTCAAAAACAAAGATTCCACGTTTGCTATATTTGCTCGTCCGATGGATGCTGATGTAAATAATATGCCAGAAAACTTACAGATAAAACTTATTAAGCATCGGGCGGATTTAGTGCTAAAATCATAATTTAACAACATTGCTTTGATGGATTTTTATAAATTTTATTTGGTGGAAGAAAAATATACAAATTTACGTGCCTTTTCAAGAAAAATCATTTGTCTTTTCGGCAGCACATATACATGTGAATAGTTTTTTTTGAGGATGAAATACAATAAATCAAAAATTCCGACAAGAATAACGGACGAAAACCTTGAAAATTCTATGCGATTATCCTTTAGTAATATTAACGTCAATATTGATAGTCTCGTAGTTGAAGTACAAGGCCAATCTTATTATGTCATTCATTATATTATAAATAAATGAAATATGAAACAGCAACTTGTTTTAATTCATTTAATATTAATTTATTTTATTTAATAATTTGGTCCGGCCCTTGACTCAGAGACAGAATGATAATTTGGCCCCTGAACTAGGAAAGGTTACCCATGCCTACCTTAAACAATGAACACTATGGAATCAAAATATATGGGGAAAATGTGACAAATTTAAAATATGCAGACGACATTGCATTACTTGCAAGCACAGAAGAAAATCTACACTGAATTTCTGATAAAATAAAGTATGAGTGTATAAAATCTCGATTAAACATAAATATAGACAAAACAAAAATTATGCAAATAGGAAAAAGAAGCACCAATCTGAAAATTGAAATTGATAGTAAGAATCTAGAGCAGGTAAAAAACTTCACCTACCTTGGAGGAGTTATTGAGTACAATGGTGAAATTATAAAAGATATAAACAGACGAATCAGTCAAGCATCCCAAACTTTTGGACGACTTCATAAAATATGGAAATCAAGAGACATCAGACAAGTAACAAAAGAATCTATGAAACAATGGTCCTCCCAATACTCCCCTATGGAAGTGAATGCTGGAATCTCAAAAAGGCTGAAGAGAAAAAATTATTAGTTACTGAAATGGGTTTGCTAAAAAGATTACTTGGAGTATCTCTGCTGGATCGACTAAGAAATGAAGATATAAGGAAACGACTAAAACAAGAAATAACAATAATAGACAAAATCCAAGAAAGAAGACTGCGATGGTTTGGCCATATGACCAGAATGGGAACAGAAAGAATACCATTTAAAGCCCTAAATACAACGATTGAAGGTAAAAGATCCAAAGGACGGCCCAGAATTTGATGGATAGACAAAATAAAAGAGGACCTGAAAACCAAATCACGACAAGCGACACCAAACTGGACAGAATTGTTCGGACTCTCCCGGGACAGACAGAAGTGGAAAGAGTTCATTCAGCCTCATCATCATCCATATAGATGATGGAAGAGAGAAGAAGAAGAAGACGGGATTAAGTATGTATGACTGTAGCCTGCATGTTCATGGGGCCGGTTTGTCTGCTTGCGGGATGAAAAACCCTGCTGTCCACGCCCAAGACCGGCTAACTTGGCCATGGCTAAGAAAGATCCTTAAGCTCCTCAAGTCGTTGACAGGAATCGAACCTAGAACACTCCTTCCCCAGGCATACGGTTGCAAAGCGCATAGCCACTAGGCTAACCGTGTGGACAAGGGGTGCAGTGGTATTCTTGTTATCTATTGACATGCCATTATTTTTTAATAAGAGAATTTTCATGTTATGCAACCATTTTTGGCATATCAGGAGTCAGTCCATAGCAATCCTGACAGGGCCATTAGGAACTGCCCATGTTGCTGAAGCAGAGGTCAAAATAGTGCAAGACTACCAGGATCCTCTTTTCCAGATGTCCACAAGTCAGTCACAATTCCCAGCAAACACAGTGGCAAGGCATTGGATCCCAGTGACAGTGGTATGGATGACAGGATAGTAATAAAGACTCAGGGAAAAAGTAAAGCAAAGAATACAAGGATAAAAGTATAAAAGGAGAATAAGAATGAAAAGGGCTAGTACTATCAATGGGAAGTTCCCTTCACCACAAACAAGTTCATCACATGGAGGGAGTTTATAGATAGAATAGAAAGGAAACTTCTTTAACAGTCAGAGAATTATTTATGACAGTGCACAAACATCAAAGGAAAATAATTTACTCATTCATTCATCAGTGGTTCTAACAGGCACTTAAGCACCCACAACCATCCAGCTATTCTTGGATTTCTAAACTGTAATAATTCAAGGATAAGGTGGTTAAGCCCTATGCCTCCTAGAGTGTCCTATGTCTGTAGGACATAGGACAAACCTGAATTTCAGGGTGAAAAAAAAAACATCCCCTTTCGTATGAAACTGGCTAACTCACCTTTAGTCGAAAGAGACCAGATAAAGGTTCCTCACATCATGGAAGGGAATCAAACCCGTCTTTCCAACCAAAGGGCTTCATCTATACCAACTGAGCTATAGAGTAAAAATAATTTACTGAACCTGCCAATATTCTGCTGGATTTCTAACGAGAATCTTCAGAGCACAAATTACAACTGTGGTAATACAGCACTCTTAAATTGTAACTGAAAAGGAACTAACGTCATAACCAGGTGTCATCTAGAGGCCAGAAGTTAATTCAAAGGAGTGAGGTTAAATGTGGTCAAATATCCTTCTTGATCTTATTAAGTCATATTTCCCCTCTGACATATTTGAATTAATCAAATTCACCATTTATTCAGGTTATTTTTCACAGAAAGGAGAAATACACAAACAGCTAGATGGGACTGCATTTTTCTGATATACATATATATATATATATATATATATATATAAACATATCAGCCTAATCCATTATGGAGAAAGGCCTTTCTGATCATACACTAAAACCCTTCCACAGAATTGACTGGAAAGGCACTCAACTCTTACCCACCACATATGGTATGAAATCAATTTGATTTCATACCATATGTGGTGTGAAACCATTATTATATGATGATAAGTTTAACCACACATTAAACAACCAAATCAACTTTGGTTGAAACACTCATAAAACAACCAACAGAAATGATGGGCTAAAAATCTCCAAGTTTTGGAGAACATATTATAACACTGACAAAAAGCTCAGATAACCTCTATTACCTCAATGATTTTTGCAACAAAAAAAAAAGAAAAATTAACATCGATAATGGCAACACAAAAGTAAAAACATTTTCGAAAGGCAACAGAAAATGCTAATGCCACCAGCCCCCCCCCCTTTTTTTTTCTAATATATAAGACAGTATGAGTGTGTGTGTGCGCACTTGCACGTATATATAAGGTATAAATAAGAATAACCAGATGTCATAAATAAGAATATTCTGATTGGCTGATAGAATTAATTATTAACCTTACTAGTTTTTTAAATCTAAATTTTATGTTAACTATTCTTTCAATTTATTTTTATTATTTATTTATTATTATTTTTTTCTTTATTTTACCACAAATGGTCATGCTAGACAAGTTATGTAGTTAACTACAATATGAATATGTTGCAATTTGCTATAACATAGCAATTGTATATGGATGTTTAATGTTGAAACAAATTATTAAAACTTTTATCTCAAATGGTTCTTGACTTTGTAAATCATATATAATGTTTTCAATTTATACTGTTCATTTTATTCTAAAATTTAGACTATTTAAAGATTTTAATAAAACCTATCTGATGTGTCATAGCCATATGGCCCAATAGCAAACATGCAGCAAATATAATGCAACAATCAGGAAGACTGCTCTAGAAATCCACTCACCTGTTCGCCACAGGCAAGTAAAACAGAGACAAGACAATTCTAAATGCATTCAAAATATTTTTCTTGCATAATATAATTTTCTTGCCAGCCTGGTTGGCCGAGTGGTTAGCATATCTACTTTCCAGTCAAAAGGCTGCGGGTTTGAATCCCGCAGTGGGCATGGATGTTTGTGATTGTCTGTGGAAATATCGGTGGTGGTGGTCAGGAGTAGATGCTGTTGGTGTAGTCAGTTGGTGGAGATAGAGTTGTAGAGTAGGTGCCTTCCCTCGATGAATCTATGGACTCCCTGGATGCGTCAAATAATAATAATGATGATGATAATAATAATTTACACTTTTTCCCCCTTAGAAATCTTACTGACAATTTTATCATGGGTGACTCCCAACATTTCATTAGAGAAGTTTTAGTAAAGAAATAAAACTTCTGGATCTGAAATCCTTAATTTCAACACTAAAGCATTCTCTCTGAAAGAATTGACATAACAGTTGCAATTTTAGTTGCCGGTTTTCCATAAAAGTCATAATGTAAGCTAATAATTTTCACTTTCTTCTCTCTTTTATCTCCTTTAAGGTTTAGAACTATTTTTCTTTCTATATTAAAGACTGTTCATTTTTATCATAGTAATTAAAATCTCAACCAGCTGTATCAATTCCACAACATCTGTTCTCTCATTGTAATAAATTTTAAATGTTTTTCTTTCTATATGAAAGACTTAACAAATATCCACTTTCAAGTTTCAGAAATCTTCCATTTCTATCACAACAGTATTACAGGGTTCTTTTCACTTCATGCATGCTCCACTATGCAATATACTTCCGGTTTTCATTTCAGTCATGAAATAAGAAAAAATGAGTGCCACTACATGTTATAGTTATGCTGCTTTACTTAAAAACAATAGATCTCACACACTTCAAGTGTGCGAAATATATACATTTTTCATATCACATATGCATTTAGATTAACTTGCAGTTATCATTTTCAATAAATAAATTTTTAATCAAATCAATGCATTAATGTAGTTCAATATTAAACTAACACATATATACAGCATGCACGACATATGACATATGTAATGGACAATATCTTTTTTTTTTTTTTTTAAATAATCGAACAATATAATTTCATCAACAAAATAAACCATTATAAACAATTACAATCATTATAAACATAAAAATTAAAATTGGCACAATCTAAATATTGCAGTGCATCTATGTATCTTATTCTTCAAACATCTTTAACCCTGAAGTAGGTATATGCAATTGTAATAGAGTATTGTCCTGATTTTCACAGTTCAGATTGCAAACTAGTTTAGTGTAATTAAATGTGTGAACATTTTTACATAATGCAGATTTTTTTAATTCTGTTATTTAAAAAATGAAATATCTTGCAAAGACAAGTCAGAGTGGATCATCTGACTGAGTGCATTGTGAAAAGTTGGAGTCTGGCTCCAAATTGAGTGTCACCCATTTTCTTATTTTCATTAATTTTATATTTTGTTTTTCCTGTTAAATTATTGTTCATGGATAATTTATATAAATTCAGACTTCATTATGAATAATAAAGGAAAGAAGACACAAACTGAGTTGTGATGAGCTGTGTTTAAAAGAAAGCCTATTTCTGTATAATTATATGTAACGTATAGAGAATTAGAGAATGTATTGCTTTGTTTTGTCAACATAACATTCCTCCTCCCTTTTTTTTTAACAACACCTATAACAACATTTATATAAAGTTATCATTTTCAATAAATAAATTTTTAATCAAATCAATGCATTAATGTAGTTCAATATTAACACGTTTGCTGCCACGCTACTCAGTCATAGTTTGTTCCCGCACGCCAAGCGCTTTTCGCGTCTTCAAGGTCACTACGAGTAATCTCGTAGCCGGCTTATCAGACAGAATTTTGTTTCATACGCCAACTACGAGTATTCTCGTATCACTCCCATCTTCAAGGTCACTACGAGTAATCTCGAGGAAAAGTGTTTTAAAATGTACCATTCTTAATTTGAATAAATTGTTTTTTTTTTATTTTACTAAGTGCTTTTTTATTTCATTGATTGGTTTTTATTTTTATTGATTTTACTAGTTTAAATTGATATACAAATTACGTGTTATACGACGGATTAACTCACGCTTGGCATACGAGGTTGGTAATCAACATACGAGTATACTCGTAGTTGGCTTGTGAAGCTCATATACGAACTACGAGTATACTCGTAGTTGGCATCTGAGGCACATACACAATATACAATATTTTAGTCGAAATTATTTCTCTTCTACCAAGCCCCCAGACATGCTCTCCGCATTATTCAGAATCCAAGGGTCCAAATTAAGGTAATTATACAAAGGGATAACTCGTGTTTGGCATAGGAGGTCGGTAAATCGACATACGAGTATACTCGTAGTTGGCTTGTGAAGCTCATATACGAACTACGAGTATACTCGTAGTTGGCAGCGAACGTGTTAAAATGATACCTTGGGTGTGTAAACTTTTTTCTTGCTAGTAGATATAAGTTGTATTTCTGGAGCCCCAATGTACAAGACTGGAGCTTCTTCCTTAAGTTACTTCAGAAAAAAGTTAGAGAGGAGTAAAAATGGAGAGTGCATAACCATGTCTTTAATCTGAAGACAAATTTTTTTTTTATGCCATGCAAAATAATCTATCTATAAAATAAGTAGACAAGATACCCTGCCATTGTAAACTTGCCTATTATGGACAGCAGCCTGGCAGGTTTGCAGAAAAACACTATAGATATATATTTACAAATTAATGAAAGAACAGACCATGTAATCAACACCTTTTTTGTTGAGAGTTTATTTTTCACTTGGTTAGACTATAATAAGTTTAGTTTAATCCTTTATCCAAGTATGAGCAAACAAAGTTTGCGCCTGAAAGTATCTTCAGGACTAGGGTAAGGTAGTACAACACCGGGCAACTCGTTGAAAGGTGAAGAAAGCTCTCATCACTCCTATCTCAGTATCTCCCATAATGCAAAGCACATCTCCTTACGGATATGTGTAACGCTATGCATTAAAGCAAGGGCCACTACCCATACCAGTTTCGACCTTTATTGAGGTCTCGTCAGTGGGAGCCAGGCCCAGTAGTGGAGACACCAAGGCAGAAGCAATGAGAGGTCATCCCAACCTATAGGAGTTGCCAAAGGATGTACAACCTTATTATTAAATTACTCCGATTCAGAGAAAGATGTTGAGAGTTTATTTTTCACTTGGTTAGACTATAATAAGTTTAGTTTAATCCTTTATCCAAGTGTGAGCAAACAAAGTTTGCGCCTGAAAGTATCTTCAGGACTGGGGTAAGGTAGTACAACACCGGGCAACTCGTTGCAAAGGTGGAGAAAGCTCTCATCACTCCTATCTCAGTATCTCCCATAATGCAAAGCACATCTCCTTGCGGATATGTGTAATGCTATGCATTAAGGCAAGGGTCATTACCCATACCGGTTTTGACCTTTATTGAGGTCTCGTCAGTGGTAGGTTGGGATGACCTCTCATTGCTTCTGCCTTGGTGCCTCCACTACTGGGCCTGGCTCCCACTGACGAGACCTCAATAAAGGTCGAAACCGGTATGGGTAGTGGTCCTTGCCTTAATGCATAGCATTACACATATCTGCAAGGAGATGTGCTTTGCATTATGGGAGATATTGAGATAGGAGTGATGAGAGCTTTCTCCACCTTTGCAACGAGTTGCCTGGTGTTGTACTACCTTACCCCAGTCCTAAAGATACTTTCAGGCGCAAACTATGTTTGCTCACACTAGGATAAAGGATTAAACTAAACTTATTATAATCAACACCCTTCATGAAGTAAGACGGAGAAGAAAACATTATCTTAAAAAGATGTCACTTCAGAAGTAACAGATTATTTTGGGAATCAAAATAATCAAGTCTACAGAACAAGTAAATTTTATTGAAAAAAACTGCCACAGGTTTGAGATGGCCATTCTCTGCCAAAAAAAAAGTAAAAAAATAAAAATAAAATAAAGTAAATAACAGAAAAACTGGCCACCTCCACAAGGCAGAGTCAAGATACTACAATACTAGCTTGAATATTTTATTTTGCACTCTTATTCAATTCCACACTGTGTGCCTTTGCAACCACACTTTGCTTATCCTAACCTTGATAGTGCCTTAATAGCTGTGTAACTGAAGTTGTGATATCCTTGCAGTTTTAGTAATGCAACACCCTAACCTTCAGGTGCTTGTCAACTATCACAATATGATCCCTCATCAATTCTATCTCCTAAATTTCTCATCAACTATATATCCTCCAACTTATTCTTGCCTACCAAATTCCATCTCAACTCACCTGCTCACTCACACAACTTATACAATACCTTATGAAATTCATTATCTTAAAAAATGGAACCATTACCTCTTTGCTTCAACCTTTAAATAAAATATTCCAACTAACTGAATACTATGTATCCCATCCTTGCCTACTAAATTTCATAACCTTACATCTTGTAATTAGCATCACCACTCACACAGTGTATTCAGAACCTCCTATAAAGCCACAAGATCTGCTTTATTTCTTAGTTCTTTCCAAATTTTCATTATCTGCAAATAACTGTATATCTCCAGTCAAATCTGTCTTAATATCATTAACATCTACTGTATGTTAAAGAGTAATGGCCAAAAGCAAAACCCTACAGAGTAGTGACTTCTCTCTTCTGGGATACTGCTTCCCCCCCCAAAAAAAATGGAAAGTCAACTTTTTATCTTCAAAAGCCAAACCAAAATACAAACCAAAGAATGAAAACAATGTTCAAATATTACTACAGGCTATACCATGAAGCACACCTGAAAACGAGGTTACCATTATTAATTTCCAAGAAAATGAAAGCAAATTATTTTTCTCTGAATGCGCTGCAATCAGATACAGAAAAAGAACTTATCTAATCTTGGTATCACAGCAACTAAATAAGATAAATTATCCCTGTTTGAGTTCAAAACAAGTTTTCACTTTCTACTATCTGATTCCAATCTCTCTGAAAAAGCCAGTACACCATCATATCCTTGCTTGTCATGTACTACTAGAGAGTTTCAATTCTTTGTCTTTTAAATACACAATTTTTGATATATTTTATTTTAGGTTTTATGTTATTTTCTGTATTTATATATCATCTTTGTCTTTTATCTTATTCATTGGTTCCACATTATTTATAGCCCCATACTATTTTTGATGCCATTGTCAAATTCAGTACTAAATGTTAACATCTTTATCTTCAAAATCAGGTATGTTCTGTCATTCTTTTTAATAAAAAAAACATTAGCAATTATTTCATTTGTAGTAATTTAAACAATAACCTATTAACACATGTTGGATAGGGGAAAGCTCCATCACATTTAAATCAGCACAGCTATTCTTTTTCTATGCAACAGCTTAATTTTTTTTTTCTACATGATTCTCACAAAAGGTTGTAAGCCTATGTATCTATTAGTACTGTGATAGGCTATAAAGTAAATAAGTTACAAAAACATTATTAAGCATATGTGTTTATTTTGGAAAGGTGCTCTTGATAGAATACTTCATAACAAAAGATGCAGATAATTTCATTTTTATAAATCAAAACTCTCGTTAAAGATTTAGTTGCATAATTTCAAAGAGTTGCATGAATGTTTTATCTGATTAAATTAAATAAATGACTCATAAAGAAAGGAAAAAATGAATTTAACCTACTTCATTGCAAAATCACTTTGTTGAAGGATTTCTGTTTTCATAGTCTCCCATCCAGGATCTTCCTGAAAATTGATTTGAAATATCACTGAAAATCATACACACATATAAAAAGACATTTATAGTCAGATACATGCAAATTTTATCAATAATGATAAAGCCTCCTTGTTTATGAAATATAGGAAAGGGAACTGCTTTAGTTATATTAGCAATTCAGAAAGATGTCATTCCAAGATTTGATAATAACAGCCCATGAAGTTAAAGAAGAAATTATAAAAACTTGATGAAAAACAAAATCAAATTACAGCCATGTAGGTTTCTAACCCCCTCCCCCACTTTAGATGCAATTCACAAAATGCATATGCACCTTTATATGAGGTTTTTTTTTATTTATTAATTTTTATTTGTTTCATTAGTGATACAATCAAGTTATTCTAAGATTAAGAGTCATCAGATTTTATTCATATTTAGTATTCTTAGAATTATATTTCATATTTGAAAAAATTTGTCCAGTCATTCCAATTATTCAATCTATTTATAATAAATTTAGTTAATTTATTATAAATCTAAGTGTGAGCAAACAAAGTTTGTGCCTGAAAATATCTTCAGGACTGAAGCAAGGTGGTGCAACTGTTGGCAACTTGGAGCTAAAAGATGGACCAAGCTCTCATCACTCCTTGTCTCAGTATCTCCCACCATGCAAAGAACATGTCCTTGTGGACATGTATAATGTTATGCATCGTGGGAAGGGCCACTACCCAGATTGGTTTCGACCTTTATTGAGGTCTCGTCAGTGGAAGGCAGACCCAGAGGTGGTGACACTGAGGCAGAAGCAATGGAGAGGTCATATTTACCTATATGAGTTGCCAACTGGTGTACCACCTTATTATTAAATTACTCTGGATTTCGAGAAATTCCAAAGATGTTGGAAGTTTATTTTGCACTTGGTTAGAATATAATAAATTTAGTTTAATCCTTTATCCAAGTGTGAGCAATAAAAGTTTGCACCTGAAAATATCTTCAAGACTGAAGCAAGGTGGTGCAACTGTTGGCAACTCAGAGCAAAGGTGGACCAAGCTCTCATCACTCCTTGTCTCAGTATCTCCCACTATGTCAAAGCACATGTCCTTGCAGACATGTATAATGCTATGCATTGAAGGAAGGGCCACTACCCAGACCGGTTTCGACAGTGGGAGGCAGACCCAGAGATGGTGACAGTAAGGCAGAAGCAATGGAGAGGTCATATTTACCTATATCACCCAGACCCAGAGGTGTCACCACCTCTGGGTCTGGGGTCTACCTCCCACTGGCGAGACCTCAATAAAGGTAGAAACCAGTCTGGGTAGCAGCCCTTCCCCAAATGCATAGCATTATACATGTCTGCAAGGACATGTGCTTTGCATGGTGGGAGATACTGAGACAAGGAGTGATGAGAGCTTGGTCCAACAGTTGCACCACCTTGCTTCAGTCCTGAAGATATTTTCAGGCGCAAACTTTGTTTGCTCACACTTGGATAAAGGATTAAACTAAATTTATTATATTATAGTCTAACCAAGTGCAAAATAAACTTCCCCATCAATCTATTTATAGGAGCACAAATTAACAAAAAAATATTTATTACAATAGAAAACTTAATAAAATTTAGAACAGATTCAAAAATATGTTAATGACAAAGATTTCCAAAAATAACTAACACTGGGTTTATAGGTTGAAATAGTTATTAAATTATTATTATTACTCGTGAAACTCCCAAGGAGCCCAAGGACTCATCGTAGGAGGACACCTACTGTACAACTCTCCATCTCCACCACTACACTGAACCTCTACTACACTACCAATCAACTACATCAGCATCATCTACTGCCCACCACCACCACAACAAGTATTTTTTGTCTGCAAGTTGCATGTGTTCTGAAGGGTCGATTTGTCTGTATGCGGGATGAAAAATCCGAGTTTCTGGGAGAAAAAACTCTGCTACCTCTGTATGAGATCGGCTAACTCGCCTTCATTTGAAAAAGTCCATATAAAGATTCCTCCCGTCATGATGAGAATCAAACTTAGGCCTTTTCTAATCAAAGGGCACAATGTACCCTTTGATTAGAAAAGGGTACATTGCGCCCTTTGATTAGGAAAAAAAAAAAGGCGCAATGTACCATCGTTCTTCCAATTGTGCTACGGAGGCAAATTTTTGTCACAATGACTGACACAATTGTAAGCATTAATCCCTTCTGAAATCACAACTCTCTTCGGTAAAATTTCTCACTACCATCGTTACTGATGCTTTTACAGCAAACATTAAACCTACTAATTTCATCACATATGCTAGTGGATTCATCTGGGTTAGGAAGAACAAACAAATATACAATAAGCAGTAAATATGAATCATTACATTATTAAAAACCAAATATGTAGAAAGCATTACACAAATATAAAAGCAAAAACAGAAAAAAGTGGGGCATGGAAGCTGGCATGGGTCAGTCATTGTTCAGCAGGTGTGTGCACAATAGTTTGCAGAAAAATTAAAGTCCAATCTGTTAAAAGATCTCATAAAATCTTTCCACATAAAATCGTTCCTTGGTTTCTGTTGAGAGTACCTTGTGAATGGATCAACATTGTAGCTTCTTTGATGTTGAGGACATCAAGACTGAAGCTGTCTATGTAAAGCATGGAGCTCTTTTCCCATTCAATATTGTGGTGACTTGGAGAAATGGAATGTCAGGCCTGAGCGGTTTTCTCTATTGTTATTGACATCTCTAATATGCTCCTTTTGCCTTATTTCTAAACTTCTAGATGTTTGCCTTATGTAAGTAAGGTATATGTTATCTCTCTTAACATATACTGTAAGTCCACTCATACAGATAATTTTCTGCATTTCTCTTTGTTGCACCGTATATCACAAAAATTAGGTATTGCACATATACTGAAAAAAACAACAATAACAGCACAATCTTTATTATAAGAGACAAAGGAACACTAAAAGAAGAATTACATTCTCTTCTCCAACTATTGGTCAGCTATGGATATTCTAAAAAACTGGTGCAAAGAATAATATTCTCTACTCCCTCTCCACACCAGATCCATTACATTCACTATAGAGCCTAGGTTTCCATTCCTTATATTGGCAAACTTTCTCTAAAAATTGCCAATCTCCTGAAATCTCACGACATAAGAGTAGCCTTCAAATCCATATGACTGCACGAACTCTGCTATACTCACCTAAGGACCACAACCCTTTCTATAAATATCCTGGCATTTATAATATTCCTGTTCTTGTGGCCTTACACAAAGTTTAGAAATAAGGCAAAACAAGCATATTGGAGACATCAATAACAACAGAGAAGACAGCTCAGGGATGGCATTCCATTTCTCCCACACTCACCACAATATTGAATGGGACAAGAGCTCCATGCCTTACACAGAAGACAACTTCAGTGCCCACAACATCAAAGAGGCTATGATGATGATCCACTCACCAAGTCCTCTCAGCATAAACCAAGGAATGATTTTATGGGACAATTGGAAGTCATTTATGAAATCTTTTAACACATTGGACTTTAATTTTTCTGCAAACTATCATGCATACCTACTGAACAATGACTGACCCATGCCAGCTTCCATGCTCCATGTGTTTCTGTTTTTACTTTTATTTTTGAGTAACAGTTCCTACATATTTGGTTTTTAGTTATGTAATGATTCATATTTACTGCTTATTGTATATCTGTTTGTTCTTCCTAACCCAGACAGCCACTATCATATGTGGCAAAACTAGTAAGTTTAATTAAATAACTATTACAACCTATAAACCCAGTGTTAGTTATTTTTGTTATATTCATTTTTGTTCAAAAAATTCAACATACTTAGCAAAAATTTCCATTTTACAACGTGCCCTTTGCTCTTTACAATCTATATCCTTACAGATAAAATAACCATAATTACTTTGAACACAATTAACCGTGCCAATCTGCCAAAGCATAGTATTCATGTCTTTCTGGGAGCTCCCTGTAGCAATCAACAATTATGTTTTGTCATGCTGACCTCTATCTCATCTAGATATTGAATAACTCATTTCCCTCAGCCTGAAGTTCCTCCTCCTTAATTTCTACTTCTGCAGGGTTGCTCACTTCATCTGATATAATCAGCAATACTCCCTCCCCCAATCCCATTCCCTTTATCTTCCCTGAAAATACAATATCGCTTACATTCTAAACCTATTAATATATCATCCTCTGTTAATCAAGTCATACTAATGTTGATAGTTTCTGGCCAAGGTGAAATGACAAATACCAAAAACTCCTCACCCTTATTCCTGATTTTCTGGCATTTGTGTACACAAATGTCAAGAAAAGCAGGATTCAAATTTGTGTACACAAATATGAAGGTCGAAATGTTGGAAAATTAAAGTAATTATCCCTAACACGGTTGTAGTCTCCATAATTTGTCTGAAATAATGCTGATCACCATGTAACACTAAAGGAAAGGATTCATCATGCTGTGATCAAACACACATCGTGTGTGTTTGATCACAGCATGATGAATAGGGCTTACTCTACAACTACATGATAGGGCTTACTCTACAACTCTCTGTCTCCACCACTCAATGCATCAACTACAACGAACTGCAATTACACCAACGCCATCTACTGCCAACCACCATCACTAGTATATATATATATATATATCTGAAAATGCAGAAAAATAATTTCTTGCTTATTGTAATTTCTTGTTTATTGTTATTGTTTATTTCAGCTTATTGTTCTCAGATGAAAATATATTTTCATATAAAAAACATGAAACATATACTATATATATTAGTTTTACACTTTCAGGCAGTAGAGAATTCATTGAGGGAGACCAAACATCACTCACACCAGCTTTCATACCTTCTCTTAAACTCGTTTACAATTTACATTAGATGCACTCACTACTTCAGACAAACTGTTCCACTTATTAACAGTTCTGTGAGAGAAAAAAGCTAGGTCTAACCCCTCTTCTCTTAATCGCACACAAAAACTTCCACAGATGTACCCTTGCACTCTTCTGCCTACCATATAAGGAAAAATTTTATCAAACGATGTTCTATAATTCTATTTCAAAAGACCTCTATATTGCCCCTCTTTCTCCTGTCTAGCAATGTCTGCAGTTCACATACTCAATAATACATACATGACTTATTTTTCATGGTATTAACAACACCACAAACACTTTTAACAACAAAGATGTTTTATTAACGCTTATATTTCGCTGATTTTCAACTCAGCATCATCAGAGCACAACACACATGTAAACACGATAGTGAGTGAGTGAAACAATATAATTGCAAAAGACAAAAGATCTAAAGTCCTATTTTTTGGCGCCCTCTAACGAGAGAAAAAAAAAAACAGCAGTTATTCAGGAGTTTTTCTTAGGATAACCGTCTCCCAAATTTTTGGCAAATTAATGCAACCATATTTGTTAAGGTTGGGAGAATTCTTCAAAGCCATTGCTGACTCAAAAAATAATCTTTCAGATCTATAACGACTCCTAAATAGCATGTTCGTTTTCCTCTATCTAATCCTGTGTGAAGGAGTGTCCAAAGCGTGGTCTGCCAGTCCCGACTTGCCATAGTAATAGTAGCGAATGTATCTTTCGTGTTCTTCCAGGCGGATGTTCGCTGATCTTCCTGTTTGCCCATAATAGGCCAAATCACAGTCACACGGAACTTCATACACTCCTGGGTGTGCTAAAGGGTGAAGTTTATCCTTAGGCGAGTGGATCAGAGTTGCCAGCTTGACATGAGGTTTGAAAGTGGTGCAAAGGCCATGTTTCAACAATACTTTGGCTATCTTTTCCGATGTACCTCTGATATAGGGAATAGAAATGGTCATGTTGTATTCTTGTGTATTAGGGGAGGGCAGAGTAATGGGCCTATGTAGTATTTTATCTATTTTGTATGGATTGTAGCCGTTGGCTAAGAAGAACGTATGGCACAGGTATTGGAGTTCAGTGGTCAGAGCTGTATCGTTAGAACAAATGGCTCTGGCTCTGTGTGTAAGTGTTTTTAAAATGCCATACTGTTGGACTGGATGATGATGTGATTGTTTATGTAGGTATCATCCTGTGTGTGTAGGCTTTCTGTAAATAGAAAAAGATAGTGCACCATCTGAAAGGCAGGTGACTAATGTGTCAAGAAATGGTAAACAGTTATTTGATTCTTTTTCTACTGTGAAGTGAATTTTGGGGTGTTGGCTGTTTAGGTAGGTGACAAAAGCATCCAAAGTGTCTTGTCCATGGGGCCAGATGGCAAACACATCATCTACATAGCGTAACCACACTTGTGGCTTGTATGTAGCTGTGGTAAGTACTCATAGGCACTATCCAACATCATTGGATAAACATACAGATTAAACAACAATGGTCCAAGGACCGATCCCTTGGGTACACCACTGGTCGCCTTAAATCTAGCAAATATGCACCTCCATATACCACTTTCTGAAATCTATCTGCCAGTCACCCACTTATTATAGTTTCCAATCCCACATTCTCAGTTTATGCAACAACCTTTCATGTGGTATCGTAAAGTCCAACAGCATGATAGTGCATATTCCCTTTATCTAACTCAGCCATAGCATTATAAAAATGAGGAAAGTGCTGAGACATACCCTCCATCTAGTAAACCCATACTGTTCCTTGCAAAGTATAGCTTTTTTGTTCACCCATTTCTTTATGCAAATTCATACCAACTTCTCTAAATCTTCTCCACCACTCCAGAGATAATGACAGGTCGATAGTTAGATGCAACAGTCTTTGCCCAACCTTTGTGAAATGGAATTATCATGCATTCTTTCCATTCCTGTGGGATCTTTCCTTCAGCATATGTGCATCTGTTTCTGATACAAACGTACTGTGTGCAATCAGTAAAGTTATTCTTCTACTTGCAACATAATGATAAAATTTTTCTGTCGTCTTTAGCCTGCATAGCCAATTTTTTTTCATATTCAAACTTTGCTTTCCATACTATAAATGTAACTTTTCTAGCCTGTGCTTTATATATTTCATAACTACTCTCACTCATACTCATGATATTCCTTCCATAGCATCATCTTCTTACAGATCTTTTGCTTATTGCTTAATTAGATTGCACATCCATTTTATTCCCATCCTATTTGTTTTTAGAACTCCAGTATCACATTCAGATTACTGCATCATTTAAGCATCTTTCACAGATTTCATGCACTGCTGATATTCCTGGAACCAAAGATAGTATCCTCCAGAGTTTCTCATAATTTCCAGCTTTGTATTTCAGCATATATCCTGTTGTGATAGGTACATCCACATATTTGGTGACTTCCAAGGTTAGAATGGCATGATCACGCCTCTCCAACTGGTGGCAAAAGTCACATCATTAACTGAGATATCTTCTGACACTATGATCAAAATTAATACTCTCTGACCTCAAGTTCCTACTTTCACATTGAGAAAGTTGTCTGGCAAAAGCTTAATAAATTTTCCTTCATTCTTATAAGTTTTTCTCGGCTACTCAATTAATATTCAGATAGTTTAAGTCATCCATAATAGTTCTTCATTTAGTACTCATCAGGGTAATTTTGTGATGCGCTTCTTCATTCCTAGCAAATGAATTGCCAGATCTATAGCAGCACTACCATCTCTTACTTTTGTTTTTCTGATACCCTTGTCACATTCTTTATTTTAACTCCCTGGAAGCTCAATGTAGTGATTCCATTGTCAAGTGCCAATTTAACTATTGAATCAGTGTACATATGACACCTTTTTTCTTATATTTTAATTGCCTTACCTTGTTATTATTCTCTAATGCTATGATTCATCCCAAAGATATGAGAGTTCTGTGAAAAAATTAGGAGAGTGAACAAATGTCATTGTTGGCATAATCATATTAAAAATTAAGAATATTGAGAAGAAATTTGATATTGTTGGTATTCAGAAATGTGCAAGACAAGAGCTAATGTTAAGGCAGCATAGTTATTTAAATAGAATGAGAGAAGAACGATTAGCAAAACAGGTATTTTTTTTTGCAGGATGGCAGGAAAAAAAGAAAAAAATACAGGAAGACCAAGGGTTAGGTGTACTGATATAGTAAGAAGTGCCTTAGAAGACTGAAATAAAAAAAATCTGATGATATTGGAATTCTAATAGGCAACAAATGAATTTGGATGAAAATTGCTGATAGGAAGCTATAACTTTCATGCAACATTACCATAATATTCTGCACATTCCCTGAGAGTATATCTCAAGCATTTCATGATGACAAAAAGTGCCTACCATCACACAAGAATCCAAGTCAGGTTTTTTCCAATCAAAGGCTGCAACATCCTACTGTTCATCTGTTCATCTAATTTGTTAAAGAGTTACATCTGGTGATATGGCTTGTAAAATGAATCAATGAAAGTTGATTTTTTTTTTTTTTTTTTTTTTTTTACAATCTAATTCAGAGATTTTACTTTTAATTATCATAACAAACAATAATATATATGAAGATGTATCTGCAAGTATACTTTACCTATCATACAGAAGAAATATATACTGCTTATTAAGCATGTTAATAGCATAATAAAATAGATTGGAAAACAGTATTCATCTCAATTCCAAAAAAAATCAGATCCCAGAGATTGTGAGATTTATAGAACCATCGCTTTAATTAATTTCAAATGCAAGTAAAGTTATGCTGAGAGTGATCCAACAAAGGTTGGAGCCATATGTGAATAGAGAAATACCACAAGAACAGGTAGGCTTTAGGAGAGATAGAGGATCTAGAGACCAAATAGCAAACAAGAGATGGAGTATGGAAAGAACGAGAATGCTGAAAGTAAGTATTCATCTGTTTTATTGATTATAGGAAGGTTTTTGACTGCATGGATCACAACAGACTGTGGGTTGTAATGAGATCAATGGGAACCTGAACATCTAATTCTCTTGAAAAGAGAGCTGTATGACAACCAAGAAGCTTCAGTAAAAACAGACAGTATTCAAGTGGGAAAAAGGGGTGCAGCAGGGATGTATACTGTCACCCTACCTTTTCAATATTTATAGTGAATATATAAGAATGACTGATTTAGACAAAGATTTAGTTGGCATTAAGATGATGGCAGAAAAATAAATAATTTAAGATATGCAGATGATACAACCCTCATAGCAGAAACTAAGGAAGATCTGGAGCAGTTGATTCTATTGGTTAAGACGGAAAGTAACAGAGCCAGACTTAATTTAAACATGAACAAAATAAAAGTGATGACTTCTGGCAATTTAAATGAATTTATAATAGAGGAAGATAAAACAGAAATAATTGAAGGTTATGATTTACTGGAGTCCAGAATCAGAAATGATGGTAAATGTTGAAGATAAAATTAAAAGAAGGATAGTCATGGGAAAAAAAAGCAATGTTAAACCTGACAAAAATTATGAAAGATAGAGGTGTGAGTAAGGGCATGAAAGTTAGAATTGTCAAAGCAATGGTATTCCCACTAGTGAAGTATGGGTGTGAAAGCTGGATTATTAAGAAGAAAGACAAAAAGTGAATTGATTCATTTGAATTATGGGTATGGAGTAGACTATTAAGAATCCCATGGACTGCAATCTCATAGAATGACCAATAAGAAGGTTTTAGAGAATAAAAAGACAGAATGCTCCTTGGAGACAATGATCACTAAACAGAAGTTGATGTACTTTGGACATATTATGCGAGCTGATGAATCATTAGAAAAGGCAGTTATGTTGGAGAAGATTGAGATAATGAGAAAAGAGGAAGACCACAAAAGAGTTGGATGGACAACATAAAAGAACTTACCAACTAACTTACAATTACTGAAAGAAAGGACAAGAGGCCAAGTGGGATGGAGAGCCTTTGTTCACAGGATCACCAAGAGTTGAAAACAACTAGATGGCACATAACAACAATGACAGCATAATACATGTTACTCAAATAACTGAAGTAATTACTTTGATATTATGGTAAGTGTTTATTATAACAGAAATAAATGAATATAAAGTGCTCTGTTATATTATCCTAATATGAGATGAATATAAATATCTAAGCATACTTTTATCATGCTGATATGTCCATAGGGAATTAATGTTCTTCTATGAGGTTGTTCTGGGGACATATTAAAACTTACAAAAACACATTCTTTAAGGTGAGGGCACAGCTCTGTCAGTGCACGACACAAATGGCCTAAAAATACAGCCCTAGAAAGAGGAGGGAAAAAAAATACAATATGGTATATCAAAAATTGTTCTTATCAGCTAAATTTTCAGATGTATGACAAAACTGAGCAATAATAATAACATATTTGTATATTTCCTTCCCAGCTCATGCTCTCTCTCTCTCTCTCTCTCTCTCTCTCTCTGTGTGTGTGTGTGTGTAAAACTATGTATATCAATAAATTTATATGATTGGGTAGCCTCAAGTATAGATATGCCAATTTTCTTCCTCTATAGCAATGCAAAGAATAACCAATTGAAAAGTTGTCAAAGATATTTGGAATAATCTAAATTAATAATATAATGTGTTGTAGATTACATGTATAGATAACTTTTTATAAACAACTTTATTTTACTATGCTGAGCTATAACAGCTTTCATCGTAATAAATATCTCACTTACCTAATACTCATTATTACTTATTGACTGTGGGGAAAAAATATATATATATATACATCCTTTCTTTTAGGCTTGCATGGTGATTCGAATGCATTTTTGAAAATTATGGAGACAACTACCATGTTTGAATAAAAACTTTAGTTTAATATAACTAAAATCTACAATTCGACGTTTTGACCTTTATGTCAAGGTCATCTTCTGGAGCATACAAATATACACAAGAAACAAGCTATACTACAACCAAACTGGTTCGTTAAAGACACTGACTAACTGTTACCACAATTGTTGGCTGGCATGACCTCTGTTGAAAAAAAATAAAATAAAAAATAAAAATTTAAAAATAAAAAATTATACATCAACGCTAGAGTCCTATTATTTGTGTTGTCTACTATATACATATATTGACATCATTCCAGCCAGTTGGAGTTGGATGGTTTCTAATACTAGCAGATTGGCTAGAGTCCTGACTTATGTTGAATCTTTCATATTAGGTAGGGATGGCACACATTCAGCCTACCTAATATGAAAGATTCAACATAAGTCAGGACTCTAGCCAATCTGCTAGTATTAGAAACCATCCCACTCCAACTGGCTGGAATGATGTTAATATATGTATATAGTAGACAACACAAATAATAGGACTCTAGCGTTGATGTATAATTTTTTATTTTTAAATTTTTTTTTTTTTCCACCAGAGGTCAGGCCAGCCAACAATTGTGGTAACAGTTGGGCAGTGTCTTTAACGAACCAGTTTGATTGTAGTATAGCTTGTTTCTTGTGTATATTTGTACGCTCCAGAAGACGACCTTGACATAAAGGTCTAAACGTCGAATTGCAGATTTTAGTTATATTAAACTAAAGTTTTTATTCAAACACGGTAGTTGTCTCCATAATTTTCAAAAATGCATATATATATACACATACACACACACACACTGTACTTACAAATTATTACAAATAAAAGCTGATAAAAACATAACTTGCAGCATTTTACTTTATTTAGAGCTAACAATAGTATTATATTATTAATGGAAAGTTTCTGATCAATTATAAACATCCACTCTCCTAAATGAAAGTCATAGGGCATTACCTACTGAGATGATTCGGTTGCTAATTACAAGAAAATGGATGCAATTAAAACTATGGAAAAACTTTTGCCTATAAAGAAGATAATGTTCTGGATGGGAATGACAGTCAGATGTCAAGGAAAATGTCCAGGTGCTGTTACTCGGGAAAAAATATCCAAATCCACAGTTGCCACATATGTTGAAGAAACGGAAGGTGCCTAAAATAATAATACTGACAGGAGCTGATATGTCTTGAGAAGGCTGCTTTCCTTATCTCAATATCAGACACAGAGAATTTGTGGGTTTGGAGGTGTAAGAAGTCATAAGCCATTTCTTTAGAATTTCAATACCATGTAGAGAGCTGCATGCCCCTAAACATGCAATATAAATGATGAGCACCACCACATACAATCATCAAAACCCAGAATTACCATTCCTATCAGAACCCAAAATGGCAACCACTGTCCACCTCAACTGCCCACACATCTTACACAATTCTTTCCTACAAGGGTGGCACTTGTGCATTCATCAGAACTGATATACCATGTCAGAGATTACAAAATCTCAAATCCCACCCCCCCTAGTTTGATCTGCTTTGGCTCAAATTTTCTCTACCAAACCAACCTGCCACTTTCATTCACTATTTCTATCACATTCAAAACTGTGTTAACTCTGACATCTTCAACACTCTCTCTCTAAAGATTGATTCTTTTTACAGTCAAAATATCCTAACAGTGAGGTCATCCTTCTAGGGGACTTCAATGTCCAGAACTCGAATTGGCTTAACTTCTTCAGTTTCACTGATTAAGCAGACAGGGATACTTGGGTGTTTGCCATTAGCAATGACCACACACAATCTCCTAGGAAGAGATCAACACACTTTATCTCTTCCTAACAAGCTCTCTTTTCGAGTATACTGTGGATGCCAGTTCTCCTTTTGGTAACTTTTGGCTACTTCCTCTATACTGGTACACTATGCTAAATTATGGATTAAGCCACCACTTTTTGCTGTATTAAAACTATCTATATGAATTTGTTCAATGATGATGATGATGTTATAAATAGAAATTCTTTGATATAGTTTTTTTTTTCCTACAAGATGTCAGGCCAGTAGAATAACCGTTGATCAAACTGTCACTTTAACATACTGTTTGAAATATAATATAGCTTGTCTTCATATATACACCTCTGAATCAAAAAATTAGAACAATAAAACAAAATGTGTTGAATGATTTGCAATTCTAATTTATTGAATAGAAAATTATTACCAAATATGAATTAGCATCATCTAAATCTATGTACTTTGCAGATTATATAACCATGTAAACAAAAAAAAAAGTAACATAAATTATAAGAAAACTGTTATGTGAAAACATTTTTTTCAATTATTTGACATTCAAATTAATGACTCATTCTGACCACTTTTTCTGACCAAGTTTACAGTTACGCATTTTAGAGTGAGAGTTTTGTAGGCAGAATATTACATTAATGGGAATTTAGAGCAAGAAGTCAAATGAAACAAGAGACTTCGGTGTTATAGAGAAATAATACAGCATTAAAGTTAAGAGGCCAGTTTTTTCCCCCATATGCCCCGCCCGCATGAAAGGGTGTAAACCTATACTAAACTAGTACCATGCACAGACCAAGAATTTTTTTAAAATATTTTTGTATTTTTTATTTATTTTTATTTATAATCCAAAAACCCTGCTCTAGAGATCGAACATATATGAGATAGTGATTTCACAAAGTGGAGATGAAATTCATTTCACATTTCAAAAATACACATTCATGCCAATGACAAAATTTAATCCCACCACCTACTGATTGGAGAGAAAGTAAGTTAAATGCTCAGCTAACCAGGTCAACAAAAAAAAATGTGGACTGCTTCATGATTTTTATTATCATCAAATCAACCTCCATGGAGTCAGCAGACTCATTGTAGGAGATCCATTAAACCAACAACATATTTATTATATTGAATCTTAATCTCCTTGTCCTTTCTTTTAGGCTTACACAGTGATCCGAATGCGTTTTTGAAAATTATGGAGACAACTACAGTGTTTGAATAAAAACTTTAGTTTAATATAACTAAAATCCACATTTGACGTTTCGACCTTTATGTCAAGGTCATCTTCTGGAGCATACAACTATACACAGGAAACAAGCTATACTAGAATAAAACTGGTTTGTTAGACACTGACCAACCGCTACAACAATTGTTGGCCTGACCTCTGGTGGGAAAAAACCTTGACATAAAGGTCGAAACATCGAATGTAGATTTTAGTTATATTAAACTAAAGTTTATATTCAAACACGTAGTTGTCTCCATAATTTTCAAAAATTAATCTCCTTGTCATACCTAGTATTTACAGAGCATTTTAGTAAAACTGTGATTGCTCATCTCTGGACTTTTTACAATGTTTTCACATTACAATGAAAACTAGCACAACTAGTCATATCTGACCACAGTGAACGTGTGACCAATTCTTTATACCACATATGGGCAACCATCGACCCGTGGGCCGGATCCGGCCCTCTACTTCTTTTGATCCGGCCTAATCTATTTCAGCAAAGTTTGTCTGATTCATGGTGGGAGAAAACATGGTGTATTGCACATTAAGCTGACGTCATATGACTTGTGCAAAACACACTATGTTTTCTCCAACCAAGGCTCTTTCTCACTTTAACTAGCGGCATGTGTGAACGTTTTACAACATGTCAGTTCGGTACTTGCATTGGTGTTGTGCTTTGTTTCATGCCTGCACTGATGTTGTGTTCTGTTCAGTGCCTGCGGTGTAGAAGACAGTTTTGTTTCACAGTTCTGAATATTGCTTATAAATTTGGGATTATGTCAGGGATTATTGCAAAAAAAAAGAAAAGTAGATGCAGAGAATCATCAATTTCAAGACAATTGGACGGAGGATTATTATTTTAATCGGAATAAAGGTTTCCTGTATGTTTTCTGTGCAATGAATCCGTAATCCGTTAACAAAGAATACAACTTGAAGAGACACTTTACTTCGAGACATGCAGATCACTCAAAAATTGATGGAGAACTACGAAAAGATAAAATACAGAAGTTGAAGACTTTGGATACCCAGCAGCCAATGTTCAACAAGCAAAGAAAGTAGCATCACAGCATTGTCAAGGCCAGCTTTGTGGTAAGCGAAAAAATCGCTAAGCATTCTAAGTCATTTGGTGAAGGAAAATTTATCAAAGAATGTCTGCTGGATGTTGCAAGTATAATATGTCCTGAAAAGAAAAAAAGACTTCGAGTATATTCGTTTGTCGAGACGTACTATTGTCCGATGGATAGAAATTATGGCTGATGATAACAAAAAAAGTTTAAAAGAGAAGATTGGTAGATTGAAAGCATTTTCAATTGCTTTGGATGACAGCAACAATGCCTCCAATACAGCACAACTTGCAATATTTATTCGAGGAGTTGATGCGGATTTCAACATCACAGAAGAATTATTGGTGCTTCAGCTGTTAAAAGGAACAACTTCCGGTGAAGATATATTCGAAACAGTCAACACAGTCTTCGAGAGATTTCGGCTTAAATGGAGTTCACTATCTGCAATGCCCCTGCAATGGTTGGTGCACAGAAGAGATTTATTGGAATAGTTCATGAAAGAGCAATAGAACTACAGATCCATTCGAAAAATTTAACAAATTTTCACTGCATTATCCACCAACAAAATCTATGTGCAAAATCGATTAAATTCACAAATGTTATGGAAGATGTAGTAGCCAGTATTAACTTTATTAAGTCACGTGCACTTAATCACTGCCAATTTAAGAAGCATTTGGTAGACCTATTTTCGGATTATGAAGATGTGTCTTATTATTGTGAAGTGAGGTGGTTGAGTGAAGGTAAAATGTTAAAACGATTTTATGATCTGTGACATTGCAGATTTTATGGACATAAAAGGAAACCCAATTAACCAAGTAAAAGATGATGAGTGGGTGTGTGATTTAGCATTCCTTGTAGATGTCACCGGATGCCTAAACGAACTGAATCTTAAATTGCAAAAACAAGGACAATTGGTTCATGAACTGCATGGACAAGTCAAAGCTTTTTGTAATAAACTAAGATTGTGGAAAGTCAGATAAGAGTTATTAATTATTATCATTTTCCTACTCTAGCAACTCATAAAAATATCCCTTATAATTGTTATGGAGATGAACTGAAGGCACTAATAGAGCAATTTGATACAAGGTTTGCCGACTTCAAAAACAAAGATTCCACGTTTGCTATATTTGCTCGTCCAATGGATGCTGATGTAAATAATGTGCCAGAAAACTTACAGATGGAACTTATTGAGCTTCAGGCGGATTTAGTGCTAAAATCACAATTTAACAACACTGCTTTGACAGATTTTTATAAATTTTATTTGGTGAAAAAAAAATATACAAATTTACGTGCCTTTTCAAGAAAAATCATTTGTGTTTTCGGCAGCACATATATGTGTGAACGTTTTTTTTTTGAGGATGAAATACAATAAATCAAAAATGCAGACAAGAATAACGGACGAAAACCTCGAAAATTCTATGTGATTATCCTTAAGTAATATAAAGGTCAATATTGATAGTCTCGTAGTTGAAGTACAAGGCCAATCTTCACATTAAATTATGTCATTCATTATATTATAAAATTTATGTAGAGCTTTGCATTATATTATAAATAAATGAAATATGAAGTAGCAACTTGTTTTAATTCATCTAATATTAATTTATTTTATTTAATAATCTGGTCAGGCCTGGACTCGGAGACAAAATGATAATTTGGCCCCCGAACTAGGAAAGGTTGCCCATGCCTGCTTTATACAGTGGCACAACCACCTCCTTATTCCTACTTATCAATGTAATCCTTATCATTGCAGCAATGTGATGTGCAGTATTTGCAACAATTGCAATGTGCCCTCTAAACTTCAGCTCACTGTCAACCATCACCACCAGATCTTGAATCTCACAGCCAATACAGCACACAGCCTTACATCTCAGCACTATCAAGTGTTACATAAAAACTACAACCCAAATCATTTGTATAAGCAAAAAGTCTATTCAAATCTTCCTGGGAATTAACCTCAGCAATGCTCTTTATATTTCTCCACAACTCTGTATTATCAGCAAAGCCAATTTTATTTTATTTTATTTTTTATTGATCCATACATGAGAGGTCCAAGGAACCTACAATCATATCAGTGTGGTGTGTAGGGTTCAGGTTGGGACTGAGAAAGAGAGAAGTTTATTGAATACTTATTTTTGGAATACTTCATGAGGAAGGATGTTCCAAAGGACAGAAGTGGATGAAATAAAAGAGGAAGAGGAGTTGAAGGCTTAGTGCATTTTCAGTTGCACAGTAAAAGAATGCTGAGCAGCTGCTGCTGCTCTTGTATTAACAGATGCAACAAGCCCAGTTCAGTGGAGCAATGCCCATTGAAGTACCTGTAAAATAGGATAGTGATGAAACATTGCATCTCGTATCGAATTGCTCTCCTCTGTGTCAAGAATTTTTAGGGAAGTTTTAGGTGCACTATCCCACATGTGTGAACAGTATTCTAAGCAGGGGTGGATTTGGGATTTGGATATAGGTAAGTCAATCTACCCTCCAACTTGTTCTCTAATGATTGAGAAAGTGACATTCCAATTATAAATGGCAGAAGAAAGATCAAAAGACAGCAATTTTATTAAATGTATTGGAAAAGTTAAGTGCAACACAAGTTTCTCAAAACCTTTCTGTGGTATGTTTGAAAGTGAGTGATTGTAAATGAGGAGATTTCTTGTGGACATCGACGGCAGAATCCATGTTGGTGGTCACTGATTAGTTGAGTTTTCCAAGTGCTAAAAAGTTGACTATGGATAACCTTTTCCAATACTTTGAACAGCAATAAGTTGATAATTTAATGATAACACTTACCCTCTCTCTCTCTTTTTTTGGGAATCAGCTGCATATGGGCTTGCTTCCATGCTGTGGGGTAGATGCTAGCTAAGCATAACATAGTGAAGAGATGATCAAGGAAGGCATTAGTTCAATAGCACATTGAGCTATTGAACTAATGCTTGAGCACAATTGGTGGGATGCTTTATTGATATCTAAGCTACTCAAGATTCTTCTGATGACTTTCTGGTAGAAGGATGCAGGAGGCATGTGATGCAATGTTTCAGGTAAAGCTGGAGGTAATTTATTTATTATATATTACATATATATATATTATTATGTAACACCTCCAGGGAGTCCAAAGACTCATCGAGGGAGGGCACCTACTCTACAGCTAACTGCAACTACACCAACGCCATCTATTGCCCACCACTAGTATTTCCACACACAATCACAAATTTTGGCTGGAAAGTGGATATGCTCACCACTCGGCCAACCAGGCCAGTGCTTTAGTTTAGTAATCTTTGATAATTTACTTTAGTGATCTGTACCGGTAAAGGATATATATATATATATATACAGAAGGCCTTCAATTCAGTGTGGCATAATGCACTATGGAGAATAATAAACCAGTATGGAATAGATAAAATAGTGCACCTAATTAAAGTTCTCTACATTCCTTAGAAATGTTAATAGAAATCAATAGCAACTACAGCAAGTCTTTCAAAATGGAAAGAGGTATGCATCAAGCCTGCATACTTTTGCTGATGCTTTTTAATCTTTATTTGGAACATAAAATAAACTTAGTCTTGGAAAACAATGGTAATGGAATTACAGTTGGTGGAAGAAAAAAAAAAAATCAGTAATCTCAGGTTTGCCGATGACATTGACGTAATAGCAGAAAAGACAGCAGATGAATGATACATAATGAAGCAAAGAAGGTCAAGAAGAGGAGATTAAAATTTAAAGCATCCTCTGACAAGGAATATCAGATTGTGCCAAAGCAAAATTTACCAGCCTTGTGGCAAAAGGAATGAAATAGAGATAATCTGTACAGTTAAGAGAGAGATTGTGGTTGTTGTGAGAGTTTGGTGAAAAATAGGAGATTAGGTTTGAATATCTGTAGGTGATGGTGCACTCGTTTATGTTGGTATTTATGCCACAAATGTTGGTGGAGTGCATATGAAATTTCTTTAAATTTATTATTATTATTATTATTATTATGTGACATCTCCAGGGAGTCCAAAGACTCATCGAGGAAGAGTGTGGCAACAGCATCAAACAACTGATCCCCTTCCAACTACTAACTGTGCTCAAACTGGAGTGAATGATATTTCATTCTGTTCTTTTAGTGGAATGTACTAAGAAATTGTAATGTCATTTAATGAAAATTGTGCAACAAAAAATTTCCCAAACAAGGGAACTTTCTAGTTGCACAATTAGAATGCATAAGAATAGAGATAAAACTGAGGCATGAGACTGCAATCCAGAGTATATTTCTACTGTGGCTGTCAAGATTTTGGATAAATTACACTTCATATACAGAATTAGACAGATAAAGTTAGATAAGACAGATAGGCTGATCTCCATAACATTATTTATGAAGATCAGCATAGATTTGTTAAGGGAGACTCGTTTCAATAATCGAGTCATTTGTGATAAAAAGAAAAAGTGTATTTGATGAGGGAAATGCATATCTTGTAATTTTAATCTTTAAAAAACATCTGATAAACCACCACATGACAAGTTGATATTTAAGTTGTAAAATAGGAGTTCAAATATCAGAACTAGTGGATTAGACTTTTAAATATCTGTGGGTGACATAACTTATATCACCCACCTCTGAAAATGTATCACAGAAAGGCTTGAAGAAATCTTTGCTGTTGTACTTGACATTTAGAAGGCATCTGATTCAGTCTGGCATAGAGGATTGTTCAGCAGTCATCCTATGGTTTCCATCCTTTGTAACTGGATAACAGTTTTTTCTCGTTGTTCACTGCATGTCATGGATGGACTTCAAATTCAAAACATGTATCAAGCACTATCATCTGACCTCTTTCTCCAATATGTCCATTCTCACTTGAACTCAATCCACAGTTTTGCTAACGATACTATGTTACATTCCTCTATTTATCTGACAAGCTCTGTAGTGCAAGCTTCAAGATCTAAAACATTTTTTTCATGACATGAGGTAAATCTAGTTACTTTCAATGTTTATTCAATGTTTATCTTGTTGTACTCGATCCTGGTTTCTGGAGAGCTTCCAATTTTTAAGATGTTAAATAATTCATTTTGTTTAGTTATTTAACTGGCAAGTTCCTGGTGAACCTTTGTGTAGTTTGAAATAACTTTTCTCCTGTAGCACTTTGGGATACTTTTCTTTGCTGCATTTAGGATAGTATTCTTCCAAGTTATATAGTCTTTGTCTAAGTCATCATGGTATGTGTGATCTTTCAGCATTTTACTTACTTCATCCTTGTATTTCTCCCAATTTGCCTTCTGGAAGTTCCAGTGATATTTGCTTTTTTGGATGGGTCTAGTCATTGGGTCCAGTTGGGTTCAGATTGATTAATATTGGAGTATGGTCGCTTCCTACTGGTTCCAAAATAAACCAAATAGCTTTGTTGTGAAGATCAGGAGACAATGCAGTGATATCTAGGGCATCTTCTGTACCATAAGAATGAGACAGATAAGTAGGTTCTCCACTGTAGAGTTATTAGTCCTGTTTCATCTAAGAAATTACTCAGGTTTTCTCCTATTGGATTTATTTCCTCAGAACCCCATAACAGGTGTTTGCTATTCATGTCTCCTAAGATAATGGAGTTTTCTTCAATGAGATGGGATAGGTTGGAAAGATTTGGTCCAGGTTTGTCAGGAGGATGATTACAATTGAATATGTTTAATGGCTTTTTACTTGGTTCCAGTATTTGGATTCCTTGTATTTCAGTTCCTTCTGATACTATGTCTAACTCAACAACTTTATATGACAAGTTTCGGATTAGTGTCAGAAGCCCTCCTCCATTTTGGTCCATAGACCTATCTTGTCATATGATTTCATAGTTTTTAATGTTTAGTTTGTTGGTTTATCGAAGTTTGGTTTCCTGGATGCAGATGCATCATGTTTGTCAGCTAGTAGTAATAGTTCTATTGTGACCCATTCTTGTTTAATTATATATTTCCCTTATATTTTACTTTCCTTTACATATCTTATCCCTTTTCTCTGCGTATCGTCACTTCCATACTAGAAATCTAAGCTCTTGCTCCTCTTAGTATCCTAAAACATTTATTTAAGTTAAGGGATATTACATCCCATATTGTTTCTTAGCCGAATAAGAAACTCAAAGAGTTTCATGCCGAATATAGAAACTATATAAAGTTCGGCGATTCCAAGCGTAAGCAAATACCTGGATAGTGCAACACCTGACCCATTTGGTAGTGCAAATTGAGGCAACTCATAGTAAGGGTGAAGCAAGCTCTGATCACTATTCTTGGTATTTACCCATAATGTGAACTTAGCTCCTAGGAGCTGTATTACTGTGCATGAAACTTTTTGAGTTTCTTATTCGGCTAAGAAACAATATGGGATGTAATATCCCTTAACTTAAATAAGTTCATGTCGCCAAATTGAAGCCTTTGGCTCTTCATATAATTAGTAATTTATTAGGACATCCTCTTGGCAATTCTCATAGACGGGATGCAAGTTCTGTTCGCTACAAACTTGGTATTATATGAAGAGCCAAAGGCTTCAATTTGGTGACATGAACTTAATTAAGTTAAGGGATATTACATCCCATATTGTTTCTTAGCCGAATAAGAAACTCAAAGAGTTTCTTATTTGGCTAAGAAATAATATGGGATGTGTAGTGCCCTTCTCTCATAACGTAGAACAGTAATACAGCTCCTAAGAGCTAAGTTCACATTATGGGTAAATACTAAGAATAGTGATCAGATCTTGCTCCACCTTTATTATGAGTTGCCTCAATCTGCACTACCAAATGGATCAGGTGTTGCACTATCCAGGTATTTGCTTACGCTTGGAATCGCCAAACTTTATATAGTTTCTATATTCGGCATGAAACTCTTTGAGTTTCTTATTCGGCTAAGAAACAATATGGGATGTAATATCCCTTAACTTAATTAAGTTCATGTCACCAAATTGAAGCCTTTGGCTCTTCATATAATTACTAAAACATTTATTTTTTAAAGCTGTGCCATTTAGGACACTTAGTTTATAAAGAAATTTAAAACAAGAAGCAATTCCTAAATAAGTCTAGAAGTGAAATAATCATGCAGTCATAACCTTGACCTCGTAACTTAACTTTTCTCTCCCCCCCCCCCCCCGAGGTTCGTATGTTATAATAAGCGGTGCATCGAATGGCAATCTCAGACAACTGAATATTTGATAAGCAAAAGTTTATTAAACTCATAAATACAATACAATACATTAAATTCTAAAAACTCCAATTCAATACTAAATTAATACAATGTTAATAAGTCTAGCAAAATACAAAAAATGAAAATCTCACACTAGCACATGGGATAAACTGTTATGCCTCCACAAAGACTCTACACCCACAAGATAAAGGGGCTTTCCCATCTATGATTAAGTTGGCTTAAATCTCTCACCCGTTTAAGCACAATAATATGACACAATAATTCAATTAGACAATTGGATTATACACATTAATTTACAAGAGTTATGTGGGCTTAGCGATTCCGTTGCTACAATGAACGCCCGTTCAATTCTTTTGACCATTCTCAGTTAAGGGTAAATCACATATATACTAATATCCATACACATTATCGCTCATTCAGTAACACTGATAAACTAGTTCCCTCTTTCTGTATACTATTAAGTGAGCTAAAGTCCTAGTTCAACTCTCATTCCAGTCCTTCAAATTCCTTAGTAATACAAACTACAATTACAGCCTACAACTACAATCAAATTAACAGAATTAACATAAAATCTTTCACAATACCATTTGATGAAGCTCTTCTACTAGACATTATTGTCTGCAATTCCTGAAGAATTATTCCTTCTGTAGTGGGACATATTTGGGATACTTTGGATCATGAGGGCCATCTCGATTACAGCATATCAGGCTTCTTCTAAGAAAACACGATCTATCTGCTGTTCTGCAGTCATCAGATTTGCCATAAGGATATCCACAATTATTCTATTGATGATCTCCTTCCTTTAGACCAGGGTTGGCTTAGTATACAGTAAATACCTTTCTTCCCGACCATGTAGTGGCCTTTGTTCTCGATGGTAGGAAAACGAGACCTATATCCCACTTACTAATATTCCATGTCATGGCGGACGGAGGGGGACTCCTGACCATCACTCAGGAAACTCATAAGGTAACCTCCAAACGAAAACTGGCAAAAGACCTCATGGTGGTGGTGGTGGTGGTGGGGGTTCCTAACCCTTTTATATTATCACCCTACCGGCACCTCCTGGAATTAATTTTTTGTTTATCGTAACCTGTTAGGGCGGCATCTCCCTGCAGAAACTTCTACCTTTGGT
Source organism: Typopeltis vanoorti (assembly GCF_054136105.1). NCBI lineage: Eukaryota > Metazoa > Arthropoda > Arachnida > Uropygi > Thelyphonidae > Typopeltis > Typopeltis vanoorti. Next base: position 109,488,022 of record NC_143562.1, on the reverse strand, counting down.
GGGCCATGTGCACGCGACTGACCCGCGACAGTGTCTAAATTGGGGACCGTGACCTTGGGCTTGGTTCTAGTTAATCCTATGAGTTCTAGCTCTTGGTTCTACTTTGGTTCTAGTTAATCCTATGAGTCAGCTTTATCAAACTCTATCAGCTCACCCAATTTTTCTAAGAATTAGCATAACTTACAATCTCTTGTTTTAAGTGCATAACAAGCAAGCCTTTTACATGCAAAACTTTTATAACTAAATACTGTAAATTAATTATCTTATTTTTCTAATATTATACAATCAATGTTCTTATACTAGCTAACAATTATTCTTTTCAATATATTTATTTCATTTATACCTAGATGCAAGCACTATTTTCTCATTAAGGTTTCTACTTGTTAAATTGTGATCAAGTAAATTCTCTTATGAAGTTTACAAGGATCACAAATTTAACAGTTCATTTAGTTACTTAAATATAAAGAGCCAATAGGCTTCATTTCGGCGATATAAACATTATTCAAATTAAGGGGATATTAAATCCCACGTTGTTTTAAAACCGAATAGGAAACTCAAAGATTGGAATCAGAGAGTTTCATGCCAAATATAGTAAACTAGAAAAGTATCGGCGGTTACTAGCGTGAGCTAATGCAAGTAGTCCTAGTACGTAGCACAATCTCAGGCAACTCGTTGCAAAGGTGGGGAAAGTTCTGATCGCTAATCTTGGTATTTTCCATAATGTAAAAACACATTTCCTAGGAAACGTATGCTGTTATTACATTATGGTGGGAGGTCACTACCCAGACTGGTTTCAGCCTTTCTTGAGGCTTCATCAGTGAGTAACTAGACCAAATAGATACCAAAGGGTATAGCGAAAAGAACTTATATACTCAGCTATACGAGTTGACAAACAGGTGCAACCATTAAGTTACTTAAGTTACTGATGAAGCCTCAAAAAAGGCTGAAACCGGTTAACACAGCACTGCAATATTTGGACAAACAAAACCCGATGGAGTTTATATTTTTCATAGATTCCTTAGCAGCCCTTCAAGCTATTAAGAACTGCTACACTTGCCATCAAGAAATACTTAGAGACATAGCAAAAAACATAAACTACGTAAGGATTCCGAAATAATCTTCCAATGGATCCCATCCCATGTGAGATTAAAGGGAAATGAAACTGCAGATGAAGTAGCAAAAATGGCCGCAACATCAAGTGATACCACAGATTTCAATCTTTTTAAAACCACCCAAAAAGAAAACATAAAAAGAACAATTCTTCAGGACATGACTCACCACTGGTACTCAGCAGAAAATCCAGGAGCTACCATCAACTCCAAGTTTAATCGCAGTGCCACTATCATGATCTCTCACCTCAAGACCGGCCACACAAGACCAATGAAGTTTAGCAATAGCATAAAAGTCTTCCCTACCTGCAAAATCTGTAACACCGAGGAAGCATCACCAATGCATTTGCTAAACTGTATGAATATTTCCAAATGTGAACTCTATAACAACCCACAAAAGGTGCTGTATAAAATACATGAACTTGACCTCTATGATCTGGTGTAATAATACCATGGTATAATAATAATAATAATAATAATAAAACTTTCAATGTTAACAAAACCAAATCCCATATTTTTTCTTGAATTGGTTTCTCCCTTTAATTTGAGCAAGTGCTGTACATATTTTAATTTAGGTTTCATTTTAGGTTATGAGTTAATAAAACCCATAACAGGTTTTGGGTTTGATTCTACAGTGTTAAAACCGTGGGTGGGCTAAAGAAGTTTGTTGCTTTCTGGAGTGTCAGGCAAATGCATTTTTTTTGTTTGCAATAGGCGATATGAGGTATGAAATTTCAGATGTGTTGTCACATTGGGAGGTTTCTAAAGATGACCCTTGGGGATATGTAAAGATAATAATTATTATTTACTGAAAAATGATCATCATCAAATTCCCTTGTACCCTCAAGGGGTGTACAGGAATTATAGTACTACATGAAAAACTTACATCATTACAGGTATCCCTTGATTAACACAATTAATTAATCTCCAATGTTACTGCGTATATCAATATCATGTTAATCAAATATAATAATAATCAATGGTAAAAATTGCATTTCGTCCATGATCAATTACTGATTAATTCGTTTTATATGGTACTCTTTTAGGAAAGATAAAAAATGAATGCAAAGTAAATGTTTAATAACTGCTTGTACCTACATTAATTACTGCAATTTAGGATGAATTAAAATCCATCCTAAATCAATTAGAATGGAAAAGCATAAGCCATGGTTTACGAATAAATCAAGATAAAACCAAAATAATGATTTTAAACAACGTAGAAGAGATAGATATAGAAGAAATTGAAATTGCTGACCAGTTCAACTACCTTGGAGTGATAATAACAAAAAAAGATGGATGTACAAAAGAGATAAGAAGAAGAATAGCACTAGCTAAGAAAGCGATGACTGATTTAACCAAGATCTGGAAAAACAAGCACATCTCCAAAAAGACGAAAATTAAGCTTGTAGAAACCTTAGTTTTTATGATCTTTCTCTATGCTTCTGAGTCTTGGACAATGACAAAAGATGACAAAAGAAGAATTGAGGTATTCGAGATCTGGTGCTGGAGAAGATTGTTAAGAGTGTCTTGGACAGAAAAACAAACAAACAAAAGTATCCTAGAAGAAATGAATATCGACACAAAACTGATAAACATAATTGAAAGGAGAATACTGCACTATTTTGGACACATATGTAGAAGGGAAGGCAACTGCATAGAAAAAGTAATCATCCAGGGTAAACCATGTGGGAAAAGAAAAAGAGGACCCCCTTCCCCCACGAACAGGTGGATTGACCAAATATCAAGAATCACTGGACTTAAACTAGAACAAGCAATAAGAGAAGCACAGGAGAGAAAGAAATGGTGAACATTTGAACAGGTTTAGTTTTTTCCCTATCAGCATAAATTCTATGATAAGCAAAATGACTCTCTAGACCAAGGCAAAGCATTCTTCGATTAACATCTGGATCCATATCCATTACTTGCTGCCTACGTGAGTCTAAACTGTGAAATATTCCATCCAGTTCTTTGATTGTTATCTCCTTTGGAACCTCATCTTCATATTCCATTTATTTGTTGTCTTCATATGAGCATTGTTGTTCAATTTCAAGAAGATCATTGTCACTGAAATCTTTTGAATTAAATCCAATAATTCTTTAACATCTTCTGCATCAAAACCAAGGTCTTCACCAATTGCAACAATTTCTTCATCCACATTGTTCACAGGATTCTGTAAACCACCTAAGTCATTAGCGCATTCTGCAAACTGTTTTTCCAAACAGCTCTCATGCAGCTAGAAGACACTTGCTCCCACAAATCATGAATATTTTCAACTGCGTGTTTAATGTTAAAATTTTTCCAAAATTCTTGGAGCGTAATCACATTTCCTTCCATTGTTGTTTCCACTGCCTTTGAGAATGTCTTTTTAAGAAAATAGGCTTTGAAAGTTGCAATGATGCCCATGTTCATGGGTTGTAGCAATGGTGTCGTATTTGGTGGAATTTTGGTACATTTAAAGGCACATTAATTAAAACTCTTGCCACATATATAAAGGGATTGTCGCAATTAATTTTGCTGCATTAATCAAATCCCACGTTAAGCAAGGGATACCTGTACTAATTTCTCATCTACAATTTTCTTCCAAATCAATCTGTTACTTGTCAAGACTGCAATATTATTGAAAAATTTTAATTAAATTAGCATTCATATTCTATACAGTCAAAGTAATAACTGAAACAGCTCATTATATCCCTACTCTAACATTATGGAATTGTTAAAGTGGACCTGTCATACTTCATTTAAGACTCACTGTGTAAAGGCATTTTAACACCCATGTCCTTTGGCAGTGCATTACCCTTTACCTGAACCCCAAAATGCATAAACACAAACATATTTCATGCAAAACATCTACACCCTGAATTCAGAGAGTAACTTAAGTTTTTCTGATACCCTATGAAATTTCTCCCCCATTGAACCAAATTTTCATTTACTTTTGCTAATGACTACATACTCCATATCACTTTTTTCCTCCTATTTGCCAATTTTACAATATACCCATCCTAAAAACGATCATTAGGTCCATACACACACACTTTTTTTTTTTTTTTGAAAATAACCAATTAATTGGGATTTATTGTCATTTCATATAAAAACAGAATACCAACATCGTTTACTACCTATCAAGCAGAATCTTCTTAAGAAAATATTAATATTACTTCTCTGTAAGAAAAAAATTTATCCCTTTCTTAAACATACCCAAACTTAACTTCACAAATAATGCCTCCATATCCTCTCCTCACCTTTCATATAAAAAATTTCATCAAACTGATATGATTTAACACCATTTTTAGTGTTTATAGCCTTCACCATATCACCTTTCTCCTGCAGTCCACATAATCTAAATCTGTACTCATAGCCTGCATTCTATAATCCTGATATCATCTTTGTTACTCTTCTTTGCATCCTTTTGTAAGCATTTTTGAACTAAGAAGACCAAATCTGCACAGAGTAGTCAAAGTGCAGTTATATCAAGGTTATATATAAGGATAAGGAAGTTTGCCTCTTTAAGGCAAACTTCCTTATCCTTACATGTCAGTGTTCAATTCAACATCACAATTATCCACTGAGTTGTATTTGCAGTTTTTGCTATATGACCTTTAAACTTCAAGTTCATATCCACAATAACTTCAAACTCCCTAGCCTCATCAATTTCTTCAAGCATAATCCCCACCAATATATGTTGTTGGAAATCTCATCATGCCAAGGTGCATTACTTTATGTTTACTGACACTGAATTGACAACCATTATTATTTGTCTGCAGTTCCTTAATCAAAACATTAAGTGCTCTATTTCATGCATCCCTCATTGCCCTGCTTGTCATTCCATTAAATATATATAAATGAACATCTCCTGACAAGTCTTTCCAAATTTCCAGGTTGAACAACATACATCAACATACAAAATAAATGACTTAGGTCCAACAGTATCATAATGTATCCATTACCTTCATGCAATTGAGCCATAACATTATTATAAAATTTGAGCAAACTGTTCAGATATGACTTCCTTTAAGTAATGCTGTTCCTTGTAAAGTGCAGCTTGTCTATTAACCCATTTCTGCATGCAGTTCTTACTAGTTTCTCTAAAATCTTCAAAATGAATCCGGAGATACTGATTGGTCGATAGCTGGACACAACAGTCTTTGCACCACCTTTGTGCAATGGTGTACAAAATATATCAAGGACCTAACCAGTTCAGTTGAAGCCTGAACATCCTTTTAGCATATGTGCTAATATCCCATCTGTCTCTATTGCTGAATTCTTATCTAAATTATGCAACAGTTCTAGAAACTCTTTCTTGTGCTTTTATCTTTTTAATGTAGTGGGAGCACTGTGCATAATGTTACATAAATAAGGTTGAAAGATCTTAGTAAAGTGAGTACTCATTATTTGAACAATTGCATTGCATCTGCTTCTGATAAAAGAGTACCATCTGCAGTCACTAAAGTTATTCTTCCACACTCATTCTTTCTTTTACTTACAACATAACAATAAAATTCTTTTAGACTGCCATAAGCAATTTATTTTCATACTCTGATGTAACTTTCAGTACTACTACTCAATTCTCTATCCTGCATTTCATATATTTCATAATTCCTCTCATCTTCATATGGATCTCTTGCTTAATAAGGTTGTACATTGATTTTGCTCTCATCCTATTTGTTCTTTAGAGACACCTTCAGATACCACATTATTTAAGTATCTTTTCAAAGCATCACATACACTGCTGATATACTTCCCATTCACTGGAAAATATATATGGTTTATTCTATGTTCACTCATAGCATATCATAGGAATGAACATAGTATTCACCTGAGTTTGTCATAATTTCCAGCTTTTTAGTTCAGCATGCAACCTGTCATAATTGGAACATTTCATATTTTTAGCTACTTCATAGGTCAGTGCAGCATAATCACTATCACTTACTGGTATGAAAACAATCACAACTTTAAGTGAGACCCCCCCCCCACCAGTGATGCTATGATTAAATCTAACACTCTCTGGTCTCAAAATGCTTCTTTTACGTGCTGCTTGAGAAAGTTGTGTTCTGCTGCTTAAGAAAGTTGTGTTGCAACAGCTCAAGAAATTCTCCTTCGTTCTTTTCATGAGTTTCTGCTGCTACCTAATCACTGTTTGAATAATTTTAAGCCACTCATAATGATTACTCATTTAGTATCCATCGGGGTAATTCAGCAATGCATTTCACCATCCCCAGCAACTGAACTACCAGGTGTATAACAAAATCTCAGGATATACTTCACTCTGTTAGTCTCCATTTCACACTAGATAACCCCAAACTCACTGCTACATTATTAACTTGACTTTCTATCCTAAGTGGTTAGATGATTTGAGTCCAATCATCTAATATTAGTAGCATCCTCTTCTATCTTTTCTGTCCTTTCTGAAATTACTATACCCTCTATACTCTATTCCAGTTACATCTGACTGTGAGAACCAGGTTTTACTAATGTCAACAATCTTAAGCACCAAAATTCATCAAGAACAAAGAGATTGAGTTCTTGATGCTTCTGACAAATCCTCACAATTTCAATACAAATTCTATACCGTTTAGAAAGTGAGGATGCTATGCATTCAGACAACCAGACCAGCGAGGTATTATTTATATCAGATAGGTTGATTACAATATGCAAAAAACAAATCCATTTCCAAAAACTAGGCATCATATCAACACTAGGAGAACAAGCTTGCATAAAGAAATCACCAGTGATCTCAAATTTCTGGCAACATTCCAGAAGAATACTTAAGACAAAAGAACTATTACCAGACTTTTGCTGCATCCACAAACCAACCATGAAATTAATAACAGCAAAATAAGAGGATATGTCTATCTCCCTTTCCCATGTATCAGCTCCACTATTACACCTAATTTAGTAAAAATTCTCAAGAAATATAAAATCAGAGTCACATTCATTCCTCTAACTACAATTACAATCCTTGGTTCATCTATAAATCGAAACACAGCTGCTTGAAGCACTCAATGTTTATCACCTTTGGTCTGATTGCAAAGTCCCAAATTATGGACAAAGAGAATAATTCATCGAACAACACAGAGCACATTAAATAAATACAGGTCTCAGCTCTATCTGGTCAGGTAATCAATTCTGCAAATCCAAATGACAGCCAGTCTATTAGGCATGTACTAAAGTGGATGGGGGGGGGGTCTTACTTAGAAAGATGTTATAAGACTAAAAGAAAGATATTGGAATCAATGGAAATAATACTCAACCCTAACCATGTGAATATAAATGTCAGCTACAATTTATCAAACTGCTATTCAACTATGTGTAAACAAGAACATAACAATACCATACTTAACAATACTAATGTGTCTAGAATAGTTTCAAACTACAGCAATCCATTTTTAGCATGACAGCAGTTACTATATTCTTAACTTTAGCACTTCTGTAGCACAACTAAAAGAACAACAGGACCATGTCCTATAATTGAAAAAAAAATCTCAGTTCAATTCATAATGAGAGGAACCTTATATGGTGTTTCGTAACTGGTGAGTTAGCAGGAATTTTCTCCTAGTGTTTCATTCCACATACAAGCACACAGGTCATAGAATACACAACTAATAAACAAAAATACTGTATACTCCTGATAATGACTATGAGATAAAGCTTGGTATGTGAGTGTTATTTTATGTTAAAGTATAATAAGTGCTTTAACAAGAGTTTTTCATCATAATTCTATATAATGAAAGCTGTTTCGCACTGCTCATTGACAAGCAGTGTGAAAACTGTTTCACACTGCTTGTCAATGATTGATGGAATAGTTTAGAACAGGGGGTCGGCAACCGGCAGCCCAAACGTGCATTTTTGGCAGCACATAAAACGTTGACCATACTTACATGGCATGTGTCCTGTATGTTGAATTATTTAAATAATCCATTTTATAATATGAATAATAAATGAAAAATAATTTCATACCTATACTTCGTGATATCTCTCCCATGCAATTTGGAGATACCAACAAAATGAAACTTTTGCTGGTATTTACAAATGGAATTTTCAACAAGACTTGTGAATTTTCATAAAAATAGCATTGAAATGCGATTATGTTTGAATGCTTTTAATGTTGACATTTTTTTTTTTCTGAGTCCGGAACACCAATCATATCCTCTCCATCCAAAAAACAGCGGCTTGTATCGCCTTGTCATTGACCGTCAGAATGTCATCCGTAGAGCACACATCGATTAGATCTGGGCAACATAAAAGATGTTTGTCAGTTTGGACGTCTCTGCAGTCACAGCTGTTATCATCTGCATAACCCCATTTCATCAGGTTATTTCTGCATCTGGACACTCCCACTCTAAGACAGTTGGAGTGTCCAGATGCAGAAGTGGACACTCCCACTCTAAGATGGTTCAGAGTCCTCCAGGTGCTATAGGGTAGGTGATATCCCTTGGTTAACTCTTCCTTAATTATGGGGGCTTCTTGAAGTTGAACCAATTCCCTCCATAGAACAAGGCATTGCTCAATGCTTACCAAAAAAAAAAAAAAATTGAAGAATTAATCAGTTTCGCAAAGATGATAATCGCACATACATTTGCAAATAAGCATTTTCTGCCATGAGTTTTAGAAAAAATAAAATTTCTTCTCGACTGGCTGATGAACATTTGCATACTTCAATTCAAATTTGCACCTCAGGTTATAAAGTGGATCTAGATAATCTGGCTAAGGGAAAACAATCACAAAAGTCACATCAAGCAGGGAGACATATGTACATATTGTGATGGATACACTATATTACTTTGTTTTTACGTGATAATAATTTTTCATTGTGTTTCATTTTCATGCTTGTTTCATATCTTGTACTTTAAATATTTCTGTGTTTTTTAATATTGACATAACAAAAATTGATAACTTAAGTATTTTTTTTTCATTCACTATTTTCTCTTAAATAAACGCTTGTGGCCTGATTATTAAAAATAAAAGTTAAATGTGGCCTGCGAGTCTGAAAAGGTTGCCGATCCCTGGTTTAGAATAAAAATACAAGATTTAATTAGCAATTTCCAAACATCTTGTAAAATTAGACACTCTTATCCAGAGTCCATGTAAGCAGATTGTTCACTAAATTCTTTAAAATAATATGCTAACAAATTTTCTTCTAAATAAAGCCTATCAAAAGTGTGGTTTAGTTCATGAAATGGTTGAGAGATGTGACGTCCTGATTTTTCTCCTCTTATAAGCCACATTACTATGATGTTCAATCTTTCAGACTTCATAATTTCAGCCAGGTTTCCTTATGTAGGATCTGTTACAGGAGCAGTAGATTTTATAATGAACTGAGTATTTTTTTAAAAAAAGATTAAACTGAAATTATTAGATTATAGATTGTTATGAAGCTCCACATCTATTGTAAAATCAAACAAATTCAAGCATTATCTGGTCAAAAGAGGAAATCTGTTATTTCATAATATGTTCTTATATGCTCCAGCACTGATTAAATGACAAATGTACTTTATGATGACAATCTCTCAAATGCAACCTATGTCTTTTAAGTAGTCTACACTAAGGCAACTTGTGAATGCCAGTGAGTGTTTTCGCATAAGCTCTCTGGAAAAATAAAAAGAGGGCCTTTTTTTTTTTTGTTTGAGAAAAAAGGCCCATAAATTTTCCTGCAAGAAATGGCACAAAACATGTTCACATTTGGTTTCTTTCATGTTCAAGATTTGCATATGGATGTTCTCTCCCCACATATTCTCACACTGCAATGATTCGCTTCACCATTTAAGCAAAAAGTTGATTCATCAGAAAAAATGAGCTATGCTATAAAGGCACTGTCCTTCATGTCATCCAACATTTTTATACAAAAGTCTAACCTTTTTTCTTTGTCCCCAGGATGTAGTGCCTGCATTAACTGAAACTTCTAGCCTTTAATATGCAATCATTTCCTGAGAACATGCAATACCACTATTTGAAGAATTCTTAATTACTTGCTTGCACAGCTTGTGGATTTTCTTGGGCTGCACATGAATGTTTGCCAGATTCTTTCAACATTAACTTTGGAAACACGTGGATGACCTGGACTTTCTCCTTTACAGATGCATTCTGCTCTTTGAAATTTTTTGTGACATGAGTAAATCTGCTTATGACAAGGAGGTCCTTTCTTAAATCGAGGGCAGAATTTATGTTGAACAATGATTACTAAATTACATTTTGCAAATTTGATAATGCACAAATGATTTCTTCTGTGGAGACGCCATTTTTGTTAACTCTTTTAGCAAGTGACTGAAGGATCTGCTTGTTTCAAGCACTTACAGCATGCACTAAAAGCAAGAACCTGGTACTAGAATGTGGAGAAAAGTAAACTCTCATAGTTTTTCTATCAGGCGATGTATAACACGTGTTTGTATCATTGGAAATAAAAATTTCGCAAATAAGTATAACCTGCTCCTTCATTTTGAATAATCTGTATTTTCCTTTCAAAAGTCATAAAATATAATTTCATAGCCAAATATCTTCATATAAAAATGGAGTAATTTTTGATCATCTTAGCTTATTACTGCACACTTCATGTACATGTTTTAGTCAACAGATACATGTTGTAACTGGTAGGGTGGTTAATTCTAGCTAACTATGATATCAACATATTAGAAAATAACATGCTTAAAATTGGTGTGGGATAGTAGTTCCTCCAATCTTTCCTTAAACTGGCAATAATTGTTGGAGGGAGAGAGAGCCCCACTAACTAGGCCATAATGTTGTTATATATCTGAGGGCACTTATATTTGAAAAAGCATAAAGACGACATCTATAATACTCTACTTCTGGCAAGAAAAGATGTTCAACAGGAGTGAGAGATTCTTCACCTGTCATGTTAATGAATAATAAGATCTTATATCAATGTTATGCTATTTTCACAACTTTCCAAGGTCTCCTAAAGCTAATACACTAATTAAAAATTGGTGATTATGAGAAGCTCGAGAGATAGCTTGCAACTGTAGCATTGAATGAGGAGTTAGGTGGAAAAGAGATCAATGCTGTTTGGGTGATATTCAAGAACTACCTAGTAGAAGCAATGTCTAAATGTATTCCAAAGGTCAGAAGGTTAAATAAGGTAAGTATGAAATGGATAAATGAAGAGATTAAAAATGCAGTACAGAGAAAAAAGCATAATCAATTCCATGAGGAATACAAAGAGCAGGCAAGGAGGGTGACTCGGTTGGTAAGGGTAGTAAAAGTTAAGTTCAGTCAGAGCAGCAGTCAGCTAATGAAGAAAAAAAAAAAAAAACTCTTATTGAGTTCTTTTGATATGTAACAAGCAAAAAAAAGAATGATTATGGTAGGATGACATTCACCAGAGAAAATGGTATAAAGACAACTGCTGCAGACAATATAATTGAGATATTTAATGAGCAGTTCATAAATGTCTTTCATCCTTGTGAATGTGATAACATGGAGTTTGAAAACAGTGGATAATGAGGAGAAGAGACTGACTGTGAGTGAGGAAGAAGTATATAGGGAACTTGATATTAATAAGGCTGTGAGACTTGACGATATATGGAACAAGAGAGATATGGAATAAGGCAGAAATTAGTCAAAACGCTAAATTAGCTGTATACAAGACAGTGTTCAAACCAATTTTAACTTATGGATCTGAGCGCTGGGTTAGAAATAAAACACTTGACCAAAGACCGCAGATATGAGAGTCCTGAGAAAGATTAGGGATGTGAACAGATGACATCAATGGCAATATCATATTAAAAACAAGGATATTAGGAAAAAACTTGAGATTGTTAGCATCCAGGAATGTGTTAGCAGAACAGAATGGGAGAGGAAAGATTAGCAAAACAAATGTTCTCCCAGGTTTGTAGGAAAAAGACCCAGAGGAAGACTAAGATATAGGTGGAATGACACAGTAAAAAGTGCTTCAGAAGACAGAAATATAAGATCTGATAATGTTGGAGTCTTGACAGGTAACAGATTGATTTAGAGGAAAATTGTAGATAGGAAGTTAGTATTGATGTAAGTTTCATGTAGTACTATCATATCATGCACACCCCTTGAGGGTATATATCAGGAATTTGATGATGATGTGTATGGGGATCAATATCCCAGAAGAGGAAAGTCACTAGTGGTGTGTCTGGGATCTGTTTTAGGGTCAATACTGTTTAACCTATATGTTAATCATATTAGAGAAGATTTTAATGGGGATATGCAGTTTTTCACAGATGATGCAAAGTTTGGAAGAACTATGCAGAGTAGAGCAGATGTTGTAGCCTTACAAGAAGATGAATAGATCGAGTGAATGGGCATGGGAGTGGAGATACCAGTTCAATGGTGTGAATTGTAAATTTTAAAATTTGGAAAACAAAGATGGGATGTGGAATTTACTGTTGGTGGGAATATATTGTTATAGGTGGAGGAAATAGAGATCTTGGGATAATGGCAGATAAGAGTCTAAAATTTAGATTACATATTGCCAAAATTGTGGGGACAACACAATGAAATTATGGCAAAATGATGTGGAGGACACTGTCTTGTAGAAGTAATGAGATTCTAGTTCCATTGTATAAGGCTCTGATTAGGCCACATATGGACTACTGTGCACAGATTTGGTCACCTGGTGACCAAATCAAAAGGATGAAGAGATGTTGGAAAGTGTCCAGAGGCAACTAAGCTAGTTTCTGATCTCTGGAATGCTAAATATGAGGAAAGGTTGAGAAGATGCAACTTACAGAGTCTAGTGGATAGGAGGAAGAAGGTTGATATGATAGAGATGTACAAGTTGGTAAGGGTGTTGTTATAGAATTAACTTTGAAGAGGTTTTTCATGAAATGGTGGAAGAGGTCAGTGAGATCGAGTTTTTTGCACAGATAGCTGTGAATGATTGGAATGCATTGCCTGAGAGCATGGTGCATGCATAGAATTTGAATGTGTTTAAGGCATGGTATGATAAGCTGTGTGTATGATAAAAGGGACCTCCTAGATGAGTCCATGGGGGTCTTAGGATAATATCCAAGGAAGTGAATATCCTAAGGGTGGGCCTTAAAAGGGAGAAGAAAATCAAGTTTAATCATGCATGTGACATCACTCATTTCATGAACTGAGCTACATTTATAATGAAGACAACTGTCTAACATATTCAGTGAGATTATCTACACATATATGCAATTAGGGCATTGCAGAATATGCTTAATAACAGCTGCCTTGGTGTAATTCCTAAAATCCTGAATCTATGCAATCTATTTGGCTGGCTGAGAGGATAAGAATATTTACTCTCCAACCAAAGAGCCCTTGGTCTGAATCCCACCACTGACATGATGGTCATGAATATCTTTAGGGCAAATGAATTTTAATTTCATCACGCAGAGTTAGATCATTGCTGTTTATTGGAGGACTAAATAGGTTTGAAAGAGTGCATGTTTGGTCCTCTATCAACAGGAATTCAGGTTTCATGTAATGTTTAAAAATAATGTTAGATCCTGCAGTACTTTGGATCTGAAGTATTCCAACAATAAATGCATAAAGAGGATCCATTATTAGTTATGTACTGCATCACAATAATTAATCTTCTTTGCATTTGCTTAATATTCCTACTCACCTGTTAATATTACAACACAGGTATTAAGACTAAGTGCTAGTTTAAACTCATAATTAAGTTTATTGAAATATACAGCACAGAGAAATGATTACTCCAACCTTGAAAACTGCTTAGAACTGGAGTCAAAATATTGTAATATTTTGTCTCCTTTTACTTGTTGTGCCGTGAGAATCTAATTAACTCTCATGGTAATATGTGTAGCAAATACATAATAAATATGAGTAATTCTGACCTATCCTACTGCTATGCTAAGCACTGTATAAATTCCCAAATCCACCCAAACCAAGAATAATGTTCTCACAATTGGGCAGTGCACCATAAACCATCCTAAAAAGTCATGTTGTTCCCTATTCAGTAACAGATGAATCCCCTCCTTCATATATTCACTTTACTTTCTAATAGACTTTTTTTTTTTTTTTTATGCTTTATGTATTTTCTGTTAGGTGTTTTCATAGTAGTTGTATGATGAAAGTTGGTACAGATCAAGATATATGATCAAGAACATGTATCTTCCTTAAGTCAGGAAGCCAATTAAAGTACTTTACACAGAAAAATGTTCTAGCTTAGAGATAGTGAATATAAGTATGCTTCTCTTTGGAATCAGATTATCATCCCAATGCAAGGGTATATATACACCTGATAGCTATCGTTCTGCTTAATTTGCAAATTCCTACACTATATTACTCTTCAAAAGAATACAGTTTTGTTAGATGTTATGTTACAATACTGAATTGATTTTGTAGAATCAAATCAAATCTACAATCAAATTTTTGTAAAATCAGCAAACTGATTTTGTAAAATGGACATCTAGTTGTGGAAGTTCTGAGGAAGAATATAATGGAAAGTCATTCAAGTGTTATTCTACTTATGTTAATGAATTTTATTATTACTATTATTTATACTAATAAAAAAAAATTCTAAATTCAAACCTACCATACAATTACACTTGATTCATCAGCAGCACAGCTCTCAAGTCTTCCTTGAACATATTTTAAGTATCTGTAAACAATGTCTGCAGCTTTAAAAAACCTTAATTATATAGCTGATAGTATCAAAGTTCTGTAATTTTTATGAATAATGCAAAAACTTCAAAAGTCAGTATTAATAATTCTAATGTGAAAAAAATTTTAAACAATAAAAATTTATTTCCAAAGAACTACATTTTTTGTATAAAATTCATGGTGTGAAGTTAATGTTTCTTCCTGTATTTTTATTCAGACTATGAAAAGAAGTTATTAATCAAACTAAAAGGAAAAAATCCTTTATCATATTATCCCTTACTATACTGAATTTAAGTGAACTGGTTTTAAGGACTATAAGAGATTACTGGCTATATTTGTAACCATCTTACACAGACAGTTAGCTCATCAGAATCGCAGGGTAGTTTTCCCAAATCCAAGAAATTCTTTGGATTTTCTAGGAGTTGGGGAAAAAAAAATGAAAACTGCTTTTTGCAGTGCTCTTCATAGTCTTTCCTTTCCGAAGATGTCAAAAAGAATAAGCAGATGACTCATGGAAGATAGGAAAAAAATATTTACATACTTAATAACAGATGTCATTCGTGCTTACATTTGCTAGGGGAAAAGCAGCATTTTTCCCTAGCAAATGTTTTCTTACTTTGCCATGAAAATCAGGAGCATACTTAAAAAAAAAGAAAAAAAAAAGGGAGGAATGAAACTAAACTATTGGTAATGTTTTTGTTCTTACTTTTGAGGAATATGGGTATTGGAACCTATCTATTGCACGATCTATGAAGAGAAGGAGTTGTACCTTACCTGCTCTTTATTTTCCAGATTATGTCTAAAACAAAACTGTAATTAACTTGCTGAAGCACAAGCTCTCCAAGAAATTTTTTAAATTACTGTGGTTGAGGCATCTGCAGAAAGTGTCCCTTGCCTTCAAGCCAACTCCACCTTGTAATAGGAGAGTGATGCCCTATTACAGGGTGAAGATTTGACTTATTTAATTTCATTTCTGGTACAGGAGAGCAAAGTATTTTTTCTTTCTTGTAGATTTGATTTCTTCTACTGTAACTCCTTTTTTTAAAGGAGTTATAGCAGAAGAAATTAAACTGGTTTTATATATAAGACTTTTCATTTAAAACATTCTTAAATTATAAGCTATAAAATAAACTGCAACAAGACTGACTGTAATAGCAGTTTCTCACCTTAATTTAAAAATGCTTTAGGATTTTCAATAAACACAACCTCAGAGCCACAATTAAAACTTCTGTAGAAAGGATAAAAACAGCCAGTCTGCTATAAAGGATAAATGTACATTCAGCTTTTCCTACTGTATGCATTTTCCATACTGAAACAACATTCTTGTTTTAGACAGTATCTATATAACTGAATGAAGAGAAGCTGTGTCTGGCAAATATTCTAGAATGTTTATTATTATTATTATTACATGACACCTCCTGGGAGTCCAAAGACTCATCGAAGGAGGGCACCTACTCCACAACTCTCAGTCTCCAGAATGAACTGATCTACTTTCATCATCTACACCAATGCCATCTACCACCGGCCACCACTAGCATTTTCACAGACAACCACAAACATCCATGCCCACAGTGGGATTAGAACCCGCAGCCTTTTGGCTGGAGAGCAGATATGCTAACCACTCGGCCAACCAGGCTGGCATGTTTGGTAAGAAAAAAAAAAAAAAACTTAAAGTAGTAACTTTATCTATTAAGAAGATGAGGGTGCATATAAAGGTGATCAAAAAAAAGAATTTCCCAATTTATTTTTGGATAATGACCTGTAAATTACAGAATTAAAATAAAAACTGCATATCTAAAACTTAAAAGGTTCCAATATTAGTTATCTCCAGATATATGCTCCTACTCAGAGAAAAAGAGATGAAGAGTTCCATAAGACGGTATAAAAAGATATATGGAAAACTTAAAAACAAAATTTTGATTCAAAGGAAGAAGACTATCCCCAATAATGAGTAGCTTTGAACTTGTTGATATGAATAACAGATGCAAGGCTAACTGAGTTTTATGAGCAAAATAATCTGATTAAAAAAAAATAATAATTACCTTTTTTCAGCAACCAGAAAGCAAGCTGAGTATACAAGGATGATCAGAAAAGTTCTTGGCATCCAACATAGAAAGCAACACTATCAGCAAGATTTTTTTTTTTAAGTTGGTACATCTGTCATAAGCATCCATGTGAAATTGCAAGTCATTCTGTCGAGAAGTTTGTTTTATACAACTCTCTGAAGCAAAAGTGTTGTCTGTATCCCTTGAAATGGATAAAATTGAGTATCATGCAGTTATAAAATTCTTTGTAAAAGAAATTCATTTGAAGTTCATAAAAGTTTATGGGCACTCTTCTCCTTCGTTTTCAACATTTAAGAAATGGGCTGCCGAGTTTAAACATGGTCGTACCAGCCCTGAAGATGATCCACGTGAAGGACATCCAAAAAGTGTAACAACATCAGAAATCATTGACCAAGTGCACGATATGATATTGGATGACTGGTGAGTCAAAGTGCATGAAATTGCTGAGACTATAGGCATTTCAAAAGAACATGTAAGATATATTTTGCATGAAGAATTGCATATAAAAAAGCTTTGTGCAAGATGGGTGCCACGTTTGCTCACAGCAGATCAAAAATGCACTTGCATGAAAATCTCTGAACAGTGCTTGGAGCGTTTTAAAAAGAATAGAACTGATTTTGTGCTTTGATTTATTACCGTGGATGAGACTTGGATTCACCGGAATCCAAACAGCAGTCAAAACAGTGAACAGAAGCCAGTTGTTCAGCGCTAAAGAAAATAAAGTCAGTTCCATCAGCAGGAAAGGTCATGACATTGGTGTTTTGGGATGCTAAAGGCATTTTGTTTATTAATTATCTTGAAAAGGGTAAAACAATAACCAGGGAATATTATTCAATCTTTTAAGTAGATTAGACAAAAAAATTCGTGAGAAAAGATCCAGTTTGCAGAAGAAAATAATCATCTTTCATCAGGACAATGCA
Source organism: Typopeltis vanoorti (assembly GCF_054136105.1). NCBI lineage: Eukaryota > Metazoa > Arthropoda > Arachnida > Uropygi > Thelyphonidae > Typopeltis > Typopeltis vanoorti. The sequence goes on along the minus strand of NC_143562.1, from coordinate 109,470,352 downwards.
CCTGCCCAGAAAAGTGTTTTGGCAATGGGAAAATTAAGGGATCTGCACTATGAATTGTCAGAGCATCCATCCTATTCCCCAGATTTGGCTCCCTCTGACTTCAATCTCTTCCCAAAAATAAAACTCTTCCTCGCTGGTCAGCGTTTTTCTTTGAATCAAGAGGTGATTGCAGCTGTAGAGGGGTATTTTGCAGATCTTACTGCGAACCACTACAGGGATGGGATAATGGCACTGGAGCATCACTGGAATAAATGTATTAGTCATAAAGGAGATTATTTGAAAAATAAAAATAATTGTGAAATTATAAATTTGTTTTTTCATTGTTAGGTAGAGAATTTTTCAGACCACCTTTGTATATATATGGGAAAGCCCAAATACAAAACCAGATCAATCATAAAATGATCAGGGGAAAAAAATGAAATACTATTGTGCAAAAATATTCAGGAGCAGATATAGATTTACACCATACTCCATTTCTTTCCAAATTAAATGAAATACTGAAAAAAAGCAGATATAGATTTGCACCATACTCCATTTCTTTCCCAATTAAATGTAATACTGAAAAAAAACACAAGTGCAGAAATTAAGAAACTCATCTCTGAATTCCAACTACTAAGAATAACTGAACTAGAAATAAGCATGTTTTTTTTTTAAACACATCAAAAAGTTTCATTTAGAAAAATGAAATGCAAAATAATAACAAACAAAAGATAAAAAAAGAATGAAAAAATTTCAAGGATACTGTTAAAGATGCAATGCGACCTATAGCCCCCTTCCCCCCCACAAAAAAAAACTCATCAGAGAAGAAAACACTTGATTAACTAAAGTATAATTCATCTTCAGCTTCAACATTTCATCTGTCACAAATGGGATGTATTATAAATTGTTACAGCACCCACAGACAGTAAGTGGAAGATATTAAACTAGAAACTCAAAAACTTAAGAGAGGCACTCCTCTTATAGGTAATAGTAGCCAGCCTTGGCTACTGGCCAAGAGGTCTGTAAATTGCTGTTTCTAAATCTTAGAAAGCTTCACACAACCATATTTAAACATTAAGATTTTTTTTTTTTTTAAGTCTGCTGTTTATTTAAAAAGATTTACAAGTTTGTATTTGCCGTGGTGAAGCACAGTATTTTTTTTTCCTATAGAAAGCATGACTAGTGGGTTACAAAGTTTCCTGACAAGAAATTATACTCTTGTTTAATCCTTTATTCAAGCAAAAGCAAACAAAGTTTGCATGTGAATATCTTCACTACTGGTCTACTTGTATATACAGGTTATTCAGTTCATATCAGTTGCTTCAGTCTCATAATTCAAAAATAATATGGGAAGATTAACTACCCACCCAATTATGGAATGCAAGAGAGCCTGACAGCATTAGAAGAAAGAAAAGACAAATTCTCAACATCTATATTCCAAAGTATTTTAGTAAGAAGGTGTAACACCTTTTGACTACTTGTATATGGAAATATGACTTCTGCATTACTTCAACCTTGGTAATGCTTCTGGGTTGGCTCCCACTGATGAGACCTCAATAAAGACTGAAATCAGTCTGAATAGCAGCCCTTCCCATAATGCATAACATTATACATGTCTATAAGGATATGTGATTTGCATTATGGGATACTAAGGCAATTGATGTGAAGACATTAGCCTCTATATACAAGTAGTCCAGTTGTAAAGTGACTTCACATGCAAACTTTGTTTGATTACACTTGGATAAAGGATAAAACCAGGAATATAATTTCTTGGCATTTTTAATTTAATGAAGAAAAGACAGCTAGATAGTAGGAGAGATAGAAAAACACCTCAGATCCTTTATAGCATAACGTAGTCCCTAAGACTATATTATGATAAATAGTATAAAAATTATGATTTTTTTCCTTTTTCACCAGTTTCATGCAACTGAAAAACAAAACAAAACAAAAAAACAGTTGAAACTAAAATCCAGAGACGACTGGTACCCAGGCAGGTGGTGACAGAGGAGGTGAGAGACGACACGCCTTGGACAATGTTGTATGCAGATGACATTTTGCTGTGTGCAGATTCAAGAGAAGAAGTGGCAGCTAAACTGGAAAGATGGAGGAAAGTACTGGAAGAGAGAGGTATGGGACTGAGCAGAAGTAAGACAGAGTATATGTGTTTCAAAGTGGATGGCAGCCAGGAGACAGATCTGGAGCTGGAAGGAAATGTCACCAGGAAGGTGAGGGACTTTAAATACTTAGGTTCAACAGTAGAAGAAGATGGAGGGGCTGAGAAGGAAGTGGGATGCAGGATACAAGCAGGTTGGAGGAACTGGAGAGAGATGGCTGGAGTGCTATGCGATAAGAAGGTGCTGATCAATCTGAAAGGCAAAATCTATAGGACAGTAGTGAGGCCAGCTATGACATATGCTATGGAAACTGTGGCCCTGAGGAAAAATAACATCAGCAGGATGGAGGTAGCAGAGATGAGAATGCTTAGGTGGATGTGCAGTGTGACCAGAAAGGATCATCTGTGAAATGACTATGTGAAGGGAACAGTGAAAGTTACGAACTTAGAAGCGAAGATGCAGGAAGCAAGGTTGATATGGTTTGGTCATGTGATGAGGAAGGAGGACGAATATGTGGGAAGAAAGGTCATGCAGATGGATGTGCAAGGAAGGAGGAGGCGTGGGCGGCCAAAGAAGAGATGGAGGGAGCTGGTAGAAGAGGACTTGAGGATGAAGAACTTGGATGTGGTGACAGCCCAAGACAGTAGGATGTGGAGGAGACTCATTATTAAACAGCGACCCCACTTAAGTGAGACAAGCTGCAGAAGAAGAAGAATTATAAAAATCACAATTCCATAAAACTATTGTTGACAGGTGGGGATATTGCAAAAAAACGAACCTGTTCTACTTTATTGAGATCTCATCAGAAGGAGCTAGACTCAGAGAGATATCAAGGTTAAATTAATGGAATTCATATTTTCTATATCAAGTATTTATATTATATTATATTCTTATTTATAATGGTATATCACCATATTATTAAATGTCCATATCAAAGATAATTGTAGAAAGTTTTACCACTGGGTTCCAAAATATATTATACTTGACAAGAAATTATATTATAAGTTAAGGGGATAAAAATCCCTTATTGTTTTTCAGTCTTACAGTTTTTCAGAGGTCTCATCAGTGAGTAGGTCTAGCTACTCACTGATGAGACCTCAAAAAAAAAGGTTGAAACTGGTCTGGGTAGTGACCTCTCCTCATAATGAAAAAGTACTACATCTCTTAAGAGCTGTGTGTTTTACATTATGAGAAAATATCAAGAACAGTGAGGGAGCTTGCTCCACCTTTGCAACAAGTTGCCGTGGTATGGCACTACCAAGTGGTCACTTACGCCTGGATATGCTGACAGTTCGTCGGCATGAAACGTTACAGATCGTAGTTTTCGATCTTAGTTTCGCTTACTGGCTGAAAAACAATAAGGAATTTTTATCCCCTTAACTTATATCAACCTCGCCAGAAAAAAATAGCCGTTTGGCTTTTCATCAAGAAATTATATTGTTTGAATCCTATAATGAAGCATAAGAAACAAAGTTATTGATGAGCCCTCACGATGATGGTTGAAACCATCTGGGTAGCGACTCTTCCCATAATATTTTTCAATTATGGGCCTAAAGCAATATGTCTCTATATACAAGTAGACCAGTAATGAAGATATTCACATGGAAACTTTGCTTTTGCTTGAGTAAAGGATTAAAACAAGAATATAATTTCTTGTCAAATAACTTTGCAACACAACAGTCAAACTTTCTACAAGAAAAAAATTTCTTTGCTTCCCCACAGCAAATAAAACTTCAACTTAAGTCTTTTTCTTTTCTTTTTTTCTGAATAAGTAGCATACTTAAAAAACAACAACAACCAAATCTTAATATTTAAATATGGTTGTGTGAAGCTTCTTAAGTTTTGGAAACAATTTAATTTATAGACCTCCTGGCCAATAGCCAAGGCTGGCTACCATTACCTATAAGAGGAGTGCCCCTCTTAAGTCTTTGGGCTTCTAGTTTAACATCTACCGACTTATTGTTTGTGTGTGTGTGTGTGTGCTATCTTCTTCTTCTTCATGTAGCTTCTTCAATGAGAGGGCGCAGCACTATGTCCTTCCAGTTCTCTCTGTTGGTGGCTTTCCTTTTTGTTTCTGCATAGTCATGTGATCCTGTCCATGATCTTATATCTTCAAGCCATGTCCTTCGTTTTTTTGCCTCTTGATCCTTTTCCCATAATTTTTCCTTCTAAAACTATTAGTATCCTCTGTCCTGCTGAACCTCTCAGTCTACCAATTTCATCTTTCTCTGGATTATTTCCTGTAATAAAGATCTATGTGTTCTCATTCTCTGTCAGACACCTGTATTTGTCACATGTTCTGTCCATGAGATTTTTAGAGCTCTCCTATAGCACCACATTTCAAAGGCCATTATCTGTTGTCTTACTCTCTTCTTGAATATCCAGATCTCACTTCCATATGTGAAAACTGGCCACACTAATGTTCTTATCATTCTTTTCTTTGTCTCAATACCCACAGAACTTCTGAGCAGATCTTTATTTTTCCAGAAGGCATCTTTATCTATGGCTGTTCTTATTTTTATAGTGTATCTCAAATGATGTTTCTGTAACAGATGAAATACTGGAATCAGCTGAAGATGAGCCACATATTTTCATTTATCTCAACCCAACAATATAAGCAACAGATGTGAGGTCAAAAACTCTATACACAGGTAGACTAGCTATGAAGAAATTTCATGCATCAACTTTATATTTGGGTAAAAGATCCAAGCATATAAAATTGTATATAAGCATATATAAAGAATATAATTTTATGTTAAGTATAACAGTTTTTCTCATCTGATTCTGTGCAAGGTATAAAAGCATGGTCAGCTAGATTTAATTGACCACAGTTGTGACAGTGGACATATTTCTCAACTTCTTCAAGATGAATGTTTGCAGATCCTCTGGTCTGTCCATAATACTACAGGTTGCAAGAATATGTAATCTTATACACACACCAGGAATAGAGCAGGATGGGAAATGATCTTTAGGTAAATGGATGTGACAGTCAACTTCATGAGGAATTTCATTTAGAATTCTTATCTTGACTCTTAAGTGCTCTGATTGGCTGTTCCCACTCTTCTATAAAAAAAAAAATAATAATAAAACAAAATAAAATATATTATTTTTATTATTATCTGAGACCTCCAAGGTGTCAAGGACTCATCGAGGGAGGCTGTAATATATATATATATATATATATATTTTTTTTTTTTCTTTTTTTTTTTTCTTGAGATATGATTGGATGACCAAAATAGATGACATAGTTGAGCTATTTAATGATCACTTTATTAGAATGTTCCATTCTGGTACTGCAGGCTTTATTCCTAGAAGAATAATGAGTGATGAAATATTAGAAGTAAATGTAGAGAACGTATTCCGAATATGGAGTACACTAAATGTCAATATGACAGGGGGACAAGATAGAATTTCACCACGGGTTTTAAGGGATTGCGCTATGGAGCTGACTGTGCCATCAACTTAGATGTCTAATAAAAGTCTTGCAACTGAAAAGGTTCCTTTTCAGTTTCAAGATGTGTGATGATGACGACATCAACATTGTCGTCATCATCATGAACCATGGGCTCACTGCCCGTTGGTGTCCAATGCTTCCTTCACTATCTTCTTCAACCTTTCTTTGTCCAATGCACAGTTTCTGTGCACCCATTCCACTTCTTCCTTTAGGTCGTCCATTCTCTGTATGGTTTACCTCTTCTGTTTACACCATCTATAATACCAAATGTAAATGTCTTTATCTTCTGGTCCTCACTCATTCTATAGATGTGTCCAAATAATTGCAGCTTCTGTTTTATTATCTTCTGCATTAGATTCTCTTTTGGTTGTATCTTACGATAGAGCTTTTCATTTGTGATTTTCTGTACCCATCCTGTTCTTAGAATCTTCCTGTAGCAAGTTCTTTCAAATGCCAAAATTCCTTTTCTTAATTCCTTATTTATTACCCATGTTTCAGATCCATACAGTACACAGCTACAGATGCATGTTTCCAGTACTTTTAGTTTTGTTTGCAGGCTGATCACTTTACTTTTCCAGATGTTATCCATGGTCTTCAGATTTGTTCTTCCCTTTGCAATCCTGATCTTTATATTTCTTTTTTATAGTCCAAATCACACGTCATTTTACTTCCCAAATATGTGAATTGTTATACATTTTCTATATCAATTCCATCCACTTGTATCTTTTGTTTCATGTTCTTCTCACCAAATACCATTGTCTTCGTTTTTTTCCAAGTTCATAACAAGTCCAAATCTCTTCCATTCCTCATTTAACAGTTTCAGTGTTTTTTGCAGTTCTCTTTCATCTTCTTCAATAATAACAATGTCATCTGCAAATCTCAGATTGTTAATTCTCATTCCATATACAGATATTCCCTTTGCATCTTCCTTCAGTTTGTCCATTGCTCTTTCTAAATGTGCGATGAAAATGCTTGGTGATATTGGGTCCCCCTGTCTAGTATCTCTGCTTGTTCTAAACCATTTCCCCAAATCATCACCTATTCTAACTGCTGCAACTGCATTCTGATAAACATCTTTTAATATTGCTATTAGTTTTTTATCAAATCCATAGGATTCCAGAACTACTATTGTCACGTTCTGGTTAATACTGTCAAATGCTTTCTGAAAATCAACAAATCAAGTATATATGTTTTGGTTTTTTCTTTTAGCTTTCTCTGCTATTAACCGCATTGTCAAAATCTGTTGAATTGTAGTTCTATCCTTACTAAATCCTGCTTGCTTGTCTGCAAGGTATGCTTCCAATTGTGTTCTCAATCTTTCTATCAATATCATCATCATTTTACCAAGGTGACTTGTCAAGGCAATTGTTCTATAATTTTTACATTCTAGCTTATTTCTTTTCTTGTATAATATCACTAATATCGATTTCACCCACTCCTCTGGCATTTTCTTTTCTTTCCATATCATACTACATAGTTGGTGCATTTCTGTAACCCTACTTTCGCCACCATATTTAATCATTTCTTGTTGTGTTTTAGCCACCCTATTGCTTTTTCTACCTCTCCTCTTAAAATGTCCATATCATGCTCATTACTTGGTGGTGATATCTGCTTCAATTCTTCAGTCGGTTTCCCAATGCTATCTAAATCTAGTTTTTTTTCATATAACTCTCTACAGTATCTTATCTAACACTGTACAATTTTTTCTTTATTCATCAATACTTTGCCTTTTTTCATTTTTAATTGTGGTCTGTTTTGGTTTCCACTTTCTATTAATGGTTCTAATCATTTTGTATACCTCCCTTGTTTTATGTTCTCCATAGTACTATTCCATTGAATTGTAGTTCTATCCTTACTAAATCCTGCTTGCTTGTCTGCAAGGTATGCTTCCAATTGTGTTCTCCATAATCATTGCATTGAGCTTCTAACCATTTCATCTTATCCATTCTTACCACTTTTTTAAGTTAAGGTACATCCCATATTGTTTCTTAGCCGAATAAGAAACTCAAAGAGTTTCATGCCGAATATAGAAATTTTTTATAAAGTTCGGTGATTCCAAGGGCAAGCAAATACCTGGATAGTGCAACTGACCCATTTGGTAGTGCAACACATTAAGCAACTCATAGTAAGGGTGGAGCAAGATCCGATCACACTGAAGCCTTTGGCTCTTCATATAATTAGTAATTTATTAGGACACCTTCTTGGCAATTCTCATAGTAGGGTATGTAATTCTGTTTGCTACAAACTTGGTATTAACTAGGTCTACCTACTCACTGATGAGATCTCGATAAAGGTTGAAACCGGTCTGGGTAGTGACCTTCTCTCATAATGTAGAACAGTAATACAGCTCCTAGGAGCTAAGTTCACATTATGGGAAAAATACCGAGAATAGTGATCGGAGCTTGCTCCACCATTACTATGAGTTGCCTCAGTGTTGCACTACCAAATGAGTCAGTTGCACTATCCAGGTATTTGCTTACGCTTGGAATTGCCGAACTTTATATAGTTTCTATATTCGGCATGAAACTCTTTGAGTTTCTTATTCGGCTAAGAAACAATATGAGATGTAATATCCCTTAACTTAAATAAGTCATGTCGCCGAATTGAAGCCTTTGGCTCTTCATATAATTAGCATTCTTACTGCTTTTTTTCACCACTTTCTTCTATATTGCTCCTCTATTTGTTCTGATGTATTCCTTCTTATCTTCAACATTCTTTTCTCCTGTACTAACTTCAGTGTTTCTTGTCTAATCCATTTCTTCTTGATCTTCTCTTCTTCTGGCACTGTTTCTTCAACTGCATCTTCTGTTGCCTTCATTACTCTTTTCACTCTTAGATTGATTTTTTTTTCTTTCTCCACACTTTTAAGTTTCTCTTCTAACACTGGTCTGTACCTTCTTCCTATTTCTGCTCCACTTATTTTTGCTGTATCTCTTCATTTTTGATAATGGGATTTATATTTATTTTTTATTTTTTATTTCAACTTGATGTTTGCAATCACTAAATTATGGTCTGAGTCTATATCTGCTCCTTGAAAAGTTCGACACTGCTGTACAGATGTTATCCATTTTCTTTTAATTGTAATCATATCAATCATGTTCTTGGTTTTCCCATCATTTGATCGCTGCATCCATTTTCTACACTCCTTTTGATGGAATCTTGTATTACAGATCATCTCGTGGTCTACAGCAAATTGTAACATTTTTTCATCTCGTTTATTTCTTTCTCCGAAATCATATTTTCCCATGACTCTTTCCCAACCATCATTATCTATTCCGACTTTGGCATTCCAATCTCCTTCAATAATTAGCACATCTTGCTTTGATATTATTTCTATTGTCTCTGTCAGATCTTTGTAGAATAAGTCAATATCTCATCTGTGCTGTCAGATGTGAGTGCATATTATCTGGACTACAGATATGTTAAATGGTTTTGCCTGAAATCTTGCTACTATGATTTGTTCATTGACTGGTTTGTAGCTCTTTTGTTAAGAAGGAAGCCAACTCCTGCTTTGTGCTTGGTGTCATGCCCTGACCTTACTTATAAATGGATATTAAAGATAAATGGATGTGATATTACTTCACATCCGTTTATCTTTCCTGATGATGTCCATCGCATCTCTGCCAATCCTAGTATATCACAAACCGATATCTCTTCATTTCCTCATGAAGCAATTCTAATTTTCCTGACATCTAAAGTGTCTGCACATTCCATGTTCCTACTGATAATAGTTCTGTTAGTTTCAGTTTCTGTTTCCTTTCGGTATCTCACTTTTCGATCCAACCCCAATCGCTCGATTGGTATTGCAGGCCTTGTTGATCTGGACGACATCCAAGCCGGCATGTTTTAGTTCATTATTATTCATTATTCATTATTATGTGACACCTCCAGGGAGTCTAAAGATTCATCGAGGGAGAGTGTGCCAACAGCATCGAATGATTGAACCCCTTCCAACTACTAACCATGCTCAAACTTGCTTAACTTTTTGCTAGCCATTAGTAGCAGAGGCTCTACCAATCAACCAATCTTTGCTGGCATACAAAACCCATAATCTACAATTTATGCAACAGTCTTCCATGTCTATTCTGTCAAAAGCCTTAGCAAAATCCAAAAGTATCGTGGTGTATCCATTCCCCTTGTCTAGTTCAATGGTAACATTATTAACATATAATAGCAATAACATATAATAATAATAAATAATATAATTACTGTTCAATATTTATATTAATGACATTGCCACAGCACTGCAGGAGATATTCAATTGTTTGTAGAGGATGTGAAGCTTAGGAGGGTTATTAGAAGAGCCTAAACAGTGCTGATGTTTAGGCTCTTCAAGAGGATTTAAATAAACTGGAAAGGTGGGCAAATGAATGGGAATTCAGTTTTAAAATTTGGGATCCACAAATGGGATGCTTCATATTCACTTGGCAGAGTTACACTGGAAGTAGAGGATGCAAGGGATCTTGGTGTGATTGTAGATAAAAATTTGAAGTTCAGAGGACATAGTGCAAAGGCTGTGCAGCTGTCTCAGAGAATTACTACAATATTAAGAAGGATGTTGACCAGGGGAGATAAAAGGTAGTGGTCCCACAAAGCTTCAATTACAATACATCTGGATTTCTGTGCTCAGATCTAGTTACTAGGATTTGAAGGGGATGAAGTAACATTGGAGAAAGTGCAAAGACAGATAACAAAAATGATATCAGGACTGTATAACGTTGATTATGAGGATAGACTGAGGATATGCACACTGCAGTTTGGTGGATAGAAGGCAAAGGGGGAAGGGGATATGATTAATAGTGTTAATACTGTCATATTAACACTATCGAGGTTTTTCACATGGCAGAACAAGGGAAAGGAGCATGGAAAAGGGGCCATCTCTGGAAGTTGCAAAAGAGTGGTGGAAAGTAAAAAGGATAAGTAAGTTTTTTTTGGATGGAGAGCGGTAGGAGCATGGAATGCATTGCCTGAGAGGGTGATAAATGTGCAGACTGTGGATGATTTTAAGGAGTGGTACAATAGGCTTTGTAGTGGCTAGTGTTGACCTCCCGCAATGAGTCTTGTGACTCCATGGAGATCAAGAAAATAATATCTGCTGTCAGTCAGTTCTGCTGACAATGCCTTGGGCACCTTTCCTAGAATCAGCAGAAGATTTAAAAAAGCAACCGACTCTTAAAAATACAGTTACATGAAACTTTCTAAGGTTTGGGAAAAAGTGATTCTTAGACCTCATACACAACACCCATAGCTGCTACCAGCTAGCCACAGAGAATACCTCTCCTAGGTTTTCAGGCTTCTAATCTGAGTTTCCATTTATTGTTTGTGTGTTATTACAATTTTGTATTGTATTCCAGATGATGTCACAAAGACAAGAGATGAAGTATTAGGATCATTAAACGTATTATTTTTTCATTGTGCTGTTTTCATTTTATTAAACTCAAAGATAAGCTTAACACGTTCACTGCCAACTACAAGTATACTTGTAGTTGGTATATGAACCTCACAAGCCAACTACAAATATACTCACATGTCGATTATCGTGCAGCTACGAGATTACTCGTACTGACCTTGAAGGAGTGAAAGTGCTTGGTGTGCGATAACAAACTATGCCCAAGGAGCAAGGCAGCAAACATGTTAAACCAGCACCTAAGTCTCAATACATTAAAGTATATATTAAATTTGTTCAGTGAAAGAAGACAATAAAAAAAATAAGCTTCAATAGAAATCTTTAAACAAAATCATAAGGAAAATATATGCAGAATGGCCAAAGAAACCTAGCTGCTTATTAATAATAATTGAAAAAAAAAAGAGAATTAATAACTATTAAATTAGAAGGATTGAGACTTTCAAGATGCAGACATACAGAAGAGCACTGAAGATTTCATGGGTCCAAAAGAGGAGAAATAAAGTTTTGGAGATGATATTATAAAATGGACATAATAAAGAACATACAGATGTTCTTTATTATACATTTACATACATTACATAGATCATACTGTGAGGAATGAAAATCTTCAAGAAGTAAAATAAGGAACTCAAGGGTATACTAAAACATAAATGACAAACACAAAAAAAGGAGTTATTCACAGAACTTTTCAATCAAGAATAAGTATGGCAAAATGTTGTTTGAAACCGAAGAAATTAAGGAAAAGTTTTCAGAATACATTTCGTATCTTTTCAGAGATAAGGGGAGAAAAATAATCTTGAGGATCATTCCAATCTGATAATAACCAAAATAACTATTCCTTTTAGCACTGAACAGGCATTATGTCAAGCTGCCATTCATATAGTAATTTCCTAGAAGAAAGTGGAACAGAACTAAGGAACTATCTTAAACACATATACAAAAGGAATGCATTCCTAATAAACTCAGAAATTCCATCTTTATAAATATCCCAAAATAGACTGAGGCAGTTGACTATACAGATTACAGGCTAATAAGCCTAATGAGTCATATAACAAAATTACTATTAAAAAATATACTGTAAGAATAACATGAAAAATGGCATATGAAATAAAGGACATCCAAAGGGGATTTATGAAAAATAGAAGAATAGAGAGTCTTCAGTATCAGAATGATAATAGAAAGAAACTTGGAAATGAAGAAAGGTATTTGTTTTAGATTATAACGAACCATTCATTTTATAGTATTCGCCCAAATAAACTAATAGAAACATTAATGCATAAGAGAACATTGACTATACAGATTACAGGCTAATAAGCCTAATGAGTCATATAACAAAATTACTATTAAAAAATATACTGTAAGAATAACATGAAAAATGGCATATGAAATAAAGGACATCCAAAGGGGATTTATGAAAAATAGAAGAATAGAGAGTCTTCAGTATCAGAATGATAATAGAAAGAAACTTGGAAATGAAAAAAGATATTTGTTTTAGATTATAACGAACCATTCATATTATAGTATTCGCCCAAATAAACCAATAGAAACATTAATGCATAAGAGAACATTGAATAATAACAAGACATATACACACAAACCAAACTACAAACATAAAAATCAACAATGAACTGTCAGAAACTTTCCACATATAAAAAAGGCATTAGACAGGGTTGTGTTTTCTACTCTTCTGTTCAACCTATATAGTGAAGAAATTTTTAAAAATATAGGAGAATTGGAGGAAATAAAAATGGGAGGAAGAAATAGCAGTAATCATTATGCAGATGATACCATATTAATTTTGTAAGACTTTCTCTCTCTCTCTTTCTCTGAGAGAGAAAGATTTGCTAAAATTAATAGTGCAAATAAATATACAAAGTAATAAATATGGCTTTATATTAATTCAAAAAAAAAAAAACAACAACCTGAAGGTATGATAGTATGCAGAGAAAAACATACCTTGAAGCTGAAAATCAAAATAGAAAACCAAAAACAAGTTAACTGTTACACTTATTTAGGATATTTAATTACAGAGGATGTAAAATGCAAGAGAGAGAGAGATTAGGGGAAGATCAGAAATTGCAAAATCAACTAACATCAAGAGAAGTAAGCTAATACAAATATCAAGCAAACAAAAAAAAAAACAGAATTAATAACTATTAAATGTTAGAAGGATTGAGACTTTCAAGATGTGGACAAGAAGAGCACTAAAGATTTCATGGGTCCAAAAGTAGAGAAATAAAGTTTTGGAGATGATATTATAAAATGGACATAATAAAGAACATACAGATATTCTTTATTATACATTTATATACATTATATAGATCATACTGTGAGGAATGAAAATCTTCAAAAAAGTTTTATTAGAAGGAAGAATTGAGTGAAAAAAGGAAGAGAATGACACATGATTTTAAAACAAAGAACTGGCTGGTCCAGAACTATGTAGCGAACAAAAGAATAGTCCCAAGATAACTCAATATATGGAAATCCATAGTGCCAACATCCTGGATGGAGACAACATTAATAGGACAAAATAGTAGAAATAACAAATATAATCTTAAGTTAACAACAAAAACCTTAATATAGAGAGCATAATTAATAACACTGTTTATTATAAATATTCTAAGAAGGAAGAATGTGTTTAATAATTTAAAACAATTTAAAGGATAATAATACATACTTACCCTTTAATTTTTTCTTCCACAATATGTTTTAAATGATTATGTATCGAATAAGCATCACTAGCAATATCTACATATTCCAAATGAGATGTCACATGAATTAAATCACTTTCACTTTCTTGTCTTTCTTTTTCAGTTGTGAAATGAGATATGTCTTCTAATAAGGAACTGAGCTCAGCATCCAGCTTTCTGCAAATCCTACATAAGTATTAATTTAAATTATGTTTTGAGCTAAAGCATTCAAAAATATGATCAAACTCTACTAAACATGTAGGAAATGTACACATCCATAATCTATAAATTTGTGGTCAAATGACAAAATCAAACTACCAATAAATTCAACAATTTTTTTTTTAAATGGTAATTCCATACACAACAGGTTGCATAGCCTATGGTATCTAAAGTAGAATGGAAAGAAAGCTGAGGAGAGAGAAGAAACTTCTTAACATCAGATCTGGAGGTCTGCAGATTATGCACTCAGTGAAATACATATGAACAGACACTATTCTAAAAAACAGTAGTAGCAGAAGGAATGAAGTAGGGAAAGTTTTCCCTCCCCTCCCCACCAGCTGCAGCTGCTACGCTACATAATTTGACAGATTGAGAGTCATGTAAACACATATTTATTCTCAAGCATGCACTGTGAAAACTGTATAAATCCCAAATCTACTTGTTCTTACATTTGTGGTGAACCAAAAACTACCTAAAAATTTTGTATGCTGCCCAAAAGGAAGCAGTTCAGTTAACTGGTGACAAACTCTCAAGAACACACTCCACGTGTTTTCTAACAGACAATCTGTTTCCTGCCTTATCTATAGATATTTCCATGTGAGCTACTCTACAAATGGAATTCATTCCTGTGAATAGTAGTTTGCCATACAAAGTCTCACCCCATATACACAATGCTATGCTAAAGAAAGATCACTACAGCAAACTCCAGTCGGCTTCCTAGGAGTCTGCTATGGCAAAAATCAATTGTAGAACTCAACACTTTATAATTTTAATTGGCATCACCTCTTCAAATAGTTCAATGTTGAGGACTCATGTTTAGGAATCTTATAAGAAAAATAACTAAATAAACACTAATATGTAACACAGTATCTGGAGTTCTTGTATATCTGATAGCCACTGAATATAAAAGCACTATAAATTAGGTCTATATCCTACTTTTATTATAACAAAGCATTGCAAGGATGTAGTTAAATCTCTCTATTCCTTGCAGTTCTCAACTCTTGCAGATACGTAAACAACATAAGCAAGAACTGCCAAATTTCATTAGTTTCCTCTTATAAAGCAGTAAGCATAAATGATTTGTAACATCTCACATAATCCAAAAGAAATTCTTGCAGATTTTACTTAAAAGGAAACAGCTATGTCACTAAATCTGATAAACAACTTATGTTAATCATATCTTAAATTTAACACAACGAGGGTCCTGTTCTTCTCAGCAACCTAGAAATTTCATAACCAAACTCTGCAAAAATAGGATATGCATTTGATGGATTCTCCATGCCCAGAAACTCCAAATAAACCCTTGGAGATTTTATTTAAATAGTAAGAATTACAAATGCCAAAACTGTAACACAACTTCCTCTTTTTATTAATAGCAAAGTGATAAGTATTCATTTGGGCCCTCTCATTATTTTTTCACTCGCACTCACATGATTGTAAACTGTGGGTAGGCTGGGATTTTTATATATATATATATACAGCACAGGTGCTAAAAGAGTGTTCAGCTGAACTAGATATTCCTTTGACTAGGCTATATAATTTGAGTCTCAAAACAGGGAAGATTCTGCAGGAATGGAAAGAATGTATGGTAATCCCATTGACCAAGGGTGGTGCAAAGACCAAATGTATCTAACTATCGACCAATATTGACCAATATCTCAGGAGTGGTGGTGAATATTTTGGAAAAATTGGTTAGGGCTTGTATTCAGAAATGGGTTGACTAATGATTGAGACTTTTAAACTGTTGAGAGGCAGTCATAGGGTTGACACTGGGGAGTTCCTTCACTTGGTGGAACAGTAGTGGGAAGGAGCAATGACAAGGGGCCATCCCTGGAAGTTAAAAGGAAGCTGTGAGCAAGAGGGTGAGGGGTGGTTTCTTTGCATGGAGGGTGGTTGAACTGTGGAATGCATTGCTTAATAGAGTGATGAGAGCAAGAAATGTCAATGAGTGGTATGATAAACTTTGTGTTTCCTGGTAAGGACTTCCCACAATGAGTCTCTTGACTCCAGGGAGGCCTGAATAATAATAATAATAATAATAATAATAAGGGAAGTCACTGTCTAGACAAGAGGAATGGATACATCATGATATTTTTGGATTTTGCTAAGGCTTTTGACAGAATATAGCATGGAAAACTGACACACAAATTGGAGAGTATGGGTTTGGATTATAAAATATTAGTGTGAATAACAAGATGGCTGACTGATATATCAAACAGTGGTATACGGGAGATGTGAGTCTGCAACATTTAAGGTAACTAGTGGTGTACCACAATGATCAGTCCTTGGTCCACTGTTATTCAATCTGTATATTAATGATATTGGGAAAGATTTGATAGGACATACAGCTATTTGCTGATAATAAAGAGATAAGTAGGGTAATCAGGAATGCTGTAGATATGCAGGAGTTGCAAGAATGATTTGAATTGGCTGGAATTGTGGGCTTGGGAAAATGGATGTCAGTAAATGTAAAGTCATGCACTTTGATACGATTAGATATCCAATGTAATATTCTATTGGTGGGATTATATTAGAAGAAACTAATCAGACTAGGTTTCTTGGAGTGTTAGTAGATTGCAAGTTGAAGTTCAGCAGCCATGTAGCAAAGATTGCAAATACAACTCAAAATATAACTGCAATGCTGAAACAAGCTTTAACATGGAAAGATAAGCATTTTGCCTCTTTACAAGGCCTTGATAAGATGAACTTAGACAATTGTCTGATCTCCTGGTTTCTGTTGATTCTGATACAGTGGAGAGAGTGCAAAGGAGAGTGTTAAAAATTATATCAGGATTGAAGACAGATTGAGAATTGGTCAACTGCAGACACTAGCAAAACAGAAGAAAGAGGGGGGGGGGTGATACGATTTAGACTTACAAACTTCTGAAAGGGCCACACAGGATTTCAGTTGATGGAATTTTTCATTTTATAAAGGGTGGGAAAAGGACCAGAGGACATCCTTGGAAGCCGAGAATGAAGGCCATTAAGAAGTGGGTGAGGGCAAGAAGTGTGAATGAATTCACGAAAAAGTATGATAGCTGGTGTGTGTAGTATGTGGCCTTCCTTGATGAATCCCTGGAGGTCTCTCTTAATATTAACAACAACATTTTTTTTTTAAATTTTATTATAGTGCTAATAGGTAGTGCATTTACACACACATTCATAACTTAAAAGCACTGGGTCTTCTAGCATTAAATACAAGATATCTGCAAAGGCAGAAGCTAACATCTTAATCAGACTAAAAAAAAGGCAAATATTGCTCTGAAGCATCAGAACACAAGTTTCTCAACAATCCTTAAGTTCGTTAAGGGAAAGAGCAGCAACAAATTTTTTTTTGCTCACAATAATCCAAGAAAATCAATCAACTCATACCTGTTTATCCAACATATGCCTTACTTCTCTACCATAATCAATTACTACTTATAAGTACCAAAAATCTCAACAGTACTTCATAAAATTCAGCTATCCAGCACTGAAGAAGAAAACAACATATATGAAATGTTCCAATGTGTTTACTTGACAACTGTCAGCTCCACAAACAACAAATAGCTTTTTATCTAATTCCAAAAAATCGAACAGTGAAGATATATGAACCTCTGAATAGGAACTTGAACAAATAATGAATCAACAAAACATAGCCATTCATTCTTTATATTTTTTCTTATTTATTAAAAGGAATTATTTACTCTCCTTTATATTCTTTCATTTGTTCCCATTCTTTTTGTCTCTCCCTCTCCACATAAAATATATCTTCTCTCACATGTTCATCAGCTGTTCGATTCCTATTAGTCATGCATACACTGTATTCTCTCAAATTGCAACTGCATGAAATGACGTTAGACAGCCCGGTATGACAAATATCGAAGGAAAGTTTTCATTAATGGCAGGCTGAATACATTTACTTGCGGTGCGATGAAGCTTCTTTTCTACTTGATAAGTTCATTGCCCTCAGTATAAAAAACATCCACAGATATTTTAAATCCAATGGAGTAGAAAGGTATGTACATCTTGTTGATTCTTCACTGCTGCTGAATGACAGGCTGTTTCCACTGATAACTTGAACCATGAGGTGCAGTTAGGCCTTAATGGCCTTACTAGTCAACTGATATTATGTTGGAGGTTTAATGGATTTTTTACAACACTCAAAAAGAATTAAAATAGAATTTAATACTTCCTATATTTTGTCCTAGTCACTAGGACATCTACGGGGATTACAAAGACAATTAATGTAACATGCACACAAAAACTTACAATACTAAGCCCAACCACGTGGGTGACAATAAAGTCCTATCTAGGTGGGGCGCCCTCTAAGGGCAGTAGTAGGTGGCCTGGAATGTAAGGTGGGACCTCTGGTGATGACTGTTTCCCAAATCTTCGGAAGCTTAATGCAACCGTATTTGTTAAGATTTGGTTGGTTTCTAAGAAAAGTCTCTCTTTCTTGAATTTGCTGTGGTGGAGCATGGTGGTTTTCTTCCATGATACTCTGTGGGTGGTGTCCAAAACATGGTCAGCCAAGCCTGAATGGCCATAGTTGTGTTTAACGATGTATGACTTGTGTTCCTCCAGGCAGATGGATGCTGATCTGCCTGTCTGTCCAAAGTACGCAAGCTTACAGGAACAGGGTACTTTGTAAACTCCAGGCAGAGAGAGAGGAGGGAGCTTATCTTTCGTAGAACGGATAAGGGTAGCCAGTTTGTGGTAGGGCTTATATGCTGTGTGTAGGTTATACTTTTTTAGTATCTTGGCTATTTTTTCCGAAGTGCCACGGATGTAGGGTATGGTGATGGCATTTTTAAATTCTTGTTGATGAGAGGGACGGGGACTGGGGGAGGAATTGATTATTTTTTTGATGCTGTGTTCACTGTAGCCATTGGAGAGGAAAGTTCTGTGTATGTGGTTAAGCTCAGTAGTGAGGGCAGTTCCACTGGAACAAAGATTGTGGGCTCTCTTGGTAAGGATTTTAATGATGCCATATTGTGAGGGGTGGTGGTGGGAGAGTTTGTGAATGTATCTGCCTGTGTGGGTTTTTTGTATACAGTGAAGGCAAGTGTATCATTAGGCAGGCGCGTGACTAAGGTGTCTAGGAAGGGTAAACAATTGTTCTTTTCCTTTTCCATAGTAAACTGGATTCTTGGATGTAGGCTATTGAGATGACCGAGGAAGGAGTCTAATGTGTCTGGGCCATGAGGCCAAATAGAGAACACATCATCTACATATCTTAGCCACATAGAAGGTTTGAGTGGGGCTGAGTCTATGGCTCGTTTTTCGAAATCTTCCATATAGAAATTGGCAAGGGGGGGGTGAGAGGGGGAAGCCCATGGCGGTTCCCTCTATCTGCTTGTAGATTTTGTTATTCCAAGAGAAATACCCAGAGTTGATGGCGAAGGAAAAGAGATCTAAGATGTCAGAGGGAAAAACGTTTTCTAAGAGAGATAAAGTGTCAGTTAAGGGAATATTGGTAAACAAGGAGGAGATATCAAAGCTTACTAATATGTCTGTATTATTCAAGGTTAAATTTTCTGTGAGGGCTTTAAAGTGGGTCGAGTTTTTTATATAGGAAGCTGAATTTCCAGTGAGGGGGGACAGAGAGTTGGCCAGCTGTTTAGACAGTCTGTAACAAGGTGCACTGGTGGCATCTACTATAGGCCTGAGTGGGGAATTAGGTTTGTGGATTTTTGGTAAACCATATATTCGGGGGGGACGGGAGCGGAAAGGTTTAAGTTTTTTCGTGACGTCGGGAGGCCAGGAGGTTACTTTTTTAAGTAAGATTTTTAATTTCTTAACTTGCGTTTTTGTGGGTCGTGTTCTAGCGGGATGTAGGTAGCGCGATCGCGGAGGATAATGTTCATTTTACGATTGTATTCGCTGGTATTAAGGACAACTGTGGCATTACCTTTATCCGCTCTGGTGATGACGATACTTTTTTCTTTGCGTAGTTTCTGGAGAGATGCGTTGGGAATAAGATAAGTTACTTTTTGGAGGCGAAGAGTGAATGATGATGTTGGCTACGTCGAGTCTGATGTTGTTGGCTACCTCCGACGGTAAGCGACTGATCCCCTGTTCAACGTTAACCATTACATCGAGCACTGGCACTTCTTTCGGGGCGACGGCAAAATTACGGCCGAGGTAAAGGGCGCTGATGGCATCATCGTTGAGCCTTTTGGACGAGAGGTTTATTACTGTAATAAACCCGTTTTTGTGAGTGAACAAGCGTATATCAAGAATGTATGATGCTGTCCGGACTTCATACTTCAGTAAGAATTTTAATTGATTTTATTTATAAATTTTTTGCAAAATTAATTCAGCACATGGGACAATGTCAGTAGAATATAAAGTCAGCAGTTAAAGGGTTAATAAGGTTGCACATCCATTTCATTCTTGTCCTATTTGTTCTTTAAACTTTAGAGACATATTCAAATACCACATTATTAAAGCAGCTTTTCAAAGATTCCTGTGCAGTGCTGATAGCCTTCTCATTCAGAAAATGATACCATGAGACTGAACATAGTCTTCTTCCAACTTTGTAGTTCAGCATGTAACCTGTCTGGATTAGAACATTCATATATTTAGCTATTTCCAAGGTTCACCCTCACCTATTGGTGACAAAAGTCACATCCTTAAGTGACACTCCTTCTGACACTATGATCAAATTAACACTCTTTGGCATCAAGATGCTTCTTTCACATTCTACTTGAGAAAGTTGTCTTGCAAGAGTTCAATTCTTGAGTTTTCTCTGCTACTCAGTCAATGTTTGGAGAATAAGTCACACATAATGATTACTTATTTAGTATCCCTCAAGGTAATCGAATGATGCATTTCATTATACCCAGCGAATGACGTGCCAGATCTATAGCAACACTCTACTATAATGTTACATCCAGACGGCCTCCACTTCACACTAAATAGCCTTAAACTTACTACTACATGGGACATTATTATTAGTATTGTTCTTATCTTTCTGGTTGCCATTTACAAAAGATAAATAGCCACTCTCTCCCTATGTGGTGTTTATCAGGATCAGTGTGAGTGCTTGCACTTGTACTTTGGGCAAATAGGTTGGTCAGTCAAAAAACCACTATGAGAGCACTGTTTTATATCAACAACAATGAACCTGAAAATTCTGACCTTGCTCAGAAAGGAGTGGACACTGTTTCACAATTTCCTCTGGTCCAAATGGTGCTGGTTTAGGTTTGAGCAGTTATTTAAATAAAGTGCTGAAGCATTTTCACACCATTGTCCAAACTTAAACCAGATTGACTGCCTATCCATTGTCAAGATTTGGGAGGGTCTTATCCTCGTAAATGGCAATGGCAAAAACAACCAACCATGATTCTGAGGAATTGTTAATGAACATGAGGGTGGAACATGCACGTGATAGCTTTGCATTAACCAATAATGGAACTATACACACTCTAGATCATGTTGTGAACATCAATGAAAAAATTAAAAAGCATATGATCTTTCATACTGTATACACAGAAGTTTAAAATATATGGTATGAGCATTATCCTAAATAGATATATTCAAAGATAATCACTATTAATTTCAATTTGAAATATGAAAACAATCATGCCAATTTCTTAGTCTTTCCTGATTAGTCAGAACAGTTTATGCTGTTTTTATTGTATTTCATAAGCATGCATATTCAGTAAAATATCTTTTATATCACAAAATGCACTGTATTACAAAAACGTGGTAAACCAACAAAATTCAAATAGGAAGCTTAGCAGTATAAAAAAATTAATTAATTAATATTCATAGCTTATTTCAATGGTATTAACAACACCAAACAAACTAATTTATAAAAAAGATATATTTATTAACTGGCTTATATTTCTTTGTGCTCTGAAGATGCTGGTTTGAAATTCAGAAAATATAAACCAGTTAATAAACACTGTTTTTATAAATTAGTTTGTTTGGTGTTGTTAATACTGATAAAATAAGTTATGAATAATGTTCAACACCTAAGCTTTTCTATTAGATTAAATTAATAAATAATACTTACGCCTGAATTTT
The DNA here is from genome assembly GCF_054136105.1 of Typopeltis vanoorti. Classification (NCBI taxonomy): domain Eukaryota; kingdom Metazoa; phylum Arthropoda; class Arachnida; order Uropygi; family Thelyphonidae; genus Typopeltis; species Typopeltis vanoorti. The sequence goes on along the minus strand of NC_143562.1, from coordinate 109,448,473 downwards.
TGGTGTGTAGCCATGGGCTTTCATTGCTAAAGTACCACTTTCCCACAGTGCTCTTTGATGGTAAGGTATCCAGCCAACTTTTGAACTGAGGTCAATGGAAGTTTCATTCCAAACATAGGAAGTAACATCTTTTTCTATACAAATTTGCCTTAAAGAAATTATCATTATTTCTTTTTGTGGTAATATTTACAGTAATGAGAGTCAGTAAAAGAAATTCAACAAAACCTTAATCTGTTTTCAAATGACAAGCATTCTCTAATTTTTTTTTATAGAAAGAATAAAAAATGTAAATGAAAACCAATCGAATTCGCCTGCCTATAATATAAAAATTGTGTAAAAATTAATACTTTTTTGTAATAGAAATGATTATCAACTGAACTTCTGTGCAATGTCACATAAGTACACCCCCCACACACACACACACATCACCTTCAGCACCTCCACAGCATATTTATGTAGGAAAATTAAAGATGGAAACTTAAACTTGCACAAAATAAATTCATTAACTATAAAATTTTTGCTATATATCATTGGTATCCTCAGTACATTAATAAAGAAACAACATAAAATTACAACAAAATAATCATTTTATTGTAATTTTATATTGCAATCAGGGATAGCTCGTGCATAGGCACTGCGGAACTGCAGTACCCCCAATTTTTCTCGATATATAAATATATTTATTAATTTATTTATATTTGCTTGTAATATTTAATTTTATCATCAACAATCCTATACAATTCTCTTATTTTGTATAAAAAATAATAAAAATCCATCTTGTAGCATTTAGGAGGGTGGAAGATGCTAGCAGCACTGTGTTTACCACAGTGTCATATTACTATGCATGCAAGCATATGCATGTCATAGTGAGATGCGAGCTATTAGCATAATGCGGCATGTCCATCGTGCAGTTTCACTGTTGTTTATATGCAGTAGTAGAGTGTTCATAGTACTTATTGTGTTTACTCCATCTCTTTAAATATCTGGACATTAAAGACAAAACATTTGTTATAGTTTTTATTTTAGAACATTATTGGGGTTATTGACCTCAGAAATGCAGGGTATTCTTACACTAAACATTCAGTACCTGCTAAATTATTTAACAAGGATAAATTAGCTAATTTTAAGAATAAATTGCCTACAGAAGAAATAAAATTGACCCCTGAAGCATATGCCATGATCAACAAAGAAAAACTAGAAACTAAACATCGAGTATTCTACAGTAGACCCGACATGCATGATTATTGTAAATTAATTGACTTTTAAGTAATTTTGAATTATAACAAACAGTATAATTTTATCGATAATAAACAATATTTTTTCATGTTTAATTTTTACCATAATTTTGATATTTGATCCAAACACGTATATACTGTACTTACAGTGTGTATGTATATTTCGAAAGTTGCAGCACCCCACGATTTCAAGCCACAAGCCGCCACTGATTGCAATTATAAGCACCATTAGGAAAACAGAAGGTCAGTAAATTTCCCAATTAGAAAAATAAATAAATATATATATATATATATATATATATATATGTAGATTTGGTCATCAGGTTGGTTTTCATGTTGACAAAGATCCAGAGAAGATTCACAAAGGTGGGCTGTGGTCTTTGGAATGTGGAGCATGAGGACAGACTGAGAAAATATAAGTTACAAAGCCTCATGAACAGGAGGAAGGGGGGGGGGGAGATATGATTTAGACATATAAGGTAGTCAGGTTTTACATGGAAGAGATTTTTCATAGAATGGGAGGGGGGGTAGAACAAGAGGCCATCACTGGAAACTGTATAAGGAGGGTGTGAACAGAGGAGTGGGCTCTTTGCATGGGGAGTGGTTGGTGAGTGGAATGCATTGCCTGAGTGTGCTGTGAATGTAGACACACTGAATCAGTTTAAGGCACAGTTGGATGAGCACTTGGTGCAATAGTGTGTACTTCCCACAATGAATGTCTCTGGCTCCATGGAGGTCAGATATTAATAATAATCAGGAATTTGCATAAAAATTATATAGTATTTCCCATAAAATATGTTTAAATTCACAACTCTATATAAGTGTTCTATAAAAATTTACTTCTATGTAACAGTGTAGTTTTCTTCCAAAAAAACTGTTTAGTTGATATGGCATGTTCTGCAGGGCATACTGTTCTAGTGTATGGTACTGAATGTCAAATTTATATTCTACAAGACAGATGGCTGCAGATCTTAAATAATTCTTTTTTTTAAGGTTACACAGTGGTCAGCATTCATAGAGAAGATTTATGGAGATACAACACACGTGTTAGAATAATTACTTTACTTATCATTAAGAAAGTAACATTCGATGTTTCGACCTCTGAATTGAGGTCATCATCTAGGGTAAATGTTGGTTAATCATTTACCCTTGCCTGACCTCTGGTGGGGAAAAGACACTTGTCATGTCTTCCCTCAGGTTGCCTCTCCTTCACAGTCTACTGCAAATCTACACACACATAGGCCAATACATACATAAAAATTCATACCTCCATCCAAAACAAAAACTAGGAGTCGTCATCACCCTCAAACACAGAGCCCTAATAATTTGCTCTGATGAACAAGCTCTGAACCAAGAATTTGAAATTATTAACCAAACATTTGTAAAAAAAAATGGCGACAATAAAATAAAAAAAAAAAGCTCAGAAGATCCTCCATAAAAATGTCATTAAAAGCAAAAAAGGTTACAAGAATGCCATAGCCATACCATACATTAGGAGCATTTCAGAAAAAATTGTTAGAACCCTACTTAAATACAATATTAAGACAACCTTCAAACCCCCAGCAAAATTAAGAAATCTACTTAGCTCTTCCATACCTTGCCCACCTAGGGATCTACAAAATTCAATGTACCTGTAATCTACCTCATATAGAGAAAACAGAATGCACTAATTAGAAAAGATGAACACAAACACCACATTAAATGCCTCTACTATGGTAAAACAGGCCTGTCAGATCACACACTCCAAACATGTCACAGAATTGACTGGAAAGGCACCAAGTCCCTGCACTGCATCCAATCCTGGTTTGAAAGAAAATTTAAAGAGGCCTGTGAAATGCTGAAACATCATCCAAATCTGAACAAGAATGATCGATTAATTATTCCAAGAATTTGAAGGACCCATCTTCAACCCGTATAGCATCCAGAAGAACAACCCCAAACAGAAGAAAATCTTAATACTAGAGGACTTTAGAAATTGTTTAACACATTCGCTGCCATGCTACTTCAGCATAGTCTGTTCCCGTATGCCACGCAATTTCACTTCTTCAAGGTCAGTAAGGTAATCTCGTTGCCGGCGGTCAGCGCCATACGAGTATACTCATAGTTGGCTTGTGCAGAGCATATACCATCTATGAGAATACACAGTTTTGATGCTGGCTCCACAAGCCAAGCATTTTCACTTCTTCAAGGTCAGTACGTTAATCTCGTTGCCGGCGGTAAGCATCATATGAGTATACTCGTAGCTGGCTTGTGTAGCTGGTTTACCAACTACGAGTATACTCGTAGTTGGCAGCAAACGTATTAATGTAGTTCCCCCCCATCAGAGGTCAAGCTAGGATAAATGATTACCCAACACTTAGATTCATCTTACCTTTGTATAATGTAGCGTCATGTAGCTTGTATCCTGTACATGTTTTCCGGATGATGACTTCAATACAGAGGTTGAAATATCGAATGTTTCTTTCTTAATAAGTAAAGTAATTATTCTAACAGGTGTGTGTGTTGTCTCTCCATAAATTCTTCACTATGAAAGATCTTACATAAGATCTGTGCCAATGATAAGGATGCTTTCTAGTCCCTCATAAAAGCTGCTAGGTGCAAATTTTCTATCTATGCTTCCATCTCTTTCCCACCCAAATGGTATCATTCCAACATCACCTGAAGCTAAGGCTGACATCCTGGTATCATTCTTCTCATCTAACCTCTTACACAGATAATAAAGGCAAATCACCTCCTCCTTTACTTGGAACTTTGTATCACATACTTCCTGTAGCCTCCTGCAAGAAGGCATTAGAAGAATCTTGAACAGCCTGGATACTAAGAAGGCTTCTGATAGAATCCCACCAAGTGCACTCAAGAGATGAGTGCACCTGGTGGAATGCTCCTGAACTAACACCTGTCTCTATCACTATACACTATATTTCACTCAGCTGGCATCCATCATACAGCACAGAAGCAAGACAATCTTCTTCTTCTGCAGCTTGTCCCACTTAAGTGGGGTCACTATTAATGATGAGTCTCCTCCACATCCTCCTGTCTTGGGCTGTCACCACATCCAACTTCTTCATCCTCAAGTCCTCTTCTACCTGCTCCCTCCATCTCTTCTTTGGCCGCCCACGCCTCCTCCTTCCTTGCACATCCATCTGCATGACCTTTCTTCCCACATATCCATCCTCCCTCCTCATCACATGACCAAACCATCTCAATCTTGCTTCCTGTATCTTCGCTCCTAAGTTCGTAACTATCACTGTTCCCCTCACATAGTCATTTCTCAGATGATCCTTTCTGGTCATACCGCACATCCACCTAAGCATTCTTATCTCTGTTATTTTTCCTCAGGGCCACAGTTTCCATAGCATATGTCATAGTTGGCCTCACTACTGTCTTATAGAATTTGCCTTTCAGATTGATCGGCACCCTCTTATCACATAGCACTCCAGCTATCTTTCTCCAGTTCCTCCAACCTGCTTGTATCCTGCATTCCACTTCTTTCTCAGCCCCTCCATCTTCTTCCACTGTTGAACCTAAGTATCTAAAGTCCCTCACCTTCCTGATGACATTTCCTTCTGGCTCCAGATCTGTCTCCTGGCTGCTATCCACTTTGCAACACACATACTCTGCCTTACTTCTGCTCATTCTCATACCTCTCTTCCAGTACTTTCCTCCATCTTTCCAACTTACCTGCCACTTCTTCTCTTGAATCTGCACCCAGCAAGATGTCATTTACATACAACATTGCCCAAGGCACATCTTCTCTCACCTCCTCCATCACAATATTAAACAGACACGGACTTAATGCTGACCTTGATGCAATCCAACTGTTACTTGAAAACTTTCTATCTGTCCCAGACAGCTCCGAACTCGTCTTCACATCACTGTACATCTCCTGCACCAACCTGACATATTTCTCCAATACCTTTTTCTCCCTCAGACACCTCCAGACTTCTTGTCTTGGCACTCTATCGTATGCTTTCTCCAGATCAATAAACACCAGATGTAGCTCTCGTTGTTTCTCTCGAAACTTTTCCATAATCTGCTGTAACCCAAAGACAGTATCTGTTGTTGATCTACCAGGCATGAAGCCAAATTGTTCCTTCGCAATCTCCACCTCCTTCCTCAATCTTCCATCAAGAACCCTTTCTAGGGTTTTCATTGTGTGTGACATCAACTTTATTCCTCTGTAATTCTTACAGTCTTGTGCACCCCCTTTACCCTTGTAGATGGAGACAAGAGTACTTTCCTTCCATTCCTCGGGTATATTTTCCTGTTGGCCAACTTTCATGAACAGGTCCCACAGCAGGTCAATTCCCTCTTCCCCCAGTGCCTTCCATGCCTCCACTGGAATCTTGTCTGGGCCCCCACCGATTTTCGATTCTTCATCCTCTTTATGCCCCCCCCCTTCACTTCCACTCTGCTGATATTCTGCACCATCCCTCTCAAAAGGCTGCCCATCTTCTCTGTGAGTCCTCACATTTTCCTCATTCAAAAGTCCCTCAAAGTATATTCTCCATCTGTTTCTTATGTCCGCATCCCTCCATAATACTCTTCCATCAACATCTTTGATCTGCCTCACATGTAAGATGTCCTTAGCTGCTTTATTTCTACATTTTGCTAGTTGGTAAATTTTTCTCTGTCCTTTTGTAGCTAATTGATCATACAGATCTTGATATGTCATGGCCTTCGCCTGCACACAACTCTCTTGGCCTCTTGCTTTCTCTCTCTGTACACCTCTCTGTCCTCTTCCACTCTTGATTCATCCCACTTCTGCTTTGCCTTCCTCTTAGATGTCACTGCTTCTTGTACATTATTATTCCACCACCAACACTCCTTCTGCTCTCTAATCTTTCCTTCTAAACGATTCCTCACACTCTCTTCTTTTAAGCGAAACCACTTAATTGTCTTCAACCCATGGCTTCCAGAGGTTTTCCTCCTTTTTTGCTAGTGTCTACAGTCTACAAATTTTCAATCTGTCTTCATAATCAGTATTCCACATATTATTTTTAACACTCTCCTTTGTACTCTCTCACAGAAGCAAGTCAACATACAGCCAAATTAAAAAAAAGGGTGATAGGTATCTACAATGAAACAATTTTTATATAATGAAACCTGTGATGAATTCATCACTAAAAACACATGCATAACCACAGTGATTAGTTTTAATACGTAAATATTTCATCCCAAGTATCTTGGGACATCCTCAGTATAGTAATTCAAGCAATACTAGGAATAACATACAGTTAGGGCGCATGATTACAATGGAATCTTATGCATGCAGTAACATGTTATAGAAGTAAATTTAAAAAAAAAAAAAAACATATATAAAGAGACTATTTTACACAATTTTGGATGACAATTTCCCATATTTTAGGAATAGTAAGAACGTCCTTGCGGTTTAAATTTGGTCTGTGTAGTAGGGCTTCAGCACTTTCTTTATATAGACCTTCATGTTTAAATAAAGATCTATGTAAAAGTTTCGACTTTCCCCAATGGATTCTATGATTTGGGTTTTCAACTCCATGTTCAGAGAGAGAAGATTTCTGCGGCTTGAAAAGACGAATATGGTCTTGATGTTCCAAGATGCGTTTCTGAACAGATCTACCTGTCTGACCAAAGTAAGACAAATTGCAGGAGCATGGGATCTCATAAACGCCAGGTAACATCAGAGGTGAGAATTTGTCTTAGAAGACGGTAACAAGTTATAGATCTGGTTGATGGATTTGTAAGTAGTGGCAAAATTATATTTCTTTATAATTTTTGAAAGACGTTCAGAGATACCTTTGACATAAGGTATGGGAATCCTATGGACTTCTTCTTGTCTAGGTTGATGTGTGGGTAAGTGACTGATGATTTTTTTGAGTTGTTTCAAGATTATACCCTTTTAGAATGACTGTATTTTTGATTATTTCTAGTTCTTGGTTTAGAGATTCTTCAGAGGAGCAGAATTTTTGCGCTCTGGAAACTAGTGATTTAACACGTTCGCTGCCACACTCCTCAGGCATAGTTTGTTCCCGTACGCCAAGCCCTTTTTGCGTCTTCAAGGTCACTATGAGTAATCTTGTAGCCGGCTTATCAGACAGAATTTTGTTTCATACGCCAACTACGAGTAATCTCGTACTGATGAGTCAATGGTGTTGTGGTGCAATAGACTGGCATTTTGGCAATACATAAAAAACAAAAAACATAAATATGGTGTGAAATTCTATGAAGTATACGAATCGAATGGATTGGTGATAAAAATAAAAATTTATACAGGAAAATCAGAATCCTCTTTAGCGAAAATGGGTCACGCATATGATATTGTATTCCACTTGATGGAAGAATATTTAGACAGGTGCGATGTATTGTATAAGGACAATTTTTATAATTCTGTAGCTCTGACGGAAACGCTTACCGAAAGAAAATCGTACGTGTGTGGAACGCTGATAAATTTTAGGAAAAACAATCCACCAGATGTTATTCAGAAGAAACTAAAGAAAGGGGAATTTGTCTGGCAATGAAGAGGTCCTGTTGTAGTCAGCAAATGGAAGGATAAGAGGGAAGTTCTTTCGATTTCAAATATGCACATTTTTGGAATGGTTGAAATGCAAAATCGGAATGGTAAATTTCAATTAAAACCAAACATCGTTAGGGATTATAATTTGGGGATGTCAGGCACCGATCTTTCTGATCAAATGCTTTCTTACTATTCCACCTTACGAAAAACAATTAGATGGCCAAAGAAATTGGCAATACGCATTTTTGAGGTATACATTCAAAATGCGTATAAATTTTATAACATGATTACTGGAAATGCAATGAGTGCGTTAAAATTTAGAGATCAATTATCTCAGTTTTTGTTGGAATGGATGAGCTTACACAATCAGAGAATATCAGGAGGAATTGGAATTTTCATTATGTTGAAATTTTACCACCAAGAGAAAAAAAGAATCGCCCAACAAAGCCATGCCGGTGTGTACACAAAACAAACGATCACGCGAAACATTCTCATTGCCCTGTTTGCCAGGAAAAACCACCATTATGCGTGGAAAATTGTTTTAAAATGTACATTCTTAATTTGAATCAATTGTTTTTTTATTTTATTGATTGGTTTTTATTTATATTGATTTTATTAGTTTTAAATTGATTTACAAATTATGTGTTATACTATGGATTAACTCACGCTTGGCATAGGAGGTTGGTAATCGACATACGAGTATATTCATAGTTGGCTTCTTCTGAGACACATATATAATATTTTAGTTGAAATTATTTCCCTTCTACCAAGCCCCCAGACGTGCTCTCTACTTTATTCAGAATCCAAGAGTCCAAATTAAGGTAAATATATTAAGGGTTAACTCGTGTTTGACATAGGAGGTCGGTAAATCGACATACGAGTATACTCATAGTTGGCTTGTGAAGCTCATATACGAACTACGAGTATACTCATAGTTGGCAGCAAACGTGTTAATGATGCCAAATTTCTAAGATGGATGATGAGCGGAAGAATTGTGAATATAGCGACCTGAAAATGTACGCTTGTGATAGACAGATGTGGCGATGGAACAATCTTCTTTTCTTTGAATGTGTAAATCCAGAAAGGAGATGCTCTGTGGAGATTCTTTTCTAGCGTAAAGTTGATGCGAGGGTGAAGAAGATTTATTTTGTCTAGAAACAAGTGTAATTCATGTTCGGGATGATCCCAGACTGCAAAGACGTCGTCGACATATTGTAACCAAATTTACTGAATAAGAAGCAGAATTATCAAGATCTACGTTAAATCAAGATCTACTACAATTGATTATAAATCATCATCATCATCATCATCATGCGTATCAAGGATTCAGGCCTAGCATGGCCTGTTCTGGCCATAGAAATCATCATTGAATCGTTTAAGAGGACGTCCTGGTTTTCTTTTCCTAATGGCTTGTACTTTAAGGCTTGTTTTGATAATCTTTCTGTTTTCATTCTCGAAATGAGGTTCCTTCGAGGGGTTGTGGGGCTGACAAGACTCGACAGAGTCAGAAGCTCTGCAATTCAGGAAACCCTCAATACTCAACTGCTGCTTCTCCGTGTTGAGGGATCACAGTTACCTTAGTACGGGCACTTGGTCAGAATGCCACATGAGAGGCTCCCTCAGCAGGCCCTCTTTGCCAAGCCAGAGGGTGGGAGGCCACGTGGAGGGCCAAGGACTCGCTACATAGATTATACCCAAAACCTTAGGTGGACACGTTTGGGAATCCCACCAGAACATCTGAGCTTGGTGGCAGTGGATCATGATCATTGGAAGTTCCTCTTGCAGCTGTTGCCCCCACAACCCAATTAGGAAAGAAGAATTAGAAGATGTATGTATAAGAGTCTTTCTTTGAATCTTGTTCCTGCGTATTTATAGAGTTCTGAACCTAGTGTATCTTCTCCAGGTGATTTTCCATTTCTTGTTTCTTTCAGGGGCTGATTTCTAATTCTTCTTTAGTTATTTCCTTTTCATTTTCGTTAATTGTTTGCCAGCTGTCTTTTTTAAAACATTTGTCTGTCCACAATTCTGTGTAGTAATTTAGAAATTCTTGTAATTTCAATTCAGTGTTTAATTTTATGTTTTCTTTGGTATCTGCATTTAAGTGTTTCAAAATCTTATATACATTGGGTCTTATTTTATATAAATCATGTTCTAAATTAGAAACAAATTTGTTCCATGATTCCCTGTGTCTTTTTCTGACTTCTCTTTTAGATATGGCTCTTATTCTTTTATAATCTATTTCGTTATCTAATCTTTTACTGCTTAACCATTTGTAATAGGCTTCTTTTTTCTTTTGATTATATATTATAAGTGTCGTTATAAATGTATTATAAGTATTATAAGATAATTGATTATAAGTGTCTCAAAAAATTCGGGGATAAAAGCAATATTAATCTACATAATAAATACCTTAACTTACTAAATCGTTCTAAGAAGATCACTAACAAATTACCAATTGAAAAATGGGTAGTCAACTTATTTAACTGTCCACTAACAACAGACGAATTAAATGTTCTAGCAAGAGGTCATAAATTTGCAATTTCACCTAAATGTTTCTAATATTTAGATTTCATACATAACATAGAGAGAAATATCGGCCATGTTTCAATTATTGAAGCCAACAGACTTCGTTTCAAGGTAGCAAAAATAATCTATGATGCCAAACCTTCACACTTAAATATCCCACCATCAGAATTGAAAGCGCTTACCTCCTTAAAACGTAATAAAAACATAACCATCACCAGATCTGACAAAGGAATACCAATTCATATGATCGGAAAATGAATTTACTGCTCCGAGATCGTAATACTTACGCCAAACTGGATTATGATCCTACAAAACGTCAACTCAGGAAATTAAATAAGTTACTTGATGAATCCTCCTTAGATGAAGAAACAACTAAAAAATTCAAGACATACCATGCTAGACCTCCTAGAATTTATGGTTTACCTAAGCTTCACAATGTTCCACTCAGACCCGTCATAGATTCTATTGGCAGCCCGACTTACAAGTTATCAAGATTCTTATCTAACCTTCTCCGTCCTCACATAGGCCACTCAGCCTCTTCTATCAAAAATTCCACAGTTTCACGCAAAAATAAAAGACATTCAACTGTCTTTTATTAAGTCCTCCTGACTTGTTAATTAGGTTCGACATTGTCTCCCTCTTCACTAACATTCCCCATTAAAGAAACAGTAGAATTATTAACTCAAAAATTTCCATCTGATATAGTCGAATTATTCAAATTTGTTATTGCATCCGGTTCACTTGAAAAGGTAAAATTTACAAGCAAGAAAATGGACAGCAATGGGGTCTCCTTTATCACCAAACTTAGCAAACCTGTTTCTAGAAAAGGTGGAAGAAAAATCTTCACTTTTGAACCCAAACCAAAAACTTGGTTACGATATGTCGATGACCTTTGCAGTCTGGGATCATCCCGAACATGAATTACACCTGTTTTTGACAAAACAAACCTTCTTCACCATTGCATCAACTTTATGCTAGAAAAAGAATATTGACAGGGTATCTCTCTTTTTTCCTTTCTTTTCATCAGAAATTTGGTATCATTGAATCACTAGTTACCACAGCACACAAATTCTGCTCCTCTGAAGAATCTCTAAACCAAGAACTAGAAATAATCAAAAATACAGCCATACTAAATGGATATAATCTTAAAACAACTCAAAAAAATCATCAATCACTTCCCCACACATCCACCTAGACAAGAAGAAGTCCATAGGATTCCCATACCTTATGTCAAAGGCATCTCTGAACGTCTTTCAAAAATTATAAAGAAATATAATTTTGCCACTACTTACAAACCCATCAACCAGATCTATAACTTGTTACCGTCTTCTAAGACAAATTCTCACCTCTGATGTTACCTGGCGTTTATGAGATCCCATGCTCCTGCAATTTGTCTTACTTTGGACAGACAGGTAGATCTGTTCAGAAATGCATCTTGGAACATCAAGACCACATTCGTCTTTTCAAGCCACAGAAATCTTGTCTCTCTCAACACGGAGTTGAAAACTAAAACCATAGGATCCATTGGGAAAAGTCTAAACTTTTACATAGATCTTTATTAAAACATAAAGGTCTATATAAAGAAAGTGCTGAAGCCCTACTACACAGACCAAATTTAAACCGCAAGGACGTTCTTACTATTCCTAAAGTATGGGAAATTGTCATCCAAAATTGTGTAAAATAGTCTCTTTATATATGTTTTTTTTTTTAATTTACTTCTATAACACGTTACTGCACGCATATTGAGATTCCATTGTAATCATGCACCCTGACTGTATGTTATTCCTAGTATTGCTTGAATTACTGTACTGAGGATGTCCCAAGATAGTTGGGATGAAATATTTACGTATTAAAACTAATCACTGTGGTTATGTGTGTGTTTTTAGTAATGAAACTATTGACCTATTGCTCTAAACATTGGTGCAGTCTAAATTAACGGAGAAAGTCATCAATAGTAAACTCTTTCAAGACTTTTAAGTCTGTCAACTAATCAGCGACTACCAACATGGATTTCACCAATCAAAGTCCACAGTAAATCTTCTGGCCTGCATCAACAGCCTCAACCATGTGCCATGCAGAGGTTTGGAGAAATCTCTGCTGTTGTTACATTTGACATTTCCAAGGCATCTGGATAGGCATTGGCATCAAGGGCTTCTCAGCAAATTGCTATCTTATGGTCTGCCCTCCTCCTTTTGTGACTGGATTGTCAGTTTTCTCTCAGGTCATTACTTTGTGTAATAGTGGAAAGTGTTCTATTTTCCTGTTAATGCAGGTGTTCCTCAGGGTTCTGTTATATTACTCACCTATTCTTCATATATAAATGACCTGCTCTCACTGACCTCAAATCCTATTCAGTTTTGCTGCTGATAGCACACTGCACTTATCTCACTCATATGATAAGCCCTGCAAGTGCTCAAATATCTCATGCTTCAAGATCACCTATAATAAGCGCAAAAAGAGGCAATATGACAGAGATGTTTAAGTTAGTCAGGGAATTTTATCAGATTAATCCAGAAGGGATTGTAAACACAATAGAAGGCAAGAGGGAAAGAACCAGAGGCCCTCCCTGGAAGTTATGTAAGAGTGTGGTGAAGAGGGGTGTGTGGAGTAGATTTTCTAGATGAAGAAATATCAGTGAATGGAATGCATTACCAGAATATGTTGTTAACACGTTCGCTGCCACGCTACTTTGGCATGGTCTGTTCCCCTACGCCGAGCAGTTTTACTTCTTCAAGGTCAGTACGATAATCTCGTTACCGGAGGTAAACGTCCTACGAGTATACTCGTAGTTGGCTTGTACAGAGCATATACGGTCTATGAGAATACACAGTTTTGAAGCTAGCCCCACAAGCCAAGCATTTTCACTTCTTCAAGGTCACTACAATAATCTCGTTCCCGGCGGTAAGCGTCCTACGAGTATACTCGTAGCTGGCTTGTGAAGCAGGTTTACCCACTACGAGTATACTCGTAGTTGGCAGCGAATGTGTTAATGCAGGGATTATTAAGGATTTTAAGATTCAGTATAATGGATATGTTGTCAGCTGAATGAATCTCTCATAATGAGTCTGCCAGCTCCATGGAGAGTATTAATAATAAGATAAGATACTTGAGGGAAATTTATTATTATAATTATTAAGAGAGAGACCTCCAGGGATTCAGAGACTCATCGAGGGAGGCCACATATTACACACCAGCTATCATACTTATTCTTGAACTCATTCACACTGCTTGCACTCACAACATCCAAAAGCAATCCATTCCAATCATGCACCACCCTCTGAGAGAAAAATCTAGCCCTCACCCACTTCTTAGCGACCTTCATTCTTGGCTTCCAAGGATGCTCTCTTGTCCTTTCCCCACCCTTCATAAATTGAAATCCTGTATGACCCTTTCAGGTTTGTAAGTCTCAATCATATCACCCCTCTTTCTCCTGTTTGCTAGTATCTACAGTCCACAAATTTTCAATCTGTCTTCATAATCAGTATTCCACAAATCATTTTTAACACTCTCCTTTGTACTCTCTCTCTATATATTAGAATCCCAACGGAAACTAGGAGACCAGATCTGCGCACAATAGTCCAAGTGAGGTCTTATCAAGGCCGTGTAAAGAAGCAAAATGACATCCTCATCTTTACATGTGAACGTTCGTTTCAGAATTGCAATTATCTTTTCAGTTGTATTTGCTATTTTTGCTACATGGTCCCTGAACTTCAACTTCCTATCTACTAACACTCCAAGATCATCAGTTTCTTCATCAGTTTCTTCTAGCATAATCTCACCGATATAATATGACACTGGATATCTAATCATGCTGAAGTGAATGACTACATTTTCTGACACCAATTTTCCCCTGCCCATAATTCCAGTCTATTCAAATCATTCTGCAAGTACTGCATATCAGCAGTATTCCTGATAACTCTACCTATCTTTGCATCATCAGCAAATAGCTATACATCGCTTGTCAAATCCTTTCCAATATCATTAATGTACAGATTGAATAACAGTAGACCAAGCACTGATCCTTGTGGTATACCACGTGTTACCTTAAATCTTGCAGACTCACATCCCCCGTATACCACTTTTTGATATCTCTCAGTCAACCATCCTCTGATCCATGCTAATATTCTATAACCCAAACCCATTTTCTCCAATTTATGCAACAGTCAAACACTGTATTCTGTCAAAAGCCTTAGCAAAATCCAAAAGTATCATGGTGTATCCATTCTCTTTGTCTAGTTCAATGGTAACATTGCCATAGAATGTGAGCAAGTTGCTAAAATATGACCTTCCCTTAATAAACCCACGTTGTTCATTGCAAAGTAGAGATTCACTGTCAACCTCACTGAATGCAAGCCCTAACCAATTTTTCTAAAATCTTCACCATCACTCCTGAGATACTAATTGGTCGACAGTTGGATGCATCGGTCTTTGCACCACCCTTGTGCAATGGAATTACCATACATTACTTCCATTCCTGCAGAATCTTCCCTGTTCAGAGACTCATATTAACACACATGCTGATGTCCCATCAGTCCCTATTGCTGAATTCTTATTCAGTTTGTACAAAAGCTCTAATACCTCATCCTCATACACCTGTGTTTCTTCATCCAGTGAATAGGTAGTAGTGAGCTCAATGTTGCATACACAAGGTTGATAGCTTTTAACAAAATGGGCACTCATTAGTTGAACAACTTCTTCTGAATCTGTAACCCTCCTGCCATCTGGATTTAGAAGAGTTATTTTTTCATATTCATTCTTTCTTTTACTTGCAGCATATCGATAGAATTCTTATGGGTTGCTTTAGCATGCAGAGCCAGTTTCTTTTCATACTCAGACTTTGCTATCTGTACAACACTTGTGACATTCTAGTCTGCTGCTTATAACGTTCATAACAGAAATCATCTTTATGCACATAGTATTCCTTCCACATCATCCTTTTTTTTTTTTTTTACGAATCTCTTGCTTAATAAGATTACACATCTATTTGACTCCTACCTTATTTATTCTTCGAACTCTCAGGACACATTCTGATAATGCATCAAAATAATTTATGTGTTATTTAAATACTTCTCATGCACTGTCGATATTCTTTCCATCCAGCAACCGGTCCCATTCCACTGAACTCAGTATATTCCTCAGTCGGTCATAATTTCCTGCTTTGTAGTTCAGCATGTAACCTTTTCTGATTGGAACCTTCAAAAATTTAGTCACTTCCAAGTGAGTGCAGTATGATCACTGTCACCAACTAGAGGCAGAATAGTTGTCTTTAACTGAAATGCCCCCTGACATTATAATCAAATCTAACACTCTTTGACCTCGAGTTCCTTTTGTCACATGCTACTTGAGAAAGCATGTGACATTGAGCTGTCCTGCAACAGCTCAATAAATGCATTTTCATTCTTATCATGAGATTCTACTGCTACCCAATCAATATGTGGATAATTAAAGTCTTCCATTATGATTACTCTTTTCGTGCTCATCTTTTCTATTTTGTGATGCATTTCTTCATTACTAACAACTGATCCACCAAGTCTGTAACAACACCCCACTATGTAATTGATCTTGTTAGATTCCACCTCACACCAGGTGGCTTCAAACTCACTGCCACTTGAAATATTGTTAGTTGAAATATTGTACTACAATCATAGGTCTCAACTCTTAATTTTATTCAAGTCATTCGATATCATTAGCAGCACGCCCCCTACTCTCCTATCCTCTCTATCCTTCCTAAAATTATTGTACCCTTGACACTTGATACCAGTTAGTATGTCTGATTCTGATAGCCAGGTCTCACTAATACCTACAATCTGAGGTTGCAACATACTGACTAAGGCAACAAACTCTACCACTTTGTTTCTGATACTCCTAGCATTCGTGTACAGGCATAATAATCTACCTGTTTTTTTCTTTTGTATAGTCTTGTCTGAAGTGTGCCACACATTTGGACAACTTGCAGATCTCTATTATTCTCTAATGCCTTATACATGTAGATATCTTAGCACACATTTTATGATGGGTGAATCGAATGAACACAAAGCCGAAATCGTTCTCTCCTTGTCAACATTTCCATGACAAAGCCCATTCATGTCATTAACACAGTTATAAAAGTTATATATACACAGTCATCCCTCGACTTACATCGGGGTTCGATTCCATCAGGCAGGACATAAGTCAATACATTAAATCAACAGAGTTATAGGGGTTAGGGACTTAACAGTAATAAGTATACTGTCATTTTAATTTTTAAATCTTATTATAAAACTGTACTGTGCATTACTGCCACTATAAAACAGGAGAATAATCACTCAAATCTTTCTCCACAATCACATCTTCATTACCTTCCCTATGTGAAGGACCAGGCTGTGCCTCTTCTGGTGTAACCTTTGTTTTTTTGATGAAAATGTCAGATGTGCTTTGCTTATTCCTCTTCTTCTTTTCATCATAAATTTGTTTATAGCAAGCAAACACATCATATACTTTCCTTTCTACTAATAAGTAGCATTCAACATTGGGGTCCATGTCTTCAACCATTTTGAGAACATCGCTAACTGCAGAGAACATGTCTGCAAGACCTTCACTGCAAATTGTTTAACTACCTCTCCTTGTTTCTCTTTTTCCTCTTCCTTTTCTCATTCTTCCTCTTCTGCAACACATTGTTCCTCCAGTTCGACCAATTCTTCGTCAGTCAACTCTTCAGGAGCACTTTCTATGAGTTGAACTAAGTCGTCATCATTCACTACGAGATTCAGGTTGTTTGCTAGGCGCACTATTTCTTCACTCAATTGACAAAGGTCTTCATTTTTTTCAAAACTTCCAAAATTGTGCACAAACGTTTTTAATGTCTTTATCCATATGCCACTTATACATTGAGAGATTACTTCATCCCAAACTACTGCAATATTTTTAATAGCATGATAAATATTGAATACTTTCCAGAATTGCACGAGAGTCTGGTCGTTTCCTTCATTAGCAGAAATGGCTTGTAAAAAAGTCCTCCGTACGTAATAAACCGTAAACACTATTAGAACTCTCTGATCCATCAGTTGGATCAATGAAATATTGTTTGGAGCTGGAAACATGACCTCGAACTAGGTGAAGATCACTGATATAAGACGGATGACCTGGAGCATTATCTAGAATTAATAAAATTTTAAATTCTATATTTTATTTCACACAATAGCTTTCCATTTCACTTGCATAACAGTTGATTAAGGCATGCTTCCTAATGTTTTTTGAAGGCTAGTCGATTCTCACTGTGCCATATCACAAATGGTTTCAGTTTATATCCAGCCACATGACCCCCTAACAGAATCATAATGCGGTCTTTAAGAGCTTTGAAACCAGGCATATATTTTAGCTTTTTGTGGATGAATTGTCTGCTCAAGCATTTTTTTCTAAAACAAGGTTTCACCCATATTAAATATTTGCTGTGGCAAATAATTTTCCTCCGTAATCATTTTATCCAATTTCGACACACAAACTCCTTGGCAGCTTTCTCATCGGCACTTGCAGAATCACCATATATTTTCACATTATGCAGTGCAAAATGCTTCTTGAATCTCATGAACCAACCAAAAGAAGCGTTGAATTCACAGTCGTAATCGGGTCCTGCTTTCTCCTTCAACATGCTGAAGAGACAGTGCCTTAGTAGTTATGGCCAAAGTGCTAAGAGGGGCATGAGCTTTTCGTTCATATTCCTCTATCCATGA
The DNA here is from genome assembly GCF_054136105.1 of Typopeltis vanoorti. Lineage (NCBI taxonomy): Eukaryota > Metazoa > Arthropoda > Arachnida > Uropygi > Thelyphonidae > Typopeltis > Typopeltis vanoorti. Next base: position 109,430,510 of record NC_143562.1, on the reverse strand, counting down.
TGCAAGTAGATTTCCAATCATTGATAGAACCTTGTCATTACTTCGTCACTATCATTGAACTTGTAACTTCGTTTCAAGATCAATTGCTTGCCTCTTTTTCTGTGAATCTTCACTAGGGTTTTTGATTGGGCGTGTAGGGGGCCATGTTGCACAAAATACCATAAAATATTTAACAATAAATACACATATAACCTATTTCTCAAACACAAAATCAACATAGGAACTGTTGAAGCCAAGTGCCAGCTGCTGCTGAATGCACCGTTGCCACTGCATTGTTGCTAAATAAAAACCTTTTTACTTTATGCTTGCTTGCATCTTGTTCGAAAGTATAGTCAAAAATGTTATTTATTCCATTATGGGATCACGGACGTATCTTCAAAAGGACGTAACTTGAATGGATGTAAGTCGAGGGATGACTGTGTGTATATATATATATATATATATATATATATATATACACACACAGTCATCCCTCGACTTACATCCATTAATATTAACATATATATATATATCATATTTCTTGATGTACACTTGTATGTTGCATACAGGATTACTATGGCAATACTACATAATTAAGTTTACATTATTATTATTATTAAATTGAATAACAGCTGTAAAAAGTTTGGCATGAACATTAGCAAAAAAAAGAAAAACGATGAAAATAGGCAGGAATACAGAAAAGTTCAGCTGCATTCTGAGTGGAGAGCCTATAGAACAAGTAAAATATTTCAGCTACTTCACACCACCAAAATAGCAATATAAAAGGCAGCGTTCAAACCAGTTTTAAGTTATAGATCTGAGAATTGGGTTAGAAATAAGGCACATGATCAAAAATTAGAGACAACATATATGAGAGTTCTTAAAAAAAATTAGGGGTCTGAACAGATGGCATCAATGGCAGAATCATATTAAAAATGAAGACATGAGGAAGGAATTTGCCATTGTTTGCATTCAAGAATGTATGAGTTGGGCTAATATAATGTGGTATGGCTACTTAAACAGAATGGGAGAGGAAAGATTAGCAATACAGGTGTTTGATGCCAAGATGGCAGGAAAACGTTAGACAACAGTCTAGATCAGTGATGGCGAACCTTTTTTTCCAGGCTTATCAAACATCTTTTTTTTTTTTTTAATATTGACGTTGTTGATGTGCCACTTCCATACATGCATTATAAATTTAACTACATAATCATAGATGGTGACTTATACATATCATATTAGGCTATTTATTTAATAGGACATTGATATAAAATCTGTGAATTCATATTATACAATTAATTTAATAAAGTGAAATTACAAACTTACATTACATTTAATGACTTTTCTGTTGCTGAGTACTGGTAGAAAGTTGCTTTATAGAAGGGCTATAGTGTGTACATTTTAATGCTTGTGTAGCATTAAAATGTACACACTGAGTTCTGCCTGTGTGGCAGCGCTCAAATCATTGCTCAATCTATTTCTCCCTTTCAATTTTAATTAATTAAGTAGTAATAATTAATAAGAACTAACAATTACTTGAAATGAATTATACACCAGCAACTCAAATTACTTAAGTGGCAGACCATGCAAGACTACCACTACTTCTTTCAGCAGGGTTGCCAGATTTATTACCGGTACATTCATAGCGACCTTGTTACGTTTTACTCTCTATCATGCTACTAAATAGCAGCTATTTAGTAGGTTTTGTTGCGACGTCATCGCAAGTTATTATTTGCATTATTTAACAAAATTTACTGAATTTATTGCAACTATAAAAAATGCTTTCATTATTTACTCAGATAAATTCAATATTTAATGCTGCGAATTATATTTTCTGTTAAAATGGTTTTAAATGTTTAGAACTTGTATTACTCAGTCAAGAGACTTGGAATGCATGCATGAACGAATTTCACACAGAAGTCAAATGAAAACTTTAAGTTTATGATATATAAAGCACGTATTTATAAGTTTGTATCGTATAATATTGATAATAATTTTTATACTTTTTTATAATATCATATGACTATGCAGAAATTATAATGATTAAGAAAATTAACTATAAAATATAATTCTTTCAATGAACCGAAACCTATCTTCGCCTTAATTGAGAGCTATCTTACATGATTTATCACAGTTTTTCATCAGAATACCAATATCTTTCAGCATCCAAGGTGTGTCACCCGAAACCCTCAAGTGTGTCAGTGCTGACACGCGTGTCAGAGGTTCGCCATCACTGGTCTAGATGGATTGATTCAGAAATGCCTTAGAACAAAATGTTAGATATGACAATATTGACATGCTGGCAAGTAACAGACTGATTTGGAGGAAATTTTTTTTTTCAAAATTTATAATAAGGCAAAGTTAGTCATGTAGTGCTTTCATAATAGCCTGAATCTTTCTGATAGGTACCCCTTAAAGGTACCTATCAGAAAATTGATGATTATGATTATTAATACTAGCTTCCTATCAATAATTTTATTCTAAATTAATATTTTATTTTTCAGGGCACCTATAGGTCTCTATCCTGCCATTAACACCCATTTTTGTTAATCTTTTTTTTCTCCCTATTTTAATCTCATTTCTGGTCATATTATCTTTAGATTAGCTCTTATTGCAAAGATTAGAACAGATGGGGTCTGTTCTGAATGCAAATAACAGAAAGATTCTTTCTATCCTCTCCATTTTTAATATGATTCTGCCACTGATGCCATCTGTTCACTCTCTTAATTTTTCTCTGAACTCTCAACTCTGTGGTCTCTAGTCACCTAACTGATTTATTTCCATAATAAATTTAGTTTAATCCTTTATCCCAATGTGAGCAAACAAAGTTTGCGCCTGAAAATATCTTCAGGACTGAATATAGTGTTGTGCTATCTTACCTGGGTAAGTAGTGCAACACCAGGGCAACTCATAGCAAAGGTGAAGCAAGCTACCAACACTCCTATCCCAGTATCTCCCATAATGCAAAACACATCTCCTTGTGGATATGTATACTGTTATGCATTAACGGATTGGCCACTACCCAGACTAGTTTCGACCTTTATTGAGGTCTCTTCAGTGGGAGCCAGACCCAGAGTTGGAGATACCAGGCAGAAGCAGTAGCAAGTCATCTTTACCTATAGAAGTTGCCAAGAGGTTTACCACCTTTTTTTTTATTAAATTACTCTGGATTTAGAGAAAGATGTTGAAAGTTTATATTTTTCACTAGGTTAGACTATAATAAATTTAGTTTAATCCTTTATCCCAGTGTGAGCAAACAAAGTTTGCGCCTGAAAATATCTTCAGGACTGAATATAGTGTTGTACTATCTTACCTGGGTAAGTAGTGCAACACCAGGGCAACTCATAGCAAAGGTGGAGCAAGCTACCAATTGGTAGCTTGCTTCACCTTTGCTACAAGTCTAACCTAGTGAAAAATAAACTTTCAACATGATTTATTTCCAATCCAACTATTAGATCAGTTGGTTAAAACCAGTTTGAATTCAGAGCTACTTTACTGTTGGCTAATATCTCTCAGATTCCATATAAATTTATTTGATAGGCTTCTCAGCATCGGTGATTATACCTTATACTTGTGTTACAGATTCTTCACTCAGATTACATTGATGTCTTCCATATTCTTGCCAATTTTAAGAATTTGTTCTTTTGATAATTTTCACACCAGAATTTGTTACGGGAGTTACATCTCAGATCTAGAAGGCTTGCAAATTAATTTAGGAGCATCGTAGAGTATAATATTATTTGCATAAAAGAGCGGAGTTTGATATTTCAACTTTGACACCAAGTTTACTTCCACTTTCCTGCATAATGTAATATATGCATATGATGAACAACAGCAGAAATAGTAATCACTGTTATCTTGCATTCCATTTTTCACATTAAAACAATTTCTCTCTTATAAGTTTATATGGAATAATAAACTTCTTCACAGTTGACTTCCTACCACACAAGCTTTGCTAATTCTCTTGCTTATTTCCATATTTAATTTGACATCTTCATTAAAAATTATGCCTAAATAACTGAAATGTTTTACTTATTCTGCAGATTTTCCATTCAGGATGCAGATGTTTTCAGTGTTATTCAATTTATGGAATCCTGTAGGCTTGTACTGGATTTATTTAGGAGAATAACGCCATCTACAGATAGCAAAGAGACAAGGTCAACATCTCCAATTTAGATATTAGTTTAATAGTAATTTCCTTCTAATATAATAAATACAGATGATGAATAACAGTGGAGATAATGTGTATCCTTGTCTCACACCTCATTTAACATCGAAGTATCTTCCTATACTGCCTTTGATACTAACTGCTGGCATAAAACTTAAACACAGAGTATGTATTGCTTTGTATAATGTTGAATAGCTTTTCTCTGGACACCTTGTTGAAAGTTTTTTCACTTGGTTATACAAGGGATTGGCCTTAATGTCTTCAAACCACATTCTTCTGGGTCTACCTCTCCCTCTTTTTCCATCTAGTTTCCCTTCTAATATCAATTTTCTGAATGCCTTCTTGTCTAGTAAGATGTCCAAAATATTTAAGTTTTCATTCTTTAATGATTTTCATTAATGTTCTTTTCATTTTTGCTTTCTTCAAAACATCTTCATTGTTTTTCGTTTTCCCTGTCCATGATATCTTCAGCATTCTATTGATGGTCAATTTTTCGAAAGTTAATTTTTTCTCTGCTTCTTTATTTAGCGTCCAAGTTTCACTGTTGTAGAGCAGGCTTGACCAGATATAGTATTCTATTAATCTTTTTCTTTTGTCTATGTTGATGTCTCTGGATGTTTGACAGTTTTCATATCAATAAAAGCTTTTCTTGCTATCTCTATTCTTCTTTTTATTTCTTTAAGTGAATTTCCTCTGTCTGTCTACTTTTCTATCTACCTACAAATCTATCTACATTTCTCCCAAATATATAAAAGACACATACTCTTTTAAGATGTGCCAAACACTTCGGTGGTTTATCCCAGTTTTTTTGGGCCAACTGGTACAGTACATCGCCAATCAAGCAATTAGGAGTCCAGAACAACCTCAGCATGTTCATCTGAAATGGCAGGTCATCCTGCATGGTGATTATTATCCAAGTGATCTTGTCCAGCACAAAATGCACTGATCCATCTAGTGACAGTGCTGTACTAAAGCTGATGTTCCATCAGCTTCCCTAAGGCCACAATAACAGTCGCTCAAAGTTTTACCTGATGCAACCTGGACCTTAATCCAGGATTATTGTTCTAATCTTGTGAACATACCATAGAGAAACATGAAAAATTCCACACAAGGATATTTGTTGGAATGTGCCATGTCACCTTGTACACACACACACACACACACACACACACATTCGTATGCAGATTTACTCAGTTTAACAACATGTTTATTAATTTAATTTAAATGACTTAAACACCAAGATAATAAAGAATAAGGTTTAATGAGGACACTAGTTTCATTGGTAATCCAACTTCTTCAGGTGTCCAAGTGCAAAGAAATATGCAAAATAATCTGACAGAAACATTACATATTAAAACCAACAGATCTACTAAAAACTGTAGTACAGTTTAAAATGGGGTCTGCGCTACAGTTCCAGCTGAATGTTTACGCGTGCGTGAGATATCGCGAGAACGCCAGCACTGGACAGCAGAGCTATACGAATCTGGCAAATTGTAGCTAAGGCTGATATTCATGTGAGTTGAATCGACGTTGAATCGACGTTGACTCAAGAATATGTCTTTCAAGTTCATTATAACATTTGTGAATATTAGAAGTTTGAGACCAGTTTATTTTATGTTGGCGGCCTTCATCAGAGTTTATAGAGAACAAGATGTGGCTGGCGAGAGCGCTGGCTTGGATTCTGTTATAGGATATGTCTCTTTTGTGCTCTTCAACACGAAGAAGGATAGATTTATCAGTCTGTCCGTAGTAAGGTGTTCAACAATTACAAAGAATTTTGTATACTCCTGGGAACTGAAGATGGTGATGTTTTTCTTTAGGTTGACTAAGGATAGAACGGAGTTTAGATAAAATAGAGAAACATATTTTGATGTTGAACTTTTTTTAAATTTTAGCCAGTTTGGAGGAGAGGAAACTAATGAAAGGCAAGGAGATGTAAGCTCTGGGGGTAGTAGAATCTTCATTAGTTTGTTGACGACGGTGAAAAAGAAGTTTCTCAATATGTTTTGAAGTAAAACCATTATTAAGAAAGGTCCTTTTAAGGAAATTAAGTTCATTTTGAAGTTCTACGTTGTCTGATAATAAGGATCTGGCCTGATGTGCAAGGGTGGAAATAATGAATTTCTGTGGAGGGTAGTGGTGAGAGGATGCATGAAGGTATCTGTCTATATGTGTTGGCTTCCTAAAGATTGAAATTTTAATATTATCCGAGCACCTGGTTAGTTTTATGTCTAAAAATGGAAGACAATTGTTAACTTCTAGCTCATAGGTGAATTTGATCTTGTGATGAAAGTTATTTAGATGATCCAAAAAACTTTGAGGTTATCTAGGCCGTGTTCCCATATAAGAAAAACATCATCAATATTACGGAGCCAGAGCCAGATTTTAGGTTTTAGTGTGGCCGAACAAATCGCTTTTTCTTCCAAGTCTTCAAGAAATATATTAGCTAGTACTGAAGAAAGCGGACTACCCATAGCTAGTCCAGAGTTTTGTTCCTTGAATCTAAAGTAGCCTGAGTTTACACAGTGGGAAAGTAAGGCAAAGAACGTATTTGATAATTTGCTCTTGAGAAGAGTGCGCACCTCCTGGGTTAGAACATCTGTGAAAAGCGACACTACGTCGAAGCTTGCCATCAAATCTGATTTGTTAAGTTTAAGGTCTTTGATCTTAGAAAGAAAGTCTGCTGAATTCTTTATGTGAGAAGAGGATTTGCCTATAAGGTGTTTTAAGAAAGAGGCGAGATATTTCGATAAGTTTTATGTCAGTGAGTTGATGCCTTCAACTATTGGTCATAAGGGAGTATGGATTTTGTGAATCTTAGGAAGGTCATATAACAGTGGGATTAAAGGATGAATGGATCTGAGCAAAAGGCAGATGTTCCTTGGTAATTCTGAAGTTGATTTTAGAAGAATGTTGGTCCTGTTATGAGCTTAATAGTGACCCCGCAAGAGAGTTTCATAACAGGACCAACAATCTTCTAAAATCTTCTAAACAGTGGGATTAAAGGATGAATGGATCTGAGCGAAAGGCAGATGTTCCTTGGTAATTCCAAAGTTGATTTTAGAAGAATGTTGGTCCTGTTATGAGCTTAACAGTGACCCCGCAAGAGAGTTTCATAACAGGACCAACAATCTTCTAAAATCAACTTTGGAATTACCAAGGAACATCCGCCTTTTGCTCAGATTCCTTCATCCTTTAATCCTACAGTTATATGACCTTCCTAAGATTAACAAAATCCATACTCCCTTAAGACCAATAGTTGAAGGCATCAACTCACCGACATAAAACTTATCGAAATATCTCGCCTCTTCCTTAAAACACCTTACAGGCAAATCCTCTTCTCACATAAAGAATTCAGCAGACTTTCTTTCTAAGATCAAAGACCTTAAACTTAACAAATCAGATTTGATGGCAAGCTTCGACGTAGTGTCGCTTTTCACAAATGTTCCAACCCAGGAGGGGCTCACTCTTCTCAAGAGCAAATTATCAAAGAAGTTCTTCGCCTTACTTTCCCACTGTGTTTACTCGGGCTACTTTAGATTCGAGGACAAGATCTTTAAACAAAACTCCAAAGGAGCTATGAGTAGTCCGCTTTCCCTGGTACTAGCTAACATATTTCTCGAAGATTTGGAAGAAAAGGCGATTTGTTCGGCCACATTAAAATCTGGCTCGTTATATTGATGATGTTTTTCTTATATGGGAACACGGCCTAGATAACCTCAAAGTTTTTTTGGATTATCTAAATAATTTTCATTGCAAGATCAAATTCACCTATGAGCTAGAAGTTAACAATTGTCTGCCTTTTTTAGACATAAAACTAACCAGCAGCTCTGATAATATTAAAATTTCAATCTTTAGGAAGCCAACACATACAGACAGATACCTTCATGCATCCTCTCACCACTACCCTCCACAGAAATTTGGCATTATTTCCACCCTTGCACATCAGGCCAGATCCTTATTATCAGACGACATAGAACTTCAAAATGAACTTAATTTCCTTAAAAGGATCATTCTTAATAATGGTTTTACTTCAAAACATATTGAGAAACTTCTTTTTCATTGTCGTCAACAAACTAATGAAGATTCTACTACCCCAGAGTTTACATCTTGCCTTTCATTAGTTCCCTCTCCCCCAAATTGGCTAAAATTTTAAAAAAGTTCAACATCAAAACATGTTTCTCTACTTTACCTAAACTCCATTCTATCCTTAGTCAACCTAAAGAAAAACATCACCATCTTCAGTTCCCAGGAGTATACAAAATTATTTGTAATTGTTGAAAACCTTACTATGGACAGACTGATAAATCTATCCTTCTCCGTGTTGAAGAGCACAAAAGAGACACATCCTATAACAGAATCTGAGCCAGGCTCTCGCCAGCCACGTCTTGTTCTCTATAAACTGTGATAAAGGCTAGCAACATCAAATAGACTGGTCTCAAACTTCTAATATTCACAAATGTTATGATGAACTTGAAAGACGTATTCTTGAGTCAAAAGAAATTACCCTCGATTCAACCCACATGAATAGCAGCCCTTAGCTACAGTTTGCCAGATTCACATAGCTCTGCTGTTCAGTGCTGGCGTTCTCGCAATACCTCATGTACGCGTAAACATTCAGCTGAAACTGTAGTGTGGAATACGATTTAAACTGTACTACAGTTTTTAGTAGATCTGTTGTTGTTAATATGTAATGTTTCTGTTGGATTATTTTGCATATTTCTTTGTACTTTGACACCTGAAGAAGTTGGATTACTAACGAAACTAGTAGTGTCCTCATTAAACCTTATTCTTTATTATCTCGGTGTTTAAGTAATTTAAATTAAATTAATATATATATATATATATATATATATACAGTGCTTCTATCTGTCATGAGTAATAACATTTGAATTACCAACTACTTCTCCTGACTGTGTTGCCACTACTTTATTTATAACTCTTGTATATTAATTAAGTGAAAAAACTTTCAACAACTAGCCTTAATCCAGAGTCTACTCTGGATTAAGGCTAGTTGTTGGAAGTCATATATAATCCCATATATGACTTCTTAATCCAGAAGTTATATTTGAGAAATATATGACTTCTATATTACTTTAACCTAGGTATCCCTTCTGTGTCTGGTTCCCACCAATGAGACCTCAATTAAGGTAAACCGTTGTGGGTAGTGGCTTATTCCATAATGCACACTTAAAAAGATGTGTGCTTTGCATCATCAGATACTAAGGCAATTAATGTGAAGTCATTAGCCTCTATATACGTGAAGATATTAAATGCACAAACTCTGTTTTGTTTACACTTGAATAAAGGATTAAACAAAATGATTTCTTGGCATCTGTAATTTACTCTGGACACCTTGACATATGCCTTGCAGATCCTTGTTATATTTTTATGATTTCTCAATTTGCCTTAAAAGTGAAAATCTGATCTCAATAACTTCTGTCTGAGCTGAATTCAGTGTAATCTCCAACTTTCCTTACACAATTTTTTTTTTAGCCTTTACTAAAGTACGATTACACAAATCTTACCAGAAACACTCAGAAGGGAAATTGCTCTGTAACTGTTACATAGTACAATTTACAAAAAGGGAAATAAAACTATGTGAGATAAACTGGAATCATCTCGAGTTCGACTATCAGATAAGGACTTCGGAATTTTGCAGTATGGCCAATATAAAACTTTTATACCTCCATATTTGAGTGTTTTCCAATCAAATATATCTACCTAGCTTCCTTTTCACATTTCAGGTTTGTGAGCTTTTTCTACCTCAAGAATGGTTATGTACTCTGAACACTGTTCTTGAATATTTTCTACCACTTTCCCATTGCAGCTTGTTTTTCATTTAGATTCAAGGCAATCACTCAACACATCTAAAATACATTTATTTTCTGTTGTCATATCACTTTTATAGTGCTCTTTCCTTCATTTCTAAGCTTTTATCAATAGCATCAAGAATATTTTGCCAACCTTCCTGATATTTATTTTCTGGGTTCTTAATAAAGTCTTCCTAGGCGTTTGCTTTTTGTTTTCGGTTTTGCTTAGCTAGTTTCACATGATTCACTTTTATAGATTTTTCTCTGTATGCTCTTAGAACATATAAAAATATAAATCAAATAAATCAACTACACCCTTTATTCCCTTATAGGGAGTAGGCAAGGCCTTTATGCCCTATCTAGCTTTCAGAGACTGAGTGGGCAGTTCAATCTCCACCAGTAGCCAATCAGAGATAACTGGCCCGAGTCTATCACTAATTATAGGCAGCCACTGATGAAGAGACTGTCAAACAAGTGCTGCCATTTCTTGGTACCTAACCCTAAGAGGACATGTTACTGTCTGAAATAATGTGGGTACTACGATCGATTTTCTTGAGTTTAAGGGACAAAAAGCCTAAGTTTCCAGGAGGAAAAAACCCACTTGCCCGTGCCAGAGATCAACTAACTTGGGAACTGGTCAAAGATAGGCTTAGAAAAAGTTCTTCCAGTCACCGACTAAACTTGAACATAAGACAGAGGATGCAAGAGCCACTTCCACTGAACTACACAGGCTTTAGAACATATGACTCAACTGCTATGAACTTTTCATACATTTTCTGTTTTCTTTGAATGGCCATTTAACTTCCTGAGTCTATAGTGTAATTTTGATTTTTCTGTCTTAGCAGACAACATCACCACATGTTCTTCTTTATGAATCAATGAATGAACGGCACTGAATCTGAAAGGTTTGGTTCTTGTTTTCGAACTCTTCTTTCTTTCTTTTTTTTTTTTGAATACTATTTGGGTATTTGAGTCTACAGTTCACCTCCAAAAGCTGCTCAACTTTGATTCTTCTGAGAATTTTCTTATGCTTTTCTTTTCAGTATGATACTGAAAAGTATGAATTTTATCCTGTTCAGAACTAAATAGTGACCACTTCCTATTTCAAATCCTCTGTGTACTCATGTCTTGAACTAGTGGGAAGATATCATTAGTAACGACTCCACACCCTGAACAGAAATCTAGCAGGTACTTACCATTATAATTAGCTTTGCTCTTTGTTCCAAATTTTACCAAAGACATTTCTATATGGCTAGTAATCATTTATGACTATTGTGTCCAACAATGACCAACTTTTCCTTTTTCTTCGTCAACTGCATTTTCTAATGCTTGGAAAAATATCTTCGTTTTTTTATTTAGTAGAACTTTATGTGGGACTACAGGCACAAATAAATCTCATTGTCCAATAACCCGGGGTTTCCCAAAGTGGGTTCTGCAGAGCCCTAGGGCTCCACAACTGAAATTCTAGGACTTTGTGAATCTTGTTTACAAACATTCACTTTTTTTTTTTAATTAATGAATCAATGATACGATAAGTTATGTCCATCATACCAGACTTTGAAAACTCTGCAGTTCAAAACAACAACTGCACTTAGTCATTAAAATGAACTTAAATTTTTTAAATTTATGGAGCACTAAATTGTGAGTATTGATTTCTTGCTTTTTTTCATGTTTATTTTAAAGATTGAGTTGTGAGGGCTCTGCAAAAATATTTTGCTTGCTTTAGGGCTCCATTTTAGAAAGAAGTTTGGGAAAACCTGCAATAACCAATTCTCATTGCCCACATCACTGCTTGATATTCAAGAAGATTAATTCTTGTGTTTAGCACCAAATACAATAGCTACCACCTTTTTTCTCTCTAATCATTATTGTCTGAATATAACATCTTATATTTCTTGCTTAGAAGAATTAATTTCACCTGTTTTTGTCTTCTTTGTTTCAGTAACACCTATTGTTTCACTCTGGTACTTATCCAATTCTTCTGCTAGTTCCATTTCTTTTCCCACTGATGCTTCTTATATTGATGGTGCCAATAGAGCTCTGCTGATGTTGAGTTGAAGATAATGTAGTTATTGACTTTTCGTGTTCATCCCAGTTTCCTGACAAAAACATGTAACTTGTTTAGCTAGGCAACACCCTAGCTGGCAGAAAGTTCTTTCATATTGCATCATCATTTGGTTCAAGCAAATAAGAATACAATTTGGGTGTTGGGAGAAGGGGGAAGGGCAAAAAAACCAACTGCTAGCCCATCATGACAAGATGAGGGTTGGACATTAGGTCAGAAGCCCTGGTCAGTTCTCTACATTCCTGAAATGCTGTGTGTGTGTGGGGGGGGGGGGGGATCTCCTTCCAGATACCCAAGCAACCCAAGTATAATTGGACTGCTTATTATCTCACCTTATTATTAAATTACTCTGTATTAGATAAATTTATTATAGTCTAACCAAGTGAAAAAAAAAAAACTTCCAAAATCTTTCTCTAATCCAGAGTAATTTAATAATAAGATGAGACACCGTTTGGCAACTCGTATAGGTAAATATGACTTCTCCATTACTTCCACCTTAGTATCAACACCTCTAGGTCTGGCTCCCACTGACGGGACCTCTATAAAGGTCGAAACCGGTCTGGGTAGTGGGCTTTCCCTTAATGCATAGCATTATACATATCTACAAGGAGATGTGCTTTGCATTATGGGAGATACTAAGACAAGTGATGAGAGCATAGTTCACCTTTACCACAAGTTGCCTCAGTCCAGAAGATACTTCAGGCGCAAACAAAGTTTGCTTACACTTGGATAAAGGATTAAACTAAATTTATTATAGTCTAACCAAGTGATGAAAAAAAACTTCCCCCATTCAGAACAGTTAAGCGAGAATGATCTTCTTCAACTAGAAGAACAGCATGCATATGAAGATGACGATGATAAGGAGTGCGAACAAGAAGAGAATATTATGACTAAGAACATAACTGCAAAAGAAAAGAACCTGAGCTAGTTTTCAATCATATTGATTATGCTAATGAAATTTTGTTAATGCTGATCCTGATATGGAACAAAGCTTCGAAGTCTGCCGAATTCTTGAAAAAGCGATCGCCAGCTATCACAAATTGCATGACAAGATGAAAAATTCAAGCATGATCCTAGCATCTTTACTTAATTTTTTTTTTTTTTTTTCTTTGTAAAAAAGTAAAATCTCAATCAAACTCAATCAAATGTTTAGACATTAAATAAAAATTTAAGCAATTGACTTTTATTAACTTTGATGATTTTATCCTCTAATATAGCTTATACTATAATTTTTTTCCAAATTTACACTAACTGATTGATGAATTATGATTATTCCTATTGTTTATTGTATTCGCTTAACACGATTTCACTTAGTGCACTTTAATTGTTGGATTAATTAATTGCATTAAGCGAGGTTTTTCTTTATATTGGTTAGATGCATCAGAGATTGGCTCTCTGAATGATACCAGCAGGTTGTGTATGTATAATGGAACAGTGTCTCTAAAGGAGTGTGCCCAAGGGATCAGTTCTTGGGTCCCTGCTGTTTAACTTGTTTGTAAATGGTATATCATGCAGAATGACTGGGAATCTTTAATTGTTTGCTGATTATGCAAAGTCGGGAAGAATCATAAGTAACAGCTGATGTGAATTCCCTTCAGGAAGATTTGAAGAGACTTTACTTGGACAAAGGAGTGGGGGTTATAGTGTTAATATTAATAAGTGTAGTGTTGCATTTTGGAGTGCAGAAATATAAGGCCGTGTACTATATCAATGATGCTGTACTGCAGGAAGCAGATGAAATTAGAGATTTGGGAGTGATAGCTGACAGTAGACTCAAGTTTGGATGGCATATTGCTAGTGTTGCAAAGACTTTATATAAGCACTTGTCAGACTACACTTGGACTATTGTGCTCAAATTTCTTCACGTGGATTTTAGTGTGATGTGGAAACATTGGAGAGGATCCAGAGACGAGATACTAAGACAATATCAGGACTTTGGAATGTTGGTTATGGAGAGAGGTTGTAAAAATGTGGATTGCAGAGTTTGGTGGATACAAGGAAAAGAGGTGATATGATAAAAACAGTTAAGTTAGTGAGAGGATTTTATTGGATTAATCCAGATTGGATTATAAAAATATTAGAAAGGAATAGGTGAAAAACCAAGGTCATCCCTGGAAGTTATGTAAGAGGTATATGGTGAAGAGGGGTGTAAGGAGTAGATTTTTACATGGAGAATGCGAACAGAACGCATTACCAAAATGTGTTGTTGATGCAAGGAGTGTTAAGTATTTTAAGATTTGGTATGATAAATATGTTGTCAGTTGAATGAACCTCCGACAATGAGTATGCAATAACAATAATACTTCCTCCAGATAATGGATAGAGACAGTGAAGTGCTTGAGTTGAACTTAATTATATCCATCGATGTCCCCAAATAACCAAAGAAATGGGTTTAAAAGCTATTTCAGCAGAGATTTTTTTTTTTTTAATGCAAAAGTGTACTCGAAAGCACTTAATCTTAATAAGGATGCTGTTTTTAAATTGTCCAAGGTAACTCAAGTCAAGTAGTGAAAAATTTATGGAATTTGCAGACTTGTAGATTTAGTTATGAGAATAACATCGACTACATAAAGAGTTGATATTAAACACTTCCAATTTTGATATCAGTTTTAATGTCACTTTCCTTCTTAATGTGATTCATATAGATGAAGAGGAACAGTGGAAATAGTGGTTGCTTCCTTATCTTACATCTGATTTTAAGTCAAACCATTTTGATTCAAGTTTTTATCACTTGGTTATACTATAAATTAAAGATGCCAAGAAAATATATTCTTGGTTTCATCCTTTATCCAAATGTAAGCAAACAAATTTTGCTCATGAAGTAAATTCATGACTGGGCTACTTGTACATAGAGACTAATGATTTCCCATCAATTGCCTTAGTATCCCATAATGCAATGCACATATCCTAACAGACATGTATAATGCTATGCATTATGGGAAGAGCCACTACCAAGACCAGTTTTTCCAAAGATGATTTTATAGCTTATCTAATCCTAAGTCTATTCACAGTACTGCTTCCATTGCATTACAGGTAATTACTGAAGCACTACAATAATCAGCTTACCTATATTCTCAATATGTCGCTTGAATGGAAATAAGTTTTCATTATTATTATTACATGCAACGTGAAGGATTCCTTAGACTCATTGAGGAAGATCCTAAACATCATGTCAAGAACTATTCAACATTTGCACAGTATCTATCATACATATTATATTATTATCATACCTATAATATTATTATTATTATTATTACAGGCAACCTTAGGATTCCTTAGACTCATCGAGAAAGACCCTAAACATCATGTCAAGAACTATTCAACATTTGCACAGTATCTATCATACTTTGCTTTGAACTTATTCAGACATGACACCCACAACAGACTCTGGCAACCTATTCCACTCATTCACTACTCTCCAAGCAATAAAACCTAGTTCTAACATCCTTGCTAAATACACTCTTACTCAGTTTCCATGGATGGCCGCTAGTTCTCCCACCACCACACCTGTTCTGAAAAATTTCCTCTGAATTAATCTTATAAAAACCCCTCAGAAATTTTTATGTCTCAATCCTATCACCCCCTTTTCCCTCTTATCAACCAGTTTCCATAACCGGCTGTTAGATCCTGAATGAAGGAATCTTGCAAAGAAATCATTCATTCAGAATCTAACATACTAAACTACACAGACAAAGAGAAATACCTGCACATCAGCTGAAATTAAAGTGAAACTTCTTCACATATGTATAAAATTGCATTAATTTTATGTACCATGTATTTAATCTATTGTGGTCATATTAAGATCAAATTAGAGAATGTCTTAAAAGAGGAATAATTTAACTTATTTTAAACCTCATTTAAGCTGTATAGAATGACTGTGAGTCATGAGATAGATATTAAGTAACAATTCATAGAAGGTATACAACTACACACGTCCAGCGTAATGCCGGCGGCAATAGCTTATGCGGAAGGCAAGTCGATGTGAATTCTGTGAATACAAGAGCATAACAGCAAAGGGGAGAGCAAGGGATGAACTCAAGGGGAGAAAAGATATAGGTCGTGTGCAAAAGGGGACTCCGAAAAAGGGGATGAGCGCATTGGGGTGCTCTCTTGTCTTATCGTTTTCCTGGTTTGGAAGTTGGCTGGTGGTTTCGAGTGAGGGGGATGAAGCGTCAGTGCTATGATGTCGGACAGTGAGTTTTCCTGAGAATGCTGTAGGATTCTATGCAGAGATGAAGGTGAAATTTCCAGCCTAGCAGAATCGAGCCCTCGCAGAGAAGTCCCATTGAAAGGAATACAGATGTTTCCTGAGACATGAAAATCGAGTCTGTGATCGGCAGTAATTATGAAGATAGAATAGCCGCTATGCTGCCATGAGGACAGCCAATAAACAAGAGGTAACCAGATGTACACATGGTGCTGAAAGACGTTGGAAAAAGTTCAGTAAAGTAGAATTACTCTATTTCTGTTTAGAATTCGATAGAAGAGAGAAAATTATTTGTGAATGTAAATTATGAACATTATTCTAAAGAACTTTGTGGACAGACTCTAATTAATTAGTTAGCCTCCTTTGAGAACAAGAAGAATTGTTGGAAGAGAGCTTTTGTGTTGTATATGATTGATTTAACATAACGAGATTAGGATTGTAGATTTATAGTAACTGAATAACATTAGAGTGTTTGTTATACTATCTTATGAATTGCTTGCGGAAACGAATGTTAGCTTAATATCATATCATTTGCTATCTAACCCAATTGTAAGTTACTGTATTTTGCATGCTTTATAACCTTTGATTTAATTTAGAGTATGTTAATCTCTTAACTCGATCTTCCTTATTTAGCACTGAAACTAAAATTTAATGTATGAATTTCTTTAGTGTATTTTGCTTTGATATTCCAATAAACATGTTTTATTTACCTAAACCTGAGTCATGCCTGATTCCGATTCTGATTTACCACTTATAAAAATAGAACCTGTTTTGGTGGGAAGGAATTAGAATGTATATATAAATATAGATTTAGGTCACGACTACAGTCTGAATCTATACAGCCGTGTTAAAGTAAACCATTGTGTAAGAACATCTCAGAATCTAGTATTGTCTCCCTGAGCAAGGATCTTTTCTGCTATAGGATACTGGCTGGCACAGCATAATATAAATTTGCCAGTATCCGAAGAGGAAACAATCCTAGTAAGTAGATTAGCGATTGAAAGATAGAATAGGAAGATATAAATCAGCAAAATATAGAGGAAGCAACGACATAACACCGCCAATCTTCAACATGTTCTCGTGAGGTTCATTCCATACATCTGCTACCATTTTAGTCGCTCACCTCTGGATCCTCTCCACCTCCTTCCCATCACCAGAAATGCTATGACCAAATCCAAAACTCCTGAACCTCTTGTTCCCTCTATTACATGTTGCCTAAGACATTTATCTCTCAAGAATTCTAGAAATTCCATTCCCTTATTACTACATGCATTTTCCTCTTCCCAATTTATACTGATGTAGTTAAAATTTCCCATAACAATCATTCTTTCTGCACTGCCTAAACATCTCCTGCTCCTCACCCTCTGTGCTCCTTGGCTTGTAGCAATGCTCCACTAAATATCCTGTCTTGCCCACCTCTACCTCATACCATGCTTTCAAAACCATTAGTGTCACTGCCTTCCAAAGCCTCCACTCTTAGAGGACATAAATCCTCCCTTATCACAAGCAGTACTCCACCAACATGTTTTCCCTTCCTATCCTGCCAAAAAATGCTATACCCTGCTACATCTATTCCTGTTATTATATCATCTTCTGTCAACCATGTCTCAGAGATCCCAATAATCTTTGGCCAAGCTGATGCTATCAGTGCAACCAATTCATCTCCTTTATTCCAGATACTCCTGGCATCATTATAAAAGCATAAAAATGTTACTGTTTCTATACCGATCATTACCCTCTCCAGACTCCACTGGATTCAATGTTATTTGATGTCGTTCCCCTTTCCCTCAGGCACCCATTCCCACAAGAGGCCACCCCTGCTACCATCCACCTTGGGAATTCTAGTTTCCCTGCATTGACACAACGACTCATTCAGAAAACAGCAATCCCTCCAGATGCCAGCATTCTTTCTCATTCAAATGCAAGTGGTCTCTTGCATACAGTTCCTTTCTGTCCTCAAATGCCCTTCAAGCATCCACATATTCCAATCCTCTCTTCTGACTCATTCTGGCTATCATGCTATTCATTATTACTGCTCTCTGCTCAGCTCGTCATTATCATACCTGGGTAACACACACACACTATCTTTCCTCTCTGTGTTTTCTTCTATACAACCTAAAGCATGAATCTCAGATCTCTCGCCACCCAATTTACACTGCCTCTCAAGTCATTCGTGCCCACCATCACAATCATTTCATCCACCCTTTCATCCCCACTTAATTACATAGCCACACTTTCTATTGTTCCTGTAGGCAAACACTCCTCTGGCATCCTATCTTGCATACCATGGATTATTGAGTCTCCATACATCACACCTCTTACCACTCTGTTCCTTGATTGCTCACCAGCATCCCTCACTCTCTCTCTCTGATTCCAGCACTCCCTTGCATTCCTTTCATTCCCTCTCTCCGACTATTTCTATTCTCTCCTCTTCTATCATTCTCATAACTCTCTCTCATTCCCTCTCTTCCACTGCTTCTGTTCTCTCCTCTTCTATCATTCACATAAATCTCTCATTCCCACTCTTCTACTGTTTCTATTCCCTTCTCTTTTATCATTTCCATAACTCTCTCTCTCATTCCCTCTCTTCTGTTTCTATTCTCTCCTCTTCTATCATTCCCATAAATCTCTCTCACTCCTACTCTGATTCACCTAGCATTCATCTCTTCCATTCGCCTAATCTCATCTTTCATACTTCTAATCTCATTCCCAAGATATTATACCTCCTCTTTCAGCTCATCTATCTCTCTCTGCAAGTTAGTCACTTTTGCTCGCAATTCATTCTCCCAATCAAGACCACCATCTCATTCAAACAATCATTCAAGCCTTCCACAGAACCCACTCTTATTTTTTCATTCAAATTTTGCTCATTATTCTTACCCTCTATCACATCACTCATCTCTCTAGGTTGAGATTCTCTTTTCCCTGATGCAACAAGGTCAGTTATGGTAATATCTAACTCAATAAGTTCCTCCCATTGCCTATATTTTGAGCATATATGCACTCCCCGCTTCTTCCACCTGTCATATATCCAACTGCCAGGATGCATACATACTGCAAGCTGCAAATACCACATGCCACAAAATCCTGTAGTATCTTACACAAAATACAGTCCTTAAATGGGAGAGGACTTGGTGATACACCATTTGTAATTGGAGCTGCAGCTGCCACCATCAATCAAATAATGCCGAGGAACTACTACAACTAAACACTAAACGCTCTACTATACTATGTTATACACCCTACTGTAAGCTAATTTACTAATGTGATATTGTAAATATAAACTATATTTAACTATACTAAATAACGAAAACTTATCTTCTTCTCTTTCACTGCAGATGCGTCCGACTCTGACCTCACCTTCTCGGTAACCCAAAAATAACACAATATAAACAACAACTAAACTCCAAAAGCACCACCACTAAAGGACATTTGTATTACTGAAAAAAATGTAGCATAATTCGCAAACAGTAGTCACACTATACACCATTTAAAAACACTCCTTTTTTTTAGCACAGCTCAAATCCACCGCCATGTTATTTGGCGACTCTAATGCCACCCTCATTAATGTATATTAATAAAATTTAATAATTATTGAGAAAAGGCATAACATAATTTAAGTAAAATTTATTATTGTTATTATTGTTCCGGGCAACTCCAAGGAGTCGACAGACTCATCGAGGGAGGCCCTAACATCATGTCAAGAACAACTATTCGACATTGACACAGTATCTATCATACCTTGCCTTGAACTTATTCACGGTCGTAGCACCCACAAAAGACTCTGGAAGCTTATTCCACTCATTCACCACTCTCCAAGTAAAAAACCTAGCTCTAACACCCTTGTCAACCATGCTCTTGCCCAGCTTCCATGCATGGCCCCTAGTCCTCAACCACCAGTCATATTTTCAAAAATATCTTCTGGATCTATCTTGTAGAAACCCTTCAGTAATTTGAATGTCTCAATCATATCACCCCTCCTTCGCCTATTGTCCAATCTCTGCAACCCACAAATCTTCAACCTATTCTCATAAGGTTCATTCCACAGACCTTCTATCATCTTGGTCACTCATCTCTGGATCCTCTCCACTTCCTCCCCATCACGAAGAAACCCTGGTGCCCATAACTTGGCACAGTAGTCCAGATTGGGTCTTATCAAGGCTCGATACAGAGGAACAACAACTTGTTTGTCTCTGCATGTTAAAGTATTTTTCAGAAGCCAAGTGATTTGATGAGCTGATTTAGTCACTTTTGCAATGTGCCCCCTAAACTTCAACTCCCTATCCACTAACACTCCCAAATCCCTGGCCTCATCAATCTCCTGGAGTACGGTTCCACCAATGCGATATACTGCTGCTATTCTTTTCACCCCAAAGTGCAAAACCTTACACTTTGCCACATTAAACTAACATCCATTTTTCCTAGCCCAGTCCTCCAAACTATCCAAATCATCCTGTAACATTTTGACATCCTGTGCACTTACAATTGCTCTACCCAACTTTGCATCATCAGCAAACAAGTGAACACTTCCTCTCAAATCCTTTCCTATATCATTGATGAACAATTTAATTTAATTTATATATAATATAATTTAATAGAATATAATTTAAGATGTTTAAAAGAATTTTAATTCTTACTTGTCTCCATTATCCAAAATGTTTATTAGACTTTCTGTCGTCATTGACTGGCAATTTGACATAGCACAATCCAGCTGACTGCTTACAACTGACTGCTCAGGAAAATAGGATACATTTTTTACTATGAGATAATTAACTTAATAGTTATTCATATACATGAGCATTAATTAAAAAAAATGGCATATCTTATTAAGTATTATTTTGATATCACTTTCCAAATATAATTTACAAGGCCAAAATACACATTACATCTTCCTAATCAAATAAATTTCTCTTTAATAAGGAACCTAAAATGAACCTATTTGAATTTGAAAATTTGATAATGTAATTATAATAACTGCTTTCCTTCATGGTTACACGGTGATCAGCATTCATTATTAAAAATGATGGAAACAGCTACTGTCATCATCATTATAAAATTTCTGCCATGTACCCTCAAGGGGTGTACAGGAAATGATAGTACTACATGAAAAATTTACATCATTACTAACTTTACTTGTCAAGATTCTAACATTATCAGATTTCATGTTTCTATATTCTAAGGCACTGTTTACCGTATCAATCCACCTATATCTTGGTCTTCCTCTGGGTCATCTTCCTGCCAATCCGGCAGAGAACACGTGTTTTGCTAATCTTTCCTCGCCCATTCTGATCAAGTGACCATACCACCTGAGATTAGCTCTGCTAACGCATTCCTGGATCCTGACAAGGTCAAGTTCTTTCCTAATATCCTGTTTTTAACATGATATTGCAATTGATGCCATCTGTTCATGCCTCTAATCTTTCTCAGAAATCTCATATGTGCTGTCTCCACTCTTTGGTCAAGTGTTTTACTTCTGACCCAGCTCTCAGATCCATAAGTTAAAATGTTTGAACACTGTCTTGTATTTCTGCCTAAGTAGCAGAAATGTTTAACTTGTTCCACAGGTTCTCCATTCACAATGCAGTTGACATTTTCAATGCTTCTGCCTATTTTCATTGTCTTTTGTCTTGTTATTCTGAAGTATAACATCATCCACAAAAAGCAAAGTGCAGACATTAACATTTCCAAATTTGATATCAGGTTTAATACCACTTTCCTTCATAATGTGATCTATATAAATAATGAATAACAGAGGGGATAAAGTACATTCTTGTCTGACACCAGATTTAACATTAAACCATCTTCCTGTACTTCCTTCAATTCTAACTACTGACTTACAACTCAAATAAAGATGAAGTATTGCTTGATATAATGCCCCATTGAAACCATATAACTGTAGCATTTTGAATAGCTTCTCTCTTGGCACCTTGTCCTATGCTTTTCCAGATCTACAAAACTTAAATACACATCTTTGTTATATTCCCATGCTTTCTCGACTATTTGTCGTAAAGTGAAGATCTGATCGTGACAGCCTCTATTTGGCCTTAATCCAGCTTGTTCTTCACCCAGCTTTTCTTCCACAATTCTTCTCAACTGTTTCTCAAGTATACTTGCATAAATCTTACCAGGAACACTCAGTATGGAAATACCTCTGTAATTCTCACATTCAGTTTCATTTCCCTTTTTATATATGAGAACTATGAGAGCTCTACTCCAATCATTGGGAATTCGTCCTTTTGTCCAGGCCTTTTGAACTATGCAGTGCAGCCACTGCAAGACTTTTATACCACCATACTTCAGCATTGCAGGTCAAATATCATCTACTCCTGCTGCCTTTCCACATTTCAAGCCTTTGATGGCTTTTGCTACTTCAAGTATAAATATGTATTCCTGACTGTATGCCTGTTGAGTGTTTTTTTACCACCGTGCAAACACTGCTTGTTCAATTAAGCAATTTTTCGAAGTAATTACTCCATACTTCAAGGATATCTTTTTCTTCAGTTTTCATGTCACCTTTATCATCTCTAATTCCTTTTACAACACTCTTTCCTCCATTTCTAAGCTTCTTCAACAACCTCAAGAATATCTTGCTCTTCCCATGACTTTTGTTTAGCTTTCTTACATTTGTCTCTGTATTCTCTAAGAGCACTAGCTGACTTATTTGCCAGTGCTCTTATCACTGGCAAATAAGAAAGCACATCAAAATATAACTTTTGATATGCTTTCTTCTTTTCCTTCACTGCCTCTTTAACCTCCTGTGTCCACCATGGAGTTCTGATTTTTTTATCCTTGCAGACAACCTCACCACATGCCTCTCTGGCAGAATCAATCAATGTTTTCTTCAGAGTTTGCCACTGAATCTCTAAGGTTTCATTCCTGTTCTGAAACACTTTCATTTTTTTTCTTCAATAACCTTTCTGTATTTTAGTTCTACAGTTCACATCTGAGAGCTGCTCAACTTTTATTCACTTTAAAACTTTCTTACATGTTATTCTTTTCAAAATGAAATTCAATTTCATCCTGCTCAAGACCAAATAGTGATCACTTTCAATTTCAAATTCTCTGTACACTCTGGTGTTCTGCACCAGGGAGAAAACATCACTATCAACAATAACATAGTCAATGAGACTTTTCTTATTCCTTGCCTCTTCTCTCCATGTGAATTTGTGCACATTTTTATGTTGAAACATTGTTTTATTAATAACCAGTCCATGTCCTGAGCAGACATCCAACAGGTAATTGCCATTATTATAAGCTTTGCTCTTTTCTAAAAATTTTCCCCAAATATTTTTGTATGTCTGCCAATCATTTCCTACTCTGCTATTTAGATCTCCAACAAGGACCAACTTTTCCTTTTTCATTGTGTCAGTTCCTATCTCTAAAGCCTCAAAAAACTCCTTCACTTCTACCTTAGTAGAAATAGGACCATCGGCACAAATAAGTCTCATTGTCCAGTTCCCCCATTCTCATATTTGCCCACATCACTCTACTTAAGACTGCCTGCCATTCAAGAAGATTAGCCTCATATTTAGTGTTGAATACTATGGCTATGCCATCTTTTCCTCGATTGTCATTGCCTGAGTATAACATTTTGTATTTATTGCTCAGAAAGATCTCACCAGTTTTTGTCTTTTTTGTTTCAGTCACCCCTATTATGTCAATCTGATACTTACCTAATTCCTCAGCTAGCTCCATTTCTTTGCCATTCAGTCTTCTTATGTTGATAGTACCGATCTTTAACTCTGGTGATGTTGACTTGGGGTGTGTTTTCAGATTGGTTCCAATAGCTGACTTTTTGCTGTTTGCCCTGGTTCCATGGTGAAAACAACGGGGACCTTGTTTAACCAGGCAACACCCCAGCCGGCATGAAATTCTGTCATGTTGTACCATCATTTTGTATTTTGATTTAAACCAATAAGAATATAATTTGGTCAGCTAAATCCCAAATTGCCAGCCCATCCTTGTTTGTTCAGTATTTAGGTAGATTTAGGTAGACCCATGAGAAGGTGAGGATTGGACATTATGTCAAGTCCTGGTCGGTTCTCTGCATTCCTTTAAAGGCTATGTGGAGGTCTCCTCTCAGTTATACAGCTTTGACCCTTAACCACCCCAAACAACTACTGTGTGATAGTAAAATTTCACTTTAATATAAACCAAAATAATTACTTGATGTTTCAACCTTCATTGTCAAGGTCATCATCTGGAGTATGTATACATACATATATATATATACACAAAGCAAGAAACTATATTGTATGCTAAAGTTACAGAAATTTGGTCAACCATTAATATCTGGTGAAAGTTTTCCCCCTTGGGTAAAGGATTAAACCAAGAATATAATTTATATCTTTAATTTATAGTGTATAATTAGCATCTTTAATTTATAATATTAACTAACTGGAAAAACTTCCAACAACAATCTCTAATTCAGAGTATTTTAATAATAAGGTCTGACACTTTTGACTTCTTGTATATGAAAATATGACTTTTGCATTACTTTAACCTTGGTATCATCTTTGGGTCTGGCTTCCACTGATGAGGCCTCAATAAAGGGTGAAACCGGTCTGGGTAGTGACCCTTCCCATAATGCATAGCATTATATACATGTATATAAGGATATGTACTTTACGTTATAGGATACTACGGCAAGTGATGCAAAGTCATTAGCTTCTATATACGAGTTGCCCACTCCTGAAAATAGTTCAGATGCAAACTTTGTTTGCTTACACTTAGATAAAGGATTAAACCAAGAATATAATTTCTTGGCATCTTTAATTTATAGTATAACCAAAAAACTTTCAACAACTTTCCCCTTTGTTGTTTTTTACTTTGATATATTTTACTAGTGCTAGTAATTGTTCCACCCTCCACTTCCTTCTCATTTGTCAGATGACCAGTTGAGTCCTCTATGAATAAAAAATGTTTGCCATCTGGTCTGGTCACAATTATCAAGTTTCTTTCGGAAACTTGATAATTGTGACCTCTCCTTTAAAGACTGTAATCAGGTTCTTTTTAGTCTGCCATTTGATTGTCTTCCTCCAATGATTCCATCCAAGGCTATATTCAAAGTAATCTCATCCAAACCCCTTAATTGCAGTTAAGAATTATATCTATGATATCTTTTGCATAGCTTAATTTGTATTTCAATTGCTCATTTTGTTTTGTGTTCTGACCAGTGAGTGTTATTTATTTTTATTAAGAATTTCATTTTGAATGTTCCAATTTTATGCATTTCTTTCTGCCTGAGTCTTCATGTCTCAGCTCCACAGGTATAATAATGGTTTCATAGAGTATTGGTCTACAGTTTTTTTGAAATGCTGCTATATTTCCATATTAATATCAAGTCTTCTCAATTCCCCATATAGCAATTGCTCACTTACAGTCAGTCTCTCCTCCTCATCATCCACTGCTCTCAAACTCTCCATGATGTCACATTCACAAGAATGAAAAACCTTTATGAACTGCTCATTAAATATCTCAACTATATCCTCTGCAGCAGTTGTCCATTACCATTTTCTCCAATCAATGTCATTCTTCATTAATCATTCTTTTTTCATTAATCATTATTCATTAATCATGATTTTTTTTTTTTTTTTTTTTTTTTGGCTTCATTAGCTAACTGCTGCTCATATTTCACTTTTGCTACCCTTTACAAACCATCACGCTCCTTGCCTGTTCTCTGTAATCCTCATGGAAAAATATATAGATGCATGCTCCCAAAGTGAAATACACAATTAATTACTTCTCTTGTGAACTGTTCAAAAGTAATATCTTTTTCCTCTGTATTGCATGCTTAATCTCTTCATTCATCCATTTCACACCTACCTTATTTAACCTTCTGACCCTTGGAATACTTTAGACATTGCTTCTACTAAACAGTTCTTGAATATCAGCCAAGTTTCATTGATCTCCTTTCCAGCCAACTCCTCATTCCATGCTACACCTGCAAACTGTCTCTTGAGCTTCTCATAATCACAAGCATTGTAGTTCCACATATACTCTTTCCTTACAGAAGTCCTCACACTGCTGGCATTCACCCAGGTAATCATTTCATGTTCACTCTCACCAAATGGAGGATGGTGAGAGTGGCCATATCTCTCTCACCATCACCATGGTCACTATTATTCCTAAATATTTAAGAATAATTAGGAATAATAGTTATTTTAAACTAATATTAATGGTTAACTATTAACATTAAAAAGTAATAGGAAAATTTAGTCATGAAGAGATGAATGAGACTTTAATTTTTGTAAAATAAATCAATTGTTAATCACAAATACCTTATTCTACCACAGGCCATAATACAAATGCACCTGGACATCACCAAACAATGAAATCAAAAATCAAAAAAAGATTGACATGGATACAGTCCATGAACTACTATCAGCCAAACTAAAAATCAGTTTCAAATGAAAGAAAATAAACCATCAAAAACAAAAGATGATAGACATCTAAAAATTCAATGATACCTTGACCAGATCTAACTATCAAAGAACATTGAAAGGAAAATTATATAATCTTGCTTGAGATACAGTCTTGGAGTCTGGGAAAAAAGGTAAAGAAATTATTAAAAAAACAGCAACAAAACACCCAGGCTACCAGACAAGAGTAAATATAGATTGACTCACACCAGAGGTTTTGGACTTATGGGAGAGAAAAAGAATATCCAAAACTAACCCCTCAAAAGAAGACAATGAAGAAAATAGAATATAATACAAAAATTTGAAAAAAGAAATAGACAAAAAATGCAGATTAGCAAAAATCACATATTTAGAAGAAAGAGCAGGAATATGTGAAGAAGCATACAAAAAAACATGACCCCAAGACCACTTATGGAATAGTTAAAGAGATAACTAGAGATAACTAGAAATAGTACTCATCCAACCCAGTTTCAATATTTTAAAGAGATGGAACCACATCAAGTAGCAGTGAAACAATAAAAGAAATATGGACTAATCATTTTAAAGAAACATTCACAGCTGAAGAAACCATAGATCAAGACGCTTTCAATCCAGAAAAAACTAATGAAGAAAAGACATCCTAAATGAAGAAATACATAGAGCAATCAAACAAATGAAAAATGATAAAGCACCAGACATAGATAACATTCAAAAAGAACTTCTGGAAAAGGGAGAGAAAGCATAATAAATTATCTAAGGAAACTGTTCAATAAAATACTAAAGAAAGGAAATTTATCAACAGAATGGAGAACAGGCCAGATCATACCCATCCACAAAAAAGGAGATCAGATCCTGCATTAACTATAGACCTATCACCCTTCTAAGCCACTGCTATAAAATATTCATCAGAATTCTTCAAAACAGAGTTAAACATTCCTATTAAGAACAGACAGAAAAAGAGCAAATGGGGTTTAGAAATAGGAGAAGTACAACAGATGCAATTTTCATATTAAACAGATTAGCAGATCTTATGAGAGACAAAAATAAAAAACTCTACTGTTTTATTGACTTCAAACAAGCTTTTGACTCAATAAACAGAAGCAAACTCATTAAAATTCTAGAAAAACAGAGGGTTTGACAAATACATATTAAATTGTATCAAGAATTACTATTCAGAAACACAAGCAATAGTGAAGTACAAAAACACAGAAACAGATCAAATAAAGTTAAAAAAGGAGTTATGCAAGGCTGCCCATTGTCACTATATTAATTCAACCTGTACCTAAAAGAAGTAGTAGATGAAGGACTATAGATGTGTGAAGGCATAACTGTAAATGGAAGAAATATAAGACATTTAAAATATGCTGATGACATAGTTATCACTACAGGCAGCCAAGAAAAATTAGAAAATATCCTTACCAAGCTGCAAACAAGTAACAAATATGGTATGAAAATCAATTTTAGTACAACAAAACTAATGGTAACAGGAAGAAAAAGGGAAGCAATCCAAATAGGAAACAATAATATAGAACAAGTAAAGCAATTAAATTACCTAGGATCAACGATCACTGAAGATCTAGACTATTTCGAAACCATAAAATACAGAATTGATAATGGATGAATAACAATGGACAGACTACAAAAAATACGGAACAATAAAAGATTAAGCAAACAACTCAAATTAAAGATATATAAAACAATGATAATTCCCACAAATGAAAAATGATAAAGCACCAGATATAGATAACATTCAAAAAGAACTTCTGGAAAAGGGAGAGAAAGCATAATAAATTATCTAAGGAAACTGTTCAACAAAATACTAAAGAAAGGAAATTTATCAACAGAATGGAGAACAGGCCAGATCATACCCATCCACAAAAAAGGAGATCAAAAAGAAATGGATAAACTCAATGCTTTTGAAATAAAATGCCTAAGAAAAATTAATAGAACAAACTGGATGGACAGAAAGACAAATGAAAAAGTCAGAGAAGAACTTAACTTTAAAGAAACAATAATTACAGCACTAAAAAAGAGCCAACTAAGCTGGTTTGGACATGTTTCAAGAATGAACCCAGAAAGACTAACAAACATATTATTAAATGGCAGAATTGAAGCACAGCTCAGCAGAGGAAGCCCAAGGAAGAAATGAATTGAGAACATTAAAGAAAGCACCCACTTAAACTACATAACAGAACTTCATAAAAAGACAGCAGACAGAAAGAAATGGCAAAAATTCATCTTTGAGGAACTCAACCCGCCATGAGTGGAAGAGAAGAAGAATAACTATTAATATATTCCTATTAACTATCAACTATATCTGCCATTTAATAATATGCTTGGTAGTCTTTCTGGGTTCATTCTTGAAACATGTCCAAACCAGCTTAGTTGGCTCTTTTTTAGTGCTGTAATTATTGTTTTTTTAAAATTAAGTTCTTCTCTGACTTTTTCATTTGTCTTTCTGTCCGTCCAGTTTGTTCTATTGATTTTTCTTAGGCATTTTATTTCAAAAGCATTGAGTTTATCCATTTCTTTTTTTCTTAAAACCCAGCATTCTGAGCCATTAACTATTCTATTTATAGTTAGAGTAGTTATTAGGAAGAATAAAATATTTAAGAAAAGTTAGGGAGAAAGGACACAATATTTAAGAATATTTATTCTTCTAACCATTCACTATTTTTCTGTTCTGCGCATTTAGAATTCATCCATATCACCCATCCATATGCGATATATTTTTTTTATCTGAATTAATTCAGAAGGTGGGGTATTTCAGTTATTGAATACATATGTGTTTTGAATATCACTGCACTTTCTTTTCCTGCATAGTAAAGATTAAGATCATAGATGCACTTCTGAGTAATTATATTGAAGAAAATGATAATAAAATTACATAAATTCAGTGGTGAGCTATGGAAATTTTAACAAAGGGCTCGCTTCATCGAGCAAAAAAACAAATTCCAATCAAAAAGTATGAGAGGACAATCAACCTAAAGGATATCATTTTTAAACAAATATTTGCACACTATCAACTGTATTAATCTTACATAAGAAAAACATTTTTTAACTATCAAAATATAATAAGAATGAAAGCTTTTATAAAACATTTGATTGGCTATGATTTTTTACCATACGATTGGCTATCAGAAGGGTAAAGATAGTGCATGTGCTTATTTTATTTTCAAACTTGGTTGCATTCGTTATAGAGGAGTTGAAACAATAATTCCAAATAATCTATACACTGCAGAATAGACTCGTTTTTGTTAGGTTACCATATGAGTTTGTCGCTTAATATGTTTCAAAAAAATTTTTTTAAAAAATAAAAATAAATAAAAAAGTAAACTAGAAGAACAAGGGGCTTGCAAATTTGAAAAAAATTTAACAAAGGGCTCGTGCGAGCCCACCGCAAGCCCCTTATAGCTCACCACTGCATAAATCCTATCATCAGCATAAGCAAAATTGCCATCTGGGTCTGCATTACTAGTCTTTTACCTTTTCCTCAAATAATAGTATTTTATGACACTTTTCCTGTCCCGTCAGGTGTCTTCTCAATCTAGGAGATTGACTACCATGTGTCTCCACCATGTCCTATTCTGCGCCTCTCTGCTGCATTCCTCATATGAGAGATAGGTCCAGTCTTCTATATTTTTCATCCACTCCAGTCTTTCCCTCAACAGTTCCTTCGAGAAGTACCCTTTGTAGGCAGTAATGTCTCAGAATATGTTCAAAATATCTGACTTTTCTCTTTTTATTTCTTTCATCAGGCTCCTGTTTACGCCTGCCATCTCTAGTACCTCTTCATTTGTCTTTCTATGATATTCTCATAATTCTTCGCAGCATCCACATTTCAAAGGCCTCCAGTTTTTTCACACTCAGATTGGAGAATGTCCATGATGTCTCTACTACATATAATAATGTAGACCATATGTAGACTACATATAATAATGCAGACCATATGTAGCATTTGGAGATTCTTAGTCTTGTTTTCAGATTTAATTCTCTAGAAGTTAGTAGATTTTTCATCCTGTTGGAAGGTGACCTTGCAATTTCAATCCTTTTTCTAATTCCATCTTCTGTCCTGCCATTCTCTGTGATCAAGTGTCCGAGGTATATATTATACAAAAATTTGAAAAAAGAAATAGACAAAAAATGCAGATTAGCAAATATGTATTTTTGCACCTGTTCTAATTTATTTCCTTTTATATTGATGCATATTTTTGGTATTTTCTTTTCTCTTGAAATTATCATGATTTTTGTCTTTTTAAAGTTGAAACTGAGGCTATACTGTTCGCTATACTTGAGGGTTTCATCTATAAGAGTTTTGAGGTCATATTTGTTTTCAGCTAGAAGAACCGTGTCATCTGCATATCTTAGGTTATTAATATTTCTGCCCCCTACAGTGATTCCTTTGAGGTTACTAATTTTATTAAATATTTCTTCTGTGTACAGGATAAAGAGAATTGGAGAAAAGAAACAGCCTTGTCTCACACCTTTCTGAACTGGGAATTCTTCTGAGGTCGCTGTATTTATTCTCAAAGATGCAGTCTGTTCCCAGTAAAGATTAGTTAATAGCCTAATGTCTTTTATATCTTTGCCTATTTTTGAAAGGATTTCAATTAATTGTTCATGTTGGACATTGTCGAAGGCCCTTTTGTAATCTATGAAGCAGAGGTACACATCTTTTTGTTTTTCTAGATATCTTTCTATGATGGTTCTGACATTGAAAATATCTTCTCTTGTACCTACATTTTCCTTGAAGCCACTTTGTGTATCATTTATTTCTATGTTTATTTTTCTTTTATTTCTTTCAAGAATAACGTATAGGAGGACTTTTGATACTTGACTGATGAGGCTGATTGTCCTGAACTCTTCACATCTTGTAGCTTTTGTTTTTTTGGGAATTGGAATGAAAATTGAGTGATTAATATCTTTGGGTAGAAATCCAGTCTCGTATATTTTATTGCATAATTTTGTTAGAAATTTCAGTCCTGCTTCATCGAGAACCCTCAACCATTCTGCCAAAATGTCATCTATTCCTGCAGCTTTATGTGGTTTAAGTTTTCTGATGGCATTTTCAACTTCACAGAGTAAAATGGATGGTCCTTCTAAATCAGTCTGTTCAGGAATATAATTTCTTTGTTGTTCATATAATTTTCTTGTGTATTCAATCTATCTTTCCATGATTTCTTTTTTATCCATTAGAATATGGTCTCTTGAGTCTCTAATGACACTTGCATGGTTTGCTGTATTTGTCAAAAATAAACTGTAATCAGAAATATCATGTCGTTAACAACTGACTAGATAGCATACCTTCTCCCACCAATGAGCTGTGGATTCGAAACTCGCAACTGGTATGGATGTTTGTAATGTTTTTAGGTAAGGGATGAATTTCATTGTCTGATGTCAGACCATAGCACTGCTTTTTGGAGGACTGAAATGGCTTAAGTGGTTTCCAAGTTTGGTCTCTAAGAGTAGGTTCCCAGACCAGGTTAAAATGAATAAAAATTAGAAAGAAAAGTAAATAAAATAACGACAATGCTAAAATAAAAACATTCCCTAGCAAGCCCATTGTTGTACAGCTATAGTACATGTCAGTAGTAGCCATAAAAATACATACCACCCCCCCCCCCCCAAAAAAAATAGTGGAATATCATGCAACATAGCTGCGCTTTGTTTTTCTTCCCAAAAGGTGATTCATCACATTAAAGGTAAAAAGCAACCACTTCAGATAATTTATAAGTTTTTGATAATAAGAAAAGTGATTATTACGAATTAGAAATTTTGTGAGGTTTGGGATAATTACTGCATCCACCTATAAAAGAAATATCAGCATTTTTGTTTATAATTATTCAAAAGAATGGAACTGGAAATTTCTGACTTAAACTAGTTATAACTTGCAGCTCTTTAGTGTGACTTCTGAGAATTGTATCACCTTAAAGATCACAATTGTGATAAATAATCTCATCTAAGTTTCAGCCTGGTGATTGTTAGGATTATCTTCTAGTATAGTTAAGGATTACTGTCTAGTAACCAGAAAGGATTATTATATATATTATTAAAGATCTCAGATTTCAGAAATGGCAACAATCAGCTGTTGAAATAATCGAAACTTATTTTTAGTAGATAAAAGAAAACTGCAAACAATATTATATACGAAAAGATAACATGAAATCCATTTTTATTTACTTTTTGTTGTAATTTTTCTTCATTTTAACCTGGTCCAAAAATTCTGCTCTAGAGACCAAACATGAAAGCTGCTCAAACTACTTCAGGCCGCCAATAAGCAGTGCTGCGGTCTCACATCAGATGATGAAATTCATTTCTCACCTAAAAACCATTACAAACATCCACGCCCATTGTGAGTTTCGAATCCACAGTTCATTGGTGGGAGAGGGTACGCTATCTAGTCGGTTGTTAACAATATATTTCTGATTACAGTTTATTTTTGAATGGTTCACAAGAGAAGAAATTAATTACATCTCATCTGTTGAATTAGTTCAAATAAAATGTGTGTGTGCACACATGCATGCATGTATATCACATCTGGATGGGTGTCTAAATGTGCAGAAAAATAGTGAACGATTCGCAGAATAAATATTTTTAAATATGATGCCATTTCTTCCTAAACCACCCTATTCCAGTTTTATAAACATTAATATTCCATCAACAGAAACTGTAGTATCTAAATAAGAAAGAATATTTACAACTTTTTAAGACGAAACAGAAATTAGGAAACTCTCCAATATTACTTTCATATATAAAATATTACTTTCACTTATAAGAATAAAAATATTATGAAAATCTAATTAAAATCTAAATAAACTATATTTTGTAAAATTTATCTTGCACTACATTTACTTTTCATATATCAGTATCAATGCAATATCGTTTCAATTTTGTAGTGAATAACGTTTTCAGCAAATTTTTTCTACTATGAATATTTTGCAACATGAATTTGTCCAGGATGAATAGTTCGTGCCATGAATTTTCCTGTAATGAATTGTCTGTGAACCCAACCTTTCACAATGGAACTGCCTTGACTTACATTACTTAAAACATGCATGCATGCATGCATACATACATACTACATACGAGGGTGATCTGAAAAGTTCTCGGCCTCGACCATAGATGGCAATACTATCGGCAAGAATTCTTTTTCTAAGTTGGTACAACTGTCATAAGCATCAATGTGAAATTGCAAGTCATTCTACCAAGTAGTTTGTTTTATACAGCTGTCTGAAGCAAAAATGTTGTCTGTATCCCTTGAAATGGATAAAATTGAGTATCAAGTGGTTATAAAATTCTTTGTAAAAAATTTAATGCCAAAAGAAATCCATTTGAAGTTCTTAAAGTTTATGGGCATTCTTCTCCTTCATTTTCAGCAATTAAGAAATAGGCTGCCGAGTTTAAACATTGCCGTACCAGCCTTGAAGATGATCTATGTGAAGGACGTCCAAAAAGTGTAACGGCGAGTCAAAGTGAATGAAATTGCTGGGACTATAGGCATTTCAAAAGAACATGTAGGATATATTTTACATGAAGAATTGCAAATGAAAAAGCTTTGTGCAAGATGGGTGCCGCACTTGCTCACAGCAGATCAAAAACGTACTCACATGAAAATCTCTGAACAGTGTTTGAAGTGTTTTAATAAGAATAAAACTGATTTTGTGCGTCGATTTATTACTATGGATTAGACTTGGATTCACCATTATACACCAGAATCTAAACAGTAGTCAAAACAGTGGAACAGAAGCCGGTTGTTTAGTGCCAAAGAACACAAAGTCGGTTCCATCAGCAGGACAGATCATGGTATTGGTGTTTTGGGATGCTAAAGGCATTTTGTTTATTAATTATCTTCCCACCTGCAATGAACTCGGTCTTCTTTGTGTATATATTACAAGATGCACTTTACAAATTTATGTTTCTATCATATCTCCTCACTTCTGTTAGTTACATTCTGAAGACCACATTCCTTCATTTTATTTTAATAAACACAATTTAATAGATTATGTATCATCTTGGTCATCCTCTGATGGATTTTATTAGGTGCCTCCTCATTTCCTCTGAACTTAGTGAATCATATATGAGCACAGCAGTCAATGTGGTTATATCAAAGTCTTGTGCAGAGCAAAAATAACTTCTTTATTCCTACAAGTTAATGATCTCCTCAGAATTATAGTTATTTGAAGTGACGACTTAACCATCTTAGCAATATAGTTTATAAACTTTAACCCCCTTCATCATCAGCTTCAGGTCTCTAGCTTCACTGAGCACTAACAAATTACCATTAAAATTCTTAACCCTGCACTTTGCAATACTGAAGTCATTCATTGTTATTTGCTCATGGAATCAATTTGTTTCAGATCAACATGAAAGGATTCTCTATTAGAAATGTCCAATATCACTATTTCTTTTGCATCATCATCAAATAGTAGTATACAAATAATTATATATTACTATCCAAGACCAACCCCCAATAATCATTAATATTCAAGTGCAACTATCACACATGTCTGTGATACCTGTCAGTCACCCTCCTAAACATATCACAAATTTATTTTGCATTTACATCCCTCTGAGTAAGACAATCTCCGATGTGGAATTCTACAAATGTCTTTGCAAAATCCAAAAGTACTGTCTATTCTCCTTAACCAACTGTGCAGTCACACTGCCATAATTACTAACTTTTAATCATAGCCAGACATCATGAAATAAAAGATCAAGCTACGCCCAAATGTAATTGACTGCAGAACTAAAGTGCTTCTGATTTTGAATTAAATCAGTTCAAATTATGACATCAATACAAATCATTCAGATAACTGTGAAATCACTATATCACAAAAAAAGAAAACGTTTTAAATACTTACTTTTATTCTCTCGGCAAATACATCCCTCAGAAAAACATCCCAGACTAACAGCTTTCGTTTTAAGAGGCGAAGACAAATTTTATCCCAATCAGTAACCTAAAAAGTATTGCCATAAAAGAATGACAATAAACCAAGAAATTGTGCAATATATTAACACTAGATATTTGCTATCTCAAATAAAACAATACAGACTGCAAACTATACAGTTCATCTAATTATTTATTTGATAAAGCTGGATTAGTAAGCTTAATATTTAATGGAGTATTATTAGGAAATGTTTCTTTAAACTACTTTAAAATAAATATGATTATAACATATGTTACATTTGAATGTTTATGTTAAGAAGACTGATTTGAAAAATTGAATCACAGATATATGTGTAAAGATTATAAAAAAAAGATGCCTACCTGAAACAAAGTAAGGATAATCTTTATTAATTTTTTATGGCTATTTTTCTTATTTTTCTTTAGGAGTATCTAGGGGGGGGGTAGAAATGTATAGATAGAAAAATGTGGGAGCTAGAATTGCAGAAAAAAGGTGAAAGAAAATTTTTGGGGAAAGGATAGAATATGATGAATCAAGATTAGGAGTAATCAATTAGGATTAGGTAATGAAGATTATTTATAGGATAATCTTTATCTGTTTTAGTTCTTCTATTTAGAATTATATGTTATGGAGAAAAACATAAGAGTGCAAGCTGAGGAGAATTCAGTTAAAAAGAAGAACAATTATGAATTTTGTTAATTTGAAAATGAGTATAATAAAATTTGCTGCTAATATAAATATCTCATCTCATCACATCTTCCTTTTACTCTCTTTTACCTTGTGGGGTTGAAGGTTTATTAATCATCGGACCTCAAACGATTCACAGGATAAGGTGGTCAGTCCTACACCCCAGTGTCTCCTATGACCTGTAGTGTTGAGTTTTCAAGGCCGGTTTGCCTGCTTTGCGGAATGAAAAACCCCTAGGATAAACTGGGGGAAAAAACCCTACTGTCCATGCCTAAGACAGGCTAACTTGGCTATGGCTGAGGAAGATCTTTAAGGTCATGTCACTGATGGGAATCGAACTTAGGACACTCCTTCCCTAGGCATATGGTTCTGAAGTGCACAGCCACTAGGCTAACAGTGCGGAAAATATAAATATTATTATTACAGGCTGCTCCAAGGATTCCTTGGACTCATCGAGAGAGATCCTAAGCATGTCAAGAACTATCCAACACACTGCGAACCCATTCACAGTCATGGCATCCACAACAGAACCCACCAAACCACTCCACCCACTCACAAAAGCATAAAAACCAGCCACAACAACCTTGCACTCCCACTTTCCATGGATAATCCCCAGTTATGGTAGAATAAAAATTGTGAAAAGATAAATTAGTGATTTTTTTTTGTCTGTTTTATTGTGTTTTTTCCTTGGAAAATTAGTGTATTGTAGTGTATTAGTGTACATTTTCATGTTTTTAGAGTATTTAGTATCTTCATAAATACTAAATACTCTAATAACATGAAAGTATTTAGTATTTATTTAGTATCTTTATAACATTTTTATTGTGATATTGTTGGCATGGCGCCAACAGCGAACAATGGCGGTGAAGACCACGTTGTCCGGCAATTTGAATTTATGGGATTTTATTCTCTCTGTGTGTGTGTGTGAGAGAGAGAGAGAGAGAGAAATGTATTCACTGAGAAAATTAAAGAATATGTGGAAGGAAACTGAAACTGGAGAGAGAGTTTGTATTAAGTGTTTCAAAAGTGTCTGTTAGGTGATGAGAACACAACAAATACTGACGATAAGATGGAAAATGATGTTAATTTCAAACATGCAGCTGTGAAAATAGAGAAGAACGAAATGGATATTAATAAAGAAATTGCGCTCTTACATGTTATTCTTCATAGGGACAGTGTGAAAATGAAAAATTACAGAAGCAACAAGAGTTAAGTAGGACTGAAAAAAGAAAGAAGTAGGTGATCCGAAGGAATAATAAAGACCGGCCAAACAAACAAGAAAACAAATTAAGGAGAAAATTATGTATGGAGATTCAATGATCAGGGGAGTACTTAACGAAAGTGTGAAAAAATCATATTTGGTGTAAAAATTCGTGATATCAGCCAAGTCATCCAGATAAAAAAAAGGTAAGTCAAATTCTTGGTATAAATGATTTGAGAGGTGAGAAAGTATTCCATGAGGGAGTATGTAAAGGAGTTGTTAAAATAGGCAAAACTGAAGAGCAAGAAGGTGAAGGTTGTAAATCTCTACCATGTTATGATAGAAGAGAACTGAGGAGGTGGTTTGATAGCCAATGAGTCTATATGTAGATTGTGCAAAAGGAAATTTGTGGATTTGTGGTCTCTGTTTGATGGAAAGAAGGCTTTGAAGAAGGCTCCAAAGTTCAATAATGTGAACCTAAATAGAAATGTTTACCTCAGCCTTTATTTCAGGAAGTAATTCTATTAAACACCTTTATCACTGTTGTTAATTTATTTTTTAATTATTATTATTATTAATAACCAACTGAACACCAACTGCATAAGCTTATTGCCGAAGGATTGAAAAATGTGCTCATCTCGCTTGTCCATGACAATGAGAAATTTTAGCTGACGAGTAAAAACAAAATCAGAAGAGTTTTGATTTAATCAGTTTTATTTACATAATACTGATTGTGTTTTAATTTTTTTTTATATCATGCATAGTTTTTTTGTATGCTTAACTTACTTATCACATTTACTGGCAAAATGTAGGTGATTTACAAATGCCTGTTTTTGTCCGGTACCACTAATTTTGTCATAATGAAATCCTACCATTGAGACAATAAGATGCACATGCATTATTTTATCATTAGAGCGTGCTCAGTTATACCACACCACGAAGTAACCAATCAATCATGATGCAACAATCTAAAACACACAATAGTCAGTAGCTTATTTCTTAGCCGATGACAGAATAAGCAGAATTTGATCATTAATAGTGGATGTTAAAACTTAAAAAGTTGAGAAAGTAGTATTTATTTTCCCAAAATACTTCTTTATATTGATTTTTACCTAAATGGTTTTTTGAGTGTTTTCAGAGTGTCCACCACATCATGTCATATCACTGGCCCTGTCCATCTCGCAACATTTCAGAACCAATCAAAAATTCAGATACACTAATATCATCATTATATGTGTTGACCTATGAATTTTTATGATAATGAATGTATTCAGGTTTGTTTATAATGGCAAAGAACAAATTGCTTTTCTTTCCATTCAACACATTTGGTTTAGAAGCAAAAATGTAGCAAGAAAACAGGATATTAATAAAAAAATAATAAATGGTCTTATATCATAGAGAGGGCGCTAGTGAGCCAAGCGCTGCAGATGTGATTTGAAGAGCTCCTGATTCAGATAAGTTTTACTAGGAATAATTAAGTATATATGAGTAGCTGTTTGAGTAAGAGCGGCTGCAAACGTTGTACGCTACCGGTATTATTAATGTGGGGGATTTTTCTTGCCTAAACTAATTACGAAATCGTTATTATTAGACCTAGTAACCTGCAGAGAGAAAAAAATTGGCGGTGGCATTGTCATTCCATGATTTTAATTTAGATTTCAGTCGTTTCGTTAAGTGTGAGGTCTGTTATATGTATTCCTTCGATTACATAAATAATTTATGGATGTTTAGTGCAGATGGAAGAAGGGTGTGTGCAAAGTGCCTGAACGAGGAACTGATGAATGCAAATATGAAATTGATGACAGAAAGTGTTAGTACCGATTGTGTCGTGAGTGCACGTTTGAAAGAGAAGGATAGTGAGAAAGAGAGGCGAAAAAATGTTAAAAAATCAAGACAAAAGAAAAAGAGCAATTTGAAAACTGTAATGGATGTTAAAAGGGACGAAAGTGAGGCGGAAAGAAACGAAATTGAGAGAACGAATGAAAGTAGAAATGTCGTGATGCAGAAATCGCAAGTGAAAAAAATCGAAAGAATAAATGATAGCGAAAAAAGAATGAATGATGGCGAACGTTGGATGCATGTGGGACCAAAAGTACTGAAACAAAGAATGATGAATGACAGTAAAAGTGAGAAGAATGATAGCGAAAGTTGGAAGCATGTTAGTCCGAAAGTACGGAAACAAAGAAAGATAAATGAGAGTGAACGTGAGAAGAATGATAGTGAAAGTTGGATGTATGTTGGACCGAAAGTACAGAAACAAAGAAGGATGAATAAGAGGGAAAGTGAGAAGAGGGGATCGAGAGTTAGAAAGTTAGAAAGATTTAATGATAGATATTCG
The DNA here is from genome assembly GCF_054136105.1 of Typopeltis vanoorti. NCBI lineage: Eukaryota > Metazoa > Arthropoda > Arachnida > Uropygi > Thelyphonidae > Typopeltis > Typopeltis vanoorti. The sequence goes on along the minus strand of NC_143562.1, from coordinate 109,390,746 downwards.
GAAGGTGAATTGGATTAGATGAGGCAAGAAATGAAATGGATGCGGAATGAAATTAAGAGAATTCAGGTCAAAACTATTAAAATAAATCATGATGGCATGAAAGAGTTAACGAAAGATGAGCGAGTGGCGTTGCATGGCGACTCCATTATTAAAGGTGTGCTAGAGGATAAAATGCACAAGGTATGTTTTCCAGGCGGTAAAATGAGTAGAGTGATTGAGGCATTGGATATGAGGCGGGAGCGAGCAAAAGAGTTAATTGTATTAATTGGTACAAATGATTTGAGAGAGAACAAAGAGCATGTCAAAATGAATGTCAGGAGACTGCTTGGAAAGATAAAAGAGAATAGTGTGACAGGAAGGGTAGTCAGTGTGTTGCCTAGGTATGATTGTGGTGAAATGAGGCGGAGAGCAAGGATTATGAATGATATTCTGGCTGAAATGTGTGAGGAGATGGGAGTACAGTTTGTTAATGTGTGGAATGAGTTTGAGGGACGAAGTGAGCTGTATGGGAGTGATGGACTGCATTTGAGTGGTTATGGTGTGAGTCGCTTGGAGAGACTGCTGCTGGAAGGTAGAGAAGTGAATAGAGAGAATGAATCAGATCGAGAGGGGAGTGATGTGGAAGAGCAGGAGAGTAAGACAGGAGAGATTGAAGAAGTGGAAATGAATGGGGAAGTGGGTGGTATGAGTATAGAAAAGGAGAGAATGGGTGTGCAAGAGGAGCAGGGAAACGGGGAGGCTCAGGGTGGACAGGGGTACACAGCGTGAGAAAGGTGGATGCTCCAAGAGGAGGTGAGAGCATGTGTAGGCAGGAAAGAAATGGGATGACCAGGGATCAAGAGGAAACAGATGGAATTGCAAAGGGTTCTAAAATGAAGAAGCAGAAAGGGAAATGGCCCCAGTCCAGCATAGAGAGATCACATCGAGTGAGTGATATCAGTGGAACTAGCTGTAGATCCAGAAATGAGCTGTTGTGTTTGTATACCAATGCTAGAAGTATAAGAAACAAGATGGATGAAATGGTTGCACTAATTGCGTCTGTGCACCCAAAGATTGTCGGAATAAGTGAGACATGGTTAGACGAGGACAACATCCTGACAGGAATAGAGATGGAAAGGTATGATGTGTTTCGTGAGGACAGAAGGGGTAAAAAGGGAGGGGGAGTGCTTTGATGATAGAGAAAGAGTTATGTCCATACAAGGTAGAGATGCAAGAGGGAAATAGGGCCAGTGGTTCTGAGGCAGTATGGTGTGAGATAGAGGTGAATAGAATCAAATACTTGGTGGGATGTTGTTATAGACCTGGTAATGTGGATGGTGGTGATAGTGAAATGTATAGTTAAATAAGCCAAGCAAATAAGAAAAGGGTGATCGTTATGGGTGATTTTAATTATGGCAATATAGACTGGAATGAAGAGATAGCAACTGGAAGTAAAGAAAATGAGTTTCTTTAGTTTTTGAAGGATAACTACCTCAGACAGTATGTAACAGAGGGCACACGAGGATTAAGGGTCTTGGATTTGGTCATCTCATTGGAGGATGTAATTATAAATGAGGTGTCAAATCATCCACTAATTGGTGAAAGTGACCATGAGGTGATTACCTGGGTGGTTGTCAGCAGTGCAAGGACCCCTGTGAAAAAAGGGTATATGTGGAACTACAAGGGGGGTGATTATGAAGAGCTCAGGAGACAGCTTGCAGGTGTAGCATGGAATGAGGAGTTAGCTGGAAAAGAGATCAATGCAGCTTGGGGGATTTTCAAAAACTATTTAGTAGATGCAATGTCTAAATGTACACCACGGGTGAGAAGGTTAAATAAGGTAGGTGTGAGATGGATGAATAAACAGATTAAGCATGCGATACAGAGAAAAAGGGCATTGTGGAGGCAGCATAAGAGAAGTGGAAGTAACCAATTTCATGAGGTCTACAAAGACCAGGCAAGGAGGGTGACTTGGTTGGTGAGAGTAGCTAAAGAGAGGTATGAACAGCAGTTAGCTAATGAAGCCAAAAAGAATCCTAGGGAGTTCTTTCGATATGTAGCCAGCAAAAGAAAGAATGATTATGGAAGGATGACATTGATTGGAGGAAATGGTATAAAGACAGCTGTTGCAGAATGTGTGGTGGAGATACTTAATGAGCAGTTCATAAAGATCTTTCAATGTTGTGAATGTGACTTCATGGAGAGATTGAGAGCAGTTGAGGATGGGGAGGAGAGACTGACTGTAAGTGAGCAAGAGGTGTTTGGGGAGTTGAGTAAACTAGATTTAAATAAGGCTGTGGGACTTGATAATATATCACCACGTATTCTGAAGGAATGTGCTAGAGAGTTGACACCTGCCTTGACATATTTTTTTAATACGAGTCTTGCACTTGGTCAAGTTCCTAAAGAGTGGAAGGAGGGCAAGATTGTGCCACTTCATAAAGGAAGTGATAGAACTCAAGCATCAAACTATAGGCCTATCTCTGTGTCATGTGTTCTGGTTAAGTTGTTGGAAAGCTTGTGAGAACTAGGATCCAGAGTTGGGTTGACAACAATAGTATAATCTTTGATGGACAGCATGGATTTGCTAAAGGGAGGTCATGTTTTAGTAATCTACTTACTTATTACAATAAAGTGACTGCTTCCTTGGACAGAGGAGAAGGATACACAGTAATATACTTGGATTTCGCAAAAGCTTTTGATAGAGTACCTCATGATAAGTTGACAGTCAAACTAGAGCAGATGGGGTTGGATATTAGATTAGTGCATTGGATTGGAGACTGGATATCTGATAGGTATTAACAAGTTGTGTATGGGGGTGCAATATCCAGGAAAAGGAAAGTCACTAGTGGAGTGCCTCAGGAGTCTGTTTTAGGGACATTACTATTTAACTTGTATATTAATGATATTGGCGAAGATTTGGATGGAGATATCCAGTTGTTTGCAGATGATGCAAAGTTGGGACAAACCATAAAAAGTAGTGAAGATGTTGTGGCCTTGCAAGAAGACTTGAATAAATTGAGTGATTGGGCAAGCAAATGGGGATGTGAGTTCAATGTTGCAAAATGTAAGGTTTTAAAATTTGGAAAACAAAGATGGGATGCAGAATTTATGCTTGGTGAGAATATATTGTTAGAAGTAGAGGAAATAAGAGATCTGGGGGTGATAGTGGATAAGGATCTAAAATTTAGGGGACAAATCGCCAAAATTGTGAAGACAACACAAAGACTTTTGGGAATGATGCGGAGGACACTGACGTGTAGAAGTAGGGAGATTTTTGTTCCATTGTATAAGGCTTTAATTAGGCCACACATGGACTATTGTGCCCAGATTTGGTCACCGGGTTTTCAGAAGGATAAAGAGATGTTGGAAAGGGTCCAAAGGCGACTGACTAAGGTAGTTTCTGACCTCTGGAATGTTGAGTATGAGGAAAGATTGAGAAGATGTAATTTGCAGAGTCTAGTGGAGAGAAGGAAGAGGGGGAGATATGATAGAGACCTACAAGTTGGTAAGGGGTTGTTATAAGATCAATGGTGGAGAAGTTCTGCAGAGGATAGTGGGAGATCAGGGGAGAACCAGAGGTCATCCCTGGAAACTGTATAAAGAGGGTGTGAGTAGGGGAGTGAGAGGCAGGTTTTTTTCGTGCAGAGTTGTGAATGATTGGAATGCCTTGCCTGAGAGTGTGGTGTCTGCAACGAGTTTGAGTGTGTGTTTAAGACACGGTATGATGAGATGTGTGTGTGATAAAAGGACCTCCCAGATGAGTCTTTGACTTCATGAGGACTTGTTTAATAATAATAATAATAATAATCATTTATACAATGCATGATTTATTCTTTTTTTTTCATAGACTAAGAAACACACTAATATGCAAGCAGTTAACAATTATTTCAACAGTGGTAGTTATAGAGGTTAAAAATTAGCCATAGCATTATAAATTGACCTTTTTTTCCCCCAAAAGTCACATATTTAATCCCAAAAGCTTATTTGGGATTAAACATGTGAACTATGATATATTAGGTGACTGTGGTAGAGAGCACACCTAGGCTAACATCTCATTAGTGAGATATTTGCCTGACTGGTGAGCTAGCACAAAATTTGTCAAGCCTTGTCAATGCCTGTAATATCATGTAAATCAACATTGTGTTATTTACTGTACAGAAGCACTTATTCTACTTTTCTTTCTTTTTTTTTTTAGCATAACTTATCAGTGCATAAAAAACAGCCTTCAAAAATTCTGAATGTATGATGAATACAGCCTATTCTGATAGGTTGAAAACTTTGCTTCTTATAAATATTATGTTAGTTTTCCATTTTACTTCTATTAGCATCTATTTAGTAATTATAATAATAATAAAAAACACTAATCTATCATTTTGATGAACAATTTACCTGAAACAACTGACATGCAACAGCTTCTCTAATGATGGCTAATCCTTTTGCAGTACTAACATACTGAAGTAGCTCTTGAAGGCACCAACGGCTGTTGACACCAACCCTATAAGAAATATAAAAATATTTAACTAATAAAAACATAAAGCCAGATATCAAGCATGTTTAACATGGAAAAAAATAAAACACTACCTTGGAGAGTTTAAATGAAGTAGGATAAACATCAAAAGAAATGCGACTGTGCAAATTAAAACAAATGCTTTCCTTTATGAAATGTTTAAGTAAAAACACCTTATATTTGCAATAAGCAACTATAGTATTGCATTATGATCAAAATTATCCCATTATTACAGTCTTTCCAGAGGGATCTACTTGAGGTAAGCTACAATCTTGCTTTATAATATGACATTATACTGCCAATGATCAACTGCTACTGTTCACAGAAGTTTGATTTTATGTGGCCCTACCCATGAAAGGTTTTATTTTGAAACCTTTCATGGGTAGGAGTCATTGTTTTTACCTGGCCCAGAAACACTAATCTAGAAACCAAACGTAGAACATTTTGGCATAAAAAGTTAAATTCAGCAAGTCCTGCATGAAGTAAATCCCTTCTTGAAGCCTTTGCTGATATTAAAATGTTGGCCACATCTAACCTGTATAAACATGTATCTATTCAATTTGGAAGGGAAGGCTGTAGATGCGTCAATCTATTTTTGTCATGATTAAAAGATTGGGCACTTTCTTTGGCGCTGAAGTGTAGTTGCAGTCAAGGTTGAGGACACTGACATAATAACATGAGTAATAACATCAAAGCATCTATAACACTGTTATAGATGCTTTGACAATGTTATAATAACAGCATCTACATTGGAAGTGCTACAGCATGTAAAGCATGCACTTTCGATACCTATAAATTCAGATTAGCAAGATTCCTGAATAATCTTGCATTCTTCAAATACTGTTACAACTTAGACATTATTCCAAATTGTGTAAAAATTAAGGCCAAGTTTGTCCAAAAGTTCTTGGTATATACTGTCACACTAGCTTCATTTTTTATGTGAAAGCAAATCAAAACTATCTGCACTACATCGAATGCCATGTTCAATACACCAAACTCTGAATGATCCTCTCAAATATCTGATACTTCAGCAAAGAAAGAATTTTAAAAAAATCAAGGCACTACATCCAACTATTCAATAATTTAGCCAAGAAGATAGAAAACTGTAATTTACTTCTAGAATAAACTATAATTCACTCATTTTCCTTTCAGCTCAAGAAAAGAAGTTATCAGTGCTCCCAGCCTTGGTCATAACTACACCATTGGTCCAAAGAAAAATACATAGTCTATATAATACATAATGTAAGGAGAGATATAGCCATTTAAAACCAGCAAATCCTCTGAAAAAGGAATTTATCCCACGTGGAACTTGTCAAACTTAAAAAGATACCCCCAAAAAGCAGATTACCAACAAAGACAAAAGCAGGGTAATGCTACTGTAGTACATGACTGGTCTGAAAAGGATCAAAAAATGCCGATCTTATTCAGAGATCAATCTAAGCACTGCTTAATTGATGAGTGAAAAACCTAGTGGAAGTGTGAGATTTCTTTTGGATCTGAGAGAAATCAATAAAGTCACAAACCCATTGATTTCCCTTTATGCAAAATTAAAAAGTTATTAATTGGTTTAGAAATAAATTAAAGATACCAAGAAATTATATACTTGGTTTAATCCTTTAGCCAGAGTAAGCAAGCAAAGTTTGCACCTGAAGTATTTTCAGGACTGGGGCAACTCATGGTAAAGGTGGTATGACTTCACGTCACTTGAGTTAGTATCCCATAATGCAAAGCATATCTCCTTGTGGACATGTATAATACTATGCATTATGGGAAGGGTCACTACCCTGACCGGTTTTGAGCTTTATTGAGGTCTCATCAGTGGGAGCCAGACCCAGAGGCGCCAAGGTCGAAGTAATGCAGAAGTCGTATTTTTCATATACGAGTTGCCAAAAGGTGTCATACCTTATTATTAAAATACTCTGGATTAGAGATAGTTAATTGTTGAAAATTTTTCCACTTGGTTATACTATAAATTAAAGATATGAAGAAATTATATACTTGGATTAATCCTTTATCCACATGTAAGCAAACAAAGTTTGCGTCAGTATTTTCAGGACTAGGGCAACTCATGGTAAAGCTGGTATGACTTCACACCATTAAGGCAAGTGATGTGTAGTCATATCACCTTTACCATGAGTTGCCTCAGTTCTGAAAATACTTCAGGTGCAAACTTTGTTTGCACCTGAAGTATTTACATTTGGATAAAGGATTAAACCAAGTATATAATTTTGTTGAAAGTTATTCACTTGGTTATATTATAAATTAAACATACTAAGGAATTATATTATATCATAATATTAGACCACGTAAGACACACAGAAATCAGGAAGAAGTCTGGACTCAAAGATGTAATAAAAGCAATCTACAACAGCAAAGTACAACGGCAGGACATCTTGCCATAATGAGACACAACAGATGGATAGTCAGAGTAACAAATTGGTATCCGAGAGATACCAAAAGGAAACCTGGAAGACCAGCCTTAAGGTGGGAAGACTCAATGATCAAGAAAGTTGGAAGAAAATGGAGAAGAAACGCCCAAGACAGGAATAGTTGGACTCTTTACAACCTGCGGTCATGGACAAATCCTGACTGAAATCACAGGTCCATCAAGGTAATCAAAATAAGGAATTATATAGAGGTTGAAACCGGTCTGGGTAGTGACCCTTCCCATAATGCATAGCATTATACATGTCTGCAAGGAGATGTGCTTTGCATTATGAGATACTAAAGCAAGTGATGTGAAGTGATACCACCTTTGCCACGAATTGCCCCAGTCCTGAAAGATACTTCAGGCGCAAACTTTGTTTGCATACACTTGGATAATGGATTATACCAAGTATATATAATTCCTTGATATCTTTAATTTATAATATAACAAGTGAAAAACTTTCAACAACTATCTATCTCTAATCCAGTGTATTTTAATAATAAGGTGACACTTTTTGGCAACTCATATAGGAAAATATGACTTCTGCATTACTTCAACCTTGGTATCTCACCTCTGGATCTGGCTCCCACTGATGAGACCTCAATAAAGATTGAAACCAGTCTGGGTAGTGACCCTTCCTAATGTTTTAATACATATCCACAGGAGATGTGTTTTGCATTAGGATACTAAGGCAAGTGATGTGAAGTCATACCACCTTTACCACGAGTTTCCCCAGTCGTGGAAATATTTCAGGCGCAAACTTTGTTTGCTTACACTTGGATAAAGGATTAAACCAAGTATATAGTCATCCCCTGACTTACATAATATGCGACTTACGTAAATTCGCAGTTACGTAATAAATTGCAAAAATTACAATTACTTGTGCATATGAACATGTTTGCGTCTTTGACATCCATTGCAGTATGCAACGACATAATGTTAACTAGACTCGGCATTCACAGCAAATGTAACGAATAGTAACAGGAAGTGACAAGTTACCGGTAAACGGCGAGAGCAGCAGAGGGCAAGTGCGCAAAAGCCGTAACATTCAAACTAAAACCTACCAATTAGAAATAAGGACTCCGTAAACAATTCCTCCTTTCCCCAACCCGTCAGTAGTCCATGCCTCGTGCGGGTTTAGTCACTTGTTTATCACCGTTAGTGTTCGTTGTTTATTTACCCTTAAAATGGATTCGAAACGCAAAACTGAATGTGCTGGTAATAAATCTAAAAAACAAAGGTCTGCAATTACTTTGGAAGAAAAGTTGAAAATAATTCGTACGTATGAAGATGGGAAAATTATATCAACAATAGCTCGGGATATAAACCGACCTATTTCGACAGTGAATACGATAGTGAAGGATAAAGTTTGCATTGTTGAAAGCATGAAAGGTGCGGTAATGCTGAGCCCGATTTCTGGGCCCGATTTCAGAGAGCTAAATTAGCTGTCACAAGACATTTTTTTATTTGAAAAGTGTTATTTCAATTTGTTTTTATACTCTTTTATATATTTTTCATACTTTTATAGTTTATATCTGAGTAAATACTGCTGCATGATCTTTCATTTATAAAATAATACTGTGTAAATAATATACATATCTGTATATGTACATACATATAATAATAATAAATATTGCAGTTTCTTACGAAGTTACACTTAAGCAATTTAAAAATTCGACTTACGTAAAACTCAAGTTACATAAAGGTTTACGGAACGCATTACTTATGTAACTCAGGGGATGACTATAATTTCTTGGTATCTTTAATTTGTAGTATAACCAAGTGAAACTTTCAACAAGTGGTTTAGAAATAGCAGAGTACTTCACTACACTAGAGCTGAACTCTGGCTATTTCCAGATTCCTTTAAAGAAGGTGGATAGAAAATACTTTGTCTTCACCAATATATATATAGCAGAAGTACCAATTATGTTATCTTCCTCAAGGAGCTAGAAACTCAACTATATCTTTACAGTCCCTAATGAATTCTGTTTTATCAGATATGCTAGGTAAAGAAGTTATTTGTCTTCAAGATGAATTGCTTATCTACTCAAAGGACCTAACATCTCACAGAAATATATTATTGAAAGTTCTTTCTAGATTAGATACAGATATATTCTCACTGAAGTGTTCAAAATGTCAGTTTAAAACAGACTGAATATTTATTCTTTGGAATATGGAGTACAACGACAGATTGAGAGAATATAAGTTACAAAGCCTCATGAACAGGTGGAAGGAAGGGGGATATGATTGAGAGACATAAGCTAGTCAAGGGTTGTTTTCGGGTCAACATAGAAGAGATTTTTCATAGAGTGGGAGTGGGGAGGGTTTGAAGAAGAGGCCATCACTGGAAACTGTATTAAGGAGGGTGTGAGGAGTGGGTTCTTTGTAAGGAGAGTGGTTGAGTGGAATGCATTTCCTGAGTGTGTTATGGGTGTAGACATATTGAATCAGTTTAAAGCATGATTGGATGAGCATTGTGTGGAATAGTGTGTACCTCCCATGATGAGTCTCTGACCATGGAGGTCAAATGTTAATAATAATAATAATAATTTATGTTTTAATCTATCTAATCTGATGATTTGCTAGTAAAGCAGGAATAATTTCTATTCAATGTAATATAAATGCCAAACCATCTACTAGGATAAACAAGTTAAATAAAATTAAGAGTAATATGCCTAATTGTCAAAATTGGGAATAACCTCTTATAGTTGAAGTGCAGAAAGAAGATCAGATTTTGAAAAATGTGTATAAAAAAGTTCAAAAGGATGAATCTGTTCCTGATGAATTTTCATTTCTTCAAATGTTCTATTTAGATGAGGATAGTTTGCTTTTATCAAGGCAAATTGAAAAGGGTAAAATAAAAGTGGGAATTTTAGTTTGTTATAATGAAAGCTTGGATTTTGATATTATGCAGCAGTTTTGAAGTAGTAATACTTTCCCTACAGTTTATCATTTGAAACATGTATAGCAGCGTGCATAAAAATGAAATTTTATTTTCAAAATTTTCATAATAGAATTAAAATTGTATTTCACCTTTGATGGCTAACCTCCCTCCCCAAATTATCACACACACACAAAAATAGGTAACATATGTTCACTTTCTTTTTGTTTGAATTCATTCTTTTTCCAAAGTAATTGTACCAGATAACTTTTAGTATTCTGATACCAAAATTAAATTGTGATTATCATAAATTAGGAAATTTTTTACATTTTCTCATTAATATTATTTCCTGATAATTATAAATAATTAAATTATGTGATATTGAGAAAATTAATCTTTAAAAAACAGTGTCATCCCACAAAAGCAATATCAGAATAAAATATTTTGAATATCTGCAAAAAATCAACGAGGACTTTTTAGTGTCTACTGGATGTGTTCTTTTCTCACTTTCTCAATAATATTTGTTTACTTACAGCCTGTTACTAGAGCAGAAAGGAATATTAACAGCATATCTAAGATGCAATTCATTTCTGAGATGGCAAGTAGTACCAACAGTAGCATCAGTTTTGAAGTACTGATACTTTCCTGTTTAGTGATGATCACCCATCTTCTGCATGAAGACATGTCTAAACTACACACAAAATTGCTATCTTCATAGCCAGAAAAATTTTCCTCATCAACATCAGTAGAGTAAGAACTACTTGAAAGGCAAAGGCTCTAATTTTCTTCATCTCCAGAACTTTTCTTTTTTCATCTCCCCACAAACAAAATTCATGCATAAGCGCTGTGCTGTGTTGTGTACTGAATAAACTAAGAAAGGTTTTAGCATGAATTATTCAGGACACAACTTTAGTTAAACATAGGCAGAGAATGTGGCATGTTGGCTATAGACTGGAAAGATAAATTTATGTATATAACTCTAGATTAGGAGCAAGAAATTGTATAACAGATGAAAGAAAAATTGTAAGACCTAACCTGTAATGCATGTGGGTCAGATAAAGAAATTAATTAAAGCTGTTAAATTTATTTAAGAACCCCATTTCATGTATTATAAAGTAGCAAAGCCTGTAAGCCAGAGTCCAAGGGTCACCTTTAACCGTCCTCTGTTACGTATACCAAAAGGGGGAAGGTAGTTATAGGAAAGAGAAACTAGAGCGCTTTCCAAGAAAAACACAACAAGCGCACATGCGATGTGATAGAGGGAGCTGGACGCCATGACGTAAACCCACGTGACCGCGTTGGCAGGCATCGTGATAGCCGAGAAACATCAAGAAGAGAAAGAAAACAAAAAGGTCAAGCAAACCCCACTCGAGGCTTTTTTTGGGTTCCTGTTTCCTGACCTCTAGGACATAGGTCTAGTCTGCACCGACGGAGAAGTTCCTGGCTGGCCATGGAAGGCATTGGTTCGTCTGTCGCAGCGTTTGAAAAGGGCCTAGCTATTTCCTAAGACTAGGATAGCTGAGCGATGTCGTGCGATGGAAGAACCAAGTAGATGCCGTCCGTTCTGGCTAAGCTCCTGAGCCATATCGCCCTTCCCGCCGAAGAATCTGGCCGTATAGTTTATCGAAGGTGATCAGACGACAAGCAGAATGAAGAAGCCTTGATGCCCAGACAAGGCAAGAAGAAAGACAGAGTATCATTTCGTGGACGGTAAAGTAGACTTTTGTGTTATATTTTCCAGTTAAGAAAGAGTGTGTTTGAACATTTTGTGAAGTGGACTCATTTTATGGAACTTTAAGAACTGTCTACAACTTGGCACAGGCCCATTTTGTTTGAGAATTGTCTGCCTAGCAAGGCCATGTTTATTCTGTATGAATTAGTAGTAATGTGTAAAATGATATGACTAATGACCACGTGAATGTAGAAAGTGTGATAGGTGTTAATGAGATAATGTTAAGTTACTTATAGAGGTGGTCTAAGTAAGTTTGTTTATATGTTTTGTATAATAGTATTGAACCGAGGATCTTACTTGAGAATAATTCAGATTAATTAGTAGTAATGCTTACTTGTATGATTTCTTTATTTAATAAACATGTTCCTTAGTACCTGCCTGATCTGTTTTAGTATATGAATTCAAACAGCCACTCATAAAAATATTGACGAACCTAGCGGGAAGAAACCACGTTTATGATTAAACAAAGCGGGCCACGACTGCATGTAAGAATTTAGTGAACAGAGATTAGATTATATTATAGTTTTAATTATTGTGTATCATTCTGAGAGAGCCACCCTGGGTACGAGTCTCATCTATCCTCGGTATTGGCTGGCGCAGTTATAAAAAAGATTTGTCAATGCTTATTGGGTGGACTGTCTCAGAAGATGTGTTAATGGTCACGTCCCACACACGGACAAGGCCCTAAACACTAAGTAACCTACACGCGGTTAAACTATAGAGAGGCCAAAGGACTGCATATTTAAAAAGGGGAAAGAATTAAGTAGAGAACGGAATAAGTATAGGATGTTTTAAAAGGGAAGGCTATACAAGAATAAGAGATAAGATTAACAAAGAAGTAATAAGAATAATAAAATAAACAGTTAAGAAAGAATATAACAGCTGCACCTTATGCCATTCAAAAGTAGATTGAAATGTAAGCAGTATATTCCCCAAAAAAGGGAAGCAAAGTATGCGGTAAAAAAAGAAAAGTTCTGGAGATGAAGAAAATTAGAGCCTTTGCCTTTCAAGTAGCTCTTACTCTACTGATGTTGATGAGGGAAATTTTTCTAGATGTGAAGATAGTGATTTTGCATGTTAAACTACATGTCACTAAACACATACCAGCTTGTCCACAGTTTCCAATTCATAGGTAAGCCAGAAACTACTGAAGACATAGCAACATTTTAGGCTTCTTCTGTCTATTCCTAGATGATGATATTCTTTCCTTCATAGTGGAACAGACTTACCTTTATGCTTGCCAACAACATCAGCAAGTTGAGTACGGTCTGCATTCTCGTCATACACTTTGGAGCCCAAGAGATATCAACATGCCACTTACATTTAAAACGCTTTTGACTGTACAAGGTATTGTGAAAAAGCCCACTCTTGAAATGTATTTCTACATGGCAATGTTTCATGATGTTATGACTGAAAAACAATTCAGCCTCTTTGTAAAATATTTGCATTTTCAAAATAATGAGCAACATGATCATGCAGCACATCTTTGCCCAGTCTTCAACAAAATTTATGATTGTTATGTTGAATTTTTTCTTGACAATTATTCATAAGACTATTACACTTTTTTATAAAATCTTTATCAAGTAGCTTTATTTTTATCCTCCTACATGTTTCGCCAATCTGTTTCTATTGGCATCCTCAGGGAATACAAATCAGTAAGCACAAAATGAAGGTTACAGACTAGGTTATAACCGATGGTTCTAAATCATACAAAAATTGGTATTGTGCGTGACAATGTGCGTGTCTCGTTAACGTGATTTATTCGTGATGACTCATGACGTAATTGTTATGAAAGTTCATTTCTTTGATATTTAATGATCTGATAAAAGTTTTCCAAATTTCTGGTAAAATTAGACCTTGATTCTTGTTTAGGTTTTCAGTTTTACGGACGACTGTAGCTGCTTCTTTAAAGGTTCTTGAATGGTAGTTATCTTCTATGTATGGCATAAGGCTCTTATCCCACTCAATGTAATGGTTAGTAGAGGCAAAGTGGCATGAAAGGCCTGAAATGTCTTGTCTGTTATTTCTGACATATCCTATGTGTTCTTTCTTTCTCGTTTCGAAGCTTCTAGATGTCTGACCTACGTAACTAATACCACATGAGCAAGGAATATTATATACTCCAGAGTATTTGTAGAATGGGTGAGGATCTTTCGGTGATCTTAAAAATTTCCGAATAGTATTGATTGGTTTGAATGCCACTCTGATCTTGTATGGTTTTAAAAGTTAGCTAATTTTTTGGAAAGGTTGTTGACAAAAGGAATTGTAATTGTACTGATGTATTGGACGTCATCACGTTGTCGATGTGGTATATCAGTAAATAGAATCTTGTTATAGAGTCTTTTAGGGTAACCATTTAAAGAAAGTTCTCTGGATATTGTGGTTAATTCCGTTAGTAGGTCATCCTTGTCTGTCGTATACTGTATAGCTCTTTTCTTGAGACTATGGATAATGCTAAGTTTCTGAGCTATGTGATGAGCTGAGTTGAAATGGAGGTAACGTCCAGTATTTGTAGGTTTTCTGTATACAGATAGGTTGATACTATTATTGGATTGTTTCTTTATTAAAATGTCAAGGAATGGCAGTTTTTTATCTTTTTCCATTTCTAATGTGAATTTGATGGTATTGTGGAAACTATTGATTTGGTTGAGGTAATTCATTAGTTCTTCTTTTGTATGATCCCAAATGATAAAGATGTCATCTACATATCTGTACCAAATTTTCGGTTTTGGAAAGATCTGGGTTAAGATTTTTTTCTCTAGATCTTCCATGAATAAGTCAGCACAAGGAGGTGAGAGGGGGCTACCCATAGCTAATCCAGTGAGTTGTTTGTATATCGTTTCTTGCCAAATGAAATAGTTAGAAGTTAAACAGTGATTGAACAAAGTAGTGATGTTTCTTGGGAACAATTTGTCTAAGATGTTGATGACTTCAACCACTGGAATGTTAGTAAACAGAGATGTGATGTCCAGGCTTGCTAGTATATCCTCTTCAAAAATAGGGATGTTTTTTATTTTATCTATAAAATGTTTTGAGTTTTTAATATAAGTATCCGAGAAGTGAATGTGTTGTTGTAAAATCTTCGCAAGATACTTGGATAGTTGGTAAGTGGGAGAATAGGAGTAAGTGGGTGCATACCTAGATTGTATGGCCTTCCAAAAATTCACAAAGAAGGTATACCATTACGTCCAATAGGTGATGGAATCTATTTCAACTCAGTCCTTAGCATTATCCATAGTCTCAAGAAAAGAGCTATACAGTATACGACAGACAAGGATGATCTACTAACGGAATTAACCACAATATCCAGAGAACTTTCTTTAAATGGTTACCCTAAAAGACTCTATAACAAGATTCTATTTACTGATATACCACATCGACAACGTGATGACGTCCAATACATCAGTACAATTACAATTCCTTTTGTCAACAACCTTTTCAAAAAATTAGCTAACTTTTAAAACCATACAAGATCAGAGTGGCATTCAAACCAATCAATACTATTCGGAAATTTTTAAGATCACCGAAAGATCCTCACCCATTCTACAAATACTCTGGAGTATATAATATTCCTTGCTCATGTGGTATTAGTTACGTAGGTCAGACATCTAGAAGCTTCGAAACGAGAAAGAAAGAACACATAGGATATGTCAGAAATAACAGACAAGACATTTCAGGCCTTTCATGCCACTTTGCCTCTACTAACCATCACATTGAGTGGGATAAGAGCCTTATGCCATACATAGAAGATAACTACCATTCAAGAACCTTTAAAGAAGCAGCTACAGTCGTCCGTAAAACTGAAAACCTAAACAAGAATTAAGGTCTAATTTTACAGAAATTTGGAAAACTTTTATCAGATCATTAAATATCAAAGAAATGAACTTTCATAACAATTACGTCATGAGTCATCACGAATAAATCACGTTAACGAGACACGCACATTGTCACGCACAATACCAATTTTTGTATGATTTAGAACCATCGGTTATAACCTAGTCTGTAACCTTCATTTTGTGCTTACTGATTTGTATTCCCTGAGGATGCCAATAGAAACAGATTGGCGAAACATGTAGGAGGATAAAAATAAAGCTACTTGATAAAGATTTTATAAAAAAGTGTAATAGTCTTAAAAATTTATGATTTTCTACTATCATTTGGAAAAGCTTAGTAAATTCACTATGTTCAGCAGAACTCAATTTTGCGAAAAATTATAAAACGCGATCTAAAAACAATGACTAAGTCTCCACGGTCCATGCTGTTAATGTCATGCATCATTTCAATTTTAATTAATTTTACGGAAAGTTTTTTACTTTTGACAGTAAAATATATGTTAAAGATGCCAAACTATTTTAAACCTGGTTTTACTCCATTTCCCAAGTAAGCAAACAGACAAATAAGTCAAGTTTGCACCTGCACGTATTGCAAGTCTAGGTGACCTGCAAAGTAGCGCAAGTGAAGGCAACTCGTGGTAAAGGTGGAATAAGCTCTGATCACTATTCTTAATATTTACCCTTAATGCAAAGCTCATCTACTTGAGATGTATGATGCTATGCATTAAAGGCAAGGGGCCACTACCCAGACCAGTTTCGACATTTACTGAGGTCTTATCAGTGGGAGCCAGGCTTAGAAATACCAAGGTTAAGTAATACAGAGCTTATAAGTATTTTACCAAAACAAGTTACCATAAGGTGCTTTGACCTTATTAAATAAAAATCTCAGAATAAGAGATAGATGTAGAAAGTTTTTTACCTTGGGTATAATATATGTTAAAGATGCCAAGCCATTTTAAACCTGATTTTACTCCATTTCCCAAGTAAGCAAACAGACAAATAAGTCAAGTTTGTACCTGAACGTATTGCAAGTCTATGTGACAAGCAAAGTAGTGCAAGCAAAGGCAACATGTCCTGTCAGGTGTCTTCTCCCTCAAGGAGACTGACTACCATGTGTCTCCACCATGTCCTATTCCTGCACCTCTCTGCTGCATTTCTCATATGAGAGATAGGCCCAGTTTTCTATATTTTTCATCCACTCCAGTCTTTGTCTTCCTCTCTTTCTCTCAACAGTTCCTTTGAGAAGTGTCCTTTGTAGGCAGTTATGTCTCAGAATATGTCCAAAATATCTGACTTTTCTCTTTTTAATTTCTTTCATCAGGCTCCTGTTTACGCCTGCCATCTCTAGTACCTCTTCATTTTGAGAATTATGAGAATATCATGTCTTTCCATGATATTCTCATAATTCTTCGCAGCATCCACATTTCAAAGGCCTCCAGTTTTTTCACACTCAGATTGGAGAGTGTCCATGATGTCTCTACTATATATAATAATGTAGACCATATGTAGCATTTGGAGATTCTTAGTCTTGTTTTCAGATTTAATTCTCTAGATGTTAGTAGATTTTTCATCCTGTTGGAAGGTGACCTTGCAATTTCAATCCTTTTTCTAATTCCATCTTCTGTCCTGCCATTCTCTGTGATCAAGTGTCCGAGGTATATGTATTTTTGCACCTGTTCTAATTTATTTCCTTTTATATTGATGCATATTTTTGGTATTTTGTTTTCTCTTGAAATTATCATGATTCTTGTCTTTTTAAAGTTGAAACTGAGGCTATACTTTGTTGTTTTAAGGATACTTGCGACATAAGACTGAATGATATAATCATGTAAAAATGATATAATCACGAAATATTTGGTTAAATAAATATCTTTCTTGTGATTACGTGATTATATCATTGAGGCTATACTGTTCGCTATACTTGAGGGTTTCATCTATAAGAGTTTTGAGGTCATATTTGTTTTCAGCTAGAAGAACCGTGTCATCTGCATATCTTAGGTTATTAATATTTCTGCCCACTACAGTGATTCCTTTGAGATTACTAATTTTATTAAATATTTCTTCTGTGTACAGGTTAAAGAGAATTGGAGAAAAGACACAGCCTTGTCTCACACCTTTCTGAACTGGGAATTCTTCTGAGGTCGCACTATTTATTCTCAAAGATGCAGTCTGTTCCCAGTAAAGATTAGTTAATAGCCTAATGTCTTTTATATCTTTGCCTATTTTTGAAAGGATTTCAATTAATTGTTCATGTTGGACATTGTCGAAGGCCCTTTTGTAATCTATGAAGCAGAGGTACACATCTTTTTGTTTTTCTAGATATCTTTCTATGATGGTTCTGACATTAAAAATACCTTCTCTTGTACCTACATTTTCCTTGAAGCCACTTTGTGTATCATTTATTTCTATGTTTATTTTTCTTTTATTTCTTTCAAGAATAACGTAGGAGGACTTTTGATACTTGACTGATGAGGCTGATTGTCCTGAACTCTTCACATCTTGTAGCTTTTATTTTTTTTGGGAATTGGAATGAAAATTGAGTGATTAATATCTCATCATCATCATCAAATTCCTGCCATGTACCCTCAAGGGGTGTACAGGATATGACAGTACTACATGAAAAAATTACATCATTACTAATTTCCTATCTACAATTTTCCTCCAAATCAGTCTGTTACTTGTCAAGACTCCAACATTATCAGATCTTATATTTCTATCATCTAAGGCACTTTGTACCGTATCAATCCACCTATATCTTGGTCTTCCTCTGGGTCGTTTTCCTGCCAACCTGGCAGAGAACACTTGTTTTGCTAATCTTTCCTCTCCCATTCTATTTAAGTGACCATACCATCTGAGATTAGCTCTGCTAACGCATTCCTGGATGCTGACAATGTCAAGTTCTTTCCTAATATCCTCATTTTTAATATGATATTGCCATTGATGCCATCTGTTCATGCCTCTAATCTTTCTCAGGACTCTCATATCTGCGGTCTCTAGTCTTTGGTCAAGTGTTTTACTTCTGACCCAGCTCTCAGATCCATAAGTTAAAATTGGTTTGAACACAGTCTTGTATAAAGCTAATTTAGTGTTCCGACTAATTTCTTTCTTATTCCATATGAATTTATTCAATTGACTACCCACAATACCAGCTTTGCTGATTCTGTTGTCTATTTCTATATTTAGTTTACCATCTACAGTAAAAATTGTGCCTAAGTAGCTGAAATGTTTTACTTGTTCCACAGGTTCTCCATTCACAACACAGTTGACATTTTCAATGATTCTGTCTATTTTCATTGTCTTTGTCTTTTTATTGCTGACCTTCATACCATATCTATTACAACAGCTATTCAATTTAGTCAGAGAATCTTGCAGACTTGTAGCGGATTTATTTAGAAGTATAACATCATCAGCATAAAGCAAAGAGCTGACATTAACATCTCCAATTTTGATATCAGGTTTAATACCACATTCTTTCATAATGTGATCCATATAGATAATGAATAACAGAGGGGATAATGTACATCCTTGTCTCACACCAGATTTAACATTAAACCATCTTCCTGTACTTCCTTCAATTCTAACTGCTGACTCACAACTCAAATAAAGACTAAGTATTGCTTGATATAATGCCCCATTGACACCATATAACTGCAGCGTATTGAATAGCTTCTCTCTTGGCACCTTGTCATATGCCTTTTCCAAATCGACAAAACTTAAATACAGATCTTTGTTATATTCCCATGCTTTCTCGACTATTTGTCGTAAAGTGAAGATCTGATCCTGACAGCCTCTATTTGGCCTGAATCCAGCTTGTTCTTCACCAAGCTTTTCTTCCACAATTCTTCTCAACCGTTTCTCAAGTATACTTGCATAGATCTTGCCAGGAACACTCAGTAGGGAAATACCTCTGTAATTCTCACATTCAGTTTTATTTCCCTTTTTATATATGAGAACTATGAGAGCTCTACTCCAATCATCGGGAATTCGTCCCTCTGTCCAGGCTTTCTGAACTATGCAGTGCAGCCACTGTAAGACTCTTATACCACCATACTTCAGCATTTCTGGTCGAATATCATCTACTCCTGCTGCCTTTCCATATTTCAAGCCTTTGATGGCTTTTTCTACTTCAAGTATGGATATGTATTCCTGACTGCATGCCTGGTCAGTGTTTTTTATCACTGTGCTGTCATCACTGCTTGTTTCATTTAGCAGTTTTTCAAAGTAATTACTCCATACTTCAAGGATATCTTTTTCTCCTGTTTTCATTTCACCTTTATCATCTCTAATTCCTTTTACAGCACTCTTTCCTCCATTCCTAAGCTTCTTCAACAACCTCCAGAATATTTTGCCACCTTCTTGATATTTATTTTCTATATTCTTGCCAAAGTCCTCCCATGACTTTTGTTTAGCTAGTTTTACACACTGTTTAGCTTTCTTACATTTGTCTCTGTATTCTGTAAGAGTAAAAGCTGACTTATTTGCCAGGAACTTTTGATATGCTTTCTTCTTTTCCTTCACTGCCTCTTTAACTTCCTGTGTCCACCAGGGAGTTCTGATTTTTTTATCTTTGCACACAACCTCACCACATGCCTCTCTGGCAGAATCAATCAATGTTTCCTTCAGAGTTTGCCACTGAATCTCCAAGGTTTGATTCCTGTTCTCAAACTCTTTCATTTTCTTTTCAATAATATTTCTGTATTTTAGTCTACAGTTTACATCTGAGAGCATATGAAATTCAATTTTATCCTGCTCAAGACTAAATAGTGATCACTTCCAATTTCAAATCCTCTGTACACTCTGGTGTCCTGCACCAGGGAGAAAACATCACTATCAACAATAACATAGTCAATGAGACTTTTCTTATTCCTAGCCTCTTCTCTCCATGTGAATTTGTGCACATTTTTATGTTGGAACATGGTGTTAGTAATAACCAGTCCATGTCCTGAGCAGAAATCCAACAGATATTTGCCATTATTATTATCTGATTAATATCTTTGGGTAGAAATCCAGTCTCGTATATTTTATTGCATAATTTTGTTAGAAATTTCAGTCCTGCTTCATCGAGTCCTCAACCATTCTGCCAAGATGTTATCTATTCCTGCAGCTTTAAGTTCTCTGACAGCATTTTCAACTTACAGAGTAAAATGGATGGTCCTTCTAAATCAGTCTGTTCAGGAATATAATTTCTTTGTTGTTCATATAATTTTCTTGTGTATTCAATTCATCTTTCCATGATTTCTTTTTTATCCATTAGAATATGGTCTCTTGAGTCTCTAATGACACTTGCATGGTTTGCTGTATTTGTTCTGCTTGTCATTTCTCTGATCTTTTCATGCATTTCTCTGCTTCTGTGTTTTCTATCAAGGTTTTCTACAGCTATACATTTATATTTAATCCATTCCTCTTTGGCTTTCCTGCATTCTTTTTTTATTTATTTATTCATGCTTTTATATTCAGGTTTGTTCTTTAAATTTTTTCTTTGTTCCATCAAAGTCAGTATTTTTTCATTCATCTAAGGTTTATTCCTTTTCCTTTTTAATTGTGGTAGTGTATTTTTGGCTGCTTCATTGATGCTATTCTTAAATGTTTGCCAGTTCATGTTAAATGATGAGACCTCAATAAAGGTCGAAACTGATCTGGGTAGTGGCCCCACGTTCATTGCCAATCACGCGATATCGTGTGATGCGAGTTCTCACCAAACGGCCGATCACACGTTATCGCGTGGACGTCGCTATCAAGTAAAAAAAATTTGGCCACCACACGAAATTCCAATTTTCAGCTTGGTAATGAACGTGTTAATGCATAGCATCATACTCTCCTCAAGGAGATGTATGATGACATATGCTATGGGCTTTGCATTAAGGGTAAATATTAAGAATAGTGATCAGAGCTTATTCCACCTTTACCACGAGTTGCCTTGACTTGCATTACTTTGCAGGTCACCTAGACTTGCAATACGTGCAGGCGCAAACTTGATTTATTTGTCTGTTTGCTTACTTGGGAAATGGAGTAAAACCAGGTTTAAAATAGCTTGGCATCTTTAACATAATTTTACTGTCGTTACTGCATTCTTTTTTTAGCATTTAATGTTAGTGTACCCATTTCTTGTCCTGAAGAAGCCAGACAGCCTAAAGTTGGAGAAAATTTTAGACGATTGTATACAAATATTTATAAAGAATCATGGTCCAATAATAAATCCAAATAAAATGTCTCATATTTAGTATAAAAGGACCAAATATTAGCAGTGAAAAAAAAAAAAAAAAAAAAAAAATTTCTTTAATTGTGTCATGCCCCAGACAGCATGAAATTCTATCATGTTGTAAACTCATTTTTGTATAAGCCAATTTGGTATAATATTATTATACGGGCACCTCCATGGAGTCCAAAGACTCACTGCTAGAGACCCAATCTATCTACACAATCTATTATACCTCTCCTTAAGCCCATTAATATACAAAGTACTCACAACTATCTCTAGCAAGCCATTCCACTCATTCATAACTCTCCAAGCAAAAAATCTAGTCCTCACACCCTACTAACCACACCTTTATTCAACTTCCAGGGATGACTCCTTTTTCTGTTCTCTCTAGCCAAGTGCTGAAACATTTCCCCTGTATCTATCCTATAAAACCCTTTAAGGAATATAAATGTTTCTATCATATCCCCTCTTTTACTCCTATTAACCAACTTCTGCAATCCACACACCATCAATCCATCCCAATAGGGAACATTCCACAGGCCACTCACCTCTGAATCCTCTCCACTGCCTTCTCATCCCCAAGAAACCCAGGAGACCAGACCTGAGCACAGTAATCCAGATGTGGGCATATCAAGGCCTTATAAATAGGAATAACAACTTCCTTATCTCTACTTGTTAATGAGTTCTTCAATAGCCAAGTAATCTTATGTGCTACCTTAGCAACATGTCCTGTAAACTTTAACTCTGTCTACCACCACCCCAAAATCTCTAGCTTCTTCTATTTCCTAGAGTACAGTGCAATGAATGTGATATATGACTTATAATCTATTTATTTGAAAAATGCATAACTTTACATTTCTCGACATTAAACAGACACCCATTAACTTTTGCCAATACTGACAGCCTATTTAAATCGTCCTGCAAGCTCTCCACATCATCTTGATAAACTATTACTCTACCTAATTTCACATTATCAGTAAACAACTGAATATTTCCTTTCAGGTTATTTCCTATATCATTTATGTACAATTTTAGTATAAACCAATATGAATACAATTTGGTCAATTAAATCCAAACTGCCAGCCCATCCTTGTTCATTCAGTATCCAGGTAGATATATACTTATGGGATGCACCACGAGAAGATGAGAATTGGACATTAGATCAGAAGCAGCAGTCAGTTATCTGCATTCCTTAAAAGGCTACATGGTGGTCTCCTAATTTTCCTGCTTAAGTCATCCCTTTAAAAAAAAAAAAAAAAAAAAAAAACTGTGGTAAATATGAGGAAATGGAACATATACTGAAGTTCTGCAGACACTACAGGAAAAATAAAAATAACTAAACATTGCATATAGATTTTCCATTGTTTGTAATGGAATGTGTCCTGGAAAGGTTAAAAACAGAAACAGTAATTTCTGTCTATACCACCTAACTAAACAAACTATAACATAAATATGTCTTAAAATTACCTGTGCATAACTGTTTCACATTCTTAATGAATTCATTTAATTCTTCCCTTTTTTTTTGCTTTGTTAATACTATTTAAGCACTGGAAACATAACAAATTGTTAGTTATTATTAATTATAATTACATTATATTAATAACGTAAAGGAAATGGTCACTTACTTTTCAAGCCATGCCTCACAAGATTTATGAATCTCATCTATGTGAATTGGTATAGGTTTTGTTTTAAGAACAGGTTTAAAGTCTAAACCAAGAGAAATATTTCATATAAAAAACTAAATACACAATTCAAAATAATAAATCACATTATAAAGTAATTATAAAAATTAAAAAAAAACTGGATATGTTAGTTAAACATATCTCATTATACAAATATTGTACTTATTTCTACTATTATTACCAGACCTGGAGGCCACTTAACCCCACACCAGCTGTTATATTTTTTCCTGAATTCATTCACACTGTCTGCACTTAACACTTCCAGAGGTAGAGCCATTCCAATTATGAACTGCTCTGTGAGAGCAAAATATAGCTTCCATTTCTTCTGGACTGCATTCATTCTCAATTTCCATATATAGCCACTGTAGTTCCCACTTTATCCGCATCACCTTTGAAACTAGGAGACCAGATCTATGCAAAATAGCCCAAGTGAGGGCATAACAAGGCCTTGTAAATTGGCAAAATAACTTCCTTATCCTTACAGGATACCCTATCCCTATCAATGTTTGTTAGAACATTGCAATCAAGTTTGTAGTTGTTAACTTCCTATCGATTAAAACTCCAAGATCCCTAGCCTGATCAGTTTCTTCTAGAATACTACTACTAACATAATATGCGATTGGATGTTTCATCATACCAAAGTGCATAACTTTATATTTACTAGCACTGAACTGACAGCCATTTTTCACATGCCCACAATTCCAGTCTATTCAAATCATTCTACGAGTGCTGCATGTCAGTCACGTTCCTGATTACTTTGCCATCTTTGCATCGTCAGCAAATACTCATATGCTTACTTTTAAATTTTTCCCAATATCATTAATGTAAAGATTGAATAACAGACCAAGGACTGAAGTGTGTAAATCTTAAAGACTCATCCCCCCAAACATACACCACATTTTGATATGCCAGTAAGCAACCATCTTACTCAAGTTAGTCTACAATCAAATCCCCATATCTTCCAATTTATATAATGGCCTTCCATGTTGTATCCTCTCAAAAGCCTTGGTAAAGTCCAAAAGTATCATTGTATATCCATCCCCCTCCCCTTGTACTAACTCAACCATATCATCATAAATTGTAAACAAGTTATCCACACATGTCCTTTAGTAAACTTATGCTGTTCATTGCAAAGTATAAAGTCTCTGTCAATACACTTTTGTATAAAAGCACACCAACTTTTCCAAAATCTTCAATACTCTGTAGATACTGATAGGTTGACAGATACATCCATCTTTGCACCATTCTTGTGCAATGGGATACCCAAATTCTTTGAACAGAGAAGACTCCACATGAGGAGAATCTTCCCTGTGCTGAGACTCATATTATACAGCCAGGTCAAAAGCCCAGTTAGTTCATGTGAACATTCTTTTAGCATTTGTGCTTATACCCCATCAATCCTATTCATCATCACAAACCATGGGCACACTACCTGTTGGTGTCTGATGCCTCCTTCACTGTCTTCTTCTACCTATCTTTGTCCAGTGCACAGTGTTGCAGTTTCTGTAAACCCATTCCACACCAGTCCTTTATGTTGTCTATCCATTCTCTGTATGGTCTACCTATTCTGTTTACACCTTCTGTCCAAAAAGAAACTGAACTTTTGATAGAAAATAAAACACAGGCCAATTATAATTATTCATATCATTTATTTCAATCAATATACTCTCCCTCAGCTTTAATACAGCATTTGTCACAGTCAATTAATTCATTAAATGAATTTTTTATATCGGTTTTTGGGATACTGTTGAGGGTCGTGATTACTGCCGCTTGAACATTTTCAATGGTGTTGTATCGCTTTCCTTTCATTGGCAAATGAAGATGAGGGAGGGAGAAACAAGTCACAGGGTGCTAAATTAGGTGAAGACGGTGAGTGATCCAACACACAGACTTGGTTTTTGCTCAAAAACTGTCTCACAATATTCAAACGATGAGATGGTGCCTTATCGTGCAAAAGTGATCAGCTGCCTGCATAATGATATTCATGCCGTATGCGACGAATTCTCGCTATCAATCGCTTCAAAACTTAGAGATAAAACTCACCATTGACCTTTTGGCCAGGTGGAATGAATTCTTTGTGGATAATGCCCTTGGAATCGTAGAAAGAAATCAGCATTGTCTTTACTTTTGGTTTCTCCAAGTGACTTTTTTTTGGATGCCCCTCTTCTGGTGGTCTCAGCACTCTGGGCTTTGTTTCAGGCACATACTCAAAACACCACATTTTGTCATCAGTAACAATTGTCTCAAGGAAGTTTGAGTCCTTACGAGCAGTTTTAAGGATGTCCTTGCAGTGTTCAATTCAATACATTTTTTGGTCATCGGTCAACTTGTGGGGAACAAATCGTGAATTCAATTTACGAATCAATCTCACAGATGATTTCAGGTTTTCTTTGATGAAATCACACTTTTTGGATGTTAACTTCACTCAGTCCAGTTTTTGGACAGCCCGGCTTTTCGTCGTCCTCAAGCATCTCACAACCACTTTGAAATCACATAAACCACTCGTAAACTTGAGTACTGGATAAGTATTCATCACCACATGCTTTTTGAAGCATTTGATGCGATTTGTTAAACTTTTACCAAGTTTAACACAAAAGTCGATTGCAGCTCTCTGTTTGAAATTCATTTTCCGACTGTTCGTCAAAACACACTTTCACTCTTGGCACTATAACTTGGCTTCTAATGAAACAAATGTCATAAACAGTTGACATAACACTAATGAAGGTTGCTGATTTTGACAACCAAAAGATACAACAGGTGGCACCACTAGTTTCTTCTATTTTCGAAAAGTTCGGTTTCTTTTTGGACCGAGGGTGTACACCATCCATAATACCAAACATGAATGTCTTTATCTTCCAATCCTCGTTCGTTCTGGATGTGTCCAAATAATTGCAGTTTCCATTATATAATATGCATTAAATTCTTCTTTAGAAGAATTTAATGCATATTAATGCTCTATAATATGCATTAAATTCTTCTTTGGAAGAATTTAATGCATATTATAGAGCTCCTCATTTGTGATTTTCTGTACCCATCCTATTCTTAGAATCTTCCTGTAACACATTCTTTCAAATGCCAAAATTCTTTTTCTTAATTCCTTATTTATTACTGCATTTCAGATCCACACAGTACACTGCTAAAGATACGTTTCTAGTACTTTTAGTTTTGTTTGCAGGCTGATCACTTTACTTTTCCAGATGTTATCCATGGCCTTCAGATTTGTTCTTCCTTTTATAAAATTGATGTTTATTTCTGTTTTATAGTCCAAGTCATATGTCATTTTACTTACCAAATATGTGAATTATTCTGCACTTTCTATATCAATTCCATCAACTTATATGTTTTGTTTCATGGTCTTCTCACCAAATATCATTATCTTTGTTTTTTTTTCCAAGTTCATAACAAGTCCAAATCTCTTCCCTTCCTCATTTAACAGTTTCAATGTTTTTTTTGTAGTTCTTTTTTGTCTTCTTAAATAATAACAATGTCATCTGCAAATCTCAGATTGTTAATTCTCATCCCTGTGTACTGATATTCCTTATGCTTCCTTCATTGTGTACACTGCTCTTTCTAAATGTGCGATAAAAATGCTTCATGAAATTGGGCTCCCCTGTCTAGTACCTCTGTTTGTTCCAAACCATTTCCCCAAACCTCACCTATTCAATCTGCTGCCATTGTATTCTTAAAACATCTTTTAATATGGGTATTAGTTTTTTGTCAATTACATAGGATTCTAGCACTGCTAATGTCACTTTCTGATCAATGCTGTCAAATGCCTTCTGAAAATCAAGAAAGCAAGTGCATGTGTTTTTGTTTTTTCTCCTAGCTTTCTCTGCTATTAACTGCATTGTCAAAATCTGTTGAATTATACTTCTGTCTTTCCTTAATCCTGCTTGCTCATCTGCAAGGTATGCTTCCAATTGTGTTCTCAATCTTTCTGTCAATGTCATCATCACCATACCAAGTTTACTTGTCAAAGCAATTTTTCTATAATTTTTACATTCTAGCTTATTTCGTTTCTTGTATAATGTCACTAATATCAATTTCACCCACTCCTCTGACATTTTCTCTTCCTTCCATACTGCATTACATAGTTGGTGCATATCTGTAACCATACTTAATCATTTCCCCAGTGATGTCATCATTACCAGAACGCTTGTTGTGTTTTAGCCATCCTATTGCTTTTTCTACCTCTGCTCTTAAAATGCCCATGTCGTACTCATTAACTGGTGGTGATATCTACTTCAATTAGTTTCCTAACTCCATCTAAATCTAGTTTTTCTTCATATAGCTCACTACAGTATCTTGTCCACAATTGTACAATTTTATCTTTATTCATCAATACTTTGCCTTTTTCATCTTTAATTGCGATCTGTTTTGGTGCCACCTTCTATTAATGGTTCAAATCATTTTGTACACCTCCCTAAGTTTTGTGCTCTTACTGCATCGAGCTTCTAACCATTTCATCTTATCCATTCTGAATGAATAGATAAGATTCTGAATGAACTGCTTTTATTCACCTCATTACACTTTCTTCTATACTGTTCCTCTATTTGTTCTGATGTATCCGTTCTTATCCTCAACATTTTCTTCTCCTGTATTAACTTTAGTGTTTCCTGTCTAATCCACTTCTTGATTTTCTCTTCTTCTGTTTCTTCAGCTGCATCTTCATTACTCATTTCACTCTTAGATTCGAATCTTTTTCCTTTTCCACACTTTCTAGTTTTTCTTCTATAACAATGTTCTGTATCTTCTTCATATTTTTACTTCACTTATTCTCGCTGTATCTCTTTGTTTCTGATGATGGGATTTATATTTTCTTTTTAATTTCAATTTGTTTGCAATCACTAAGCCAGGGTTTCTCAAACTTTTTCTATGACGGAACACTTCACAAATCCTGAAATGTTTATGGAACACCTTGGTTATTTTATAATGTATAATTAATAATTAATTGGTAATTTAGCTTATTTCATTGTTAATTAATATTTGTTAATTAATAATTAACAATTGGCAATTATTAATTAATTAATTATAAATTAATAATTAATTACACATCAATTAAACCATTATTAAATTAATTTGTACTGATTTTCTTTGACATATCTCATTCTGATCACTAAAAATTTATAATATTATTATAAGTACTTACGAGTGAATGCAGACTTTTTCTCCTGTGTGCTGTTTTGTAGGTTAGGTTTACTCATTTATTACTTAGATTTACTCATTTATTTTATAAATAAAATAAATGAGTAAATCTAAGCGTTAAGAAAAAACAATCATTTATTGTCAAATGTTAATTAGTAAAAACAAAACACATAAAAATAGTAAAACGTATATTGCAAATTAAGTTCTTAATGACTTTGATGTTTTTGGGTCTTTGAATTACAAATTCGTTTGATATCAGGCACAATATTAGAAAGTTGAATTCTCATATTTGGTGTAGCGTCGAATCTGTTCCTGGACTTTGATTTGGTTGCAGCATAATATGAAAATCCTGCCTCACATAAATATGTCATTGTAAAAAGAAGTAAAACAAGAATAGTTAGTTTTGACACGCTTGTCCAGAAATCATTTATTTGCAGTTCCTTGTATTTTTGTTTTAAATCAGAGTCCCTAATTAAGTCAATTAGATTTTCATAGTCACTTGCGCTGAAGCCTGCTGGCTTAGCCGTCACTGTAAATGGATTCAGAACCCAGTAATTATCCTCACTGGATTTTGGAAAATATTGCAAAAGGGTTGATTGCAAGTCATGCAAGTGTTCTAAAATTACGTTAGATACTTCTTCATTTACTTTAGAATTTATTTCAGTCAAAAATTCATGCAAGGCGGGAAAACAATTAAAACTTATAAATTTTATCTATTGTATTAAAAATTGTAATATTCTTTCCTTGTAATGATAAGTTAATTTCATTGCACTTTGTAAAAATATCTGCCGGATACGCAAGACTCATCAACCATGAATAATTCCTTAATAATTCAATAAAATTTTGTCCTAAATTATGTGACATCAAGAAGACCATTAACTCACTACTAAGTTCAAAAAGCCTCAATAATGCTTTTGCTCTGGATAGCCATCTCACTTCAGTATGTAATAAAAGTGCGTTATGTGCAGTACCCATTTCATTGCACAAAATTTTAAATAATCCGAATTGAAGTGGTCGAGATTTTACATAGTTGATCATTTTTACGGCTTCATCCAAAATAGTTTTTAAAAATGTAGGAATTATTTTTGTTACTAGTGCTTGTCTATGCAAAACACAATGACTTTTGGTGGCTCTTGTAGCTACTTGCAGGATACGTGTTACAACTCCCTTCATTTTTCCTACCATTGCTTGAGCAGCATCTGTACAAATATCAATACACTTCTCCCAACCGATTTCCTGTTTTGTAATATAATTATTAATACAGTTGAATATATCTTCCCTGGTAGTTTTTTCTTGTAGATATTCACACATTAGTAAATCTTCTTTAATACTTTTATCAAATATGTAACGAACAAACACTAGTAATACAGAGAGTCCTGCGACATCTGTAGATTCATCCATTTGCAATGAATATTCACTGCAAGTCTAAGTCGATGAATTAGCTCTTTTTCTATGTCAGCAGAAAGATCTTTGATGCGGCGTGAAACAGTATCATTTGATAATTGTACTGCATCTATTTTTTTAGCAACCTGCTCGTTTAACATGAATGATACAATGTCTTTCACACAAGGCTTAATGAGCGTCTCACCAATTATGAGCTTCACCATGAAGTGCAATGCGGTAACTCACGCGAAAAGACGCCTCTGTTGCATTTTCAGTTGTAGCAATTGTAGCCATTTAAAGTTTAGATTTTTCTAGCGAGTCACGTCGTCTCTTAAAAAAATGTATATGTTTTCCTTTGTAATCAGTGTATTTCATTTCGAAGTGCCTACGAAATTTAGCTGGAGCCAAAGAACTGTTTACTAGTATTTTATTACACAAAACATCAGGAGCATGTGTATTGCCAATACACGTAAATACATAATTTAAATAACTTTCATGGTACTTCCATTTTGGTCTGTTCTTAGATGACTCTTGTTCTTTAATATTAGCGTTTGAAGAAACCACAGTTTGCAATTCCATATCTTCTCCAATCATACGAATAGATGTGTCAGCAGAAGTACTTGCTCCTCCTTTCGTTAAAGTTCCTGTCTTTAAACAAGAATCCATGGGTATTTTTTCAATAATATTGAAATTCCAATATTTGTCAGAGCTATAATAAAAACAAATAGAATTGTGTTGTAAAGGTAACTTTAGTATGAAAAACAATAAGATTATAAATAAGAAATGTCGAATAATATAAAAGTAAATGAATAATGCAAAATAGTAAAAAAAAGACTGCAACAGACAAAAGTAAATTTGAATTGTAACAATACTTGTAAGAAAAGTACTAAACCATATCAAATAATGTAAAAGCAATTGTAATAAGAATGATTTGATAAAATGTTCAGTAACAAAAATTAAACAGTTCGAAATAAATCAGATATTAATTATAAAATTAATTAAAAGAGTAAGAAGAATTCTTTTTTTTTTTAAAGTCGCCTCGCCTACTCCCTATATACGGGAATAAAAAGGCGTTAGCAGAATTTTTTTTTTTTCCGAGGGCCCGGTCCCAAGAAATTTACTCGTAAATACCTTTCCAAATTTTTTTAAAGTCCATACAACATAAGTATTAATAATTAATTATGGCATAATCATAATAGTATACTTATGTATACGGTGTGGCATGTTGACAAATATAAATTACATTTAAATTAGTTATCAATCACTGGACTAATGAAATGTTGTAGCATGTCGTAGTTTCTTCAGGCAAACATCATTAAATTAATTTGTGCTGATTTTCATTGACATATCCCATTCTGATCACCAAATACATTTATAATATTATTATAAGTACTTACGAGTGAATGCAGACTTTTTCTCCTGTGTGCTGGTAGTTTTCCCCTCCTTTTGTACATCCTGGAGATCTTTGTAGGCTTGAGGTGGATGACTCACTGCATGTTCCATCACAAACACCTTCAATAAGAGATTTCTTAATACCAAAATTAAACAAAGTGCCTTGTCTCTTATTCATATTAATTTTAACTCTGTATTCCTATTGCTTTTAAAAAAATCACAGCACTCTGGTTTCAGAACAAGCACTTACATACTGCAATATGAACTTGCGAAGAAAGTATTCAGTAGTAATAGATTTGAGAACCGGATACAGACTACCTTGATCTTCAATATGAGTGGAAAAATTTTCTTTATACTTCCTTGCTGAATGGTCACTGATATTTGCAACGCAGATGTTATTTCGTTAAGTTTTGAGAACATGCTGCCCATTGTTGTAATTGGCTTGCAGGCAATTTTTATGATCAGTCATAAACGCTGGTATTCTCTTTCCCGATTGTTGAAAGATTTCAATGTGTGAAAATTAACAATAATTCATGAATACTTCCATGTTTAAAAATATGCTGCTTGGTCACTGACATTTGCAACACAGATGTCATTTCCTTCAGTTTTGAGAACAGAAGATATGACACCAATTGTTGTAATGGGCTTGCAGGCAATTTTTATGACCCATCATAAACAGCGGTCTTCCCTTTCCCAAATGTTGAAAGGTTTCGATGTGTGAAAATTAACGATACACAGATGTCATTAGGTGTTCTGGGTCTGAGCCTTTCGACATATTCACTAATATTATTCTCCTCAGAATATTTTTACTATAAAATATTTATTCATGAAAAATGCTTAGAAAACTAAAATGACAAATTTCAGAACTTCTCGCGGAACACTAGTGTTCTGCAGAACACAGTTTGAGAAACCCTGCACTAAGCTATGATCTGAATCTATATCTTCTCCTTGAAAAGTTTGACACTGCTATACTGATGTTATCCATCTTCTTTTAATCATAATCATATTGATCATGTTTTTGGTTTTCTCATCATTTGATTGCCATGTCTATTTTCTTTTGCTGGAATCATGTGTTACAGACCATCATCTCGTGGTCCGCAGCAAATTCTAAAATTTTCTCATGTCGTTCATTTCTTTCTCTAAAATTATATTTTCCCATGCTTTCCCAACCATTGTTTTCTATTCCAGTCTCTAGAATAGAAAATTATGGAAGGAGACTGGAATTGACATTTAGTATATATTTAGTATGTGTATATATATATATATATATATATGTTAAAAATACCAAGCTATTTTAAACCTGGTTTAAAATAGGTATTTGTAGGCCGGCAAAGGTTGGTTGATTGGTAGAGCCTCTGCTACTAATGGCTCAGTTAAGTAAGTTTGAGCGCGGTTAGTAGTTGGAAGGGGGACAATCGTTCGATGCTGTTGGCACATTCTCCCTCGATGAGTCTTTGGACTCCCTGGAGATGTCAAATAATAATAATATATATGTTAAAAATACCAAGCTATTTTAAACCTGGTTTAAAATAGGTATTTGTAGGTACTGGGTATTTTTAACATTTATTATACCCAAGGTAAAATACTTTATATATATATATATATATATATATATACAGGGTGTTCGGGATAAATTTGACAGTTTCGTAAGGAAAAAGAAAATCTTCTTTGTATCTATTAAATTTAATGAATTGACAAAAAAACATTACAGGCAGAGTTAATTACAATACTATCAACAAGATTTACTCAAAATAACCACCATTAGCATCGATCACAGCTTCAATTCTGCTTCGGAACCTCGAACAAGCTGATGCTACAGTCTCCCTGGGAAGGGCCACAAAAACTGTTTTAATTTTATCCATTAACTGGGCTTTTGTATTACTGGAAGTGCGATTGGTGTCTTTTTCAACTGCGCCCCATACAAAATAATCCATGGGGTTAAGGTCTGAGGAGTTTGGAGGCCAAACATTTGGACTGGTGAAGTCGTAGAAATTTTCAGACAACCATTTTTGACTTTTCCCAGAGGTGTGGCAAGGGGCCGAATCCTGCTGCCATACATACGGCCTACCATTGGCTACCCTTGTTATCCAGGGCTTGACTACAGTTAGCAACTCCACGAACAAAGCCCGAATTCCAATGCCAGGGTTCTTCAACACCTGTTCCTGCAGATTTGCGAGGAATTCTGCTGTACGAACGCAATCAGATCGTCTGCTAGGGATCTTTCTTCTTGCTACATCCTCGTAGTCACCATTGCAAGTCTCTAGTTCATGCCTGATTGTTTTTACTGTATTCAGGGAGCATTGGGCAGCAGTCGTAATATCCTTATTTTGATGGCGGGCACGAATCATCATGATACAAGTTATTCTCTTCCATGATTCAGGTGGGTTCCAGCTATCCATCCTTTCTGACATCTTGTATGTGAATGAAGAAGGGTCCAAACTTTTAAATGAAGAGAAGTGTGTGTTAATACATGTAACTTACGGAAAAATATAATTAATTATAAATATGTCAAATTTATCCCGAACACCCTGTATATAAAGTATTTTACTTTGGCCATATATATAATATATATATATGGCCTCAAGGGCTCGCTTTAGTGAGTACGGGAGTGGCGAACCCGAGATACCTGATGCTGGACCATACCTTATTTCATGTAATATACATCTGTTATATTATCTATAGGATGGTCCCTACTCTTATTTCTTTCTATCCTTTTCTTCTTTCTTGTTCTTCCCCCCCCACCCAATGCTATTAATTATAATCGAAGGCTAGGGGTGATTCTTTCAATGTTTCTACTTTTCTCATCTCTTCATGCATAGAAGGCAATGGGAAACCACTATGCTTCTACTTTTTCCCTAGTTTGGATGAGCAGTAAAGATCAAAATGATGAGCAATGCACAGCTCAGGATGGGTCCCCTGGGTCCGGAACTGCGCAATTGGCTACCAGGGAGGTCACTTGTTCCCGTATGGATATGGACCAGATTGCATGTCAGTCATATGAATCTTCTTTACTTTCTGAGAGGTTCTTTGGGACACCTGACAAGAACTATATTACAAGGGAAAGTTGAAGGGAAGAGAAGACGTGGAAGACCAACTAGAGAGTGGTTTAATGACATCGTGGAATGGAATGGTTTAAGAATGATGGAAGCGACAGACAGAGAGAAATGGAGAAGAGCTGCTCATCTGCTGCAGCCCTCTTGCTAGAGGATGCTACCGGACGACGACGACGATATATATATATATTTGGTATTGTTTCTATTGTTTCTGTCAGATCTTTGTAAAATAAATCAATATCCTCATCTGTGCTGTCAGATGTGGGTGCATATATCTGGATCAACCCCTACTGCTGAATGCTTATTCAGCTTATGTAACAGCTCTAGTACTTCCTACTCATTCACCTGAATTTATCTAGTGTAGATGCAGCAATGGACTCCATGTTGCAGACACTAAGATGACAGCTCTTAGTAAAATGCCAACTCATTAGATGAACAATATCTTCTGTATCTGCCACCAACATACCATCCACATTAGTAGAGTTATTTTTTCACATTTATTCTTTCTTTTAGTTGTAGCATAATTATGGAATTCTTTTGGATTGTCTAGCCTATAGAGCCAGTTTCTTTTCACACACAGCTTTCCAAACAACACTTTTAACTTTTATGGCCCACAGCTTATAATTTTCATATCTTGTACAGAAAAATAGATGGTATTCATTCTGCATCAGCTTTTCTTGAGAATCTCTTATAAAAGGTTCTCAAGAAGATAATGTTATGCTTCTGCAATTAATAAGACTGCACATCCATTTTGCTCCTACTCTATTTATTCTTTGAACTCATGGACACATTACAATAATGTACCATTTAAATTTTTTCTAATTTGAGCTTTCTTGGCTGCTGTGCATCCTGCATTATGCCAAGCTATAGAGAAAGGAGGAAACTAACTCAACATTTCAGGTTATGCAGCAGCTTTCATTACACACAATGTGATGCAATCTGCTGCCTTGACAAGGAGCAGAATTTGATTCTTCAACAGTTAGCTCCCATCAGCTTGATCTATTTTCTGTCTCATGATATGAATGGAGTCATGGTTGTTCATGTAAAAGAGTGAATATTATAGGAAAGTGATTGATTGTTTCCATAAATGTTACTTCCTACTTCCCATTTAAGAAGTGGAGAGAGGGAAATATTTACACACCTTTGAATTTTCGAGTAGGGGAATTCAAAGAGGGTGTTACTTCTTGCAATGAAGAGGTCACTGCTGTCAAGAATTTGTTGACAACCAACCCTCTGATATATATGCAGCAACCTACAATGTTAGGGGACCATTTAAATCACCTATAGGCAGTACAAGTAACAGTAGGTCAACAAGGTCATCATCAAAATCATTGCTAGGATATCACTGCTCTATGTTAGAAATGAATGCGATTTACTTCTTCCTCTTCTTCTGCAGCTACTCCCACTTAAGTGGGGTCACTGTATGATGAGTCTCCTTCACATCCTCCTGTCTTGGGCTGTCACCACATCCAAGTTCTTCATCCTCAAATCCTCTTTTTACTGAAATGGGATATTATTAACTACAAAGATAGCAAACTCCTCTGTGGGCAGGTACAGTACTTATGGATGATAGCAACACACCCTAATGCAGACCCTCACCAGATTTCAAATGCCTCTTGCAAAGAAGTATACAAGGCTATGCTTCTGCAAGAATACTTTAATATTATCAGTGTTTTAATAGAATTTGCAACATCTCTATTCTAAGAGTATGCAAATTATAAGTTTGGCAGTTTGCTACTGGTTTTTGATTTTATGAGATTCTGCTTTCTCTGGATTTTTCCTTTTTTGAAGAAGCTGTGGACAGTAAGCATCCATGTCTCCTCTAATGGAAAATGCTGAACATTGGTCCAAGAAGCTTTGAATTTTAACAATTTTGGATATAGAAGTATCACTTTTTTCTGATGGGACATTTAGATACTTCTATAGTAAAATGCTTTTTTACTAAAAAGCATTTTTTAGTAAAAAAAAAATGATATTTAGCACCACTTGTATAGCTGTGGTGCTAAATATCATTTTTTTTTTTTACTAAAAAATGCAGATTAATTGTCTCTCTTAATACTTTTTTTTACTTTATTTCCTTAGGATAAGAGGATTTGCATTAGATGTAGCTGCAGAAAACTTCATCTTCACCTCTTCATATGAAATATTCTGCACTGTTTTAATCTTTACGATCTCATCCTTCAAACCTCTGACAAGTTTGGGAGCAAACTGGATGTTTTCCTTTTGAGTTCACACATTTAGCATTTTGCATGTGCACTGTTTTTTTTTGCCAAGCTCTTTACTTCTAAAGATGGCAGATACAAGAGGCAGGCATAGCCTGTTTTAGAGGCTAAAGATTATTGGGGGGGGGGGGGGTGCTAAATTTAAGGATGACATTTCTAGTTACCTTTCTTTTGTGAACTCTCCTTATAGATACCAATTCTTGATCCTTCAATTCAAAGCAAATCTCCTTTCTGGGAACTTCAAGAAGATTTCACTTTAATATTACTCTTGAAATTTTTTTTTTTCTTCATTCAGTAGGGGATACCAGTAATTGGTATTTCCCCAATATATGTTGCCTGAATAGAATTTCTTTATAAACTTTTGCAAATCCTTCCAATTTCCAAAACCCTTGCAAATCCTTCTAGATAAAGAATAGCAGTTTTAATTTTCAAATAAGATTTTATTTTGTTGAATTCTGTTTGAAAAATAAATTGTGTGTGCAATTGTCTTTTCCAAACTCGTTACTTTCACACTGATTTTGGAAAAGATATCTGCTGTTTTGGTTTCTAGGTGTGGTTGGGGATCTTGTGAAAATCCTGATAAAGTCGAATCAGTGCTGTATCAGTATCCTTCA
This sequence comes from Typopeltis vanoorti, assembly GCF_054136105.1. Classification (NCBI taxonomy): domain Eukaryota; kingdom Metazoa; phylum Arthropoda; class Arachnida; order Uropygi; family Thelyphonidae; genus Typopeltis; species Typopeltis vanoorti. Next base: position 109,353,693 of record NC_143562.1, on the reverse strand, counting down.
GTAATGTTTGGAGACACACATAAGTGCCCAACAGCCATCTAGCACCTATGAACAGAATATAGAATCTATAGCAGATAGGAATAGAGCAGAAGAACAAGATAGCATAATTCCAAAAACTCCAAAGCAAAAACAGAGTAGAAATATAAATCAATTTATAACCAATAGTAGATGGAGAGAAGGACAATGAACAGAAATAACAAGACTACGGAGAATTAAGCTAACCAGTAGCAATTGATATGTACTTTTGCATATGTAGGTGTTTAATAATCACTTTTATTATTGAAATTTTGCTCATCCTCTTGTTCTTTCTCACACCAGATGTCAGGCTATGGTCAATGGATGACCAGCACAGTTATGCTGTAGCTCACTAAAGTTTATTGTGATGTAGCTAATGTTCTATCCCATATCTGATATATGAGATCACCTCACACACGCACACATTCCTGATGATGTGATGACTTCATAAAGTCAAGGGTTACTTTATTTCAGTTTTGAAGTAAATGCTTTAACAGGGAGTTTGTTCTCATATTAAATCATGAAAGCTTGAGATAACTTCTGCAGATAGCCCACTATACAAAATGTAATCATAATCATTGTGATTATGCTTAAACACAACACATCTGCAGCCAAAGCTAAAAAAAGCCATATGAATCTAATTCACATCTATAACCAGATCAGCAAACCTGAAAAATAAAGGGCAGATATTCCACCCACTTTTCACTGATCATGAGATTGTCAGTGCATGGGGTTGCATACACAAAGACAACTGCAGATACTCTTAGAAAAGTTCTGCCCAAACAGCATCAAAACCACACGTCTTCTCCATATGTTTCGGTGGAGCAATGTTAGATAGGACAGGCAGCCAGAAAAGAGGGGTGCTTCTCACTGTCCCATTAATTGTGCACATGGTAGAGTTTATCTGGGTGTCTATAATGTTAGTGTGTGCACTTCTTTCTCAGACAGGGGCACAAAATTCTGCTGCAGAAAATGTGAAGGCTAGTGCAGATGACCTTAGAACTTCTGCACCACAATCCCAGGTTGTTCCAGCAAGCCTTGAATTTTTTTTAATTTTTTTTTTTTATGTTGGGCCCATATACAGGAGGTTGGCTGGTCAACCTATAGTACGTAAGTACCGTATATGGGTGGTGGGTTGCGAAAGGAGAAACTTGTTTACATTTGATTTGAATGCCTGTATGTTGTATTCCTTGGGAAATATGTCTGGGGGAAGACTATTCCACAGTACTGCAGTAGCAGGGATGAATGAGGAGGAAAAGAAACTTGTTCTGTGGGTTTCAAGGTGTACTGTGAAAGGATGTTGGGCAGCAGCTGTACATGTTCCAATGGACTTAGTACAGGGTGGGGGAATTATTGATGCTATTTCAGATGAACATTTCCCATGGAAATATTTATAGAATATACAGATTGTAGAGACCAAGCTTCTATGAGGGATAGGTCATTTATTAGTCTTATTTGCTCTCCTCTGTATTGAGTCAAGCATTTTGAGGGATCTTTTTGGAGCCCCACTCCAGATGTGAGAGCAGTATTCGAGAGCTAGGGGGGGGGGGGGATTTGTGACTTGTATAGTGTTAACAGCTGTTTAGAGGTGAAGTAGCGTCTTGAGCGAAAGAGAAAACCTAGTTTTTGGAAGCTGAGGATGCAATGGTTGTGATGTCTTTATGCCAGGAGAGGCTTGATGTCAAGGTAATTCCGAGAAGAGAAATTTCATCTTGTCTGAGAATTTGAGTGTTATCGAAAACAATGCTGGGGGAAAATGGTTCTTTTTTTGTGAGAAATAAGACAACTGGGTTTTACTAGTATTGAAGTTGACAAGGTTATCTGAGCCCCATTGGCAGATGGCTTGGAGGTCGGAATTAAGGGCAGTGGTGGTTGATGTTCTGTGGGTTGAGGTGAGTTGTGTAGAATAGGGTTTGTCAAATGAAAGGGAGGAATGTAATGTGCTGTCATCTGCAAAACTGTGTATTGGGTTAGAGGTCAAGTGAAGTAGGTCACTGATATATAGAAGGAAGAGGGTCAGTGAGAGAACTGAACCTTGTGGGACCTCAGCATTAGTTGGATGGTGAGAGGATAAGGAGCCATCTACCATCACACATAGTGTGCGTCCAGACAGGAAGCTGGCAATCCATCTGCAGAAGTCCTGCAGATTGATTGCCAGTCCTGGGGCAGTCCAAATGATGGGAGTTTGCTTAGTAAGCTTTTGTGCCAGACTCGGTCAAAGGCTTTGGAGATATCAAGTGCAACTACTTGGGATTCACCGAATTTCTCCATGGTGTTTGTCCAGCGATGAGTGATGTATGAGAGTAGATCTCTTGTTGAACAGCTTTGACGGAATCCGTACTGGTGGTCGCTTAATAGCCGGTACCTTCAAGGTAGATTAGGAATTCAGAGTTGATGACCTTCTCCATTACTTTAGACAGAACTGAAGTGAGTGAGATAGAGCAGTAGTTAGATGGCAGTGATTTGTCACCCTTTTTAGGAATGGAGTAAATATAGGCCAGTTTCCAGGTTTTGGGATATATATACCAGTGGAGTAAGAGAGTGTGTGTACAGGTGACATAGGATAGGAGTCAGTTCCGATGCACAGACCTTTAGGATAATCAAAGGAATGTGGTCAGGGCAGGAGACTTTTTTTGTGCCTAATTTAGACAACAGGTTTGTGATGTTTTTTTGGCAAAAGGATACAAGGGGAATTGTATGTTGGGCAGTTGGAATGACTGGAGGTCATTTGCCATTGTCAGTTAAGTGTGCATTGGAGGCAAGGTGTGATGCCAGGAGATTAGCTTTTTCTATGGGTGATGTTGCAATTGAGCCATCTGGGTATGACAGAGGTGGGAATAGTGTAGGACAAAAGTTACGGCCAACTGCCTTGGCAAGAGACCAAAAGGTACAACTGCCGTTTGGACAGGCTGCAAGTTTCCTGCTTTTGGCCCATTCAAATTCTGTTTTGGAAGTATTGATAGTTTTCTTGCATTTGTTTCGGGCTTCCGTATAGGCATTGAATGAAGATGGGGTTCTTGATTTGAGCCAGTTGCGGTATGCCTGATTTTTCATTTGTACAGCCTTGGCACATTTTTTGGAGAACCAGAGTTTAGTTAGGGGACGGCAGGTCTGAGTAATGTGGGGAATATATGTTTTCATGCCAGTGAGGATCACTTTGGTGATGCATTCAGTGCATATTTGGACTGGAAGACTGGAAACAATAGTCTAACCATGGGAATGAAGAATAGCAGTCTCAGAGACTGTTCCATTTGGCAGTGTTATAATGCCAAACTACTCTTGTGTGGGAGTGACTGTGTAAGCTTTGTTGCATGGGGGAGGAGATGAGCACTAAATTGTGGTCAGAATTGCCCAGACAGCTCACTACACTCACCGTATATTTGGAGGGGTCATTAGTAAGGAAGAGAACTAGGGTATTTGGGGAGTGGTTTGGGCTATCTGGTATTCTGGTCGGTTTTTGAACAATTTGTGTGAGGTCGTTAGTGACTGCAAATTTTTCAGCATCTCTGCCTGCAGGATCTGTATAACTGAAAGAGGAAAGCCAATTGGTGTTAGGAATGTTGAAATCACCCAGGAGGATGATTTTGCTGTTAGGAGAGTGGGACTGGAGAAAATCAACTTTTAAGGAGAGGAAATGAAAGAGCTCAGAGTGATTGGTGGTATTAGGAGAGCGATAGAGACAGCAGTGAATTTGACTGAGTAGGGGAGGGATATCTTCAGCCAAAGAAAGTCGAAGTTGGGCGATTCTAAGTTAGTTGCTCTCTGGCAGGGTATGTTCAGAGCAGATATATGCACAGATGCCACCCTTCACTGTTTCAATTTTTAGTTTGCAAAATTAGCAATTACAAAATTTCAATTTTGCAAAAGCTATTCCTCTCCTAATCTCTCTTTTTGGTATTTTACTTTAATTAACTTTGGGATATATTACTCTGCTTACTATCATAACTAGTTTCTTGGAATGTAAAAAGCCCATATTTTTTACTCTATATATTTATTTCCTCTATTAACTTCATATCTTCATATAAAGTCTTCATATCTCTCTCTCTCTCTCAATCAATACATAACATTTATATTTCATCCTCTTATATTTACTTCCTCCAGTTTGATACTTTCAAAAAATTTCTTCCCCATGCAAATTGAACTGAACAGGAGAAAGCACACAACCTCAAGTAACACCTTCATTGTTGATTTTAATGTTTGTACTTTGGTACCAATATATGTTGAAGCCTGTGTAGCCCAGTGGAACTGCTGTTTGCACTCTGCAGTGCTCAACTGCAATAAAGAAGACTTGGGTTCAAATCTAGTCACCGACTAGAGAAACATTTTCTAAGCCTTTGAGTCTATCTGGTGTGGAGGTTAACAGAATTAAATATACGGTGGGGTGTTGCTACAGTGGAGGCTCAGTTGGAGGGGACGAAGAAATGCATCACCAATTTAGCCTTATGTGTACCAAACGAATGATTCATTATGGGTGTTAATTTTCCAAGCATTGATTGGGTAGAAGAGAAAGCTCATGATAAGAAAGAAGAGGAATTTAATTGAAATGTTATAAGACAACTTTCACAAGCATTTCTGTAATAATTTATCTACAAGAAGAACTTTCTCAAGCAGCATGTGAAAGAAGGAACTCCAAGTCAGAGAGTATTGGATTTGCTCATAGCATAAGAAGGGGGTCTCTGTTAAGAATATGGCTATTTTAAAAGAAATTAGTGACAGTGATTATCCTGTACTTTCTTGAAAAGTATCTGACTGTATTGATGCTCCAATTAGAAAAGGTTACATGTTGAACTACAAAGCTGGATATTATGATCAACTTATGAGAATACTATCTTTGGTCCCCATGGTATCAGTTAAATAGAAATATGTCAGCAATGCATGGAAATCTTTGAAAAAGTGATTAAATGAGACAGTATCTGAATGTATACCTAGTGTTTGAAGAATAAACAGGTTGGGAGTGATGTGGATGTGCAACATTATTAAGCAAGAGTTCCATAAGAAGAAGATGTGGAAAGAATATCATGAGAATAACAGTGAGAGGAGTTATGAAATATATAAAGCTCAGGCCAGAAAAGTAAAGAAAAGTAACGAGTATTGTGCAGAAAGTTAAATTGGAGTATGAAAAGAAATTGGCCATGCAAGCTAGAGCAATCCAAAAGAATTTTATCATTATGCCATAAGCAAAAGAAAGAATGAATGTGAAAGAATAACTTTATTAAATGCAGACGGTACTTGAGTATCGGAAGCTAATGAGTGCTCACTTTGCTAAGATATGTCAACCAGGTGTATGTAACATGGTGCTGTTAAATCTTGAATGAAGAGATATTTTATTCGGGATTTAACAAATTTTAACACACCAATAAGGATATACAGTGGTATCTCGCTAATCCGAACTAATAAAAACCGTGCTTGTTCGGATTAGCGAAAAGTTCAAATTAGCGAATTTCTCCCCAAGAGACAACAATAACTAGCGTTTAAGACAAAAATAATCAGATTCTAATAGTATATCAATTTAATTCTGTAAATAAATTAACTGATAGAAAAAGCCACTGTACTGTAATATAAAACAAAAAAAAATAATAATAATACGGTACACAAGTTTATTTTAGTAAAAAATTTAATTTGTATGTACCTGTATTGTTGAGGATTCTGATTTAATAAAATTGCATAGTTCAGTACATAACTTAATTTAGGTAAAAAATATCACTTTCTTGTACACAACACAAAAAAGTTTCACAAAATAGCACAAAAAAAGTTTTTTTTTATTTCTTTGTAAACAAAAGTCCCTGATTTTCTTTTGCTTCTTTGAAACTAAACGTTTTTCGAATGCTTCTTCTCGGAGCTGCATTAGCAACAAAATTTTGTGCAATGGCTTATCATTCTGCTTAGTCCATTCTATACACATATTAAAACTGTCAACTGCCTCTTCATGTTTTACTTTTTTTTCTTCGAGTTCTTCATCGTCATCATCGTCTTCTAATTCATTCTGTAGTGTCATATTTATAATTTCATCATGTGATTTGATTTCGAATTCACTTTCGGTTCTATCTGTAATCCATTCTGCAACATCTGTTTGTGAATTTCAACATCTGGATTTATATTTTTAACCAAATTATGCACGTTTTGAATTTCCTCTTTTTGTGTATATTTGTGATTCATGCCGAAAATACAGTACGTACTGTACAGTATAAAAAAGCAAACGTGAATACACAATAAATCAAAATAGTCCTCCAGTATAACCATACAATTGACAGTATGAAAAAAATACTGTACCATAATAATAATAATAAAATAATTATTAATTAAAAATAATAGTACACAAAATAATAATACGTAATAAATAAAACTTTTTTCTTTCAAACCGCATTTCGGATTACTGGAGGGTTCGGACTAAAGAGGTTCGGATTAGCGAGATACCACTGTACTTGTATATAAGTAGAATTGTAAATTACTGGAAAGCCTTAAAGATATTGTATCTTGACACTGAATGATTCTATGTAAAGGAATATTACCTATTACTGGAAAGCCTTAATATTGTATCTTGACATTGAATGATGCTTTGTAAAGGAATATTACCTATTACTGGAAAGCCTTAAAGATAATGTATCTTGACATTGAATGATTCTATTAAAGGAATATTACTTATTACTGGAAAGCCTTAAAGATATTGTATCTTGACATTGAATGATTCTATGTAAAGGAATATTACCTATCTTTATATGCTTAACAAGGGAAGAATAATTTGTGAAATATATGTTAGCGTGTAAAATTATGAGTTCAAGGTACGAGAGCGAGATACTCGGATTAGCAGCAGAGCCTACGACAGTAACGTACGCACAGTGCATGCGTGAGCTTCCCAGAAGACACTAAGAGAGAAGAACGGAACTGCGTGCAGAAGAATGGTGATGAGTGAAAAGGTGTGACGCAGAAGGGGTGACACTAAAGGTGCAATATAAAAATGCTTGGCTCCCCATTCGAGGACTTTTTTTCTTGGATTCCAGTTCTTACTCATGCTCTCCTGTTTGGCATCAGCGCCAGTCACTCGAGGGCCCCAGCTCGAGTTGTTCCCTGAGATGTGTAGGTGAACCCGGACAACGGAATGATGTCTCGATGGAGATAAGTGGCAAAGTAGTGAGCCAGGTGTGGGCATTTCATCAGATAACAGAGGAAATCTACGCAAGCTGACTGTCATGCTAGACCACGCAGCCCAACTTAAGCAGAGCTGTTTCTAGTCCACATCGGAGAGGATAAATCACGATAGCAAGCTCCAAACCAGGGCCAGGTGAGATGACCATCAAGATAAAGAATAAGTGAGCTGAAAAGGGAATTGAAGATTGAGGGACAGACCAGAAGAAGTCTTAAAGATCCAGTAATGTACAAACCTTAGTCTCTTTTGTTGTGGAAGAAAGAATTATTGTATAATAATGAACAGGAACATTCATTAGTAGAGCTCATATTATGTAAGAGGCAGGACTTTAGTATTTAGTCTAATAGCAAAGTGTTACAGCTCCAGGAGCATAGTCTAATGTATTGTGAATATCGATTATGTGTAGTATGTTATAGTATAATCGTAAGCGAAGTTAATTAAATTAATGCATGGAAGGAATTGTAGATCAAAGAATACTATGGGACAATTAATTGATTTGATAGCAATGTCTCATGACAAGATTCAGCCATATAAATTATAATTTGTTATATTAAGTTCTGTAACTTAAGAAAGGGATTATCTTAGCTGAGTGTATATTTGGTGAAAATGTATTGCATAAGTTTTAATAAATGAACCTTTGTACTTTTTACCTAACTAGTTGCCTGATAAATGAATCCAATGCACCACTTATTAATTAGAACCTGAGCGGAATTTAATGGTTTAACGGAGACCACGACTGCAGACTAGAATTGGTACATTATGTTGGAGGTTTAATGGATTTTTTACAACACTCAAAAAGAATTAAATTAGAATTTAATACTTCCTATATTTCGTCCTAGTCACTAGGACATCTACGGGGATTACAAAAACAATTAATGTAACATGCACACAAAAACTTACAATACTAAGCCCAACCACGTGGGTGACACTAAAGTCCTATCTAGGTGGAGCGCCCTCTAAGGGCGGTAGTAGGTGGCCTGGAATGTAAGGTGGGACCTCTGGTGATGACTGTTTCCCAAATCTTCGGAAGCTTAATGCAACCGTATTTGTTAAGATTTGGTTGGTTTCTGAGAGCTGCTGCTGCTGCTTCTAAGAAAAGTCTCTCTTTCTTGAATTTGCTGTGGTGGAGCATGATGGTTTTCTTCCATGATACTCTGTGGGTGGTGTCCAAAACATGGTCAGCCAAGCCTGAATGGCCATAGTTGTGTTTAACGATGTACGACTTGTGTTCCTCCAGGCAGATGGATGCTGATCTGCCTGTCTGTCCAAAGTATGCAAGCTTACAGGAACAGGGTACTTTGTAAACTCCAGGCAGAGAGAGAGGAGGGAGCTGATCTTTCGTAGAACGGATAAGGGTAGCAAGTTTGCGGTAGGGCTTATATGCTGTGTGTAGGTTATACTTTTTTAGTATCTTGGCTATTTTTTCCGAAGTGCCTCGGATGTAGGGTATGGTGATGGCATTTTTAAAATCTTGTTGACGAGAGGGACAGGGAATGGGGGAAGGAATTGATTATTTTTTTGATACTGTGTTTGCTGTATTAAATTCTAATTTAATTCTTTTTGAGTGTTGTAAAAAATCCATTAAACCTCCAACATAATGTCCTCACAGCACTTAAGCCTCTACACAAGAAGACTAGAGTTGGTACAGGAAATTTAGCTAATTTGAACTAAGTATTTTAATAGAACGATTAATCGTGTGACTGTCTGAGAGTTAGCTCCTTGATTAAGAAGCTTTTCTAATCTAAGGGTTCTGGATGGCGCAGCAATAACAAATAAATTTTTCAGAACCTAACGAGAAGGTAACTCCGGATATTTGTAACAAGGGAATTGGCTCTAGCCAAAGACAATCCCCTTGTTGATCTAATTCACACACGTGATCAATCTAAGTGACGGTCACAGAGCACAAAGGAGATTAAGTACTGAGTAGGCATACAAAGAGAGGTACAAGTAGTGTTTCCATTACAACTAAAGAAGTACAATTTAAGAATAATTACAGAACAAGAATTCAGATATCACAAGTGCACAATGTAGACAATACTAAAGAAAACATAAGAAACACAATACAAGGCAATACTAAAGAAAACATAAGAAATACATGTAACAGTGCACAGTGCTACTGTTACATTGGATGAAGAGTTAGAGGTTCATAAAAATGAAAAGCTTTTGCATGCCCTGGATAAGAATTTGTCTACAGGGACAGATGGAGTATTAGCCTGTTTGCTAAAGGAATGTTCAGTCGAAATGGCTTCGCCTTTCACATGTTTCTATGAATCTCAGCTCAGGAATGATACCACAAGAATGGAAGGAATGTATGATAGTTCCATTGTACAAGGGTGGTGCAAAAACTGATGTATCTGACTACCAACCCATCAGTATCTCTCTCGTGTGGTAGTGAAGATTTTAGAGAAGTTGGTAAGAGCTCGCATACAGAAATGGGTAGACAAAACAAGCTATTCTCTGCAAGGAGCAGCATGGATTTACTAAAGGAAGGTCATGTTTTAGCAATTTGCTCATATTTTATAGCAGTATCATAGCCAAGTTGGATAGAGGGAATAGATACACTATGATAATGTTGGATTTTTCTAAGGCATTTGATAGGATACCACACGAAAGGCTGTTGCATAAACTGGAGAATATGGGATTAGAATATAAACGCTTGACTTGGATCAGGGAATGGTTGACAGACATCAAAAAGTGCTATATAGTTGGTGTGAACCTGCCAGATTTAAGGTGACCAGTGGCATACCTCAGGGTTCAGTCCTTGGGCCATTACTTGGTACATTAATGACATTAGGCAGGATCTAACATCAGATGTGCAACTGTTTGCCAATGATGTGAAGATAGGCAGGGATTGATATGGTACAAAGTGCCTTAGATGATAGAAATATAAGATTTGATAATGTTGGGGTCTTGACAAGTAACACACTGATTTGGAGGAAAATTGTAAATAGGAAGTTAGTAATGATGCGAGTTTGTCATGTAGTACTATCATATCCTGTACCCCCCCCCCCCTTTGAGGGTACATGTCAGGAATTTGATGATGATGATGATGATTTACTAGTTGATGCTAAGGAACGGCAATGGGTAGCCTGGCAATGGGTAATCCCCTTTCACCTTCTTGTGCTGACCTATTTATGGAGGATCTTGAAAATAAAATTCTATCTCAAATAAATCCTAAACCAATAATTTGGTGGAGATATGAAGAACATATCTTCATTGTATGGAACCACAACAAAGATGACCTAATTGATTTTCTCAATATAATCAACTCCTTTCACCATTCTATTAAATTTACTCTAGACTTGGAAAAAGACAAACAACTACCTTTCTTAGACATCTTAATTAAGAAGCAAGTGAATGGCCTCATGAACCTATCAGTCTACAGGAAACCTAAGAATACAGGACGTTATCTACACTTCAGCTCCTCACACCACATTTCTCACAAACTCAGCATAGTACACATACTAATGAAAAGATCTGTCCGCATTACAACCGATGAAAAGGACCTCCAAGATGAATTAACATTGATATCTAATAACCTCGCCTTGAATGGCTACTCACGAAGACTTGTCAACAAAATCCTTTTCTCTGAGCCACTACAAAGAGAATGAGAACACGCTCAATATATTACAACAATCGGCATTCCATATGTGAGCAGTATCTCTAACAAGCTCGCTAATCTCCTCAAACCACACAAAATAAGAGTGACATTCAAACCTATAGAAACAATTCACAAACTACTATGATCTCCAAAAGATACCCATCCTTTCTATAAGTATGCTAGAGTCCAGAATATCCCATGCTCGTGTGGTTCAAGTTACATCAGCCAGACTTCGAGAAGCCTCGAGATTAGACAGAAGGAACACATTGGTTATGTTAAAAACAACAGACAAACATATCAGGCCTGTCATCACATTTCCCATAACAAACCACATCATTGGGTGGGACAAAAGTTGTACCCCTTACACAGAAGAAGACCACCACTCTCGAATGCTTAAAGAAGCAGCCACAGTCGCACACACTACAGATAACCTCAACAGGAACCAAATTTTAATACTTCCAGAGATATGGAAAACCCTAATTAGATCTCTGAACACACAAGAAATGAACTTTAATGTTAACTATAGAACGTTCCTTAGCAACAACTAGTAAATCATGTACACGCGATAAGTGTATTATTCACGTTCAATGCTATTTTAGTTTGTAACTATAATTTTTAGAATTTACAGTTAAGATCTATTTTGGGATATGTTTTAACCTCAGTGCTTGTACCCTGACGATGTCAACAGCTTAAGTTTGGTGAAACTAGTCGGTATTAAAAATACTTATCCGTTTACACTTGATCAATGTTCCCAAATAGTTATTTACATTAGTTCTGTGATCAAGAAAATACTCGCTCATTAATCAATCAATAATCTTTAGTTAAATTAGCTGATTTATATATCAAAACAAGCTTTATTTTGAGCCTTATTACAATGAACTATTCCAACTATTTTAATGATTCTTTGGGATTACCTGAAGTAAGAAACAGTATAATCTTCAGCTAGTTTTAAATATAAAAACAAAAATGCTTCTATCATAATAAATGATAGTGAACAATTATGACTGCGTACCTTTCAGGATTTGCGGAAGATATCTTAAGGCAGGATAGGTTTCAAAATCGAGCGGGCAGAGTAAACCTAAAACAAAACAATAATAAATAAAATTATGACATAAAAGAAAAGCAACGGAAGAGAGACATGAGTTTTTTTACATACTGTATTAATGTACTGATTAGCAACTTTATGATGGTAAGCTATCCATGTAATTTAAGCTTAGTTCTCATGGACTATTATAAATTTATATAATCATGTTTTATGATATTATTAGGAAAAACATTAAGTGGACAGTGAAAGACAATATTATAAGCAATTAATCAAAATAAAAGATAAAGACATATTCCTAGAGAGATATATGGCAGCCAGACCACAGGATGCTCACTTTTATCTAGAAAGGTGATAAAATGTTGAAGACTCCATTATGGCAGCGCCATGATGGAGTCTTCAACAGAGCTCCCTGGTTGAAAAGACCTGAGTTTGAATCCCATCTAGGACATCAGGAACTTTTATCAGGGATTTTCACTCAAAGGCAAGTTAGTCAGTCTCATGTAAAGGTGGAGGGTTTTTCCTCCCAGAAACTTTGGTTTTTCATCCCTCAAAACAAGCAAACCAACTCCGTGAACACACAAATCTATGAAGATTTGTGTGTTCACGGAGGTGAGCCTCCAATTTTTGCCAAATGCAAGATGGCAGAAATTGGAGGCTCACCATTTTATCTTTCTACTGCACGCTATGGATCTTAGGTCCATAATGTGCAGTAATCTAGAGATTCATAATAGTTAACCTCCTGGATGGAGATGACACTTGACAGGACAGAAGACCAGTTCCATGATGATCATTATCGCAGTCTTTCAAGAAAAGCAAAGTTATAATATGTTTCCTAAAATAAACAACTATAGCCTAAAATGAATAAGAGATAAGAGAATTTTAACATATAATAAAACACATACAGTGATTTATCTGCTACAGGAATCCTCTTATTTGTTATGTGTGTTTAACTCCATATAGCATTCTATGGAGTTAAACAAGACATTCTAGTCTATTAGAAGAATACATTTTGCTGTTAATGGTATGTTAACTGGGCAGTCCAGATGACAAGACTGGAATTTAAAACAGTTACACAAGAAAGTTAACAGTGCATTAAAAACAACCAGCAAGATAATACATATTATATTTTCACATAAAGAACTTTACACAAATTTGCAGTTTTCTGATTATCATATCTCAAAACTTAGTTAAGATATATAAATAACATACAGCATTTTTAAAATTCTCTGCTTCAAGATAACAACAGTGAAATTTACTTCAAAATAATAAGCACAGTTTACTACTGAAAAAAAAGCACAGATTATTTTGGAACATCTTTGTTACTTTTTTTTTTTTCCCCATACACTCCAGTTCAGACATCCCAAAAGAGTTTTGATAGATCAGAAACACTTAATTTCTAGAATACAATTTCTCTACCTGTTAAAGAAATGTTTAAAAAATACTGATCATTAGGAACTGGGATGAATTATGCACTTAAAAGGAACTTCAGACATCCTTAGGTAATATTCTATAAGCTATAAAGACTCGAAATTTGAAACTCTACTTCTCCACAATACCTTGATATGCCTTCAGAAAAAAAATTCTTTAAAAAATAATGACCCAAAAAGGAAGAAGCCAGGTACACATACACATGTTTTTTACAGCTAAGCTTCAAGTATTTCCAATTATGCATTAAATAAATATTAGCCATTTCAATTAACAAAGTAGCAGATGGATGGATTAAGCGCTACCCTTTAATACATGTAGCGATATATGTAATTTTAAGAAGGTAGATGAAATGTGTGTAATTCTGTAAATGTTTGTCAGAAGAGCATGATGTATAATCATCCCTCGACTTAAGTCCGTTTGAGTTATGTCCTTTCAAAGATACGTCTGTGATCCCATAAGGGAATAAATAAAATTTTCAGTTATATACAGAGGACCTGTTGTTTCGGAAAAAAATGCCCGAGTGGACATTCATCCACAAAAAGCTGAAATCCATACCTAGTTTCAAAGCACTGTGACTATAACTGTTAAGGCACTAAGTCTCTTCAACATGTTGAAGGAGAAAGCAGGACCTGATTATGACTACAAATTCAACGCTTCTTCCGGTTGGTTCATGAGATTAAAGCAGAGTTTTGCGCTACATAATGTGAAAATCTATGGGAATCTGCAAGTGCTAAGAAGGATGCCAAGGAGTTTGTGGAAAAATCGGATAAAATTATTACAGAGGAAAATTATTTGCCACAGCAATTTAATATGGATGAGATGTCGTTATTTCGGAAAAAAATGCCCAAGCGGACATTCATCCACAAAAAGCTGAAATCCATACCTAGTTTCAAAGCTCTTAATGCCCGCATTACGATTCTGTTACGGGTAATGTGGCTAGATATAAACTGAAACCATTTGTGATATGGCACAGTGAGAAGCCACGAATCTTCAAACACATTAGGAAGTATACTCCCAGTTCATTATTGGAGCAATAAAGTCGTGGATGAAAATTGATTTGAGGGTGCCTTAATCAACCGTTATGCGAGTGAAATAAAAAGCTACTGCGTGAAAGAAAATGCAGAATTTAAAATTTTATTAATTCTAGATAACACTCCAGGTCATCCGTCTCGTAATTCTCATAGCAGTGATCTTCAAGTTCATGTTTCTCCCTCCAAACACTACTTTATTAATCGAACCGATGGATCAGGGACTTCTTCCAGTGTTTAAGGCTTATTATCTATGGACAACTTTTTCACAAGCCATTTCTGCCACTGAAGGAAATGGCCAGACTCTCATGCAATTCTGGAAAACATTCAATAATTATCATGCTATTAAAAATATTGCTGTGGCTTGGGATGACGTGACCTCTCAATGTATGAGTGACATATGAAAAAAGACATTATAAAGGTTTGTGCATGATTTTTCGAAGTTTGTAATAGTGGGCCTAGCAAACAATTTGAATCTTGAAGTGAATGATGACGACATAATTCAACTTATAGAAAGTTCCCCTGAAGAGTTGACCAACGAACTGGAGGAACATTTGCAGAAGAGGAAACACGAGAAAAGGAAGAAGGAAAAGAGAAACAAGTAGAGGTAGTTAAACAATTCACAGTGAAGGGTCTTGCAGAAATGTTCTCTGTAGTTAGTGATGTTCTCATAATGGTTGAAGACATGGACCCCAATGTTGAATGCTACGTATTAGTAGAAACTAAAGTACATGATGCATTTGCTTGCTTTGAACAAATTTATGATGAAAAGAAGAGGAGGAATAAACAAAGCACATCGGAATAGTAGCAGTAACACACACAGTACAGTTTTATAATAAGGTTTAAAAATTAAAATGACAGTATACTTATTACAGTTAAGTCCCTAACCCCTATAACTCTGTTGATTTAATATATCAACTTACGTCCAATTCGACTTATGTCCTGCCGGATGGAACGGAACCCAGACATAAGTCGAGGGATGACTGTATTAAGGTCCTAATTGTTTCAGCTTTTTGACTACGATGGTGGTGAAATTTAGCATGGATTGTGTGACCTGTATGACTCTTCTTCCCATGAGACATAAAACTGTGATGGTCCTACTGTATAAAGCTTTGATCAGATCAGATCTGGATTTCTGTGCTCAGATCTTGTCACTGGGATTTGAAGGGGATGAAGTAACCTTGAAGAGGATGCAGAGACAGATAACAAAAATATATCAGGACTGTACAACGTTGATTACGAGGATAGACTCAGGGCATGAAGACTGCAAAGTTTGGTGAACAGAGACAAGGTGGGGAGGGGAGATATCATCATGATATTTAAGCTGTTGAATGGTTATTATCATGTTAATGGTGAAGAGATTTTTCATATGGTAGAAAAAGGGGAAGGAGCAAGAACAAGGGGCCATCCCTGGAAGTTGCGGAAAGGAGTGGTAAGTAAAAGGATAAGAAGTAAGATTTTTTACATGGAGAGTGGTAGGAACAGTGCTAGTGGTGGTGGGCGGTAGATGGCGTTGGTGTAGTTGGTGGAGACAAAGAGCTGTAGAGTAGGTGTCCTCCCTCAATGAGTCTTTGGGCTCCCCGGAGGTGTCATGTAATAATAATAATTAAATGGAATACAATGCCTGAGAGGGTGGTGAACATGCAGACAGTGGTGAGTTTAAGGATTGGTATGGTGGATTTTGTGTTAACCTCCCATGATGAGTCTTGCAACTTAATGGAAGTCAGGAAAATAATAATAACTGTAAACTGTAGGCTGCTATCTAGTTGATGGAGAATTAGTATATCTCAAAAGGCTATTTGGTTATCTACTTCTTTTCTAAGAAGTAGATAATGTGAACTGGATAATAGGATGGAGTGCATTCATTTTGGAAATTTTTGTCCTTATTATGGACAAACTGAAAGATCTGCTTATGAAGCAGATCTGATATGAGCCTGAAACATTATGAAGACCATAATGGTCTTCATAATGTTTCAGGCTCATGATATTTAATACAAGTCTTGTATTAAATATCATAATCCTGACTTGCTGAGCGTGCAATCTACACTAAGCACAGAGTTCACCGGAACAAGACAAGAATCTTTCACAAAAGTCAATTTCTTATAGAATATCTTTATAAAGAAATGTAAGAAACATTACTCCATTGTCCTAACTTAAATAGATCCAAAGGTCTACATCTATCCCCTTTATGGGAGATAGTACTTTTTAACTCTGCTAATCTTTGCTAATTTACACACACACACACACACTTTTCCCTTCTTACATTACATTAGCTACTAAGATTGCACTATCTGCCATTCCATTTATTATAATGAAAATGCTATGAAACACTGGTGAAAATTCTACAAATAAGTCTGTTTTAATGCAAGTTTTTTTTTTCCCATGTATATACTTTATTATTATTGTTGTTGAATCAAAATGTTAAAGCTAGCAGGAAAACCATCTGTAAGAAAGAATGTTTAATCCTGTCATCATAAATAGAATTTAGCTTGATGTAATTTATAATTTTTTTTTTCACTAGAGGTCATGCCAGTAGAATAACATGTGATCAAATCATTATTTCTCTAGCTTACAGTTAATAATGTAATTCAGCTTGTATTGTATATTTATGTATGCTCCAGATGATGATCTTGATACGAAGATCAAAACATCGGGATAATAAAAAAGTTTTTTAACATAAAATGTTTTAATGAATGCTGATCACCGTGTAACACTAAAAGAAAGGATAACTAAGAATGTAATTTCTTGGCATTTTTAATTTATAGTATAAGTAAGTGAAAAAAACTTTCAACATCTATCTCAAATCCAGAATATTTTAGAAATAAGGTGTGCCACCTTTTGGCTACTTGTATATGAAAATATGACTTCTGCATTACTTCAACCTTGGTATCACTTCTGGGTCTGGCTCTCACTGATGCGATCTCATTAAAGGTTGAACGATAATCTTGTCTGCTCAGTTGTACATAATAAATATTACAGACATCACAGAAGCTGAAGAAAAGCAATTATATAGTAAGCCTGTGAAATTTTTTTGGTCCAGTCAATACCAAGAAGTTAAAAAAGAATTTCTTCAACTATCAAAAAAGCATGGAGGATTTGGGCTTCCAGTCTTAAAATTCTGCTATTTAAGCAATGCAGCATCAAAAAATCAATAAAATATTGCAGACCTTCTCCTGTACTACCTGGTTTTTCATCTTCTGTTTGGAGTAAATGATTATAAAGGTCCAAAAGCTGAGATTGTTCCTGAATACCACAACACCCTGCGATTAACTAAGACTGCTACAACACTCTGGCAATGACATTCTTTCTATTAAAAAAAAAGAGTAAAATTTGGTATAAAGAAATCTTTAATCTCTTTCGCCACGAACATCCACAGTTGGATACTTACAACAATACTTTTGTTTCATAACTTATGAAACCAATCATAACTTATGAATTACAAGGATACCCTAACAGGAGGGATCTTGCTTGGAGAATTGCATATTGCCACGTTCCAGTCAATATCATCAAATGGAGGTATTTTAACTTTGGAGATCCAATCTGTGACATCTGTTACCAACTAGAAACAGTAGCGCATGCATTCTACAGCTGCCCTCTTTCCCTGTATATTTGGAATAGATTATGTAACATGTTGGGCATTTCATTAATTATGACAGAACAGGTTATTTTTTTGCAGCACCCACCACCTGTAAGCAATGGGAAGAGAATTTTGAATTTTATAATTAATGAATTAAAATACTAATTAGGGAAGGTTAGAAAGAAACATGGATTTGAAAACCAGCAATATGACATCCAAATGCTTTATAATATTGTATTGTGGAAATTTTATTGTTCAGTCAGACTTTTTATATTTAGAAAGAAGCATTCTAGGAGATATTAAATTCTTGCCTAGATGGTGTAGACCACCCACATTATGCAATATTCACCAGGGGGGAAATAAAATTCTGTCTATTCTTGCTATGAGAGTTTTTTTAAATAGTTCAATCTTCTTAATTCAGCGTGGTCTTAAAGTCAATTGCAGGGATGACTTGAGAGTAATCCCAGGCAGAGAAGGCCAACTCAAGGCGTTTAAACTTAGATAAGGCTAGCCACCTGGGGTAACAGTAATCTTTGCACTTTCATTTCAATTGGTCTTTTGGTTGTTTGTCTATATGAGATTAGTGAAAAAGGAAAACTGTAGCCTTTGGCTATATGATGATATAAAAGAACTGAGCCCTTTTCTCTCTCTCATACTATCTATCTTTCTTTCTCCTAATACTAGTCCTTACAGACATATTATATATATCTGTAAGGATATGTGTTGTTGCATTACAGGATACTAAGGCAATTAATTGATGTGAAGTCATCAATTTATTACCAATGATTTTATGTTGCCTCCATAATGCCTTTTTTCTCTGTAATAACATTAAGACATTGCTTCTACTAGATCTTAAATATCACCCAAGCAGCATTGATCTCCTTTCCACGTAACTCCTTGTTCCTTGCTACAGCTGCAGTTGTCTCCTGAGCTTCTCATAATCACCAGCTTGTAGTTACACATATACCCTTTCCTCACATGACTAACAACAACAACCTAGGTGATCCTTCATGATCACCCTCACCAAATGGAGGAAGATTTGATACCTATTTATAATAACATCCTCTGATGAGGATGTTATAAATGTTACAAGCTGAAGGAGTTATCCCTCAAAAATTTGAAATTGATTTTCTTCATTTCCAGTAGTTATCTCATCATTATCCGGCCTGGTTGGCCAAGTGGTTAGCTAATCCGCTCTCCGGCCAAAGGCCACAGGTTCGAATCCCGGCATGGGCATGGATGTTTGTGATTGTCTGTGAAAATACTAGTGATGGTGGTCTGGGGTAGACAGCATTGGTGTAGATGATGAAGATAGTTGCGGGTGGTGGAGACGGAAACTCGTAGCGTAGATGCCCTCCCTCGATGAGTCTTTGGACTCCCTGGAGGTGTTACATAATAATAATAATTCCAATCTATACAGCCATAATTAAAATCACCCATAATGATCACCAATACAACCTTTTGCTATTCGCTTATACATATCATGGTCAATACCCTCCACATTACCAAGTATAGCAATGTAGCAACATCCAACTACATATTTCATTTTATTCACCTCAATCTCACACCATACTGCCTGAAATCGATTGCCACTATTCTGCCCTTGCATCTCTACCTTGTACGGACCTAACTATTTTTCTATCACCAATAGCAGTTCATCTCCCTTTTTTTTACCCTTTCTATCGTCACAAAAAACATCATGCCCTTCCCTCTCTATTCCTGTGTCAGGATGCCATCCTCATCCAACCATGTGTCACTTATTCCAACAATTTTTGGGTGAACGAACTCAATGAATGCAACAATTTCAATTGTACATACAACTCATTCCTAGATTTATAACAAGTTTCATTGCTACTACTCATTTGATGTGATTTCTCCATATTTTCATTGAACCATTTCTTTTTCTCCTTGCCCATCCCATAACCTTCTTCAAATCCAACTGTTTTTTCTACACCTGAGGCCATTCCCTTCTTGTCTACACACACATTCACTTGCATCCTTTGAGAATCAATCTTTCTCACAGTTTCCCTGTTTCTTTTGTATACTTGTTCTACCATTCACTACACTCATGCTACCTACTTCTCCATCCATGTGCCACTTCTCTCCTTTCTTACTCTCCCACTCTTTCACATTGCTTCTTTCTTGAACAGATTCATTCTCTGTATTCATACTCTTCCTTCCAGCATCAGTCTCTCCAAATGAGAGACTTTACACCAAAACCATTCATATGCGGTCCATCACTCTTATGCAGTTCAATTCATCCTTCAAACTCATTCCACACATTACCAAACTGCATTCCTTTCTCTTCACACATTTCAGCTGACATATTATTCATAATCCTTGCGCTCTACCTCATCTCATGACTATCATACCTAGGCAACACACTTACCTTTCCTATCACACTATTATCTTTTATCCTTCCCAACAACCTCCTGATAACCAATCTTACATTCTCCTCATTTCAAGTCAAGTAATTTGATCCTACTGCCAACTCTTTTGCTTGTTTGCTTACTCCTCATACCCAACTTCTCAATCACTATTCATTTTGCCTTACAGGAAACAAACTTTGTGTATCTTCTCATTTACCACACCTCAAATAATTGAATCCCAGAACAATGCCACTCACAAGTCTTTCATTACCTCTTTCATACCAACATCATTTGTTCGAGTCTCCTTCACTTCTCAATACATATCCACAATTCTCTTCATTTCACTCCATGTTCGCTTCATCGTTTACCTCATCTATGGTAAGAGATGAAGAAAATTTGCCAAATCACCAACTCAGCTTTTAAATATTGCATAATTTTTTCACAATCATTCACTATTGCTATCTTATCATTAGCATCACAAGTTTGTTTGCCGTCAACCCAACCTTCCACCTTACCATTAACTGAACTCTGTTTTTCAACATCACTATTGTATTATCGTCAATTGAACTCTTTTCCTCAGTATCACTTTCACACACTTTCTGCACATTTGCACAATGCTCCTCAACTATCATTTCAGTTACAACACCATGTTCCCTACTCATATTTAAAAAAAAAAGCTTCATGATTCTATAGAATATCACACTTCCTACATACTGCACTCCTTTCTCTTATTTAGCCACTCCACATAAATGTGGAAGGAAATGTATATGGAAGTTTCAAAAAATTTCTCTTAAACGGTTAGTTAAAAATTTACAAGTATTGTTTTTCTCTGTTTTTACTTTGTAGTGTCTGAAAATTGAGAATGGTTATATGCAGATGCAAAAAAAGAACTTTCCATGACACTTTAAGGCTTTACACAAACATTCAGCAGAACTGTTCATTATGTCTGACCTGTCACAATCTCATCATCATCAAATTATTGACATGTACCCTCAAGGGGTGTACAGGATATGATAGTACTACATGAAAAATTTGCATCATTACTAACTTCCTATCTACAATTTTCCTCCAAATCAGTCGGTTACTTGTCAAGACACCAACATTATCAGATCTTATATTTCTATCGTCTAAGGCACTTTGTACCGTATCAATCCACCTATATCTTGGTCTTCCTCTGGGTCATTTTCCTGCCAACCTGGCAGAGAACACTTGTTTTGCTAATCTTTCCTCGCCCATTCTGTTTAAATGACCATACCACCTCAGATTAGCTCTGCTAACGCATTCCTGGATGCTGACAATGTCTAGTTCTTTCCTAATATCCTCGTTTTTAATATGATATTGCCACTGATGCCATCTGTTCACGCCTCTAATCTTTCTCAGGACTCTCATATCTGCGGTCTCTAGTCTTTGGTCAAGTGTTTTACTTCTGACCAAGCTCTCAGATCCATAAGTTAAAACTGGTTTGAACACTGTCTTGTATACAGCTAATTTAGTGTTCTGACTAATTTCTCTCTTATTCCATATGAATTTATTCAATTGACTTCCTACCATACCAGCTTTGTTGATTCTGTTGTCTATTTCCATATTTAATTTACCATCTTCACTAAAAATTGTGCCTAAGTAGTTGAAATGTTTTACTTGTTCCACAGGTTCCCCGTTCACAACACAGTTATTTTCAACAATTCTACCTATTTTCATTGTCTTTGTCTTTTTAATACTGACCTTCATACCATATCTATTACAACAGTTATTCAATTTAGTCAGGGACTCTTGCAAACTTGTAGTGGATTTATTTAGAAGTATAACATCGTCTGCATAAAGCAAAGAACATACATTAACATCTCCAATTCTGATATCATGTTTAATACCACTTTCCTTCATAATGTGATCCATATAGATAATGAATAACAGAGGGGATAATGTACATCCTTGTCTCACACCAGATTTAACATTAAACCATCTTCCTGTACTTCCTTCAATTCTACCTGTGACTTGCAACTGAAATAAAGATTAAGTATTGCTTGATATAATGCCCCATTGACACCATATAACTGTAACATATTGAATAGCTTCTCTCTTGGCACTTTGTCATATGCCTTTTCCAGATCGACAAAACTTAAATACAGATCTTTGTTATATTCCCATGCTTTCTCAACTATTTGTCATAAAGTGAAGATCTGATCTTGACAGCCTCTATTTGGCCTGAATCCAGCTTGTTCTTCACCAAGCTTTTCTTCCACAATTCTTCTCAACCGTTTCTCAAGTATACTGGCATAAATCTTGCCAGGAACACTCAGTAGGGAAATACCTCTGTAATTGTCACATTCAGTGTTATTTCCCTTTTTATATATGGGTACTATGAGAGCTCTAGTCCAATCATAAGGAATTCATCCCTCTGTCCAGGCCTTCTGAACTATGCAGTGCAGCCATTGCAAGACTTTTATACCACCATACTTCAGCATTTCTGGTCGAACATCATCTACTCCTGCTTCCTTTCCACATTTCAAGGCTTTTATGGTTTTTTTCTACTTCAAGTATGGATATGTATTCCTGACTGCATGGCTGGTCAGTGTTTTTTACCACTGTGCTATCACTGCTTGTTTCATTTAGCATTTTTTCAAAGTAATTACTCCACATGTCAAGGATATCTTTTTCTCCTGTTTTCATCTCACCTTTATCATCTCTAACTCCTTTTACAGCACTCTTTCCTCCATTTCTCAGCTTCTTCAACAACCTCCAGAATATCTTATCACCTTCTTGATATTGCCAAAGTCCTCCCATGACTTTTGTTTAGCTAGTTTTACACAGTGTTTAGCTTCCTTACATTTGTCTCTGTATTCTCTAAGAGCACAAGATGACTTATTTGCCAGGAACTTTTGATATGATTTCTTCTTTTCCTTCACTGCTTCTTTAACTTCCTGTGTCCACCATGGAGTTCTGATTTTTCTATCCTTGCACACAACCTCACCACATGCCTCTCTGGCTGAATCAATCAGGTTTTCTTCAAGGCTTGCCACTGAATCTCCAAGGTTTGATTCCTGTTCTCAAACTCTTTCATTTTCTTTTCAATAATATTTCTGTATTTTAGTCTACAGTTCACATCTGAGAGCTGCTCAACTTTTATTCGCTTTAAAACTTTCTTACATGTTATTCTTTTCAATATCACTTTTTCCTGATGATTTCATTCATTTTTTATAACTTGCAGTCAGCATACACACTTCCTACTATTTTATTATTATTATATTTATTATCCCCCTGGGAAATCACAGACTGTGACAACTAGCTGGGAAATTTCTTCTACATATATCAGTAGAAATGTTTTTTCCCCTCCAGATAGCAGATGTAGACAGAGAAGTGCTTGAGTTGAATTATATTCATAAGAGATGTCACCACATGCTTACAAAGCTTAAATGTGTTTAAAAGTTGTAGAGATTTTTTTAATGCTAAAGCATGATCAAGAACACTCAAGCCCATCAAGGATGCCATTTTAAAAAACTTACCATAACCCACTTTTACAAAAAGATATACTCATGAAAATTAAAACTACCCTACTCATCAGAAATATGATATCACAAACCTGTATCATTAAGCAAAAACAATCTGCAATGGAAAAGATAGATGTAGTCTGCATTCAATCTATCCTCATAGGAAGAATTCCATATACTTGTCACCTTCTTTGTTACTTGCCTCTGAATTATCTCCATCAACTTCCGCATCCCTAAGAAGACAAGGTGATCACATGCAAATGTCTAAATCTGGTCATATCCAATCTAAAGAATATAACTGATTAATGACAGATGGAAGCACCTTCATCCACTAGTTATAGCATCTCTGTACTCAAAATGTTATTCATCATTACCTGCCAGATGCTGCATCTGAATTCATTACATAACTATTCATATGCAAAATTTGCCATATCAAAAGATATTTAATCATCCTTCTTCCTTTTACCTCCAAAAGAACTAGTCTTCTTTCTTTCTATATACACAAAATTCACCTCAAGTCCTTTCCAGAAGTCTTCAGGATTCTTTGTTCCTGAAATTTAAATTATTATCACCATTATTAACTGAGTACCCTGATAACTGATGGAATTCAGAGATGCACACTCACACTAAGAATTATTTACAAAATGTTTATTGTTGATCACTCATTTACATCACTCTCAGTAACAAAAATTTATCCTCAGATACTGGCTAACAACTTGAAAGTTTATTTTTCACTTGGTTAGAGTATAATAAATTTAGTTTAATCCTTTATCCAAGTGTGAGCAAACAAAGTTTGCGTCTGAAAGTATCTTCAGGACTGAGGGTGTTGTACCACCTTACCCCAGTCCTGAAGATACTTTCAGGTGCAAACTTTGTTTGCTCACATTTGGATAAAGGATTAAACTAAATTTATTATATGGCTAACAACTTGATTTTAAAGGATGCTAGAGACACACACATTAAGCATTATTTACAAAATGCATAGTGTAGATCATCTATCCCCAGAACAATCCATTCAACTCATTTTCATCACTATACAGTGAAAAAATCTAGTTATAAGTCCTTTCTAACAGAACTCAACTATCAAGGATTGCCTCTGTTCTTTCTACCTACTGTTACATAATAAAAAATTTCTTCTGCATATGTCTTATGAAACTCCTTTAATAATTTATAATTTTTTTTTCATTATACAGTTTCTCTTCTAACAATTAATTTTTGTAACTGAAACATCTATCTATCTATCCTCACAGGAAACATTTCATATACCTATCATCTTCTTGATCACTTGCCTTTGAATCTTATCCACCAACTTACACATCCCTAAGAAGCCAAATGATCAAATCTGTCATGGTCCAAATCTAGCCATATCCAACCCTTATAAAGATGGATAACTTCTTTATCCCTACTTGTCAGTATGTTTCATAACAATTCTTTGTGCTATTTTGTGAATAAGTGCACAAAAAGAACAAAGGTAAAGCACAATTATTCCCTCAAACCCCTAGCCTCGTTAATTTCTTGGTAGTGCAATCCCATACACAAACCCAAAAGGATGCATACTTTGCATTATGAGATACTAAGGCAATTACTGGGAACGCATTTGCCTCTTTATACAAGTAGACTTTATACATAAAGATACTTCACGTAAAAACTTTGTTTACTTCCACTTGGATAAAGGATCAAGCAAGAATATAATTTCTTAACAAGTTTAATTGCATTTATAACAAAGTGTATGCTAAATGGCTTAATCTCTTGAAATTTTCCCACCAATGCAAAAGTATACTAGGACTCACACGTTTCTTCCTATACATATATACATAAATAATTCTGTTGATAATGTCAAATTCTACTTACATTTTTGCTAATGACAGTAGGACCATTCCTCTTCTACATCTGAAAATCTTTGTAGTGCTTAAACATTCCATGCTTCAAGATCCTCCATACCTATCAAACTATGCAAAGACAGTTTTGCACTTCAATGCCACTAAAACAGTCCTCTTATTTCTCTCAAGAAAAATCATTTCACTTTTCCTTACATTGGAAGATAACAAGATTAACAAGTAAAATAACTTTTATATTTTCGAATGCCTCTAACAAATTTGGTCTATTTTTCTTCTCAAGACACTACTTTTTTGTACGACTAACATTGTACATCCAAACTACCTTATAGGATAGTGTTTTGACATTTGGGGTAAAGCACTAAAAAAAACCTCACTAAAAATTCTCAATGATATCCATAAGAGGACAAATATAAATGGAGGTTTTGAAGAGCTGGAGGTTGTAGCCCCTTGGAGAATTTATTATACTTTATGGGGAAGGCTGTTCCACAGAAATGAGGTTACAAAATAAAATATATATATGGGAGTATCAAATTTGGTGCATCAGCAGTTTAACTGTAAAAGGATGTTGTGCAGCTTGCTTATGTTACTGCAAGTTTAGCAGAAATAGAGTAGAGGAAGGAAAGCAGTTCTGCTAAACAGTGCCCATGGAAATATCTGAAGAAGAAGCAAAGCAGAAACTGACCATCTCTAACACAGTAGCTAAAAAGAGTCTGTGTTAGAGAGTTTGTAAATCAACCAAAGAGCATCAAGAAATTTTAGAGATGCTTTACGGGCCTTATCTGAAACGTGAAAGCAATATTCCCAGATTGGGCAGATGAAACGAGTATCATCTTGAGCAGAAAATGCCAAGTGTTTTAAGAGTTAAGGATAGTACAGAAGTGATATGATTAAATTAGGAATGCTAGTATAATCACATCACAATTTACATCTTAAAGTATACTAGGAGTAAGAACCTCTTGGAATAGAGAGTGAGAGAGAGAGAGATCTATTCTTGAATTTAAGTTGAACATTATCTCATTATCCACAGTAAGGAGAAAAGAACTATGATCTTTTTATTGCAAGAAAAAAAGAAAAAAAAACTATTTTTTTGGAAGTAATGGATATGACCAGGGGTGGCTCATGCGTAGGTGCTGCAGTTCTGCAGTGCCTACACACGATATATAAATATATTTATTAATTTATTTATATTTGCTTGTAGTATTTAATTTTATCATCAACAATCCTATACAATTCTCTTATTTTGTATAAAAAATAATAAAAATTCATCTGGTAGCACTTAGGAGAGCAAAGGATGCTAGCAGCACTGTGTTTACCATAGTGTCATATTGCTACGCACGCAAGTATATGCATGTCATAGTGAGATGTGAGCTATTAGCATAATGCAGCACTGTCTGTCGCGCAGTTCCACTGTTGTTTATATGCAGTTTGCACCAGTAGAGTGTTCGTAGTGCTTATTGTGTTTATTCCGTCTCTTTAAATATTTGGACATTACAATTAAAGGATTTAATTGTAATGTCCAAAAATTGTAAGTCCATTCCTTTAATTGGAATTAATTGGAATTAAAGGAATGGATTTTATTTTTAAGTAATTTTGAATTATACTAATCTGTATAATTTTATCGATAATAAACAATATTTTTTCATGAAGCAAAAAAAGAAGAATATATTTTATTTTCAAATAATTTTGAATTATACCAAACTGCATAATTTTATCGATAATAAAAAATATTGTTTCATGTTTAATTTTTTTTTTTTAATTTTTACCATAATTTTGATATTTTATCCAAACACGTATACATACACACTGTACTTACAGTGTGTATGTATATTTCGAAAGTTGCAGCACCCCCACGATTTCAAGCCACAAGCCGCCACTGGATATGACTAGGTTGTTATTGCTCTGTTGAAGGATGGCATGAAGATTAGCAGTTAAGGTACTTATTGTAGATAATCTTGAAGCTTGAGATGTTTGAGCATACTGCAAGGTTTGTCACATGAGTAGGACGAGCGAAGAGTACTTTCATCAACAAAACTGCAGAGAAGATCTGAGATCACTGAGAGAAGCATTTAACATATTGAGATTAATTTATTTGGACAACTATGCCTACAAACTCGCTTCCAATTAGAGAAAGGACATTTTGATAAGACTAATCTTGATCTGTTTACAACCATACCCACCTACAATTCTCTCTCTCTCTAGTTACTATATAACTTTCTATGCTATATCTCTCTCACTGCTTTGACTACACTCATTTCACTCATCCACTGATAAGCAGTGTTGCTTAACACACTCAGGTATGTTAATTTGTGTGTGAATACATGTACACAAAAAAATGTTTCACTGAGCTTCACCAAGACTTGTTATAATAAAACTACTATTCTACTACATTCATGATTCCATATTTGCATTCTTAATCCTTTTGTCATGCATACATACTTGTGTTGTTATTCCATCTTTCAAATTATACTGATAAATGCCTACAATACATTTGGTGAAAATCCTATAAATAACACATTATATTTACATAAGTAATCTGTATTTATTATTGTTCAATTTACATCTAAAAATATCCTTGTTTCATAAGAAAGAAAACACACACACACACACACACACACACATATATATATGTATATATATAAACAGGGACAAATTAATAAACAAAAAAGTGCAAAATATTTGCATTGTACAAATGTTAATCAAACACTTATTATACCTGAGTATTCTTTAGTCACCTTATTTAACATGTGGACCAAAAGATTTGTTCCTTCTTCTGCAAAGAAATTAAAAAAAACATCACTAGTTCATCACAGCTGTTATTCAACTCAATTCAGACTTGATCAGAACAAATGCAATAACCTGAAAATCAAACATACGAGGGTGGTCTGAAAAGTTCTCGATCTCGACCATAGATGGCAACACCATCGGAAAGTTTTTTTTTTCAAAGTTGGTACATCTGTCATACATCCATGTGAAATTGCAATTCATTCTATCAAGCAGTTTGTTTTATACAGCTGTGTGAAGCAAAAGTGTCGTCTGTATCCCTTGAAATGGATAACATTGAGTATCGAGTGGTTATAAAATTCTTTGTAAAAGAAGGTTTAATCCTCATCATCATGCATATCAAGGATTTAGGTCTAGCATAGCCTGTTCCGGCCTAGAAGTAATCGTTGAATCGTTTAAGGTTTTCTTTTTCCTAATGGCTTGTACTTTAAGGCTTGTTTTGGTAATCTTTCTGTTTTCATTCTTTGAATGTGTTCCATCCATTTATGTTTATATTTTTTAATTTTTTCTATTACTGGTTCTTGGTTTAATTCTTTCATAATTTCTTTGTTTCTTTTGTGATCAAATAGGGTATACTTTGCAGTTTTTCTCATTAACTTCATTTCTGCTGTTGTTAATTTTTGTTTGTCTTTTTGTTTTATTGTCCGGATTTCGCTTCCATACATTATGACTGATAGGGCTAATGTATTGAATACTTTTAGTCTGGTTTGTTTTTGAACTAGGTTTGGTTTAAATATAGAGTTAATTACACCTGTTATTTTTAAATATTTTGCAATTTTTATGTTTATATCTTTTTCATATGTGATCATACATCCTAGGTAATTAAATGAATTCACCTGACTAAGATCTTGTTATCTACTACTATTTTTGTTCTTGCTGGATTTTGATCTTGTCCTTTAAAGGCCATAGTTTTTGATTTTTCTGTTGATATTATCATACCATAATCTTTGGATATCTCATTTAGATCTAAAATAGCTTTCTGTAGTTTATCTTCAGAATTTGTAATTATTATTTGGTCATCGGCAAAGAGGATAGTGTTTAAGTTTACTGTAGAAGAATGTTTAATTCCTTGATGTAAATTTTTATTCCATTTTATTATTATTTCATTTAAGTAGATATTAAAAAGAGTTGCTGAGAGGGGACATCCCTGTCGGACCCCTAGGTTTATCTCTCTCGTATATGAAAGCTCATGATTTAATCTTATTTGTATTTGATTATTTTCATATATACTTGTGATAACTTTTAGGATATTATTTGGTATTTGTCTTTCTTTTAATATGTTAAATAATATGTTTCTTTTAACTTTGTCAAATACTTTTTCAAAGTCAATAAATGCAATATGTGTTTCTAAATTGTATTCATTTGTTTTCTCTGTTATTAATTTTGGGCAAAAGGCCGGGTCTATGTATGATCGTCCTTTTCTAAATCCATTCTGTACTTCTAAAATAAAGTTTTCGGAATATTTCATTGCTATTTAAGATTCTGCTATATATTTTGTAACAGGAATTTAGTATACTGATACCTCTGTAGTTTTTATGGTCATCTCTATTACCTTTTTTAAAGTCAGGAATCAAAATTGCTTTTTTCCATTCTATTCGGGGGATACCAGTTGAATAAATTTTATTTTTTATTTAAATAAAAGAAGGTTTAATGTCAAAAGAAATTGATTCAAAGTTCATAAAAGTTTATGGGCACTCTTCTCCTTCTGTTTTCAACAATTAAGAAATGGGTTGTCAAGTTTAAACAGCCGTACCAGCAGTGGTGAGCTATGGAAATTTTAATGAAGGGCTCACATCATTGAGCAAAAAAAAAAAAAAAAACACTACACCAACGGCATCTATCGCCCACTGCCACCATTAGTATTTCCAGAGACAATCACAAACATCCATTCCCACAGTGGGATGTTTGTGAACGGTAATGGATGTTCGCGGGATGTTTATAAATAAAATAAATTTGTTTTGTTTGCAACAGAAGTTTTTATGACAAACAATCTATAAATAATACATAAATATTATCTAAACACAATAATATCGAAATACGTTATATTTCTCTTATGTTTTTATACTTCAAGTGATAATCAAGTACCAATCAAGGGACATTATTTTATAGTCCTATTTATTTATATGTGAATTCTTATTTGTAAAATGGTAGTAACAGTAACTATAATATTTTATTTAATAAAATCACTTTCGGAACTATGAGACGATTTTACATGAAAAAATAAATAAATAACTCACTCTCTGGTGCACATTTAACTAGAAAAAACTCTCTCCTTTACAGGTTAACATTTACAAATAATTACTTCAAGGAAATACTTATGACAACAGCTGCCACACCTTATTTCCTCGTTCACATCTCATGTTCTTCTAGGAGGATCTATAGCTGAGCGATGATTTTCTAGAAACGGTTTGACATAGGGATTCAGATTAAATTCATTCAAGGGTTTCCCATTTATACATATTGTCACCACCACCATCACCATCATCAAATTCCTGCCATGTACCCTCAAGGGGTGTACAGGATATAACAGTACTACATGAAAAAAATTACATCATTACTAACTTCCTATCTACAATTTTCTTGGTCTTCCTCTGGGTCGTTTTCCTGCCAACCTGGCAGAGAACACTTGTTATGCTAATCTTTCCTCTCCCATTCTATTTAAGTGACCATACCACCTGAGATTAGCTCTGCTAACGCATTCCTGGATGCTGACAATGTCAAGTTCTTTCCTAATATCCTCATTTTTAATATGATATTGCCATTGATGCCATCTGTTCACGCCTCTAATCTTTCTCAGGACTCTCATATCTGCGGTCTCTAGTCTTTGGTCAAGTGTTTTACTTCTGACCCAGCTCTCAGATCCATAAGTTAAAACTGGTTTGAACACTGTCTTATATACAGCTAATTTAGTGTTCCGACTAATTTCTCTCTTATTCCATATGAATTTATTCAATTGACTTCCCACCATACCAGCTTTGCTGATTCTGTTGTCTATTTCTGTATTTAATTTACCATCTTCAGTAAAAATCGTGCCTAAGTAGCTGAAATGTTTTACTTGTTCCACAGGTTCTCCATTCACAACACAGTTGACATTTTCAATGATTCTGCCTATTTTCATTGTCTTTGTCTTATTATTGCTGACCTTCATACCATATCTATTACAACAGTTATTCAATTTAGTCAGAGAATCTTGCAGACTTGTTGCGGATTTATTTAGAAGTATAACATCATCCGCATAAAGCAAACAGCTGACATTAACATCTCCAATTTTGATATCATGTTTAATACCACTTTCCTTCATAATGTGATCCATATAGATAATGAATAACAGAGGGGATAATGTACATCCTTGTCTCACACCAGATTTAACATTAAACCATCTTCCTGTACTTCCTTCAATTCTAACTGCTGACTTGCAACTCAAATAAAGACTAAGTATTGCTTGATATAATGCCCAATTGACACCATATAACTGTAGCGTATTGAATAGCTTCTCTCTTGGCACCTTGTCATATGCCTTTTCCAAATCGACAAAACTTAAATACAGATCTTTGTTATATTCCCATGCTTTCTCGACTATTTGTCGTAAAGTGAAGATCTGATCCTGACAGCCTCTATTTGGCCTGAATCCAGCTTGTTCTTCACCAAACTTTTCTTCCACAATTCTTCTCAACCGTTTCTCAAGTATACTTGCATAGATCTTGCCAGGAACACTCAGTAGGGAAATACCTCTATAATTCTCACATTCAGTTTTATTTCCCTTTTTTATATATGGGTACTATGAGAGCTCTACTCCACTCATCGGGAATTTGTCCCTCTGTCCAGGCTTTCTGAACTATGCAGTGCAGCCACTGTAAGACTTTTATACCACCATACTTCAGCATTTCTGGTCGAATATCATCTACTCCTGCTGCCTTTCCACATTTCAAGCCTTTGATGGCTTTTTCTACTTCAAGTATGGATATGTATTCCTGACTGCATGCCTGGTCAGTGCTTTTTATCACTGTGCTGTCTTTCTTATATTTATTATATTAATTGTATTCTTATTGGTTAAATAAGAATACAATTAATATAAATTGTATAATTTATATTAATAAAATAAAAATTTATTTTATAAATTTTGGTACATATTGATATTTTGGTACAAAATGATGGTACATATTGTCATTAAATCCGAAATATGTTATAGTGAGAGAAGATCTCTTCGTCGTTATGTTGTTATTCATCATACTGAAAGCTCGTTCGGCTTTAGCACTGCAAACTGCAATTGTTGCCATAATCACTTTGGCTTTTTTTGCCGTGCTGGGAATTTCGTTTTGTAACATTCCGGTCATGGATACTAATATAAAACATTCTAACCAGCCAATAAACAAAAATAAATACATGTATAGATATAGTTAAATTACTCATGCATGACTTGGCTATTAACATAATAGGTTGGATATAGAAAAAAAAAGTGATGTATACAGTCTGAGACTGGACTAAGAAATTTATCTCCCACCAAAAGCAATCACCAACATCAATTCACCCTAAAATTCAAATCCATAGCCTGCTGGTTGGAAAGTAAATACTTTAACTACTGAGCCAACAGGATCAACAGGCAAACTCCCATGATTTTGCAATTACTTTTCTTAAAGTGAAAATCAATGCTGATGATTCCTATTTGGCTTGAATCCAACTTTTTTTTTCTCAAAGCATCCCTCTCAAATTATCCTCTGTTAAAAATTAAATAGCAGTGCCAGTAAAGATCCCCACAATATACTAATATAGTTCGTCCACCGATTAGAGATCCCTCGACACTTCTGTGCATGTCAGAAAAAGGAGAATCCATTCCTATAATAGGGTAATCATTCCGTATTGTGGGACGAGTTGTTTATTATTACAGGTGGGAAAATTAACTTCTCTTTTAAGATTATTGTATTTAACTATGTTGCTTGTATAACAGTTGGAAAATTTTACATATAAAGCATGTGATTTCGTGTGTTGGCGACCAATTCGTACGTCCTTCATTTCTTTCTCCCCTTCAGCATGAATAGACTATTCTTGGCAAGACGCCAACCAGAAACCTACAAACGGTGGGCGAACTATAGTCACTTGTATTCTCCTGAATCCAAGTCTGTCATATACTACTTGTTGATGTCTATCCATCAGCCACCCTCTTGTCCAAGTCATGAGGTTCCTATCTATTCCCTGTTGCTCCAATTTACATAATATTAAACTTTTATATATATAAACATGAATCTACTTGATTACAGAAAGTGCACTAATTACTGAGGAAAGTCTTGCACTTCATGAAGCCATGCTGCTTCTACAATATATGGTATGGTATATAGGAATAGTGAACAGGAATATACTATATTCCTGTCCACCCATTCTACACTCTGCTTTTAATCAATTTTTCCAATACCAAAAGAGAAATCTGATCCTCTCTGGCGATTTGTGTAGTAATGAGGAAAAAAGATAAGTTGAGCTCCCTTTTACAAGAGAAAAGGCAAGAATGCATTTTGGTGGCACTGAAGGTGAGCAGGTTACCCTTGCACCACTGAAAAACAAACATCAACCAAGAATTTTGCTAATGACAGCACTCTCTACTCATGTGACAAACCTTTCACTGTTCCAAGACCTCAAGCTCCAAGTTCTTTTACAACTAGGGCTTTGAGCACTAATCTCCAATATCATTCTTCATATGGGATAATGACTACCTAGTCACCTTTAGTGCCTCTCACTTACATTCTCAGATTCCAAAAATGGCATCCTTTTTTGCTCAAGATGTTACTTTTCATTTCTCCAGCAACTAACTCTGTTCAAATTCAAAACACCTTGAATACTGTTCTCACATGTGAGGTGATACATTAAAAACCTCAAAAAAAAATTCTTGATTCAAACTACCCAAAAGAGAAGCTTCAAGTTCTTTTACAACTAGGCTTTGAACACCAATCTCCAATATCATTCTTCAAATGGGATAATGACTACCTAGTCACCTTTAGTGCCTCTCACTTACATTCTCAGATTCCAAAAATTGCATCCTTTTTTTTTTTGCTCAAGATGTTACTTTTCATTTCTCCAGCTACTAACTCTGTTCAAATTCAAAACACCTTGAATACTGTTCTCACATGTGAGATGATACATCAAAAATCTCTAAAAAAAATTCTTGATTCAAACTATCCAAAAGAGGGTAGTTCACCTAACTGATGCAGCCTCTTTCAAAGACTTTCTCTCCAGCTCAGATTATCAATTTCTGCACTGCATCTTTTCTACACACATTTCTATATGTACTTTTCAGCAGAATAAGCCCATCATTCCTATCATCCCCCACACTCAACAGACTTCTGACCTCTGTCCACACCACACTGATTTACTACAGGTTTTGTAGTCTCTTGGGTGTCAGGAGTAATATAAAAATAAACAATGCATGTGATAATAAAATATTACAGAATACAAAAATATTAAAATTAGATGCCAATGTAAAATCAAATGGATTTTAAACATAAAATCTTCAAAACCTATGAAGAAATCTTATTACTTGAATGTTGATGTAGTTCACTAATAAAAAAAGAAACCAAACCTTCTGTTCCTTCTGAATTTGTCTCTGAATAAAAAATGTCATGAACCAAGCGTAATGTAGCAAGAACTAATGTCACCAGCTCACAAACCTGAGTTTTTGAACTAGATGCTAAAAGAAACATGAATTTTTCCAAATTAGTTCAAGACAATATATAAAGGTATACATAAGATATAACTAAACTCATTAACATTTTTAGAAAAAACATTAACGAGTTTCTTATATCTTATGTATAAGAAAGTTTCTTTCTTAATTTATATACTATGATTACAATAAATACTTCTTAACCAATACAAAATATTCTTTTGAATAATAGCTAAATAAATTAGCAAAATATTTTATTGCACAAAAACAGATGATACATGAAAGAAAATTTTTCACATCACATGAATAATCTGAATAATGCTATGCTTTTTTTTTATATTCTGCATATTATCTTTTTTGTTCATCAATGAAATTCTTTATATATTAATCTAAAAATTATAATTATGAATTATAAATAAAATAATTGTTTTATTTCTATGTTATTATAAATAATTATACAATGGGATGTATGAGGTACACCAGACTGCCTCTCCTACTCAACTACCAACTTCTCAAAATATATCCCTATACAATATATATATACACACAAAAACACAAGATAAAAGGGGTATCGTTTCTGGGGAAAATTCCCATGCCACTTCTCTTAAACACTATTATTATAATTATGGCTATTATAGCCTGTTTTTGTTTAGGAGCGTCCCTTATTTTAAATACATTGGCTATAATTACTCAAAAGAGGGTATATATATTTTAGGGCATTATGGGTGAGTATAGAAGGCAATTACAGCAGAAAAAATCTCTAAAAAAAATTCTTGATTCAAACTACCCAAAAGAGGGTAGTTTGAATCAAGTAGTTCTTATGTATACCTTCACCTAACTGATGAAGCCTCTTTCAAAGACTTTCTCCAGCTCAGATTATAGATTATCAATTTCTGCACTGCATCTTTTCAACACACATTTCTACATGTACTTTTCAGCAGAATGAGCATCCATCATTTCTATCCCCCCCCCCACACACACACACCCCAATTCTACAATAACAGCTACTCAATCTATTTTCCCTGGAATTGTTAACCTTTAAAATTTTTAATTTTTTTAAATTTTAAATTTTTCCACCTTTTTCATTCTGCTATAACTGCCTGCTATACTCACCCATAATGCCCTAAAATATATATATCCTCTTTTGAGTAATTATAGCCAATGTATTTAAAATAAGGGACACTCCTAAACAAAAACAGGCTATAATAGCCGTAATTATAATAACAAGGTAAAAGTATTATTTATTAAATATACCGCCATATATTTCAGTCTGAAATTAACAGACCATCATCAGTGGCTTAAAAAACAATTGTTACAAGATAGAATGCAAACAATTGATTTATATGAAATAGAATGAGCCAATAGCACTATGCTTCAACTGAAGAAAAGCTTAATCATAACAGTGTAAAAATAAATTGCATGTATATAACTTATAATATCATACTCAACAGATCGATAGATGTAGTATCTAGTTGGTTTCTTAAAACCTTATATCTTTATAAAATACCACTCTTGGTTCAATAGTAATTGCAAAAAAAAAAAAAAAAAACTTTCCATATTTTTAATAAGGATAGGCAGTCAATCCGATTCAAGTTAGGGCAGTGAAGATTTTTCTCTAAAAACAAGAACAAAATATACCCCATTTTCACAAATGAGGTTCTGCTGGCTAGGTCACAGAAGCATAACTGTTTCATCATATATTGGAAAAAATGCTGGTCAAGAGACTGTAAGACAGCCCTTCCATCACTGGACTTCTCAGCTAGTCACTGTTTGGTAGGACATTTAAATTGCTTTCAAGTCTCAAAAGGAACTAAAACAGCTGGATTGAAAGGTTAAAGTGAAAGCTATGAATCAGGTTAGGTATATGAAATGGAAACAAGAATATAGTCAACACTGATACTTGGAATGTCCAAGGCATAGATCACAAGATGAACTCAAAGAAAAAAAACATGCAAGGTGCAGTAATATCCGAAACCAAGATAAAGTTGTCTCAAAACTGATTAATAATTATATACAATTTCACAGTGGTGTAAGAAGTCATGAGAGAACTAAAGCAAGAGTAGCACTGATAGTACACAGCACCCTAGAAAAGAAAGTAGTTCATTATATTTATTGGAATGAATGACTAATAAAAATCATGATTAAGTTACAATGAGGATACCCAGCTGTCATTAGAGTACATGCACCACATACATGGAGTACATACATTGAAGTAGAAGCGAAAGAGTAGAAAGAAAATAATGAAAGATTTTACTCCCTCTGGCAAGAAATAACAAAAATAGTAATAAGTGACTATGTGACAGGAAGACTTAAATGCTAGAATGACAATCGTCAAATTAATTCAGCCATTAGTATGTGTGGTGAGCAAACAGTTAACTGAAATAGGAGAAGACTCATTGATTATGCAGTTTATGATAATGTTCCAATTTGATTTTCTCCACGATGGCTGAAAATAATGAAAGCAAAAACAAAAGAAGAATGCTTCAAAATCAGCCTCTTAAAAGACCCCAGTATCAAATGACTTTTTCATCAACACTTAAGTTAGCAGAAGATACAAATCAGTGAAAAAAAATCAAAGAAGAAGAAAAGTTAAACATGTGGTATATTAAAACAGACAGCATTTGAAAGCTTAGGCAAAGAGAAGACACAACATTATAAAAGAGATCTTAGCCAGTGGGATGAGGATATCTCTAAGATTATAGAAAATAAAAAAATGATATAAAGACTTATCCACCAGATCAATTGAAGATAAGATAGAATATAATATTCTTTCTATAATAGAAAGAAAGGCATAACTAAAAGAGAAGGAAAAGACATAGAGAGTTGGAATAATTTGTTATCCAATTTAAAGAGAATTAACAAAATTAAATCATTAACTTATAAAAATTTAAATAATCTGAATCAAGAAACAAAGAAGAATGTGAGAAACAGTGTGATTGATAAAACTACATGGCTACAGTATTTTCAGGATTTATGATCAGGTACTATAAAAGTGGTAGGAGGGAAAATGAAATCTCCATGAACCAACAAGCAACAGCAGCATCTGATCCATAGAGGGTGGCTGCAAATAGTGTCTGTTCCCTGTGTCAGGGGCACAGGGAACAGACACAACATGCCGGCTGGGATGTCACCCAGATAAACATGGTCTGCATACCCAACTGAGCAATCAGGATTGAATCAACAAGTTAGCTGAGTGGTAGGAAGTTGGAATGTCTGTACTTTATGGGTTCCTGGAAAGCTAACTTTACATTACAAGGAGATGGAGTAATACTAATGTGACTTCCTTGCATTAACCCTCTCATGCATAAGGGCCTCATATGAGGACACACATATTTTCCATCATAATAATTATTCATTCATAATTTAGTGCTACTGTATGCATGTAGTCCTCAACTGGGGAGACCAACGTGTTCTTAGAAACCACACCATATGGCAGGAGTTTCAACAGAGTTACAGGAATACCAATCTCTCTCTGCAGTGCATGGTGGAATCAAGGAGGAAGTGAAAAGCTGCTGTTTTGTTGATTTGAATTTGGTGATTTTATGAGTTTTCTTGAAAGGCTAGTATGGTTTTATATATTGTTATACCTTGTAGATCAAGTGTGAATATTTAATTTGTTCATGTTTATTACCATATTCATAAAACGAACTTGAAAACACAACACCTGTCCTCACATGAGGACAGGTGTTTTCAACAGGTGTTATGTCTCTATTCATCATGAACGTTATTTTCTTGATCATAAATTAGTAAATAATAATATTTTTTGGTTTACCGATCAAGTGTTGATCAATTTTATTAACTGAACCAACTAGTTTCGCCACACTTATCTGTTGGCATCTTCAGGGCTTACATAGAGGTTTAAACAAGCTCACAATTATGCGTAACTACAAACTGACAAGAATAACTGTAAAAAACTGACTAGAATAATTACAAATAAAATAGTATCGAACGTGAGTGAAACACGTATCGCGTGTACAAGATCAGCTAGCTGTTGCTGAGGAACTTTCTGTAGTTTGTATTAAAGTTCATTTCTTCCATTTTTAAGGTTCTGATTAGGGTTTTCCATATCTCTGGGAGTATTAGGCCTTGATTTCTGTTAAGGTTGACAGTAGAACGGGCGACTGTGGCTGCCTCTTTGAAAATTCTTGAATGGTAATCTTCCTCTATGTAAGGGGAACAGCTTTTGTCCCACTCGATGACAATTAACAGGCTTGGCAATGGGGAGCCCACTCTCACTTTCATGTGCTGACCTCTTTATGGAAGACTTAGAAAACAAAATCTTATCGCAAATTTTTCCTAAACCTAAAATTTGGTTTAGACATGTGAACGATATCTTCATCATATGGAACAATAACAAAGATGACATATATGATTTTCTCAAAAAGATCAATGCCTTCCATCATTCTATTAAATTCACTCTGGAACTTGAAAGAGAAAAACAACTACCGTTTTTAGACATCTTAATCAAAAAACAAATTGACGGCAGTATAAATCTATCAGTGTACAGAAAACCGACCAATATAGGTCGCTACCTACATTTCAACTCCTCCCACCACATCTCACATAAACTTAGCATTGTACACATGTTAAATAAAAGAGCGATTCGCATCACAATGGACAACAAGACCCTTCAAGATGAGTTAAAATTTATTTCCAACAATTTGTACTTGAATGGATATCCAAGAAGACTAGTCAATAAAATCCTTTTCTCTGAACCACCACAACGAGAACAATAAGATATTCAATATATAAAAACGATTGCAATTCCGTTTGTAAGTGGCATCTCCAACAAGCTCGCCAATCTCCTCAAACAACATAAAATAAGAGTAACATTCAAACCAATAAAATCTATTAGTAAACTACTAAGATCTCCAAAAGACAACCATCCTTTCTACAAATATGCTGGAGTTTATAATATTCCATGCTCATGTGGCTCTAGTTACATCGGACAGACTTCAAGAAGCCTCGAAATCAGGAAAAAGGAGCACATTGGCTATGTCAAAAACAACAGACAGAACATTTCTGGCCTATCGTCTCTTTTCTCTACAACTAACCATGTCATCGAGTGGGACAAAAGCTGTTCCCCTTACATAGAGGAAGATTACCATTCAAGAATTTTCAAAGAGGCAGCTACAGTCGCCCGTTCTACTGTCAACC
The DNA here is from genome assembly GCF_054136105.1 of Typopeltis vanoorti. NCBI lineage: Eukaryota > Metazoa > Arthropoda > Arachnida > Uropygi > Thelyphonidae > Typopeltis > Typopeltis vanoorti. The sequence goes on along the minus strand of NC_143562.1, from coordinate 109,313,579 downwards.
TTAACAGAAATCAAGGCCTAATACTCCCAGAGATATGGAAAACCCTAATCAGAACCTTAAAAAAGGAAGAAATGAACTTTAATACAAACTACAGAAAGTTCCTCAGCAACAGCTAGCTGATCTTGTACACGTGATACGTGTTTCACTCACGTTCGATACTATTTTATTTGTAATTATTCTAGTCAGTTTTTTACAGTTATTCTTTTCAGTTTACAGTTACGCATAATTGTGAGATTGTTTAAACCTCTATGTAAGCCCTGAAGATGCCAACAGATAAGTGTGGCGAAACTAGTTGGTTCAGTTAATAAAATTGATCAACACTTGATTGGTAAACCAAAAAATATTATTATTTAGGTGTTATGTCTGTAACGTAATCCATGCGGCAATTAGTTTGAGGTTAGAAAGTTCTTGTACAATATTTTTATAACTTTATTTATTTTATTTTTGCAAACATAAATGAATAGTAAGTGTGCTAATTGGCATTATCATCTCTTTTACAGATGGATAACCAAAAGTCAGGTCCATCAGGCATAAAAAAGGCCTATTACCACAAGAGACTTACTGAAGAGGAGATTGCAAAATACAGATGTTGCTGTCAAATGCCATTGCAGAGACAACAAGTGTGGTTTAGTGAGAAATATAATCCCTTTGCTGGTACTGAGCCATGGTTTAGAGGAAAACACCAAGTAAATATTCACGGAGAGAGCCCTGTAGATTATTTTTCACAGCTGTTTCCAGATGAATTGATGGATGAAATTGTGAAACAAACTAATCTGTATGCATGCCATAAAGGCAAAGATAATTTAGCACTTACTGTGACTGAACTCAAAATTTACCTTGGAATTGTACTTGTCATGACATACATAAAATACCCACGTGTAAAGCAGTATTGGTCTTCTGAACATGGACTGTGCATGGATGTTATAGCTGATGCCATGTCAGTGAACAGATGGGAGGACATAAGGTGATATTTGCATTTTGTTGATTCAGACACAATACCTACCAACAATAAAAACAAAGCAATACGTATAAGACCAGTGCTGCAAAAGTTTCATGAAACATTCCATGCTGCTGTCAGCCCAGAAGAATTTTAGAGTGTAGATGAGATGATGATTCCATTCAAGGAATGTTCACAACTCAAACAATACTTATCTAAGAAACCAAAAAAATGGGATTTCAAAATGAGGGTGAGGGCAGGCATTTCAGGCTAAGTATATTGTTTTGATCTTTATGTAGGTGCAGATCCTGGAAGACAAAATTCAGACTCATTTAGTGCAAGTGAAAATGTAGTACTTATGCTTTGTCGTGATCTTGCTGGTAAGAACTTCAAGGTATACACAGACAACTTCTTCACGAGCATACCCCTAATTAAGAAACTAAAGGAAGATGATATTTATTATGTGGGTACATGCAGAAGAAATCGACTTCAAGGTGCTGATAAGAAACTGAAAAATGAAAAGGATTTACAGAAGATGGGACGAAGAAATATGTCAGTTACCACGTCCTCTGATGGCATTACTATCACTAGATGGGTTGATAACTCAGTAGTACATGTGGTATTGTAGCTATTTAAGAAAGGAGCCTGTCAGTGTATATCAGACGTTCAGCCAGAAAGAAAAAAAGTATGTTGAAATTCCACTATCTCGCTTTGTGGCTTTGTATCGAAATTATACCAAGAAAAAACGATGGTATATGAGAATTTTTTACCATATGTTGAATGTACTTGTTTGTAATGCACTGATCATTTGGAAATGGGAAGAAAAATTGGATTTGTTGGGATTCAAATCAAGAGTGGCAACTGCTTTGATATATCAAGGTTTAGCTCAGCTAGCTACAGAGAAGCAAAGATGCCCTTCAAGTCAAACACCACCAGCACTAAAGAAACACAAAACTCACTCTGTGTCACATGAGAAACATTTTGACAGCAGTGGACACTTCCCAAAGAAGACAACAGGTGCTAATGCCAATCGTTGCGGAGATGTACACTGCAAGAGTAAAACAAGATACATCTGTGGTAGATGTGAGGTTCCAATCTGTCAGGAATGTTTTCAGTCTTTCCATACAAAATGAGGCAAAGAGAATAAGATTGTTCTTGATTTACATAGCTCTACTGCAAATTCTAATTGTTCTACTTTTTTGTATGTACTAAGTAATCCAAATGTTGATCATTCATGCAGTGTTTCAGCAAAATATAAATTGTTTATAATCTGTTTTGTCATACTTGTAATGTCTTTCAATGAAAATAAATTCCTTAGTCTAAGTCATTTTCAGAAATATGTCTGTAGTCTGTTGGCGTTAGTGCATGATGTCCTCCGATGAGGGCATCATGAGAATGGGAAAGAATAACAGGAAAATATGAATATGGAGAAAGCAATGAAAGAGGAGAAAGTATGCTCGAATTTGTCTTGAAGCATAACATGGTAATTTGTAACATGGATTTCCATCAAAAAAGATTGCAGGAAGTGGACTTATTGGTCAAATGGTCACCAGATGGAAGAACTAAGAATGTGCTAGACATAATACTCATAAACAAGAGATGGGCCACATTAGTTCTGCAATGTCGAACATTTCAAGGAGCAGACATAGAATTTGATCATAGCTTAGTGATTGTTAATATCAGGTTGCAACTTAAGTGACAAGAGTAAAAGCACAATTTCAGGGTCAGAAATATGAGGACAATGAGTGAAAAAATTACAGGGAAAGTGTATAGGAAAGTGCTATACACTTTTCTATACAGGAAGAAAAAATAAGGAAGAACTGAAATCCGTTACAGATTTCAGTTCTTCCTTGCAGATACAACGAAGTGGTGCCTGCAATCAATAAAGCAATGGAACAAACAGTTCAAGAAACAAAAAAGCCAAAGTTGATCTCACAGGAAGCATTAAAGATAATTCAAGATAAAAAAAAAGCTTTAAAGATTAGGGTGGAGAGAGGGAGAGAGAGAGAGAGAGATCTGGAAATGGATGAACAGTACAGAGCAAAATGTAATGAAGTGAAGAAGGCGGTTAGGTTAGGAGAGACAAATTTGTCTCTCCTAACTGAACAGTGTGAGGATATCAATAAATACAAGAGAAGTATATAAGATGATCAAAAACATCAACAAGAAATGGAGTCCAATGCAGAACCATAAATAATGAAAATGGTGAAATCTTGATGAACGCAGAAAAAATGAGAAAGAGATGGACAAGATACTGCTCACAGTTATATAAGACACAGGGAGATGAGTTCCAAAAGAAGCTAATTAATGAACTGAGGGAAATATCATCACCACCAAGCAAAGATGGAGAAACAGATATACTGAGGGATGAGGTTGTAAAGGCAGTAAAACATCTGAAAATCCCTGGGAATGATGAGATCAATGGAGAGATGTTGAAATATGGTGGTGAGGTGAAAATAGACTAGTGGCGGCTTGTACATAAGCACTGCGACACTGCAGAACCCCCAAAGGAAAAAATGAAAAAATTAAATTTGGTTTGTGTTTATAAATAATGACAAAGCTTAGAACATTATATAAATGCAATACAACATGTTAAAGGTTACAACTTATGTTTTGACATTGATTGAATAGTTAATAATTGGAATTGTTCAATTAATGCTTTAGATTACGACACAAATGCACTGCGATCTAACGCAGTGTCGGAATTATCACATTCGGCTAACTGCAGCTAATCTCGCCGATATTCATTTGCGCTTCTCATTGCACGTTACAAGCGATTCCGACACTGCTCGTTTGGGCAGTGTATCTTATGCTTGCTTGTGCATTATTTCTGTGAGATACAAAACTTTTATTATTGGTGCGTGTTCGTGGTGAGGGCGAACTATTTTTTGTAAATCTTATTTTATTTTGTTAAAATAACATAATTATTTATTTATTATAGATACAAGACTAAATTATGATGAGTGTCACTGTTGAAAATATGAAAAGAATTATATTTTTTCAATTATCGTTACACAAAACAAATGCACTGCGATCTAATGCGGTATCAGAATTATCATGTTTGGCCAATTGCAGCTAATCTTGCCATATTCATTTGCGCTTGTGATTGCACGTTACAAGTGATTCCGACACTGCTCGTTTGGGCAGTGTATCATACGAAACTTTTATTATTGGTGTTTGTTCGTGGTGAGGGTGAAATATTTTTAATAAAGCAACTTTTTAATATGTAAATTTATTTATTAATAAATTGGTTACTGATTAGGAAAAAAAAAATTTTTTTTTAAATTTATTTTGTGTATGCAGCACCCCCACTTAAACTTTTCACCGGTCACCAATGAAATAGTCTAACTGTATTCTTTTTATAACATGGAATGGGAGGAATGCAAAACACCAAAAGAATAGAATACTATTCACAAAAAAAGTAAGCAAAATGGACTGCAAAAATTACAGAACAATAGTTCTAACAAGTCATGTAGGGAAAATACTTATGATATCGGCCTGGCTGGCCGAGTAGTTGGTGTATCCCCTCTCCAGCCAAAAGGCTGCAGGTTCAAATCCTGTCGTGGACATGGATGTTTGGGATCGTCTGTGAAAATACTAGTGGTGGCGCTGATGAGCGATAGATGCCATTGGTATAGTTGCGGTTCATTGGTGGATTGAGTGATGGAGACAGAGCTGTAGAGTAGGTGCCCTCCCTCGATGAGTCTTTGGACTCCCTGGAGGTGTGAAGTAATAATAACAATAATAATTAACAGAAAGAATAAGGAAACTAATGAGAAGAAAATCTGGAGGATGAGAAAGCAGGATTTAGAAGCACACCAAATATTAATGTTAAGATTAATTATGGGGAAAGTGCTACATCAAAATAAAAATGTTTATGCCTGTTTTGTTGACTTTCAGAAAGCATTTGAGAGTACAGATCAGAAAGTGCCATGAACGTACTCAAATCTTATAGAGTGGACAAAAACTTGATATGTCTCTTGCAGAACATCAATGACAATGCAGAGGCTGCTGTGAGAAACTGTAGAGAAATAGGAAGATGGTTCTGGACAACAAGAGGTATGAGACAAGGAGACCCAATATTCCCCAGCATCTTTATCATGCTTTTAGAAAAAACAATGAATGTCAAAAGATAATACAAGGTGATCCAAAAGTCACACACACACACACCATAAAACAAACTTGAATTTTTCAATATTGGTGATAAATTTTATATAACTAAATTGCTACAAACAAAGCTTATAATCATATCTTTACAAAGGCAAAAATAAATAACATTACTAAAGCAAATGTTCAAAATGGTTGCCTTGTTCGTGAATGCAGGCATCTGATCTTTTTACCAAATTGGAGGCAACCCTTCAAAGCATGGAACTAATGACTGCTCTGATTTCTTCGGTGATGTTCATCTTCAGTTCATCAATTGTGTGAAAATTATTTTTATGAACCTTACCATTCAGGTAACACCATAAGAAGAAATCTGAAGGTGACCAATCTGGCAACCTTGGGAGCCAAAGTCTTTTAGAAATCAGTCTGTCACTCACCAAAAAAAACTCTTGCAAAAATTGCACTGTGTCATTTGATGTATGGCAAGTGGCACCATGAAAGCAGCAATCACGTTCTTCAATCACAAGGAGCCAAGAATTGGGTGATAATGTCTTGGTACAATGCACTGTTCTCAAAGAAAATGGATCCGACAATGCGACTATTGATGTATTCACTTAGGTGGAACCACACTTCATCACTAAAGAAAACATAGTCCAACTCATGAACTCCATTTTCTTCAACACATGATCGAAACCACAGAACACAACACATTTTTCCTCATCCAGTGGCTTCAATTCCTGAACCGAGTGAATACAGTATGGACAAAGCTTTAATTTAAATCCAGCAGTACAGACAAAAATCGTTACAGCATATAAATAGAATGGACAGGACCAGGATACCTTGAAAGGTTCTTAGATATACCCCTAGAGGATGGAAACTACCAGAAAGATCAGCCAAGAGACCACAATAGGCTTGAGACAACATGTTGAGCAACCTCGAGGACAAAACTGTAAAGACTACTAGGCCTACTACTGGACAAGATGATGATGATTATGATAATTCCATATAATTATCATATTATCATATATGCAATTTAATTACATACGAGAGACATCCAGAAAGTAATTTCCAATGGGCTGTCAGAGAAACAAAAATATGCTTACAAAAAAAAATTTATTGGAAATTAAAATAGACATCTTTCACTACTTTCTACATAATTTCCACCATTGTTCAGGCACTTATCATAACGGAGCACCAAGAGTTGTATACCTTCATCGTAGAAGGTTGCTGCCTGTGATGCAAACCACATATTGACTGCTTTCTTGACCTCGTCGTCATCTTGAAACCGCCGGCCACCAAGGAAAGATTTCAGATGTTTGAATAGGTGAAAGTTGCTTGGTGCGAAGTCAGGACTATATGGGGGATGATGGAATTGTTCCCAGCTGAAGCTGGCAAGAAGTTGTTGTGTTATGCCGGGAGTGTGTGGGTGGGCGTTATCGTGAATCAAAACAATGCCCCAAAACATAAGCATGCCATGCTGTTTATTCTGGATAGCACGACACAGTTTCTCAAGGGTTTGGCAGTACATACTCATATTGATTGTGGAGTCTTGACCCAATTATTATAAACACACACCAAGAAGTGTACACACTGCAAGAATGTCTGAAAATAGCACCAACGCCTTGCTAAGGAATCAACAAACTCAGCACACATGCACACCATTGCGATCGCAGTGCTACAGTGAAAATATTTAAAAATGGAACTTACTTTCTGGACATCCCTCATATAATTACAAGATTACAATTACATATAGTTATACTCTGAGGTTTTCAAGTATTAAAAACATTTTTAGAAGTTGGACAGCACCTCCGTGGTGCAGTTGGAAGAATGATGGGACACCATACTCAAGTGGAAAAGAAGACATGAGTTTGATTCTCATCATGATGCAAGGATCCTTTATATGGGCTTTTTTTTTTTTTTTTAACAGAAGGTGAATTAACTGAACTCATGCAGAGTTAGCAGGCTTTTTTGGCTTCCAGAAAGTTAGGTTTTTCTTCTCACATACATGCCAATTAGCCAGAGAACACATCATTACCAGAGAAAAAATATTATAAGTGGGTGACAGCATAGTGAACAGATAGAGGCAACTAGTAGACAAGAGGTTGCATGGCATGCTCTCTTGCAATGAGTCCTTCAAAATATCACATAATATGAAACAAACTGAAATTAATTTGTTTCTATAAGCTATAGTACTTACTCTTAGTACTGCAAATGGGCTATAGCTTTTTTTTTTCAAGCCACTTCAGACCTCCAATAAACAGCATTGTGGTTTCACATCAGGAGATGAAATTCATCTATCACCTAAAGACATTCACAAAGTATTCAAGTCCACGGTGATATTTGAACTCACAGTCTATTTGTTGGAGAGCTGATGGGCTATCACTAAGTCAGCACATAGGCATGTTAATCTTTTCCATCACAGGCTTAAAAATACCTTAACTGCCAGTCATCAATAGTTTCTAACTTTCAACAGATCAGATACTGCTGCATGTTATACTTTTGATGTCCATGCATCATATTCTAGACATGTTAGTAGTAAAGGAATTATCCATTCCTCGATGAGTCCAAGGTGGACACAATTAACAGGCATAATACTCTGGCCAAATTCCAAACAATTAAGAGCCAACCAACCCATGGTGGAAGACAAGAATGACAAATTAAATTTACTAATTATCATTAAGTGATCTGTAGCTTTTTTTGTAACAGAACATCTAACAGAAATTCATCATCAATAAGACATTCATATTCCTGATTGTTATACAAAGGCACAATGGCATTGTACCAACCATTATGAGAGATTCAATTCTTTACATCTACTGTTGATGATGTCACTTCAATATTTTTTTTCACACTTAGTAAGAAGAGAATTCTGAAAAACTTTAAAATACAGAGGAGAGTCCATCATACAAACCTCCTACTTGCAGTTTTCCCACATGCTATGTGCTAAAGCCTTTCCAGCACACCGAAATGATACTAGAGAGAAAGAGATGCAACATAAGTAACATACTAACCCATTATTCTGATATGAATATATGGTGAGATGTAGTTGTAGCACACACTGCTGATAATACAAAATAAGTCAAAACAAGCACTGCACTGAAGTTACATTACCTAGAGTAGATGGAGATAATTCAATCTCTTGTGGCTTTCATGCAGACTAAGTCATGAAATCAGTTGGGACAGCATCATACTATTACTACTATTACTACAATTACTGGAAATATCTTTACCTTGAGCTGATTTAGCAAAAAGCAACCATTAATCTTTCATTTTATCTTTTTCATTTTCAAATTTTAACCATCATTCATCATTCTATGAATGATGGTTAAAATTTAAGCTCAATCTGATCATTTACAGATTAAGGAATGAAGTATATGGTTTGCTTAACAATACATATCAATAATGCAAAACAACATACATGGATGTTAAAACACAAAGTTCACTAGTACTTATAACAACTAGTCAAACTAGAACTGTAATCTACATTAGAATGTTTGTACATGATGCCAGTATATCTTTATGTATTTAGTTTCATATTTCATTAATAATTTCTGATTATTATTTTTTCAATTTTTCTTCTTTCTTCTCTTCTCTTCTTGCTAATTTCCCTCAATGCTATTAGAGTATTCGAGGGCTACAGGTGAATCTTTCCTACTTTATTGTTGCATTTCATCGTATGTAGCCATCAAAGGGGGCAAGCTAGTCCCAATAGGTACCGGTCCCAAGCCAGAATAAATGGTGAGGGCTGATATCAGGAAGGGCATCCGGTCGTAAAACTTCATTGTATCTCTAACTAATAAGTCAAATGAGTCAAAAAAGATACAAGGGCTAGGACATACCCCTTAGGCAATGAGCAACTACATCGCCCTACAGCTGCGAGAAGTGGATGAGGGCTACTACACTGGGGCAGATGCAGTTAAAGAAGCAAGCACAGCAGGCAGAGAGAATGTTGTGAGTGGGACCATTGAATGTTGGAAGCATGACTGGAAGGGGGAAGGGAGGTGGCAGACATGATGAGGAAGAGGAAGTTGGACATTTTATGTGTGCAGGAGACAATGTGGAAGGAGGAAAAGGTGGAGGAACTGGGAGATGGGTATAAATTGTTCTACTCCCAGGTGAATAAAGAGGGAGGAAATGGTGTCGAAATTGTGATGTGTGGCAGAATGACGGGCGAAGTACTGGAAGTGAGTAGGAGGAATGACAGGATGAAACTGGGTATCGGAGAAGAGCAAGTGATTGTCTTATGTGCATACACCCCTCAAGTTGGCTGTACAGCAGAGGAGAAAGATGAGTTCTGGAACGTGTTAGATGAAAAAAAATGAGGGAATTGAAGAAAATGAGATGGTTGTTGTCAGAGGAGACTTGAATGGACACATAGGAAGACAGAATAGGGACCGCAAAAGGGTGCATGGCAGCCACGGAGATGGAACGATGAACCAAGAAGGAGCAAGGACTGTGAACTTCACAGTAGCGTTTGATCTGGCAATTGTGAACTTATTTTCTGCAAGAGGGAAGAACATTTAGAAGTGGGAACAACAGTTCACGGATTGACTACATCTTGACTAGAAGAAAACATCTTAAGGAAGTAACAAATTGTAAGGTAATCCCAACAGATATTTTAAAGTCCAGGCACAGCAACACCGGTTGCTGTGCATGGACTTTAAAATAAGGTTGAATATAAGAACCTTTGGAAGCCATGGGATGAAGACAATTAAGCGGTTTTGCTTAAAAGAAGAGTGTGAAGAACCTTTTTAAGGAGAGGGTGTTAAAGAGGATTTTGGCTAGAAAGTGTACATGATTGGTAGAGACATAATTCAAAAGCAATTCTGAGCTGTGCAATTGAGGTGCTTAGTGAAACATCTGGAAAGATTAGAGAGCAGAAGGAGGGTTGATGGTGGAATAATAATGTGCAAGAAGTAGTGAAGGCTAAGAAGGAGGTAAAGAAGAATTGGGACGAGTCAAGAGAGAAAGCGAGAAGGCAAGAGAATTGTAGCAAGATCTTTATGATCAATTAGAAATGAAGGAAGGACAGAGAAAAATTAATTGGCTTGCAAAATGTAGAAATAAAGCATCAAAGGACATTTTACATGTGAAACAGATCAAAGACTCCAAAGGAGGAATAATAAGGAGGGATGTGGCTGTATGAAACAGATGAAAACTATACATTGAAAGGCTTTTGAACAAGGAAAATGTGAGGACTCACAGAGAAGATGGACAGCCTTATGAGGGGATGGTGAAGAACATCAGTGCAGTGGAAGTTGAGGAGGCTGTAAAGATTGGAAAAATGGAAAATAGGTGGATCCTGACAGGATCCCACTGGAGGCATGGAAGGCACTGAGGGAAGAGGACATTGGCCTGCTGTGGGATCTGTTTATAAAAGTTTGCCAACAGGAAAAAATGCCCGAGGAGTGGAGGAAAAGTACTCTTAACCCTATTTACAAGGGTAAAAGGGATGCACAAGACTGTAAGAATTACAGAGGAATAAAGTTGATGTCCCATACAAGGAAAATCCTAGAAAGGGTTCTTGATGGAAGACTGAAGGAGGAGGTGGAGATTGCAAAGGAGCAGTTTGGCTTCATGCCTGGTTAATAAACGATGGATGCTATCTTTGGGTTACGGCAGATGATGGAAAAGTTTTGAGAGAAACAACAAGAGATACATCTGATGTTTATTGATCTGGAGAAAGTGTACGATAGAGTACCAAGGCAAAAAGTCTGGAGGTTTCTGAGGGAGAAGGTACCAGAGAAATATGTCAGGTTTGTGCAGGAGATGTACAGAAATATGAAGACAAGAGTTTGGACCTGCCTGTGAGACAGAATGCTTTCAAACAGTTGGTTTGCATCAAGGGTCAGCATTAATTCCATTCCTGTTTAATATTGTGATGGAAATGGTGACAGAAGAGCCTCCAACAATGCTGTATGTAGATGACACCGTGTTGTGTGCAGAATCAAGAGAAGCAGCAGGTAAACTGAAAAGATGGAGGAGAATACTGGGAGAGAGGTATGAGGCTGAGCAGAATTAAGACAGAGTACATGTATTGCAAAGTGGATGGCAGCCAAGAGACAGAACTGGAATTGGAAGGAAATGTCATCAGGTTAGCGACTTTCAATACTTAGGTTCAACAGTGAAAGAGGATGGAGAGGCTGAGAAGGAAGTGGGATAGAGGATACAAGCTGGATGGAGGAACTAGAAAGAGGTGGCTGGAGTGCTATGTGATAAGAGGGTGCCAGTCAATCTAAAGGGAAAAATCTACAGGACAGTGGTGAGACCAACTATGACATATGCTATGGAAACGGTAGCCCCGAGGAAAAATAACAGCAGGATGGAGCTAGCAGAGATGAGAATGCTTAGGTGGATGTGGTGTGACCAGAAAGGATCATCTGAGAAATGACTACTTAAGGGGAACAGTGAAAGTTATGAACTTAAGAGCGAAGATATAGGAAGCAAGATTGAGATGTTTGGTCATGTGACGAGGAGGGAGGATGAGTATGTGGGAAGAAAGGTCATGCAGATGGATGTGCAGGGGAGAAGGAACTGAGGATGAAGAACTTGGATGTGGTTGCAGCCCAACACAAATGATGTGGAGGATACTCATTAGAAACAGTGACCTTACTTAAGTGGGATAAGTTGCAGAAGATTTTTTCAATTTTTAATTATTTGCTAATTAAAGAAATTTTCTTATTTCTTAACAGTATTGATATTACCAGTACTTGCAACACCCCTGCCAGTCAATTTGTAACTTAAAAATGTAATTATATCTGAATGTTTGTACAACCAACATTCTATTGCATTTTATTATTAACACCAGACCTCAACTGAGTCATAAGACCAATCATGTCGTCACACACAAAGCTTATCAAGCCATATTTTACACTCATTTTGTCCAAATTCATGATATTCTCTGGCTATGCATTCCAAAAAAACCTTTCCTCACATGCCTTATACAGATTCCAGGGCTGTTTTTTTTTTTAAATACCAGTCTTCCATTCTGTGAAAAAAAGTTTCCACATAATGTTTCCACAAATGAAGGAACCATTAGTTCCTTCATTTGAGGAATAGTGATGAATGAAGTGGAGGTGACTAGTCTATTACAGAACCTTAATGTGAACACATCTGTGGGATTGGATGGTATACCGGCACGGGTCTTGCATGAAGCAGCTAAAGAATTATCAGTGCCCTTGACCATGTTGTTTAATATGAGTCTCAAGTCTGGCTTAGTCCCAAAGGTGTGGAAAGAGGGGAAAATAGTTTCACTGCATAAAGAAGGATCCAAGACTACAGTTGCAAATTACCGACCGATCAGCATATCAGGAGTCGTTGTCAAGGTCTTAGAGAAAGTAGTCAAAGGAAAAATGCAGGAATGGATTGATGAAAACGAGATACTGTATACAGGGGACAGCATGGCTTTGTGAAGGGTAGATCATGCTTCAGTAACTTGCTCAAGTTTTATAACAAGGTGACGGCTGAACTGGATAAGGGAAATGGGTTTATAGTGATACTGCTGGACCTGGCAAAGGCGTTTGACAGGATACCACATGGAATACTAATCAGTAAACTACAACATATGGGAATGGATATAGGGTTGGTGAGGTGGATAGGTGGTTGGTTGATGGAGAGATATCAAAGAGTAGTTTATTCAGGAGTAGAGTCCAAAAGATGGCCTGTGACTAGTGGTGTGCCGCAGGGTTCTGTTCTTGGACCACTGCTGTTTAATCTGTTCATTAACGATATAGGGAAGGATCTAAGTGGAACAATTCATTTGTTCGCTGATGATGAAAAGTTGGGTAGAGCAATAGTGAATGCAGAAGATGTCAAAGTCTTGCAGGATGACTTAGATAGATTGGAGTTCTGGGCTAAGGAGAATGGATGTCAATTTAATGTGACAAAATGTAAGGTTATGCATTTTGGGGTGAAAAGATTAGCAGCAGTATACCACATTGGTGGAACTGTACTCCAAGAGATTGATGAGGCCAGGGACTTGGGAGTGTTGGTGGATAGGGAGATGAAGTTTAGGGGGCACACTGCAAAAGTAGCTAAATCAGCTCATCAACTCACTTGGTTGTTGAAAAATACCTTGACGAGCAGAGACAAGCAAGTTATTGTACCTCTGTACCGAGCCTTGATAAGACCTCATCTCGACTACTGTGCCCAGATTTGGTCACCTCGGTTCCTTCTTGATGGGGAGGAGGTGGAGAGGATCCAGAGGCGAGTGACTAAGATGATAACAGGTCTATGGAATGAACCATATGAGAACAGGTTGAAGATTTGTGGGTTGCAGAAACTAGTTGATAGGCAAAAAAGGGGAGATATGATTGAGACATTCAAATTGCTAAAGGGATTCTATAGGATTAATTCAGAGGATATTTTTGAGATCAGGACTGGTGGTGGGAGAACTAGGGGACACCTATGGAAGCTGGGCAAGAGTGTAGCTAGCAGGGGTGTTAGAGCTGGGTTCTTTACTTTTAGAGTGGTAAATGAGTGGAATAAGCTGCCAGAGTCTGTTGTGGGTGCTATGACGGTGAACGAGTTCAAGACAAGGTATGATAGATACTGTGAGAATGTAATCGCATAGTTGGGTGGACATGATGTTTAGGGCCTCCCTCGATGAGTCTAAGGACTCCTGGAGTCGCCCGAAATAATAATAATAATAATAACATAATCCCTTAACTTATATGTCTCACCCCCTTCACCTTCTCATGAAGCTTTACAAATTGTATTCTCTTAATCTGATTTGTCTTCATACTCTCATATCCAAAAGACTAGATCCTATTTTAGTCAATCTTCTCTGGCCCCTTTTCTAATACATCTTCATCCCAAAGAAAACCAGATGACCAAATCTTTGAACAATAATCCATGAGATGCTTTATCAAAGCCTTATACAATGAAAGCATAACTTCTATTTGTGCAAGTCAAGTTCCTCTGCATCATTGCTATAATCTGATGTCATGACTTGACAACTTGTGCAAAGTGACCACTCAACTTCAGGTCCCTGTCCACCACCTCTCTCATTTCCTATACCTCCTTCAAAATTTCCCCACCAAATATGTATGATGTATTGCATCATCACCTACTGGAAACTTAAACTTTTGAACAATGACTCACTTGCCTACTCACATAATTTATTCACATTCTCTTGTAAAGCCACAACATTTTACTTGACTCTCACAGGTAACCCAATTTTGCATCATCTGCAAACAGTTGCATATCTCCAGTTAAACAAACCCATTCCAGTATGATATATACATGATGCACAGGCTGTGCATGGCAACTTGGTTATGATGATTATAGAGGTAACTATATAAAAACACTTGGTACCAGGACCCTGGAGAAATTATTTATTGGTATGGGACCTTATACAGTCAGGGAAATTAGATCATGATGGAAGGAATAGCGAGAATCTATATGCAAGATTAACACAGATTCTCAAACATGTTAATGTTATGAATATATTAAATCATAAAAGTGAGTATGATGAAAGGATGATTGTGTGTTCATCTGGTTTGAATTTATTAAGTATAGGCAAGGATGTCAGTATAAGTGAAACATTAAATTTGAATAGAGATCAGAAGGTTGTGTAACATGATTATGATGCCTGTAGAGGTAACTATATGAAAACACATAGAGATAACTTACATCTGTACAACACTAATGCCAGGAATATAAAAAACAAAGAGGTTGATGTTTGATCCCTTGAATACCCTGAGAATTGTTGGCATTAGTGAGACCTAGCTCTTGGAAGGGTATATTACTATGCATTATGGAAAGAGTCGCTACCCAAGACTAGCTTCAACATTTACTGAGATCTCATCAGTGGGAGTCAGACCCAGAAACGATACTATGGTTGAATGAATGCAGATGTCATATATTTCCCATATACAAGTAGTATAAAGGTGTATCACATTATTATCTTGACAAGTTCAATTTCTAATCAAATTGAAAAACTTTCTACGAGTACCTCTGATCCAGAACTATTTAATAATAAGGATGAAATAAGGTCTCAATTATGTTTTGTTTTAATTTGGAAAATGCTAACCAGGTTCATTCTTAGGAAATGCTATTACAGATCTCAGACTCAAGTATTCAAATCAGTTCAAAGAAACCTTATCTTTAACAATAATAGCGGAAGTCAGAAAATTACTCTTACGTTTATCAATATAAATAATTCATCATCATCAAATTCCTGCCATGTACCCTCAAGGGGTGTACAGGATATGATAGTACTACATGAAAAATTTACATCATTACTAACTTTCTATCTACAATTTTCCTCCAAATCAGTCTGTTACCTGTCAAGACTCCAACATTATCAGATCTTATATTTCTATCGTCCAAGGCACTTTGTACAGTATCAATCCACCTATATCTAGGTCTTCCTCTGGGTCGTTTTCCTGCCAACCTGGCAGAGAACACTTGTTTTGCTAATCTTTCCTCGCCCATTCTGTTTAAGTGACCATACCACCTGAGATTAGCTCTGCTAACGCATTCCTGGATGCTGACAATGTCAAGGTCTTTCCTAATATTCTTGTTTTTAATATGATATTGCCATTGATGCCATCTGTTCACGCCTCTAATCCTTCTCAGGACGCTCATACCTGCGTTCTCTAGTCTTCGGTTAAGAGTTTTACTTCTGACCCAGCTCTCAGATCCATAAGTTAAAGTTGGTTTGAACACTGTCTTGTATACAGCTAATTTAGTCATACGACTAATTTCTTTCTTATTCCATATGAATTTATTCAATTGACTTCCTACCATACCAGCTTTGTTGATTCTATTGGCTATTTCCATATTTAATTTACCATCTTCACTAAAAATCGTGCCTAAGTAGCTGAAATGTTTTACTTGTTCTACAGGTTCTCCGTTCACAATACAGTTGACATTTTCAATGATTCTGCCTATTTTCATTGTCTTTGCCTTTTTATTGCTAACTTTCATACCATATCTATTACAACAGTTATTTAAATTAGTCAAGGAATCTTGAAGACTTGTAGCAGATTTATTTAGAAGTATAACATCGTCCGCATAAAGCAAAGAGCTGACATTAACATTTCCAATTTTGATATCATGTTTAATACCACTTTCCTTCATAATGTGATCCATATAGATAATGAATAACAGAGGGGTTAATGTAGATCCTTGTTTTACACCAGATTTAACATTAACCACCTCACCGGCCATTATGGATCAAATACGCATTCTCGTATGTTTCGTATCGTTCATCATATATTTCAATGTAATATCAATGATATTACAATTTTAATATGCACTTCGCATCCATGATAAACTTGATGTCTATAGACGTCTTGGCCAGTAGCATGGTTAAACCATCTTCCTGTACTTCCTGCAATTCTAACTACTGACTTACAACTCAAATAAAAACAAAGTATTGCTTGATATAATGCCCTATTGACACCATATAACTGTAGCATATTGAATAGCTTCTCTCTTGGCACCTTGTCATATGCCTTTTCCAGATCAACAAAACTTAAATCTAGATCTTTGTTATATTCCCATGCTTTCTCAACTAATTACTCAATACTTCAAGGATATCTTTTTCTGCCGTTTTCATGTCACCTTTATCATCTCTAACTCCTTTTACAGCTCTTTCCTCCATTTTAGGCTTCTTCAACAACTTCCAGAATATCTTACCACCTTTTGATATTTATTTTCTATGTTCTTGCCAAAGTCCTCCGATAACTTTTGTTTAGCAAGTTTTACACAGTGTTTAGCTTTCTTACATTTGTCTCTGTACTCTCTAAGAGCACAAGCTGACTTATTTGCGAGGAACATTTGATATGCTTTCTTCATTTCCTTCACTGCCTCTTTAACTTCCTGTGTCCACTATGGAGTTCTGATTTTTCTATCCTTGCAGACCTCACCACATGCCTCTCTAGCTGAATTAATCAGGGTTTTCTTCAAGGCTTGCCACTGAATCTACAAGTTTTGGGTCCTGTTCTGAAACTCTTTCATTTTTCCTTCAATAAGCTTTGTGTATTTTAGTCTACAGTTCACATCTGAGAGCTGCTCAACTTTTATTCTCTTTAAAAAATTTTTACATGTTATTCATTTCAATATGAAATTCAATTTTATCCTGCTCAAGACTAAATAGTGATCACTTCCAATTTCAAATCCTCTGTACACTCTGGTGTCCTGCACCAGGGAGAAAACATGACTATTAACAATAACATAATCAATGAGACTTTTCTCATTGACTATGTTATAGACTTATTCCTTGCATCTTCTCTCCATGTGAATTTGTGCACATTT
This sequence comes from Typopeltis vanoorti, assembly GCF_054136105.1. NCBI lineage: Eukaryota > Metazoa > Arthropoda > Arachnida > Uropygi > Thelyphonidae > Typopeltis > Typopeltis vanoorti. The sequence goes on along the minus strand of NC_143562.1, from coordinate 109,296,274 downwards.
TTATGTTGGAACATGGTGTTAGTAATAACTAGTCCCTGTCCTGAGCAGAAATCCAACAGGTATTTGCCATTATTATTAGCTTTGCTCTTTTCTCCAAATTTTCCCAAAATATTTTTGTATGTCTGACAATCATTTCCTACTCTGCTATTTAGATCCCCAACAAGGACCAACTTTTCCTTTTCATTGTGTCAGTTGCTTTTTCTAAAGCATCAAAAAATTCCTCCACTTCTACCTTAGTAGAACCTTCTGTGGTTCTACACTGCCTGCCATTCAAGAAGATTAGCCACGTATTTTGTGTTGAATATTATGGCTACTCCTTCTTTTCCTTGATTGTCATTGCCTGAATATATCATTTTGTATTTATTGCTCAGAAAGATCTCACCAGTTTTGGGTTTCAGTCACCCCCATTACTCGATCTGGTACTCATCTAATTCCTCAGCTAGCTCCATTTCTTTGCCATTCAGGCTTCTTATGTTGATAGTACCGATCTTTAACTGTGGTGATGTTGAGTTGGGGCGTGTTTTCAGATTTGTTCCAGTAGCTAACTTTTCGCTGTTCACCCTGGTTCCCTGGTGAAAACAATGTGGCCTTGTTTAACCAGGCGATGCCCCAGCCGGCATGAAATTTTGTCATGTTGTACCATCATTTTGTATATTGGTTTAAGCCAATAAGAATACAATTTGGTCGGCTAAATCCCAAATTGCCAGCCCATCCTCGTTCATTCAGTATCCAGGTAGATACCCAACAGGGTGCACCACGAGAAGGTAAAGATTGGACATTAGGTCAGACACCCTGGTCGGTTCTCCATATTCCTTTAAATGCTATGTGGAGTTCTCCTCTCAGTTATATAGCTTTGACCCTTAAGCACCCCTATTGACAATGATTATATAAACAATTCATACAAAATATACATGTCATTAAGCATGAATTAATAAGTCACTTCCACAAACTCTCTCTCTCTCAATTTAAACTGTACAGCGAATAAAAGTGACTGTGCATTGAGATCAACTAGTCTAATACCTGCACTCAAGTTCCTAGGAGCATTAATTTTTTAATTGTTAATGGATTAATGTTATGTTATTTTTTAGTTCCTTAATAAACTAAGCAAAGCAGTTAAAATTGTATCAATCTTTGTATTGAATTAATTATTATTATTATTATTATTACATGACACCTCCAGGAGTCCAAAAACTCAACGAAGGAGGGCACCTACTCCACAACTCTTCATCTCAATCACTCAATCAACCAACTACATTCATCATCTACACCAACGCCATCTACAGCCGACCTCCACCACTAGTATTTTCACAGACAATCACAAACATCCATGCCCATGGCGGGATTCGAACCTGCAGCCTTTTGGCTGGAGAGCGGATATGCTAGCCACTCGGCCAACCAGGCCGGCAATTAGTTTAAAGCTGATTGATTAGACATACATTACACTTTCAACGAGAATTCCACTGAAGAAACAAAAGTCCTGCCTTTCAGTAGTAGATGAGAGAATATTTATAAAACAGAAACTACTACGCCCATGCAATATGAAGATTAAGGTTTTTGCATAACACAATTGAGACCAGATTAATTTTCCTTCTGTTCCAATCAATAATATCAATAATATCTTGAAAAATAGCAGAATATATCAACTGCCATTAACAGCCCATATGTACATCCATGCACTTAATAAAATTTTCATTTTATTCCTTAAATTTATGGAAATTCTGGATCCATATTATTCTATAACTTTGAATTTTCTTCTACACATCTCTTTCTCTCTATACACGTTCTGCTCTCTCTCTCTGTTAACCTTCTCCATAGCTAACCATGAAGAATTGCATGATGTCACACGAATTGCATCAATTACATCTAGGTTCTTCATTCTATGCTTGCTAACATCACTGTCAATATTTACCTTTGTCTACGAGTTGATAACTTCAACTAAAGTATGTCATTCACATTATGATTCAGTACTTTCTTGTGAGAAGTGTCTAAAATTCCTTAGTGCACTAAGGAAGTTTCAGTTTTCAGTTTCAGTTTCATAACTGCTCTGCTAGGGTATCAGAAATGACAGCTAGCATCAATCACAATGCAACACTAATTTAATTTAGATTCTTTCTTGGCAACTGTCATATTTTCAATATTGTACAACACATACACATTACATTAAAATAATTACAAATAATTAAAGCAACATACATTTTACTTGAATAATTATTCAAGAAATACACATAATCACACTGTCAACATCCTATTCCTCTCCCCTCTTCTGGATGTCTACAGTTCATACATGGTAAACAAAGTAGCGCAGTGTAGGATCCTGATGACAGTTTGAAGAAGAAAAGAGAGGAAAACAGACTAGTACCATCACTGGAATGTTTCCTCCATCAAAATCATGTGCCTTACATGAAGTGTCCCCTAATATAATCTTGTGATTTATTTATAGTGAATATAATGGGTATTTTGTACAACTGTGATAAAAGATTGACTGGCCTGTAATTATTGATATAATTTCTGCTGTCCTTTTTTATATAAGATAATCAGTGATTTATGCCACTGAAGTGAATTTTTTCTGTTGTTAAAATACCATTAAACATATCTAAATATGACTTTATGAAACCATGAACTTCCTAATTTTGTGTGTTCTGCTAACAAACTGTCTTCTCCAAGACTTTTATTACTCTTTGTTGCCTAGAAGACTTTCCAAAATTCTACCTATAGGATCTATCCATTTCCTGCCTGTATATAGAGTTCTATTAAAAAAAAATCACTACATATTTCCATTATTTTTTTTTTGATGTACAGAAAAAATTTTACTGATGTACAGATTCCTTGCTTATTTTTCAGTTCTGGAATCTTTTTTTTTTTCATGTAATCCTCATTTGATAATGTTCTATAATTTTCAGAGATTTTTTTGTTTTCTATTATTATGTTTTGACTGACTATATTAGGATTAAATTCTGTTAGATGTATAAGGCAGTTCCAGTCAATGATGGCAATCTTGCAGAGTGATATTTGAGATGGATTGCAGTGCTTTCATAAAAAAAAAAAAAAAAAACTGAATGTTTTTTTCTGAATATCACATGGAAATTACTGCTTCCATATTATTTTTCTCCATCTTTCACAAAAGAGCAGGATAAAAAGGAGAGCAATTTTTTTTTTCTACTAAAAAGCACGGAATGATATTCACGTGGAAAACAGAATTCTTTATTTAGCAACAAACTGTTGTCATTGATACAGCCTCAGTCAATGAATTCCATACAGCTTTATGAAAAAAAGCAATTAAATAAGATTATTACCGAGGTCTATCCAGTTAGTGTTGCTAACAGACAGTAAGATTGCTGAGCATATTGTAATAGAGAACCCTAATAAAGGTTAATGGCAGTAGCCTCTGCTGTTAATGGGCAACTCCAACAGCAAATGTACCCCTGCCTATCCTTATGAGGAAGGTAGAATCCTCATCAAGTTTTAAATGTTTCTTGCTAGTACAAACTCCTGATAAAAGTAATCAGAGGTGAATGCCTTTATCCATCCCAATTTCTCTTTGAGGTGGATACTGCCAAATCTAACTTTGAATTATTCTGCAGAAACACAGATGTACAAATGGTTTTTGAGAGGAGTTGGTATAAAGGGAATACTTTCTTTAACGATGTGCTCTTGTTGGTATTTGCTCAATTTTCAGGAACTTTTTTTGGTAAAATTATTTGGTTGGGCATTTGTATATGCTCTAAAGCAAATGAGATAATAATAATGGACTAGAAGAAAATAAGGATCACATTTGAGTCCATTTGGACGTGTCTTTGATTATGATCTTCTCAGTGTATGAGAACTTTCAATTGATATTATTATTACGTGACACCTGCACGGAGTCCAAAGACTCATCAAGGGAGAGCATCCACTCTACAACTCTCTGTCTCCACCACTCAATCCACCAACTAAAACTAACCGCAACTACACTGCCACCACCACCACCAGCACTTTCACAGACAATCACAAACATCCATGCCAACAGCAGGATTCGAACCCGCAGCCTTTTGGCTGGAGAGCGGATATGCTAACCACTCGGCCAACCAGGCCAGCATATTGCCACATATTCTGTGGTATTAGTTTCATCATCATTTAATAAGAGAGAGAGAGAGAGAGAGATGTTCTAATATTTTCATCTTTTGAACCTCCTTTATATCCCTTCCACTGCTGGCATGTCAGGGAGTGAGCGGGAGATGGCAGAACCACAACAAGCAACCTGAGAAATCCATTATTTCTTTGCTTTAAAGCAATAAACAAATTGGGATGTAGAACCTGAGAGGAATATGAAATCAGCAGGTGTTTATTATTATTATTATTATTTATTTTTTACTGATAGTGGAGGGGGATTAGGTGTGCCACAGATAAGGACAATATTCCATGTTGGTACAAAGTTATAATCCCATACAAGATCTACTTTACAGCTGTCAATTCTTGATCTTTCAACTCATGTCATATGTTGTCTAGAACATCAAAGAGATGCCACTCCGCTAGTACTTTTTTTTTTAGAAAAAGTCGGTTTTATAAAGTTACCTTAGCCTTATATCTTCACCCAAATGATAACGTATGGAGTAGTTCTGAACAGCATTTTTTAAAAAAGATTTTTACACTCCAACTCTTCTGGATAATGACAATTAACCAAATGGCCATTCGCTTGTAGAATGAATAGTTAGGAAGGATGGCAAATTCTCTGATTCAGATGGTTTTTGTTAAATTCATAGGTTCTTGATATGGCTGAGACTGTTAGAGTTTCTGAGGAAAATCAAGAAGAAGAAGAAGAACAGAGGAGTTTGTAGTTTCATACAACATACCAGTGCCAATGAGAACAAGCCTTCATCACGTCCCTAAATCATGGAGTAAACTTACTGTGGCGTTCACCTGTGCAAGCAAGCTAGCTAAATCAGTGATCCTGGCCAAGCCATCCAAAGATTATCCATCTTGCTGAAGCAGCAAACCAACAAGTTCATCTTTCTAGTTGTCTATATTAGTCACATCTCAAAACAAACACAATGGCAGAGTATAGAATAGTAATAATGGTTATCTGGAAAACAGGAAAGCAAAGCAGACTCGGTAACAGAAAGAATCAGAAAATAAAAAACGAATACTAATAGGAAGAACTACAAAGGCTAACAATTATATTGGTGTCACTTCCACCAAGAACTGCTTTCTTACATATGCATTATGCTCATTATAAGGAACTAGCATTATTGTTGAAGAAATTGTTTAAAATTAACTCAAATATACTACACACAAGAAGAAGAAGAATGCATTAATGTCATGCCACATTAAAATTTATGATTTTTTTTACAGCAAACAAGTAATTTTACCATAGAAAATACTAAATTTAGGAGAGGACGATCATACAATAAATTTCAGCTTAGACTGAAATAAATAAGCTCTTCTGAGAACAACTCCATAGAAGACTTGGGAGATAAATCACTGATGTAAGAAAATTCTAAGTATGAATAATGTCTAGAACTAGAAACATCAAAAGCTTTTCAAATGAAGGTGACCTAGCTGGTCTTATACAGGGATGGCAGGTTTTTAACACCTGGAAAATTAAATTTAGACTTTTTTTCCTTCTGCCAAACAAACCAGTTAGAAAACACATGTGCAGTGTCAGATATAGACTATGAGAAGATTATCTATCCTACCTAGTAAGAATTAGACTTTTGATAGCCAAATCATTTAGCATAATGCACCTTTGGAACTAATATAAAAAGATACAATAAAAAGGAAATGTACAGTGAAATTAGCCAGGCAAATAAGAAAAGGGTGATCATTATCTGTGATTTAATTATGATAATACACTGGAATGAAAAGATAGCATCTACAGGCAAAGAGGTTGATGAATTTCTGGAGTTTTTGTGAGACAGCTACCTTAGGCAGTTAACAGAGGGCATGTGGATCAAGGATTTTGGGGTTGATCACCTCATCAGAAGATATTATAAAATGAGATGTCAACTCTTCCTGCAGTCTAAATGTAACCATGAAGTGATCACTTGAATAGTGGTCAACCACATGAAGGTTTCTGTGAAAAAGGGTTATATCAGGAACTAATTAAAGCTGGCAATTATGTCAAACAATGAAGATAACTTGCAGCTATATCACAGAATGAAGAATTGTTTGGGAAGGAGATCAATGCTGCTTGGGTCCTGCTCAGGAACAAAGAGCAGGTGAGAAAGGTACTTTGCAAGGGTAGCAAAAGTGTAGTACAATTGTCTTGTCAGATGTCATCTTCCAGGAGGTTGACTACCATGAGCTTCCACCATGTACAGTTTTGTGCTTCTCTTTTGCATTCTTCATAGGACAAAAAGTTCCAGTCCTTAATATTTCCCATCCAATCTGTTCTTTGTCTTCCTCTTCTTCTTTTTCCTTGTATCATTCCTTCTAGAAGTGTATTTTTTTAGGGATTCATGCCTTAGTATGTGACCAAAGTAGGTGGTTTTCCTTTTCTTAATGGTTTTCAACAGATTCCTGTCTTCTCCAATCATCTCTAATATTTCAAAATTAGTTTTTTTGGCAGTCCATGGGACTCTAAGAATTCTTCTGAGGATCCACATCTCAAAGGCTTTTAGTTTATTTTCATAATATTTTGAAACTGTCCAGATTTCTGCTCCATATAGCAGTGTTGACCACATGTAGCATTTGGACAGCCTAATTCTTGTTTTTGTATGAATTTCCCTTGAGGTCAGAATGTTTTTCATGCTAATGAAGGTTGATCTAGCAATTTCTATTCTTCTTAATATTTCCTTATCACACTTTCCATTCTCTGTAATTAGTTGACCCAAATATATATAACTCTCTACTTGATCTAAAATATTTTCTCTGATCCTAATATTTATATCAGGTATTTTCCCATTTTCTCTTGTTAGCAGCATGGTTTTAGTATTTTTGAAGTTAAAATTAAGTCCATATTTTTCACTTAGCTTCAGCATCTCTTCTAGTAGGTTTTGAAGATCTTTTTTATTTTCAGCTAACAGTACTGTATCATCTGCATATCTTAAGTTGTTTATATTCCTGCCTCCTATACTGACTCCTTTAAATTCTTCTAATTGCTGGAAGATATTTTCAGTATAGAGGTTAAACAATATAGGAGAAAGAACACAGCCTTGTCTGACACCCTTCTTTACTGGGAATTCCTCCGAGATTTCTTCTGATATTTTTATCGAGGCAGTTTGCTCCCAATATAGATTTATCAGTAATCTGGTATCTTTACCATCTACTCCTAAATTTCTGATGCATTTGATTAGTTGTTCATGTTGTATATTGTCAAAGGCCTTTGTGTGGTCAATAAAACATAAGTAGACTTCTTTCTGCTTCTCCAGATATCTTTCTATAATAGTTCTAATGTTGAAGAGTCCCTCTCTAGTTCCTTTATTTTCCTGGAAACAAGATTATGTTTCATTAATTTCCATTTTGATTTTATATTTATTTCTTTCTAGGATGATATATAACATAACTTTTGCTATCTGACTGATCAGACTGAGTGTTCTGTATTCTTCACATTTGATTGTCTTCGATTTTCTAGGTATTAGCAGGAACATTGAGTGCTTGAAATCTTTTGGCAGGTGTCCAGTTTCGTATATTTTTTACATATGCCAGTCAGTGATCTTATAGCCTTATCATCTAAAGCCTTTAGATATTCTGCCATAATTCCATCCATTCCTGGAGCTTTTCCTGGTCTCAGTTTCATAATGACTTTTCCATGTGTAAAGTGTTCTAGGAGAGTGACTAAATAAAGTATTTGCTATTACCAGATTGTTTTCTTCACAGAACTGTATTAATCTTAGATTTCTATGTCCCAGGTCCTGGTTTTCCATGTAGGAAGAGATCTTTTCTGAGCCTACTTTAGCATTTAGATCTCCCATAACGATAGTTGTCATCTGATTTAGGGTTGTTAAGTGCATTTTCAATGCCTTCATAGAAACATTCTACATCTTCATCTGAGTAATCAGAAGTAGGTGCATATATTTGGACAATAAAAATATTAAAAGATTGAGCTGTAATTTTTAATGGAATTATCCTGTCACTTATGGGCCAAAATCCAAGTAAGGATAGTGCAATCTTATTTTTTAGTACAAATGCTACTCCATTCTTATGACTGTCTCCACATGAGTATATAATTGAATGGCTTTCTGTTTATTTTTCCACTATTAGTCCATTTGACTTCATTGATACCAGCAATATCAATTTTCATTGCTTCAAGTTCTTGTTTTACTGCCTTTTTTATGCCCTCTTTAAATTTCTGACATCTATCCTCAATCTCATCTTTAGGGTAAGGATACTTGGTGAAATCAGGAACATTAAGAGCAGTGGACTGTACCAGTTCCTTTAAAAATTTATCTTGTATTTCTTGATTTTTAAGGGAGCCAAGATCATATTTTTCTATGTTTATAGGTTTCGTTGTTTTCTTTAATTTTATTGCTGCTTAATGACCACAGGGTTGTGGTCTGATCCAATATCAACTCCTGGGTATGTTTTGGATTGTAAGATGTTATTCCGGAATCTTTTTTTTAATCATTATATAGTCAAATTGGTTCCTACAGCTGTCTCTGGGACTTTTGGCTAATTGTACTACAATTAGCATTTAGTTAATGGCACCAAAAAGAACCTCAGAGAATTCTTTCAACATGTGGTCAGTAGAAGAAAGAATGATTATAGAAGAATGTTACTTGGTGGTGAAAATGGTAGAATGATAATCATGGTAGTTAATAGCTGAGAAATATCTCAACTATTTCCTCCATCACCATCATTCTACCATTTTCACCACCCAGTAACATTCTTCCATAATAAATTAGCAATTCATAAAGATATTTCATCTTCATGCAAGTGACATCCAGAACTTGAGTGAACTGGGAAGAGAAAGGAGGCACTGATGGTGAGCGAACGATGGGTATATGAGGAACTGAGTAAACTTGATGGGAATTAGGATGTAAGACTTGATGATATATCACTCCATATTTTGGGAAAATGTTCCAGAAAGTAAGCAACAGCACTGATGTAACTTTTTAACAAGTCTTAGATTGGTCCAAGTTCCAAAGGAGCAAAAAGAAGGCAGAACTGTTCCCCTTCGTAATGGAGGTAATAAGACTAAGGCTTTGAATTATAGGTAAACTGGTGTTTCTAGAGTTGTAGTTAAAGTGACAGTAAGGTTAGTTCAGCATTTTCTTTGATGGAGAGCATGGGTTTGCTAAGGAAAGATCATGTTTTAGCAATCTATTACTTATTATTATAAGGTGACAAATGCATTGGACAAAGGAGATGCATACACAGTGGTATATTTAGATTAGACTCTCCAAAGACCTTTGATAAATTGCCACATAAGCTTATAATTAAACTGGTTCAGATGGGATCAGCTAATAGATTAGCATTGTTGCGACGTTTTCTTATAATATTTATCTCTCTACTTATTTGTTATAATATATTTGTACTCTAATCGTTTAGATTAACTTCTATTGTTTTATATCTTTCCTTTATCCTACCAGCTACACCATTTATGTTGAGACTTTTTCTTATCTTGTTTGCTTTTTCTTTACTTAATTAGTTATTTACATCCTATCTTTCTCAAATTCAAAACTCGTCTAACACTGTACCTTAATTATACACATTTATCCCTTATAATTTAAACTCTACAATCAAATATTCTCTCCTTCAGTGCTTTGCAATCCTATTGGCCTCTCTATGTCCTAAACAAACAATCTGAAGAAGTTCACCCTATAAGTATTAACACATTTATATTTATGCTGCGCCAGCTAATACCTAGGTAGAAAAGATTCTTGTTCAGGGCGACTCCTTTAGAGAGTTAATGATTATTTGATCAAGCATAAATTTATCTCCCCCTCGCTTGTCCTTTTCTTTCTTACAGTCGCGGCTTACTTATTGCATTAGTATTCATGGGTTTATCCCGCTTGGTTCGTTGTTATTTTTATGAGCGGTAGTTTTGAATTCATATAATATAGGCAGATCAGGCAAGTACATGAATGAAACAATTTAATTAGCTTTAAGGTGATACACTGTAATACATTTCAAAACAGGATAATATGGTTGCACTCAACTCAGATCAAAAGCTCTAATTAACTTGTACTTATCACACATACTAAATCTTAATAATCTTAAATACAATTCATAGATTATCATTAAGCCATTCGGATACACGTGCCTATCAGTGAACACATCACAATTACACTTTTAGTTTAACATGATCTTGTATCTATTCGGCCTCTTGGGCAAACAATTCTTAACACTGTCTCGGACACGTATCTAGTTGTAGGCTACTCTTACAGTTCTTTAAGTTCAGTCCAATTTAAACGTTCACACAGGAAATTCACTCTCTTCTTACAACTGGAATTAGTATTTCAAAAATCTACATTACCATTTCTGTCCTTGAACTCTTAAAACTTGTTCCCGCATTGTCTAATCATCAAGGCCTTCAAATGTAATCGCTTTGGAGGATATCTTCCGTAGATCTGTGCGAGTAGAATCTCCGAGGGAAACATGGGAGGTGGCACGGTAACGTCACCTTGAATGGACAGCTCAATTTAGTCCCTCTGTTGTACGACAACATCACAGCTATCCTAGAACATGGACATAGCTGGGCCCAATACGAACGCTACGACGGACGAACTAAGTGCCTTCCGCGACTGGTCAGGGACTTCCCTCCTATGACGAGCAGGACCACTCTGAGAGATCAGGAATCCAGGAAAAAAAAAGATTCCGAATCTTCATGCAAGGCCTTTTTGTTTCATTTTCTCCTCTCGTTAAATCTCGATATTTGTGACACGTGCCAACTCGGTCACGTGTGTCCACGTCAATCTCATTAGCTCCCTCTATTAATTTTTCACACATCTGTCTGCCTTCTATTCCTGGAAGACGCTTAGGTTTCCCTTTCCAATACTTTCATAATGCAGGACAGTAAAAGTGACCTTTGAACCCTGACTCACAGGCTTTACTATTTCAGTGCAAGAGGCTGGTTTTCCAAATGGATTTTTGCCAGCTTACATGGATTTCTATTATCAGGCCCACACTTAATACAGATTATATTTAAACACTTTATACAATTTTATACAATTCCTTAAACTTTATCTTGACTTGTGTTCACAAACAATTTATTTTTTCTATTGCCAACGTTCCATGTTCTCTGCCTGAGTAGAATTAATGATGTGACCTGAATATTTTAATATAAACCTTTTTAATGCTTATTCAGGACACAACAGCATGCTGGATTTGAGACTGCTTGTCTGAAAGGTATCAGCAAATTATGTATGGGGAGAGGGGTAATATCCCTAAAAAAAAGGAGGTCACTAGTGTGCTTCAAGAATCTGTTTTGGGGATGGTTTTTGAATAGTGATATGCAGTAATCTGTAGATGATGATGCAAAGTTGGGAAGAACTATGAGGAGTAGAGTAAATGTAACTTTGCAAGACAACTTGAATAGACTAGCTGAATTAGCAAATGAGTGGGGTTATCAGTTCAATGTTGCGAAGTGGAGATTTTAAAAAAAAGTTATGATCAGTAATTGATTTTATGTTTCACTGATTTGTGTTTAATTTCCCCAAACCTATTAAAAACCACATAGGTTATTTCCAGGTTAGGTATTCATATCACAAGTATCATCTAAGTATCTCTGGTTTCTTTATTAATATGTTCATCTACTATGAAAACAATATTAGTCTTCCCCAAAACATTAAAACTCATATATGACATTCACTTATCTTTATCTCTAAAACAAAACAAGACAAATTGTAATACAAAAGAAACAATGTTTAATTAAATAACTATACAAACATCATTATTTACATAAAGAAAATTGTAAGAGAATACACTCACTCTCTCTCTCTGACTCACTCGAGATTTAAATTCAGAAATTAAAAAAATACCAACAACAAACAAACAAAGGAAACAAATTCCTTTACCAATTCTTTCTTTTAAGGTTACATGATGGTCAGCATTCATAGTGAAGAATTCATGGAGATAATAACACATGTATTGGAGTAATTACTTTAAATTATGAAAATAACACGCCGTTTCGACCTCTGTATTGAGTTCATTATCAGGAAACACAACATATGTACAGTACACAAGCTACATGACACAACAACAAAGTAAGATAAATCTAAATGCACTGTTAATCATTTATCCTAGCCTGACCTCTGGTGAAAAAAATAATAAAATAAAACAATAATAATAATAAATAAATATACACAAATATAAATAATTTTTTATACATATAGCTATAATGCCATACAGATGATTAAAAAAATCTAAATAAATAAAAATAAAGTTTTATAGCAGAACTACATTAAAAGGAAATTCCTTTAGCAATTCTCTGTAGGATTAAAGTATAGCTTTTTGCCACAGTAAGTAAATAGGAAACAAATTCCTTTAATAATCTTCTCTAGGATTTAACAACCATTGCAATTTAATACAATCAGTTGAAATAAAGAATCTTCTCACTCTAGCCCAAAGTTAGAACTCTTTATAAAATAAGGAACACAACCTGCCTCTAAAGCTTGAGTACAATAGCATGATAAATATTCCTCAGGAATATTTATCTTGCTCCAGAAAGTTACACATGAAGAGAATATACATCAGAGCAAACTGTTTGCCCTACAGTTCTCTAAACACAATCTTCAATACATGCATTCAGTAATACACACATTATTACACTGTTCAGTAAAAAAAAAAAAAAACTTTCCAGTTGAGATAAAAGGTACAGTCTTAATTTCATTCTTTGACAGGAATGAAATGCAGGGTTATAATAAACAAACAATAGACATACCTTGTGCTGGAACTTGCTTTCTCTGAACTTGAGCCACTGTTATTCCTTACAACAAACTATATCTGAGACCTTCTTCTAGATTATCATCTGGTGGTTGTACATCATTTGAAAGAAATGAATGCCTTTAAATAAATCTATTGGTCTTTGAATATATTCCTATTACCCTTTCTTTTGTCAAAATGGCCACCTGTAATCATGTTACTTAGCCATAACAAAACAATATTCAGGGCCTTCTTCTAGATCACCTTCTGGTGGATGCACACCAAATGAAAGACATAACTACCTTCAGATAAATCTATGGGTATTACAATACATTCCTATAACTTTTTCTCCCTTCAACTATGGTTACAAATGTCAACTATCATAAGGAACACTGTTTAGAAGAAAAAAATGCAACTTTCCATTTGAGATAAATGTTACACATTACACCATGAGTTTCTTCCTCTCCTTACTGTTTCTTTTCTACTCTGTGCAATGTAAGTGTTAACTTCAAACTGCCATTATTTGCTAAGTGCAGTGCAGGTACATGAACTCAGTATATTTTTGAATTCACATGTTTGTCTTCACTGCCATTATGTAATGTTACTGAAGTTAGAAATGTATTATAACATAAACTAAAGTTACAATCCATTTTAACATCTTACAAAACGAAATACATAATTTATTCTTTATGGAGAAAAAAACAAGTGAATTGAATTGCATTGCATTATAATCCTAAATTAAATTCCACATCAGAGAATTAAAGAAACTATTACATTATGGTAAATGGAAGAGGAGAGGGGGGTGGGAATATGTTTAATATAATCCCATTTCTTTTATCAACACTACCCAATGCATTAGTCACCTAATAAAAAAAAAAATAGAAATGTGATGTATCTGAATGAAACTCATCAGATACTCCACAGAAGCAATAAATGCAGAGTATATAATTAGTGAAGAGATGAGGGATTTGGGGATGATGGTGGGCAAGGAATTTTGAAGTTTTTGAGGGCTAAAATTGTGAGGAATGCATAGTGAATTGTGACAATGATGCAGAAGACACTGACATGTAGAAGCAAGGATGTTCTCTTGTATACAATTAGAACAATCTTGCTTCTACATGATAAGGCATTCATTTAGCTACATATGGACTATTACCCAGATATGGTCACTTTGTTTTCCAAAGAATGAAAAAATGTCAGAAAGAGTCCATTTGACTAAGACGACTAAGTATGAGGACAAATTTAAGTAATGAAATTAGCAGAGTCTGGTGGATAAAATGAGTGGAGTGAGAGGAGGATGGGGCTATGTTTGAGACATCAGCTGGTAAGGAGTTAATACCAGATCAATGTGGATGATGTTTTTCTTAAAATGGGACAGGAGGCAGGAGGTGACAAAAGGTCATCCCTGGAAGCTGTAAAGAAAGTGTGAGTCGAGTAGATGTTTTGCATGGTAAGTCATGGATGGTTGGAATGCAATGCTGAGAGTGTGCTTAGTATGGAGACAGTGAATGCACTTAAGGAACAGTATGATGAACTGTGTGTGCGACAGTGAGACCTCTTACGATGAGCCTTTGGACCCCAAGGAGATGTGGTGATAATAATACTTTAGAGATAATTTATATTCAATTATATAATAATTAAATCATTTTAACTTACAATACTTCTCTGGTTGAAATATATTCTGCACTGCCATCTAAAAAAAATAAAATAAAAAAAAATAAAAAAAACAGCAGAAATTTAACAAAAGAAATCACTAATATACAGACAGTTCCCACTTTACAAGCTTACTTTTTCTGGATTTGCGAATTCTTTTTTTTTTTTTCATGTATCACGTATCAACAAAATAGAAAATATGAACATTAATTGTAATAAATGCTAAATGTTCATAAACATGGCATTTCAAACTATGCATGAAGCTGCACAGTATAGTTACTTTGAGTATATTCGTTTCTTCAGGCAGATGAGAGTGTCTGACTCAACTCACATAACATAAAGCAGTTACCATGCTGATGTTAAAAAGAGTGGGTGCATTGATTTTCATTTTTGTTGTCTCATTTCATATTTATCCCCTTTATTAATGCGTACAAAGTCAAAAACAGAGTAACACCATGGAAAGTAATGTTAATAAGTGAAGAGGAATAACACTGGAAACAAAATATGAGATCATACACAAACATGCAGCTGGAATGACTTAATTTCTGTCTTGTGTGAAATTTTGCTCAAACACTTCAACAGTGTGTAAAATTTTAAAGGATAAAGAAAAATATATGGAGGAAATTAGAAACACATAATCCATGCAAGTCTACATGATTATGTACTAAAGAAGTTGGAAGCATTATTCTTCAAATGGAGAAATTTTTAACTACATGGATAGCTACATAACTATGATCAAATTTCATTGTTGAGACCATAACCCTCATTTTTAACGTCATGTCTATGGGAAATAAATTCCTGATTTACAAGTTTGTTTTAGGAGCATGTGCTAGTAATGAATTAGTTCATAAAGCCAGAAACTACCTGTACTATTTCAGGACTCTTTAAATTGAATAACTGTAACAATATATCAGTATGAATTTGTTACTGAAGTTACATGGTATGAATTCATCAATAAAAGACCAAATTTCATTCAATGGTAAACCTATAGAAGCGGTAACTTACAAAAATGACAAAAATTAAACATTAAAATAGATAACAGAATAAAGCAAGATGAGTTGAATAAATTTATTTGGAATAATAAGGAAATTAGCCAAATCTCCAAAATAACAGCATAAAAGACAGCATCCTAATCAATTACGATGCTATTAGGCAACTGATAGATATGAATGATGGATTAGAAATGAAACAACTCATCAGAGACTGGAGACTATGAATATAACAGTTCTGAGGAAAATTAGCACAGCGATCAAGAAGTTAATTCATCAAGAATTAAATATAAAAAAAAAGACCTAGAAGAAGTGCAAGATCTAGGTGGATAGATGCATGAGAAGCACCTTAAAAAAACTATCAGAAGTAATGACATCACCATGATATACAGGAGTGCTTAAGGGCAAAAGCTATATAGCTGAGAGGAGACCTACACAGAGCCTTTAAAGGAATGCGGAGAACTGATCAGGGCTTCTGACCTAATGTCCAATCCTCAACTTCTTGTGGTGCACCCTGTTATCTACCTAGATACTGAATGAACATGGATGGGCTGGTAATTTGGGATTTAGCCAACCAAATTGTATTCTTAATGGCTTAAACCAAAATAAAAAATGATGGTAACATGACAAAATTCCATGCTGGCTGGGACGTTGCCCGGTTAAACAAGGCCCCTGTTGTTTTCACCAGGGAACCAGGGCAAACAGCGAAAAGTCAGCTACTGGAACAAATCCTAAAACCCACCCCAACTCAACATCACCAGAGTTCAAGATCAGTACTATCAACATAAGAAGCCTGCATGGCAAAGAAATGGAGCTAGCTGAGGAATTGGATAAGTACAGATCGACATAATGAGTAAAACAAAAAAGGCAAAAACAGATGACATCTTTCTGAGCAATAAATACAAAATGTTATATTCAGACAATGACAATCAAAGAAAAGAAGGAGTAGCCATAGTATTCAACACTAAATACGAGGATAACCTTCTTGAATGGCAGGCAGTCTTAAGTAAAGTTATGTGGGCAAATATGAGAATGAGGAAACTGGAAACTGGACAATGAGACATATTTGTGCCTATGGTCCCACAGAAGGTTCTACTATGGTAGAAGTGGAGGAATTTTTTTAGGCCTTGGAAAAAGCAACTGACACAATGAAAAAGGAAAAGTTGGTCCTTGTCGGGGATCTAAATAGCAGAGTAGGAAATGATTATCAGACATACAAAAATATTTTGGGAAAATTTGGAGAAAAGAGCAAAGCTAATAATAATGGCAAATACCTGTAGGATTTCTGCTCAGGTCATGGACTGGTTATTACTAACACAATGCTCCAACATAAACATGTGCACAAATTCACACAATAGAGGCAAGGAATAAGAAAAGTGTCATCGACTATGTTATTGTTGATAGTGATGTTTTCTCTCTAGTGCAGGACACCAGAGTGTACAGAGGATTTGAAATTGGAAGTGATCACCATTTAGTCTTGAGCAGGATAAAATTGAATTTTATATTGAAAAGAATAACATGTAAGAAAGTTTTAAAGCGAATAAAAGTTGAGCAGCTCTCAGATGTGAACTATAAACTGTAAAAAAATACACAAACGTGGTTAAAGAAAAAATGAAAGAGTTTGAGAACAGCAACCAACCTTGGAGATTCCGTGGCAACCCCTGAAGAAAACACTGATTGATTCAGCCAGAGAGGCATGTGGTGAGGCTGTCTGCAAGGATAGAAAAATCAGAACCCCATGGTGGACACAGGGAATTAAAAAGGCAGTGAAAGAAAAGAAGAAAGCATATCAAATGTTCCGGCAAATAAGTCAGCTTGTGCTCTTAGAGAATACAGAGACAAATGTAAGAAAGCTAAACGCTGTGTAAAACTAGCTAAACGTTAAAGTAGACTAGCTAAAGGTTAAAGAAAAAATGAAAGAGTTTGAGAACAGCAACCAACCTTGGAGATTCCGTGGCAACCCCTGAAGAAAACACTGATTGATTCAGCCAGGATAGCAAGGATAGAAAAATCAGAACCCCATGGTGGACACAGGGAATTAAAAAGGCAGTGAAAGAAAAGAAGAAAGCATATCAAATGTTCCGGCAAATAAGTCAGCTTGTGCTCTTAGAGAATACAGAGACAAATGTAAGAAAGCTAAACGCTGTGTAAAACTAGCTAAACGAAAATCATAGGAGGACTTTGGTAAGAACATAGAATATAAATATCAAGAAGGTTGCAAGATATTCTGGAGATTATTGAAGAAGCTCAGAAATGGAGGAAAGAGTGTTGAAAGAAATTAGAGATGATAAAGGTGATTGAAAACAAATAAGATATCCTTGAAGTATGAGGAAATTATTTCGAAAAATTGCTAAATGAAACAAGCAGTGATGACGGCACAGTGGTAAAAAACACTGACCAGGCATGCAGTCAGGAATACATATCCATCTTGAAGTAGAAAAAGCCATCAAAAGCTTAAATGTGGAAACACAGCAAGAGGAGTAGATGATATTTGACCAGAAATGCTCAACTATGGAGGTATAAAGTCTTATAGTGGCTGCACTGCATAGCTCAGAAGAAATGGACAGAGGGATGAATTCCAGATAATTGGAGTAGAGCTCTCATAGTACCCATGTATAAAAAGGGAAATAAAACTGAATGTGAGAATTACAGAGGTATTTATCTACTAAGTGTTCCTGATAAGATTTATGCGACTATACTTGAGAAATGGTTGAGAAGGATTGTGGAAGAAAAGCTTGGTGAAGAACAAGCTGGTTTCAGGCTAAATAGAGGCTTTAAGTTACAGATTTTCACTTTATGACAGATAGCTGAGAAATCATGGGAATATAACAAAGATCTGTATTTAAGTTCTGTAGATCTGGAAAAGGCATATGACAAGGTGCCAAGAGAGAAGCTATTCAATATGCTGCTGTTATATGGTGTCAATGGGGCATTATATCAAGCAATACTTCGTCTTTATTTGAGTTGTAAGTCAGCAGTTAGAATTGAAGGAAATAGATGAAGGTGGTTTAATGTTAAATCAGTGTCAGACAAGGATGTACATTATCCCGCTGTTATTTATTATTTTTATGGATCACATTATGAAGGAAAGTGGTATTAAACATGATATCAAAATTGTAGATGCTAATCTTAGCTCTCTGCTTTATGCAGATGAGGTTATACTTCTAAATAAATCTGCTACAAGTCTGCAAGAATCCCTGACTAAATTGAATAACTGTTGTAATAGATATGGTATGAAGTTCAGTATTAAAAAGACAAAGACAATAAAAATAGGCAGAAAAACTGAAAATATCAACTGCATTGTGAATGGAGAACCTACAGAACGAGTACAGCATTTCAGCTACTTAGGCACGATTTTTTTAGTGAAGGTGGTAAATTAAATATGAAAATAGACAACAGAATCAACAAAGCTGTTAGGGTAGGAAGTCAACTGAATAAATTTTTATGGAATAAGAGAGAAATTAGCCAAAACACTAAATTAGCTGTATACAAGACAGTATTCAAGCGAATTTTAACTTAGGGATCTGGATCAGAAGTAAAACACCTGACCAAAGATGAGAGTCCTGAGAAGGATTAGGAGCATAAATAGATGGCATCAATGGCAATATCATATTAAAAATAAGGATATCAGGAAAGAACTTGACAGTCAGCATCTAGGAATGCACTAGCAGAGCTAATCTCAAGTGGTATGGTCACTTAAATAGAATAGAAGAGGAAAGATTAGCAAAACAAATGTTCTCTGCCAGGTTGGCAGAAAAAGACCCACAGGAAGACCAAGATATATGTTGATTGATACAGTAAAAAGTTCCTTAGAAGACATTAATATAAGATCTGATGATGTTGGAGTCTTGACAGACAACTGATTTATTTGGAGGAAAATTGTAGATGTTGTTGTCTTGTCGTTTGAAGAGTCTTAGATGTTTCCGTGTGCTCCTTGAACTGCTTTGACTATGTCGATGATTTCGTTTGTATAGAGCTGTTGTTCAAGATTAGGATCTATTTCGTGCAAGGCTGCTGTAATTGCTGGTAAAGATGTGAGTGTATATATTTGGGCAGTTGTTGCAGTTTCTATATGTTCTCGTATCATCTGTATTGATCTTCATTCCTCTATAATGTCCTGTTCATAGTGTTGCTATCATGGTGGAGGTCTTTCTGTCAGCATTGATTTCGGGAATTTGATGTTGTATCACTAATTTCAGTGGAATTAGTTTAGCTTTTTCTAGTGCGTTAGCATCAGCAAGTTTCTTGGTTGAGTTCTTTGGCCTCATTTGCTAATTTATCAGCTGCTTCAGCTTGTAATCAATGCCTACATGAGCAGAAATCCATTGTAAAATGCAACTTTTTTTCTAAACACTTCAGTTGATTTAAGAGTTTATGGGTGTCTTGTGTGAGCTTGGTATTGCCATTTTTGATTGCCTCCATAGCTGATCTTGAGTCACTGTAAATTATAATTCCCTAGGATTGTTGAGAAGATGATAATTTTAAGTAGGCTTCAGGTGCTTTATTTATTGCGTAAAGTTCGCTGGTAAAATTGGAAG
Organism: Typopeltis vanoorti; assembly: GCF_054136105.1. Taxonomy (NCBI): domain Eukaryota; kingdom Metazoa; phylum Arthropoda; class Arachnida; order Uropygi; family Thelyphonidae; genus Typopeltis; species Typopeltis vanoorti. The sequence goes on along the minus strand of NC_143562.1, from coordinate 109,276,314 downwards.
TGATTCTCCTAGATCCAACTTTTATTGAAAGTTTTTCACCTTTTGGGAGTAGAAGGAGAACACCAGCACCTCCATTAATCATACTGGTGTTTGACAATCCATCGGTATAACAAATAACCTGTTTGGAGGATGAAAGAAGGTTGATAGTATTTAGGCCTTTTTCTTTGAGCATTTCTTTTGGTTCTTTTTTTGTACAGAGTTTGGTCAAGTTTAGATTTATGGAGGTATTTGAAGGTAAAGGACTGGAAAATAGAGGTTCTTTATGTGAGCATTTAGCTGATCAAGACCTATTTCCTTCCTGATAGTGTCATCATATTGTAAAGTTGATGATCTGTGAAGTCTGCATTTTTGATTCCAATGTTCATAAGTTTTTAGGGAGATATGATCGCTTTGGTAGCTTCTGATATTAATTATGAATTTTATGGTGGCAAATTTTCGTCTGTCTACCAGCAGATCGAGCCCACATTCCTGTTGGGCTCTGATTTTGTTAGTGGATGAGACTGCACCAATGATAATCTTGGATGCTTTTGCTTATATTTTGTCTAATTTTTCCTTTACTGATGAGGCCGAAGGGGACCAGATAGGTGCTGCATATTCCACTATTGGCCTTATTAGTAGTGTAATGTAAGTAGTTTTGAAGATTTTTAGTTTTGTGCCCCAATTTGTTCCACAGAGCCTTTTCAGTATATTTAATTTTTTAGGGCTCTGTTGGAAGTGTTAAAGATGTGTTGTGCAAAACGTAATTCTTGATCAAGCGTAACACCAAGGTATTTTGGATTTGTGACTTTTTCAATTAGCTTGTTATTGATCATGACTTTGGGATTGTAGGAATGTCTATTTTTTCTGTCTGTATACTAAAGGTGCTTAGTTTTGTTTTGTCTGGGTTGATTTTGAGTTTAAGTTCATGTGACCATTTTTCTAATCTTCTCATGGATTTGTTTAGAATCTCCTCTGATTCTTTGATTTTAACACTAGTGTGACAGATGGCTATATCATCTGCATAGCAAGCTACTTTTGTGGCTTCTGTAAGGTAGGGATGAATGTTATTGACATATAAAAGCAATAGTAAGGGACTGAGTACTGAGCCCTGGGGAACACCAGCCCAGGTTCTCCGCTCTCTTGATATTGCTGCATTGATTCTGACTTTGATCTTTCTTCCTCTAATGAAATCAGCAACCCAGATTAAAGCATTTCCTCTAATTCCAATATCATGTACTGTTTGTATTAATTTTTTGATCCAAACACGATCGAAAGCAGCAGTCATATCAAGGAATATGGCAGTTGTCTTTTTTGTTGGTTTTTCCTGAAATGAGTCCATTATTGTTTGGCAAAAGTGGAATAAATGATCTGTCGTCAAATGGCAGGCTCTATAGGCAGTTTGGTAGTAGTTGATTTTCTTATTTTTTGTCAGCCAGTGCATAAGCCTGGAGTGTATGATTCTTTCAGTAATTTTACAGAGTATATTAGTTAATGCGATAGGTCTATAGCTTTTTTTGTCAGGTTTCAGGATGGGTACAATAACTGATTTTTTCCATTTTTTTGGAATTTTGCCTGTTCGCCAAGAGGTATTGAGAATGTCCAGAAGTTGTTCTTTGGCATTTTTGCCAGGGTGTTTCACCATATGACCAAAGATAAGATCATTACCAGGAGATTTATTAGGTGCAGTTTTCTCGATTGATGAATTTAGTTCACTTAGTGTAAATTCTTCAGAGAAGGTGTCATTAGTTTGGTATGTTCTTGCTTGTTTTAGTATTTTACTTGTGAGTTTATCGAGGGTCTTGTCCTCTCTGTTATACTGAAGTTTGGAGTGGTTTGAATAAGTTTTTGCAAGTGCATTTGCAATTTCTTGATCTGTAATTGCTTGTTTCCCAGCATTTATATGAAGTTTGCTTTCTGTTGATTCTCTTTTTTGATATTGTCGTCTAGGATTCTAATAATGCTCCAGTGTTGGCTGTCTTTTCTTGGATCGAGGTTATTGCAAAGTTCTGCCCATTTCTCTTGTTTGCACATCCAAATTTCCTGTTCTATTTTGTGTGTTATGTCCATTAATTTCTTTCTGTATTCATCAGTTTTATTAATTCTGAATTGTTCGTTGATATTGTCTCTTTCTGTAATCATTGAATCAATATTGTGATCTTTCCAGTATGGTATCCAGGTATTTTTCCATTTGCCTCTTCGTATTGCTGCTTGGCAGCTTTACTGAAGTGTGAAGTAAGGATTTGTAATTTTCTGTCAAGGTTTCCAGAGACAGGTTCATCTTGACAGAGGCTATCCAAGATTTGAGTAAACCTTGTCCAATCAGCTTTTCTGAAGTTCCACGTCCTTTTGATTTCCTGTTCTTAATCAATCTTGAAGTTTAGTGTTGTTATTACAGGTCTGTGATCACTGATGGCATTTCCCAAAATTTTCCATTGTGCACTTGATGCAATGCCATAATTAATAGCTGTGATGTCAACAGCAAAATCAGTTCCTGTAGTTTTAGAGAGATAGGTGCTCTGCTCATTGTTAATTGTTGAGAGTTCCAAATCTGTAAAGAGGTGTTCCAATTGTTGACCTTTATGGTCTAAATAGGGGAAGCCCCACGTTGGGCTTTTTGCATTTAGGTCACCAAGTATAATGGCTGCATCAGTTGGAGATTCGCTTAGCTTTTCAATGATGTCTGTATCAATATTTGTATCATCAGGGTGGTAGACATTTGTGATTGAAATAGAATGGTTTGGTAGGTGTATTTCAACAGCTAGAGCTTCCGTCGAACTGTAATTATTTAAATATTAATTTAGAGTGATTTCTTTGATGCTGTTTTAAGGATACTTGTGACATAAGATTGAATGATATCTGCACGTAAACACAAGAAAGATATTTAATTAACCAAATATTTCGGTCTGGAAATAGCAGACCATCCTCAGTGGTATTACAAGAACAGTTTTAAAAAAATACAAGCTAGAATACTAACAACAGATCGTTAAAAATAGAACACGCCACGTGATGTTATATCACTAAGTACGAAACAGAATATTTTGAAGTAGAGACATGATTGGAAAAAAAAATAATACTAATGAGTAACCTTAATTAGACTTTCCCAGATTTTTGATATAGATATACAGTCATTACGATTCAGGTTGGGATGATGGAGCAAGGCCTCCACGCTTTCTTTGAACAAACATTCGAACCTATAACGGGATCTGTAAGAGGCGAGTCCTGGACCAAAAGATGCTGTGGTCAGTTTCAATCCCGTGCTGAGCCAATCCAGACTTTTCAGGTTTGTTGTGAAGAATGGAGGATTGATGTTCTTGGATTCTTTTCAAGAGAACGTCCAGTCTGTCCAAAATAGGAGAGATCACAGTTGCAAGGAATTTGATAAACTCCAGGAAGAGATAAAGTTGAGCGTTTGTCTTTAGGAGAAGGAAAGTGAGAAGACAATTTGTAGGTGAATACATAGCTGTTAAATCATATTTCTTTAAAATTCTTGCGATAGGTTCTGAAATACCAGAGATATAAGGAATAGGCACTCGACGTATTGAAACTTTGTTGTTTTGTGGAGGATTATAAGAAGTGAAAAGATGTTGAGTACTTTTTTCAGAAAAGCCATTGAATTTCATGTGTTGTTGGATAGTAGAAAGTTCTTTCTATAGATAATCAAAAGTAGAACAATTAGTTTTGGCTCTTCTGATGAGGCATTTTATAATTCCTGTTTTTTGACATGGATGATAGGCTGATTCTTTAAGAATATAACGACCTGTGAACGTTGGTTTCCTGTATACTGTAGTTGTAAGAATATTTGAAGGTGACCGGATGAGGAGAACGTCTAAAAAAGAAGATAACTGGTTGTTTTCTTCTATTTCCATAGTAAACTTTATATGATAATGCAAGGAATTAATACTGTTTAAAAAATAAGTTAAAGAGTTTTTGCTGTGAGGTCAAATAGTAAAGATGTCATCTATATAATCTTACCCAAAAAGATGGTTGAGGGAAAATAGATGAGAAGAGGGCTTTTTCTAAATGTTCTAAATAAAAGTTGGCTAAAGCAGGAGAAAGAGGACTTCCCATGGCCATTCCTTATACTTGGCTGTAAAATTTATTTTGACATAAGAAATATCCAGAATGTATTACAAAATCGAATAGTTTTATAATGTCTTAGGAAAGATGTCAGCAAGTAATTTTAAAGTTTCCTTGAGAGGTACATTGGCATATAAAAATTCTATATCAAAGCTAACTATAAGATCTGAGGTTGTAATGAGACATTTTTTAATTTTTCTAAGAAATCTGAGGAGTTTTTTAAAAAAGAATCAGAGTTGCCAATGTAAAATTTCAATAATTTAGCTAGATATTTGGCTATACGGTAAGTAGGAGAATCAATACAATCTACTATTGGATGAAGAGGAAAGTCAATCTTATGGATTTTTGGAAGACCATAAAATCTAGGAGTCTTGCAAAATCAGTTTTAAGTCTTTCAATTGTGTCTTTATATAAACTGATGACTTCATCTAAGAGAGAATTTAATTTCTTTAGTTGTCTGTTGGTTGGATTATAATCAATTTCTTGATATGTGGAGTGATCTCGAAGCAAAAGAGAAAGTTTTCTTCTGTAATTTGCTGAGTCCATAACTACTGTTGCTTTTCCCTTGTCAGCTTTGGTGATAATGAGGTGATTATTTTTTCTCAAGGAATGTAAAGATTTCATTTCAGAAGGAGATATGTTGGAAGGAGGAAGTTTGGCCTTAAGTAGAGAAGAAGCGACGTCTAGGCGAAGAGCATTAGCTTTATCACTAGTTAGATGATTGAGATTCCATTCAATGTTAACTAGAAAATCTAGATATGGTATCTTATTAGGAACAATAGAAAAATCATGTTCTTTTGACAGGATGAGGGTTGGCCAGACTGGACGTTCTCTTGAAAAAATAATCCAAGAACATCAATCCTCCATTCTTCAAAACAAACCTGAAAAGTCTGGATTGGCTCAACATGGGATTGAAACTGACCACAGCATCTTTTGGTCCAGGACTCGCCTCATACATAGATCCCGTTATAGGTTTGAACGTTTGTTCAAAGAAAGCGTGGAGGCCTTGCTCCATCATCCCAACCTGAATCATAATGACTGTATATCTATATCAAAAATGTGGGAAAGTCTAATTAAGATTACTCATTATTATTTTATTTTTTTTTCAATCATGTCTCTACTTCAAAATATTCCGTTTCATACTTAGTGATATAACATCATGCGCTGTGTTCTATTTTTAATGATCTATTGTTAGTATTCTAGCTTGTATTTTTTTAAAACTGTTCTTGTAATACCACTGAGGATGGTCTGCTATTTCCAGACCAAAATATTTAGTTAATTAAATATCTTTCTTGTGTTTACGTGCATATATCATTCTTTGAATTTGATTTCTGGGGTCTTCAAAAGCAGTGCTTCCCAAACTTCTAGATGTCAGGGCCCCCTTTGCAAAAATTAAAATATTTCATGGCCCCCCTCGAAAAAAAATCGTAATAGAGAGAGATATTATAATATTTATTGTAGTTATATTCAATACAAAACATACACTGCGAATATTGCAAAAATCAAATGCAAATATTACATTTTTTGCCTCTTACCGTTTGGTTCTGAAGACGATGCGGCCTGTTCTGGTAAAATATGAAATACTGTCCTTTTTTCTTTTTTTTTTGAGTCTGTTTCTGCTTCTTCTGATTGTTCGCAGGAATTTTTTTTATTTTTTATCAGCCACTTATCCATCTCAGGGTTATATTTTTTAATGTAGAATAGATCAAATAATATTACCACTTACCGATACTGGCATACCACAGACTGATAACATGAAATTAGTGAATATTACCTGAATAAGGAAATTCCTGGACCAGGAACATTATTTTTTTTTTTTTGTGACTTTTCTCCCTTTAAATGTAATTAAGCCTAAAGCGAAACAGACAGCAAAGGCAGGTTATTAAAACGTGCATATGATTGGTGCGGTATTAACAAAAGATCGCGCAACCGAAAGATAAAAGCATAGCTGACAATTGAGTTGAAATGCTAACTCTCTTCAACCGAATTCCATATGTGAAACTGCCATAACATTCATTTTATATATATATATATATATATATATATATTACTTAGTTTTAACACTTTTATGAATTTTAACATGTTCGGTTGAATTTTATTGCTGCCTTGGGAAATCGAACTCACACAATTCTAATTAATAACAATAGTTTTTAGTTAGATACTGTGTTTGCCCATGCAACATATGGTTTTGTTTCAGTCTATACAGCATAGTTTCTGTATGAGGGGACATGTGATTCATTAATTAGTGTGTTTTTATCCCAGTTGTCTCTAATTGCACTATTTGTTGAGAAATATATTACACAGACTCCTCACACCTTATTCACTGGCATAATAAAAGTACTTGTTTTTATTGCCTCTGCAGTATAGTGGCTGTTAGGGAGGGCGTGTTGTTTACCACTGCAAGCGAATTACTATCTCCCAACATGAGCTTGTTTAAGCTTTTTTTCATGTGTGAAGTATATGCGAAACTTTTATTGGTAACAGAAAACTAGCTCGGATGACAGTGATAATATAAAATGAGTTTTGATATGTATATAAAGTCAATATCAACAGTCCTGATTACGAACGCATGATGAAAGGGAAAGGAAGATTTGGAGCTTCCCTGGAGAGCATTCGAAGTAAATACAATTAACCACTGCTTTGAAATGAAACATATGAATAAGCAATATTTACTAATATTCATTAAGCATCGAAATACGCAGGAAGCAAAGTTTGTGAACCAACACCAATGTGTGAATTTTTCCATTAAAATATAAAAAATAACAAAAAAGAAATAATAAATAATAAAAGTTAAATACATTTCATTTAAAATAAAAAAAATCTACTTAGTCTTAAAACAGTTTAAATTTGTTTTCATTATTTCACGGCCCCCTCAACAAAACCTATGGCCCCCAAGGGGGCCGCGGCCCACAGTTTGGGAAGTGCTGTTCAAAAGGATAGCAAGCACTTTTGAAGCCCCCTGCTCTTTCCTCTCTATCCTTCCTAAGACATGTATATCCTTTTATGCTGAAGTTCAGAGTTTTGTTCAGTTTTGTTTTGAAAATTGTAGATAGGAAGTTAGTAATAATGTAATTTTTCATGTAGTACTACCATAGTATCCTGTACACCCCCCCCCCCTTGAGGGTATATATCAGGAATTTGATGATGATGACATTGCCAGATTAATTTGGAAATAAATTACAGAAAACACAGTCATCATCATCATCATGCTTGTCAAGGTTTTAGGTCTAGAGTTGACTGTTCCGGCCTTAGAAGTCATCACTGAATCTCTTAAGAGGATGTCTTAGTTTTCTTTTTCCCAATGGCTGGTAATTTAAGGCTTGTTTGGATAATCTTTCTGTTTTCATTCTTTCAATGTGTTCCATCCATTGATGTCATCATCATCATCAACAAATTCCTGCCATGTACCCTCAAGGGGTGTACAGGATATGATAGTACTACATGAAACAAAAATTACATCATTACTAACTTCCTATCTACAATTTTCCTCCAAATCAGTCTGTTACTTGTCAAGACTCCAACATTATCAGATCTTATATTTCTATTATCCAAGGCACTTTGTACCGTATCAATCCACCTATATCTTGGTCTTCCTCTGGGTCGTTTTCCTGCCAACCTGGCAGAGAACACTTGTTTTGCTAATCTTTCTTCGCCCATTCTGTTTAATCCATTTATGTTTATATTTTTAAATTTTCTATTACTGATTCCTGGTTTAATTCTTTCATAATTTCTTCATTTCTTTTGTGATCAAATAGAGTATAATTGCAGTTTTTCTCATACATTTCATTTCTGCTGTTATTAATCTTTGTCTTTTTGTTTTATTGTCCAGATTTCACTTCCATACAATAGGACTGGTAAGGCTAATGTATTGTATCCTTTTAGTCTGGTTTGTTTTTGAACTAGGTTAGGTTTAAATATAGAGTAATTACACCTGTTATTTTTAATTTTTAGGTTTATGTTTTTTTCATTTTCCACTAAAAACACATTAATAATGAAAACTTATGTCAGGAAAGGAAGATTAAAACAAAGAAAAAAAAATTAAACATTCAAACTTCACACAGTAATGAATTCAGAATCATTTAATATATTATGCAGAATATATTACAACAGCCTACAAAACCAGCTAGATAGGATGTGCCAAAATGCACAAGTAGATTGGTTGAATGACAACAGACAAATGTAGAGAAGCCTATTTAAGTCACAACTCCAAATGTCTCTACTCTACAGTTAAAGAGATAACCAAAGACTACATTCCTTCACTATTCACCATGACAGATTCTCAAGACAAGGTAAATAGAAATATTAGAGAAATTGAACACAGCTGGTACGATTACTTTTCTAATATAAATTAAAGATGCCAAAAAATTATATTCATGGTTTAATCCTTTATCCAAGTGCAAGCAAACAAAGTTTGCACCTGAAGTAACTTCAGGATTGTGCAACTCATATATAGATTCTAATGACTTCGTATCATGAGAAGAGGGTCACTACCCAGACATTTGACCTTTATTGAGGTCTCATCAGCAGGAACCAGACCCAGAAGTGATACCAAGGTTGAAGTAATGCACAAGTCATATTTCCATATATGAGTAGCCAAAAGGTGTCAATCCTTATTACTAAAATACTCTGAATTAGAGATAGATGTTGGAATACTAAGGTAAGTAATGTGAAGTCATTATACTCTATATATGAGTTGCCCAGTCCTGAAGTTACTTGAGTCCCAAACTTTGGTTGCACTTGGATAAAGGATTAAACCAACAATATAATTTCTTAGCATCTTTAATTTATAGTATAACTAAGTGGAACAACTTCCAACTTCTCTAATATCTTAAAAGAAGAAAGCTTTCACCCATATATACCAAACAGTGAAAAAGATACAGCAACCATAATCCTAGAGGAAATTGTAACAATGTAACTCTATAATAATGGTGGATCTGATCTAATTATTTCCACAATCCTTTCAATAATATTCTTTTCATAGGGACTATCCCAAATGATTAGAAATAGGCAAAATCTTGCCAAGCATGAAAAAGGTGAGATTCAAAAATGTAATAATTATAGACCAATTACTCTTCTTTGCCACTCTTACAAAATCATTGGAAAAATAATACAGAATCATTAAAATATTTACAAATGGTTAATAAAAGAAGAACAAGCTACCACTTTAGAAAAAAAAAAGTCAACAATTGACCATATCTTTACTCTTCATAGTTTGACTGAAACCAACCTTTATTGCTGTTTTGTGGATTTTAAACAAGTTTTTAATTTATCAATAGAGAAAAACTGAGAGGTAAGAAGTGCAAAATCAGGAAAACTAGAAGTACTGGGGAGGAAGTCACATGCAGGTTCAATTGCCCCTGAGGTGTGTGTGTGGGGGTGGAAATGATTGCGTAATGCTGCAGATGTAGTTTTGCACGTTTCAAATCTGAAGGAGTTGGTAATGACATTACACAAGGGTATACGTGGGTGCATGGGAACATTGTACATGCACTGGTCAGTTCAACTTGGCAAAAAATTATCAGTATCGGTGAGACCTCGTTGACAGAAAATAACAGACAAAACATAAGCATACTGTATAGAATAGAACGGGAGGTGGGGTATTGCTGTTGATAACTGAACTTCAACAAAAACATAATTAGGTTTGAAGGAGATTGTTCATTTGAGGCTATCATTTGAGGTTATCTTTCACATCAGATGTGAAATAGAGATAAATAGAACAAAATATATTGTAGGTTGCTATTGCAGTAGACCAGAGGATCCACAGGAATATGTAGATGCCATGCATCAGAAGATTAGTGCAAATGAGTGCAATTATTATAGGGGGACTTCAACTATGTGGATATAGATTAGAGGGAAGAAAGGACACGTGGTAAAATGGAATTTATACAGTTATTGAAGGATAATTATCTAAAACAGCATGTGATGGAAGAGACTGGGGATTTGAATATGCTGGACCCAGTAATAGCATCAGAAGATGTATCCATAAAAAAAGTAGACACTCTGCCTCTGAGTGGGGAAAGTGACCACACAGTCTTATTCTGAGAGGTTGCTAAATGTGGAATTCTCACACAAGAACACAAACGGTTTACGTTGAACTACAAAGCTGGTAATTATAACAGACTTAGGAGGCAACTTGGAGTAAGCTTAAGAAGCTACAAGGAAAGAATATCAGTAGTGCATAAGAAGTGGTCAGTAACTGTTTGAGAGTATCGAATGCTAGCCAGAGTAAGGAGGATAAACTGAGTGAGGGTTACGTGGATGAGTAGCAATATAAAGCAGGCACTGCAAAAACATTATGGAAGGAATATAAAGAAAAAGATGATAACCATACTTGTAAGCAGTACAAAGTGAAGGCAAAGAGGGGTGCCTAATATGTGGTAAGAAATGTTAAATCGTATAATGAAAAAAAAAAAAAAAAAAAATTGGCAAAGCAGGTCAAAGTAAATCCGAGAGTTTTTTTTCACTATGTAGTGAGTAAGAGGAAGAATGATTATGGAAAGATAACTTTAATCAATTCTGATGGTGGGAAGGTGACAAACAGAAGAAATAGTTGAGTTACTAAGTGATCACTTTTGCAAAGGTGTATCATCCAGGTAAATACTTTGCAGTTGCTCATGTGACTGAGACAGATGTGAGAACTGAAGCAGATGAACAGGAGGCACTCAGCAAGTTAAAAAAAAAAAAAAAAGAAGTGAATAGCAGTGGGACTAGATGGCATGTTGGCCTGTGTGTGACGAGAGTGCACTAAAGAAATGACAGTGCCTCTAACAAAATTGTTTACTCTTCTGACAACCTTCCAAAGAAGTGGAAAGAGGGTATGATAGCTCCGTTACATAAAGGTGGTGCCAAAACAAGTGGCAAATTACAAACCAATTAGTATCTCATGAGTGGTCATTAAATTACTGGAAAAGTTGAATTTAGAAAAATGAGGTGCTTAGTGTGGTGTTTCAAGGCATTGTATAATTTGTATATTTATGATACAGGAAATAATTGAAGATGGAATACTCAGTTACTTGCTGATGATGCAAAACTGAGAGCAATAGCTGATAAAGGCGATGTAGATATCCTGCAGGATGATTTAAATTAATTGGCATTGTGGGAAAAGGAAAATTGGTATCAATTATCAATTTAATGATGCAAAATGTATGATTATGCATGTCAGATTGAAAATATTACATACCATGTAACACACTGGTGGTTCTCGATTGCTAGAAACTGATGAAGCTAATGATTAGGAGGTAAAGGTGGACAGAGAATTGAAGTTCATAGGGCTTATTTCAAAAGTTGGCAAAATAGCTCAAAGGATTACTTAGATTGAAAAGCATGCTAACAAGTAAAAAAACTCAGAGGTTGTTATCCCTCTTTATAAGGTCACATTACATTTGGTCACCTGGGTTTTTTGATCATGAGGTGGTGGAGAAGTTCCAGAGATGAGTAACCAAGCTTGTGAAATGCTCTCTATGAGGAGAGATGGAAGATGTGTTGCAAAGTTTAGGCGATGGGGTTGAAAAGATGGAACATGAGAGAAACTTAAGTCACTACAGGGAGATTCTATAAGATCGACAGAAGGAAATTTTTCAATACATGACAAATAAAGAGAGACAGAGAACTTAGTCACACTTTAATGTTGTGTAAGAGTGTGCAGACTAAATTGCTGGGAGATTGCTCTTCTGAACGAGTCAGTGTTCAATGCAGGACAACTAGAATGCCTAAGGTGGATGGTAGCAGAGGTAGCCTCTTGTGGGAAAGGGTACTTGGGAGAAGGGGGACGACATCACGTAATGCTGAGCCCAGTGGAGTCTAGAGGGGATAATGCTGGGTATAGAAATAGTAGCATTTTTATGCTTTATACTACTAATGCCAGGAGTATCCGGAATAAAGGAGAGGAATTGGTGGTGCTGATAGCATCAGCCTGGCTAAAGATTATTGGGATCACTGAGACGGGTATAGCATTTTTCGGCAGGATAGGAAGGAAAGCGTGGTGGTGGAGTACTACTTATGATAAGTGACGACTTATGTCCTCTAAGAGTGGAGGCTTTGGAAGGCAGTGACACTAATGATTTTGAAAGCATATGGTGTGAGGTAGAGATAAACAAGACGGGATATTTAGTGAGGTGTTGCTACAAACCAAGGAGCACAGAGGGTGGGGACCAGGAGATGTTTAGACAGTTGAGCTTGGCAAGTGCAAGAAGAATGATTGTTATGGAAGATTTTAACTACAGCAGTATAAATTTGGGAGAGGAAGATGCATGTAGCAATAAGGGAATAGAGTTTCCAGAATTCTTGAGGAACAAATGTCTTAGGGAACGTGTAATAGAAGGAACAAGAGGTTCAAGAGTTTTGAATTTGGTCATAGCATCAGAAGAGATGATAATAACTAAGATGACGTCTCTCTCACCAGTTGGAGAGAGTGACCATGTGGTTTTGATTTGGAGGATGAATAGGCATGCAGGACTATCAAAGAGATGGGAACATATGTTGAATTATAAGGCAGGTGATTATAATAGTCTTGGACATCAACTTTCGCAGTTTCATGGAGGAAGGAATTGGAAGGCCGGGATATCATTAATGCGTGGGAAATTGTGAAGGAATATTTGTTAGCAGCGTGGAATAACAGTAAGCTGTATTCCACAAGTGAAGAAGAGGATACAATTTAGTGTAAAGTGGATAAAAACAATATTAAACAGGAACCACATGTGAAAAAGAGACTATGGAAGAGATATAAGGAGACAGGTGAAGAGCAGATGCATGAAGAATATAAGACACAGGCCAGGAGAGTGACTAGTATGGTAAGGAAGGCAAAACTGGAATATGAGAAGAGATTGGCCTTAAGATCCAAGAAAATCCTAGGGAATTTTTTAGCTATGTTGCCAATAGAAGGAGAAATGATTGTGGGATAAAAATGGGAATAGAGTGACTGATGCAGAGGACATAGTGGAATTGTTCAATGAACACTTTATTGGTGCATTTTATCCTGGAGGAGTAAATTTTAATACTAGAGGGATATGGCAGGTTCAAGGTTTAGAGGTGCAGGAGGAGAGTGTGTTCCAAATACTGAGTACTCTGGATGTCAGTAAAGCTGTGGAACTGGATGGTATTTCACCACGAGTTTTGAGAGAATGTGCTAAAGGAACTATCAGTTCTTTAGCACATTCTCTTGTTTTAGTAATATGCTAGCCTTTTATAATAAAGTTACAAGAGCAGTAGATGAGGGAAAGGCATATACTACCATTTTCTTGGATTTAGAGAAGACATTTGACAGGGTTCCACATGATAAGCTGATATTTAAGTTGCCGCACATGGATTTGGATTTCAGGTTGGTCAACTGGATTCAGGATTGGCTGTCAGATAGATATCAGAGAGTTGCGTATGGTGGGGCAGTTTTAAGGAGGCAGAGGGTTACAAGTGGGGTCCCACAGGGCTCAGTACAGGGACCTATATTGTTTAACCATTATATCAATTACATTGTCAGTGGATTGCAGGGGGATATTCAGTTGTTTGCGGATGATGTGAAGCTGGGAAGTGTTATTAATAATAGTGCAGATGTGGTAGTCCTGCAGGAGGATTTGAATAAGCTCGACAGATGGGAAAATGAATGGGGGTATCGGTTTAATGCAGCAAAATGTAAGGTCTTGAGGTTTGGGACACATCGATGGGACGCTGCATACTCTATTGAAGGAGCTATACTGGAGGAAGTAGGGGAGACAAGAGATCTGGGGTTGATGATTGATAGAAATCAGAAATTCAGGAGGCATATTGCAAAGGTGGTGAAGGTAACACAGAGGATTGCTGCAATAATGAGAAGGACGACTATTGTTCTCAGATTTAGTCCCCAGGATTTGAAAGGGATAAATTAACTGTGGAAAGGGAGGCAGATAACAAAGACAGTTTCAGGACTGCAGAGTTTGGTGGATAGAAGGAGAGGTGATATGATTGAGACTTTTAAACTGTTGAGAGGTGGTTACAGGGTTGACACTGGGGAGTTCTTTCCCTTGGTTGAACAGCAGGAAGGAGTGATGACAAAGGGCCATCCCTGGAAGTTACAAAAGGAAACTGTGAGCAAGAGGGTGAGGAGTGGTTTCTTTGCTTGGAGGGTGGTTGAACCATGGAATGCATTGCCTGATAGAGTGGTGAGAGCGAGAATGGTCAATGAGTTTAAGAAGTGGTATGATAGACTTTGTGTTTCCTAGGAGGGACCTCCCACGTTGAGTTATGTTTATGATGAGATAGACTTGCGTTTTCTAAGAAGGATCTCCTACAATGAGTCTTTTGACTCCTTGGAGGCCTAAATAATAATAATAATAAGATAAAAGAAGTAATCCATCTCTGACGCTAGAGTAAAAATTGAAAAGTTTGTTAAGAAGTCTGAATGAAGATGAGACAAAATCTTTTTCGAACTCTTGTAATGCACTCACCAAAAGTCATTGATGTAGGAAGTAAAAGCTCTTTTTACATTAGAGCAGTTAAGCATAGCAGGCATTTCATGCTAAAAGAATGTAGCAGTTTGCCAAGTACACAGTGAGGGGGGAAGAATGGGTCTGCCCAAGACCATATCTATCTCTTTATGTAATAAATGTTCACTATAGCAAACACCACTATGGTGAAATTAAGAACTATAAGAAACTACTGAAAAGATACAGGAAAAATCTTGAGATCCTCACTTAAATATCCCTGCTTCTTCCTATTCAAAGTCAAAGATTTGCACATAAATTCTTTGGAAAACATAATTCTTTAAAAAAAGAATTATGCATAATGTGCATAATTCTTTTTTTTTTTTTAATAAATATCCCCAAACGCTCTGAAAATATAATCAAATTATTCACATCTGTAATATGTTGAGGCTTTAGCCTGAACATATGACAGATGTGATATAGATGCACGTCATTATGCCATCTACTCCAGCTGCCATTTCAGGTTTCTGATAGTTTTCTATTTCTAGTAATGAAATGTACTCATGAATACATTCCTCCTGGAAATTTGCTATAACAGTTTTGTTGGTAGTCAATTAATAATTTTTTAAGATAATTACTCTACACATTCAGAATATCTTCAGTTTACAGATCACCTATAAGAATCTCTATAGCTCAGTCAGTAACAACATCCTTGAATGGGAAGGCATAGGTTCAAATCCCATCTAGAATGCAAAGAACCTTTATAAGGTTAGAAATATATACATGTTAGCACAAGAATAATGTTTAATTTGCCAAATATGTCAGTCTGAATATTACAGACCATCTTCAGTGGCTACATAGGAATAGTTTTTAAAAAACAAAGTGGAATACAAACAATTGATCATTCATACATAGAGCGAGCCGCGTGATGTCATATCGCTAAGTATTAGAAGAGTAAACATTTTTAAAACATAATTAAAGATAATAATTCAAAAATTCATATAATGATCTTAAATAACATTAGACTGATAAAAAAAAAATAAAATAAAATAATAATAATTTAATGTGTTATCCTGATTAAACTCCCAAATTTTTGATATGGATATACGGTCATTACGATTCATTTTGATATACGGACGTTGAAGTAAGGCCTCTACACTTTCTTTAAATAAACGTTCAAATTTGTAGTGACATCCGTGTAGGAGGAGAGTATTGGACCAAAGGATGTTGTGGTTCGTTTTTAATCCATGCTGAGCTAATCCAGATTGCTCAGGTTTGTTGTGTTGAATTGATGACTGATGCTGTTGAATTCTTTTTTCTATGGAACGTCCAGTTTGTCCAAAGTAAGAAAGATTACAATTACAAGGAACTTGATACACACCAGGTAGAGACAAGGTTGAGCATTTATCTTTAGATGAAGGAAAATGGTTGGATATTTTGTTAATAGGTGTATAAGTGGCTGTTAGATCATATTTCTTTAAAATTCTTGAAATTGATTCTGAAATCCCGGAAATGTAAGGAATTGGAACTCAATGTATTGAATCTTGGTTGTTCTGTGTTGGTTTGTAAGAATCGAAAAGATGTTGTGTACTCTTTTTGGAGAAGCCATTTAGTTTCATGTGATGTTTGATAGTCAAAAGTTCCTTCTGTAATAAATGAGAAGTTGAACAGTTAGTTTTGGCTCGTCGGAGTAAACATTTTGTGACTCCTGTTTTTGACAAGGGTGATGAGCAGATTCTTTGAGAATATAACGACCTGTGAAAGTTGGTTTTCTGTAAACTGTTGTTATAAGAATACGAGAAGGTGAACGGATGAGAAGGATGTCTAAAAAGGATAACTTGTCGTCTTTTTCAATTTCCATGGTAAACTTTATATGAGGATGTAAGGAATTGATACTGCTTAAAAAGGAAGGTAAGGAGTCTCTGTCGTGAGGCCATACAGCAAAGATGTCGTCTATATATCTATTCCTTACATCCTCGTATAAAGTTCATTTTATTATATTATTATCAAAAATAATAATAAAATAAAATAATTAAATATAATACACAGACCTCACAGTATTAGTTGCTTTGGATGTAATTCAAAACCACCTGTTCCTTAGTCTACCTTTATTATCTTTTATTCCTGTTAAAGTATCTCTTTTTCCATTTCTAGGTTAGTAGCTCTAAAACAAACTACTGTTTCATGAGTTTTATCTTTATTTTATTTAACTACTGACTTCTGTTTAGCTTCTTTCATGCCTAACTTACCAGCCAGTAACTATCTATGTGATTCTTTCAACTTCTTGCATCCATCATTAATGATGTCTTACTTTCCCATTCCTGAAAACAGCTTCACCACATGCTAAATTCGACCAGTTTTTTTTTTTTTCTTCCATGATTTTACCAATTTGTCTTTAAGGTTTGGTTCTTGTTTTCACAACCCCTCGTTTTTACCCAAATAATATTTGTATATCTGTCTGCAGTTCAACATCTGAAAGTTTTTTAATCTCTGATTCTTTAACGAACTTTAGTACAAATTTTCTTTTCAATGATATTCATTTCTATCTTATTAAACACTACGTGCTGGTTACTTCTTACTTCAAATCTCCCTATACACACTAGGTACAGATAGGGAGACTAATACTGAACAAAAACTTTCCATGAACATTGAAATTGTTATTTCTTTTATAAAATCTAAATCACATTTTTATGTCCATGTTAGGAAGAAAAGGCAGCCTATACACTGTTTGGAAAGAAGTCAACAGACACCCCATGGACAAATGCGCATTGTGCCATGTAACAAATCACGCATTTGTAGCTGGTATAAATTGGAGGAATATGATGCTTCCAAGTCAGTGCAACTGCGTCCAGGTGAAATGGCTGCGAGAAGGGAACTAACTGAATTTAAAAGAGGCATTGTGATAGAATGCCATGTTGCAAGCCTACCTGCTAGGCAAATTGGGCCATCCCAGGTCAACAATCAGTGATGCCATAAATGGAAGTGCAGGGAGTCAATATTGCAAGTGCTACTCACAGTAAATGACCCACTGCACTCACCAAATGTGACTGTAGGGTGCTAGGAAGGATAATAAGTAAAAACACCATTTGTCAGCCACAACGTTGAATGCAGAGTTCTGGGCATTGACTGGAACATGAATCTACACAAAAACATTCAGAACAGAGACTCATGGTAGGACTGCAACATGCAAGACCCACATTACTCAAATCAACATGCAGCATCGTCTCCAGTGGTGCAAAGCAGTGGGACATGGAAACTTGCAAAGCTGTGCTATGGAGTGACAAATCACGTTACATCCTCTGCCGAGCAGATGGATGGGTGTGCATGTAGCAGATGCCCAGTGAAAGTCTCTTACCAGAGTGCATGCTGCCAACTATGAAATTTGGAGGTGGCAGTGTGATGGTAGGATTCCATTTATCCTGGTTTGGCCTTTTACCTCTATTTGTGGTGCGAAGAACACTGAACTTTGAGAGGTATCTGAACATTCTAAATGATACAATGCTTCCTACTTTGTGATTTTTCTAAAGAATTGACTTATCCCATAAGGCTGCTGCTATAACTGTAGAGATTGTGGCCATGAATGTCACCATACATGACTGGCCTCCACAGAGCCCTACTGAACATCTGTGGTATGAACTGGAGCATCGGGTGAGGTCAAGGGACCTCATTACAAGCCTACAGGAAAAATTGTCCAAAATTCACAATGATCAATATCATACATTTGTGGAAGGTATGCCCTGCAGGATTGCTGCAATCATCATAACAAAAGGAGGTCCTACATCTTGTTAAGGTGGACACCATGACCGTTTGTCATGGTGTCCACCTTAACAAGATGGGTGCTTGATAATTATAAGAAATTTATTGCAATAAAAGAAAATATAATCACAGTAAAGATGTATAGGTCTGGTAACAGTTCCTGTGTTTAGAGGAACTCTGAGGAACAAATAGTCATGACATCTTTCCAAGCAGTTTATACAGACATATATTCCTTCTGGCCTATGTTTATTTGCATTAGATAGGGTGAAAATAGAATTTTGAAAATGTTTTTGCATATACAACTGTTCTTTATTAAGTAAATTTCAGTTTCTATATTTTCAATGAAGTACATACAATGATAAAGCAAATAAAGTGTGATATGAAATCAATTGTTGCATGCTGAAAAAACAGAAGACAAATTATTCATTTTTATTACAAAATTTCATTTAATCATCAAAGCATATAAAAAATAGTACCATTCTTGTTTCCAGAAATTCCTGAAACACCTCTTCAGGTGAAGAATCACTTAGTAACACAAGGCAGCATAAAATTTCAGTTATTTTCTAAAAAAAAAAAAAAAAAAAAATATATATATATATATATATATATATATATACAGGGTGTTCGGGATAAATTTGACAGTTTCGTAAGGAAAAAGAAAATCTTCTTTGTATCTATTAAATTTAATGAATTGACAAAAAAACATTACAGGCAGAGTTAATTACAATACTATCAACAAGATTTACTCAAAATAACCACCATTAGCATCGATCACAGCTTCAATTCTGCTTCGGAACCTCGAACAAGCTGATGCTACAGTCTCCCTGGGAAGGGCCGCAAAAACTGTTTTAATTTTATCCATTAACTGGGCTTTTGTATTACTGGAAGTGCGATTGGTGTCTTTTTCAACTGCGCCCCATACAAAATAATCCATGGGGTTAAGGTCTGGGGAGTTTGGAGGCCAAACATTTGGACTGGTGAAGTCGTAGAAATTTTCAGACAACCATTTTTGACTTTTCCCAGAGGTGTGGCAAGGGGCCGAATCCTGCTGCCATACATACGGCCTACCATTGGCTACCCTTGTTATCCAGGGCTTGACTACAGTTAGCAACTCCACGAACAAAGCCCGAATTCCAATGCCAGGGTTCTTCAACACCTGTTCCTGCAGATTTGCGAGGAATTCTGCTGTACGAACGCAATCAGATCGTCTGCTAGGGATCTTTCTTCTTGCTACATCCTCGTAGTCACCATTGCAAGTCTCTAGTTCATGCCTGATTGTTTTTACTGTATTCAGGGAGCATTGGGCAGCAGTCGTAATATCCTTATTTTGATGGCGGGCACGAATCATCATGATACAAGTTATTCTCTTCCATGATTCAGGTGGGTTCCAGCTATCCATCCTTTCTGACATCTTGTATATGAATGAAGAAGGGTCCAAACTTTTAAATGAAGAGAAGTGTGTGTTAATACATGTAACTTACGGAAAAATATAATTAATTATAAATATGTCAAATTTATCCCGAACACCCTGTATATATATATATATATATATAAGTGAGGAAACAACAGAAGAAGCATACATGCTTACATCATTTATACATTATTTGAAAGTTCAAAATGAGTATATCTAGTGCTATGAAAATTACTGTTAAAAATTCTGAAAAAAATCACTTTTGCATTTGAAAACCCATAATATCCCATTAAGTATTATAGTTGGAGAGATAATTATAAGAAATTCATTTAATTAAAAGAAAATATAACCACAGTAAAGATGTATAGGTCTGGTAGCAGTTCCTGTGTTTAGAGAGCTCTGAATGCTAAGTTATTTTAGAAAAACTAATGACATTAGTAGAAATTGTATTAGAAGTAGATTATAGTGTGGTGTTAATTAGACTTAAGTTAAAAGTGACTTTAAATATAAGTTATTTTGTACAGTAAGTTACACAGCATAGCACATAGCACTAATGCAAAGCAAAACAATGTCATCCAAAGAATCATTGTTCAAAGAATTCCCGAGAGAGACTTCAATCAGTGAAATGTCTGAAATGTATTCATTACCAAAGGTGAATGGAATTTAGTTTGAAAGCAAGAGTGGTGAGACATTGTGCTGAAAATATTATGAAAGTGAGCATCAGAAATGGAAGTCAGATCAGGAGATTGAAGCAATAGATGGAACAGAGGATAAATGTGTG
This sequence comes from Typopeltis vanoorti, assembly GCF_054136105.1. Lineage (NCBI taxonomy): Eukaryota > Metazoa > Arthropoda > Arachnida > Uropygi > Thelyphonidae > Typopeltis > Typopeltis vanoorti. The sequence goes on along the minus strand of NC_143562.1, from coordinate 109,255,919 downwards.
AAAATGTGCAAATGGTGTAGCAAATGATAGGACCAAGAGAGGAGTAAAAGTGACATAATAGAGAGAGAGAGAGAGATAGTAAAAGTGACAATCAAAACAATAGTAGTATGATAGATATGAAGAATGAAAAGTTGGCCATAGTGAGGGAGATAGTGAAGTTATGTGGAATATAACACACAGGATGAAGATGAGTTAGAGTGAATGCAGAAACTTCTTTTAGTGAGTGGCTCAGCTGAGAACAGAAAGAAAGAGGAAGATGAGAAAATAGAAAGGAATGCTTGATCAAGAAAGAAAGAAAAATTAAGGGAAAAGAGAGAGTCTCGTATGGTGATTCTATTATAAGAGGCGTGCTTGATCAGAGAGTCAAGAAATCTTGATTCCTGATGCAAAGATTAATGATGTTCGCGAGGCTATTAGAATGCAAAAGGATAAAGTGAAAGTTGTTTTGGCTGGACTGAATGATTTGAAAAAAGAAAAGTATGGTATCAGGAAGGACATGGAACAGTGACAAAGTATCAAAAGAACAGCGTGAGACAGTTATGATAGTGAGTCTGTTGCCAGATATGACAGTTAAGTTGAAAAGGAAAACCATGATAGTGAATGAGTCAATGCATAGATTGTGCAGGAAGAATTAATGTGGAGTCTGTGGATGTGTAAAATGAATTGTAGTGAATGTGTAAAGTGGCTAACTTAGACAAAGACCCAGCTAGAATTAAGACTGGTGGCAGAAAAATAAATAATTTCTCAATTTCATAGCAGAAATAAAGGAAGATCTGGAGCAGTTCATTCTATTGGTTAAGAGGGAAAGCTACAAAAGCCAGGCCTAATTTCAACATCAGCAACACAAATGTGATGGTTTCTGGCAATTTGATGTATTAAAAAATAATTATGCTTGATATATTTCCAGCTCACACTTGCTTTCACTTTTTAATTGACTGTTGCAGTTATCTTGTATTCTGTTTTATTTATATCATCATCATAATGATCAACAGATATAGACCTTTTGATCCATTCCATCTCATTTTTAATCTAATAACCTGTTTTGAGGTCTACCCAGCCTTCTCTTCCCAACTGGTTTATTTAATTATTTAGGATATCAGATGTTGGCCATTCGGTTTACATGTTCTATTCAAGTTTATTTATGCTTATTTAGTTTTACTTTTAATTTTATTTTTAGTTCTTTTAAAATATTTTCATTTTATTTATTGTCTAATATGTATTTTGCAGTTCTCATAAATCTTATTTCACTTGTTTTTATTCTTTATCTTGTTTATTCGTTGCCTAAATTTCGATGCATATAATAACATAGGTAATACTAAAGTATTGTATATTTTTAAGTATATTTCTTTTTGTACGAGATTCGGATTGACAGTTCTATTTGTCAGGCACATAACTCATAAAAATTTTGAAGTTTTTAATTTGATGTCTTTTTCTCCTTCATATGATCAGGAACAAGAGGGAGAAGTTTTTGACAATGGTTAGTGCAACCTCGCCTAAAGTTATAGGCATTAGTAAGACTTGACTAATAGTTACAGGGATAGAATGTCAAGGGTTTAGTATTTTCAGGAAAGATGGAGAAGATAGGATTGGGGGAGGAGTACTGCTGATGATAGCAGATGAATTGCAACCAAAAGGAATATGAGACAGGAGGGAGGGTCACTGTTCATTTGAAGCAATCTGGTATCAGATTAAGGCAGTAAGAAAAAACATACAGTTGGTTGTTATTACAGGCCAGGGAGTTCCACAGATGATCTGGAAGACATGCATTGCCAAATTAGTACAAGGAGTACAGGTCAAGTGATTATTATGGGGGACTTCAACTATGGAGATATAGACTGGAAGGAAGAAAGATCACATGGCAGAAAGGAAATAGAATTTATACATCTGCTGAGAGATAATTACTTAAGGCAGCATGTGATGGAGGGGACTAGGGGTGGGAGAGTACTGGACCTGGTCGTTGGATCAGAAGAGCTATCTGTAACCATGGTGGCCACATTGCTTCCGATTGGCAAAAGTGACCATATGATCTTGACTTGGGAGATTGTAAAACATGAAGAATATTCTGTGAAGAAGGGGTATATGTGGAACTCCATGGCAAGTGATTATGACAAGCATAGAAGGAAGCTTAATTTGTGGCATGGCATAAAATACTGCAAGGGAAAGATGCTAGTAGTACATGGAAGATAGTTAAGGATTATCTGGAGGAAGCAATATTAAATTGTAGGAGTTACATGGATGAGTAATATCATTAAGCATGAACTGCAGAAGAAGAACATGTTGTGAGCGGTATATAAGGAGAAAGGTGATCAGCATGGCAAGGAAGGCAAAATCAGATTATGAGAAGAATCTAGCAGAGCAGGCCAAAGGAAATCCCAAGTAGTTTTTTCATTATGTTGAAAGTAATAGGAAGAATGGCCATGAAAGATTAACTTTAATGAGTGATGATGGTCACGAGGTGACAGAAGCAGATAAAACAATCGCGTTATTGAGTGACCACTTTGTGGTCACTCAGTAACTCAGCAATTTAAGTTGCAAGGTCACTCAGCAATTTAAGTTGCAACATATAGGTCAGAATATTTGGATGTAACACTTCAAGTGAGATTACACAAGGATTTCTTCAACACTTTGTATGAACATTTTTTTGTGTCCACATTTCTTATTCTATCTTTCCTTGTTATCAACAAAACTGTCTGCAAAACTTCCATTGCTAGTATACTACTTAAGCAATTTTTTTTTAGTCTCCATGCCAATGCTACATAAGACAAAACAGGCAAAAAAGTAAATCCTGTTAAATGAAAGGTACACTTCAGTAAGTCAGCTAAATACACTGTTAAAAATAGCATTTTGCCCAGTAAAATGCCTCCTCGATATCTCCTGATCTAAACTTCCACATCACTAAAAAGTACACTTTCTAAATATTTAAAATTTTCACTACTCTTTAAGACTTGGACTTGTTCACTGAGTCTAATATCATTAATTCAAGCATTTTTTCTCTATGATTTATGATTTATGGCATTCCGAAGAAGACTATACTCTTCTTCGGAATGCCAAATCACCCGCAAACAGCTGTTCTCCCTTTCATGTGATTAACTATTAAAATGATTAACTATTAAAATGTGAATAATTATTAAAGATTACGCTACTCGGCAGTAAGGAATGATGGTGGATTCAGCAGCAGTCACAAGTGGCGTAACGCCAAGTCCTCCGCCATTTAAGAACTCAATTATTAGCAATATCATAAGGGACTTTGTGGCATGTATGGGTCTCGGGAATTACATATGTGGCTTGTTAAAGAGAGTGGAGAGCATATGTGCGCAAAATGCAGGCAGTTGGAGGAAATAAGTTCATTAGATATATCGATATCCGACTTTGTTGCTCCAGGAACGGGGAATGAATGTAGGAAGACAAGTAGTGTGATAGGAGAGAATGAGAAAATAATAGTTGATAGTGTGGAAGGTGTGAGTGACTGTGAAAGTTTAGGAGATGGTTTTGTTCGGGAGAGTGAATTTAGATTAAGAGTGACTGACCTGCAGAGGGAGATAGATGAGTTGAAAGAGGAGGTGGAATGTCTTGTGAATGAGAGCAGAAGTATGAAAGATAAGATTAGGAGAATGGAAGAGATAAATGCAAGGCGAATCAGAGTAGGAGAGAGTGAGAATTTAGGGAGTATGAGTGAGAGGTATGGGGGTGCTAGAAGAGGAGAGAATGGAAACAGTAGAAGAGAGGGAATGAGAGAGAGGTATGGGAATGCTAGCAGACGAGAGGATGGAAACAGTAGGAGAGACGGAATGAGAGAGAGATATGGAAGTGCTAGAAGAGGAGAGAATGGAAACGGTAGGAGAGATGGAATGAGAGAGAGGTATGGGAATGCTAGAAGACGAGAGGATGGAAACAGTAGTAGGAGAGACAGAATGAGAGAGGGATATGGAAGTGCTAGAAGTGGAGAAAATGGAAACAGTAGGAGAGAGGGAATGAGAGAGATGTATGGGAGTGCTAGAAGAGGAGAGAATGGAAACAGTAGAATAGAGAGGTATGGGAATGAAAGAAGAGGAGAGAATGGAAACAATAGGAGCGAGGGAATGGTAAGAGGTATAATGTATGGCGACTCAATGATCAGTGGTGTTCAAGATAGGATGCATGAGGAGTGTTTGCCAGGAGGAACAATAAAAAGGGTGGCTATGGCAATTAAGAGAGGTGAAAGGGTGGATGAGATGATTGTGATGGTAGGAACGAATGACTTGAGTGGTAATGTAAGTCGGGCAGCGAGAGATATGAGATTTTTGCTTGAGACTGTACGGAAGAAGACAGAGAGAGGAAAAATAGTGTGCATGTTGCCTAGGTATGATAATGATGAGCTGAGCAGAAGAGCGGGGATATTGAATGGCATAATAGCGAGAATGTGTGACAAGAGAGGACTGGTATATGTGGATGCTTGGAGTGCGTTTGAGGAAAGAGAGGAATTGTATGCGAGAGACCGTTTACATTTGAATGAGGAAGGACGTAGGCATCTGGAGAGATTGCTGTTCTGAACGGGTCAGTGTGTCCCAGGGAGGATGATAGCAGGGGTGGCCTCTTGTGGGAATGGATACTTGGGAGAAGGGAGACAATGTCAGGTAACACTGAGCCCAGTGGAGTTTAGAAGGGATAATGCTGGGTATAGAAACAATGGCATTTATATGCTTTATACTAATGCCAGGAGTATCCGGAATAAGGGAGAGGAATTGGTGGAGCAGATAGCATCAGCCTGGCCAAAAATTATTGCGATCACTGAGACGTGGTTGACAGAAGGGGATATAACAACGGGAATAGAAGTCGCTGGGTATAGCATTTTTCGTCAGGATAGGAGGGGAAAGCGTGATGGTGGGGTACTGCTTATGATAAGTGATGACCTATGTCCTCTGAGAGTGGAGAATTTGGAAGGAAGTGAGACAAATGATTTTGAGAGCGTATGGTGTGAGGTAGAGGTAGGCAAGACAGGATATTTAGTGGGGTGTTGCTACAGACCCAGGAGCACAGAGGATGGGGACCAGGAGATATGTAGACAGCTAAGTTTGGCAAGTGCAAGAAGAATGATTGTTATGGGAGATTTTAACTTCAGTAGTATAAATTGGAGAGAGGAAGATGCATGTAGCAATAGGGGAATGGAATTTCTAGAATTCTTGAGGGACAAATGTCTTAGGCAACATGTAACAGAGGGAACAAGAGGTTCAAAAGTTTTGGATTTGGTTATAGCATCAGAAGAGTTGATAATAACTGAGTTGACGTCTCTCCCACCAGTTGGAGAGAGTGACCATATGGTGTTGACTTGGAAAATGAATAGACGTGCAGGAGTATCAAAGAGACGGGAACTTATGTGGAATTATAAGACAGGTGATTATAATAGTCTTAGACGTCAACTTCGGGAAGTTTCATGGAGTGAGGAATTGGAAGGCCAGGATATCACTAGTGCGTGGGAATTGTGAAAGAATATTTGTTATCAGCAATGGTAAGTTGCATACCACGAGTGAAGAAGAGGACGCAATTTGGAGTAAAGTGGATGACAAACAATATTAAACAGGAATTGCATGCGAAAAAGAGGCTATGGAAGAGATATAAGGAGACAAGTGAAGATATGCATGAGAAATATAAGACACAGGCTAGAAGAGTGATTAGTGTGGTAAGGAGAGCGAAACTGGAATATGAGAGGAGATTGGCACTAAGATCCAAAGAAAATCCTAGGGAATTTTTTAGCTATGTGGCCAGTAGGAGGAGAAATGACTGTGGAAGAATGATATTGTGGGATAAAAATGGGAATAGAGTGACTGATGCAGAGGACATAGTGGAATTGTTCAATGAACACTTTATTGGAGTATTTCATCCTAGAGGAGTCAGTTTTAATGCTAGAGGGATAGGACTGGTTCGAGGTCTGGAGGTACAGGAGGAGAGTGTGTTTCAGATACTGAGTACTCTGGATGTCAGTAAAGCTGTGGGACTGGATGGTATTTCACCACGAGTTTTGAGAGAATGTGCTAGGGAACTGACAGTGCCTTTAACCTGGCTTTTCAATGAAAGTCTGGCTTTGGCAAAGGTGCCCAGGGAATGGAAGGAAGGTAAGATAGTGCCATTGCATAAGGGTGGTAACAGACTGGAAGTGTCAAATTATAGGCCAGTCTGTGTGTCATCAGTAGTTGTTAAGATCTTGGAGAAAGTAGTGAGGGACCGTATACAGCATTGGGCAGATGAGGGTAATGTTATCTGTGAGAATCAACATGGATTTGTGAAAGGACGCTCTTGTTTTAGCAATATGCTAGCCTTTTATAATAAAGTTACAAGAACATTAGATGAGGGAAAGGCATATACTGCAATTTTCTTAGACTTGGCGAAGGCATTTGACAGGGTGCCACATGATAAGCTGATATTTAAGTTGCAGCACATGGGTCTGGATGTCAGATTGGTCAACTGGATTCAGGATTGGCTGTCTGATAGGTATCAGAGAGTTGTGTATGGTGGAGCAGTTTCCAGGAGGCAGAGGGTTACAAGTGGGGTCCCACAGGGCTCAGTACTAGGACCTATATTGTTTAACCTTTATATCAATGACATAGCCAGTGGATTGCAGGGGGATATTCAGTTGTTTGCGGATGATGCGAAGCTGGGAAGGATTATTAGTAATAGTGCAGATGTGGTAGCCCTGCAAGAGGATTTAAATAAGCTAGATAGATGTGCAAATGAATGGGGGTGTCAGTTTAATGCAGCAAAATGTAAGGTCTTGAAGTTTGGGAAACATCGATGGGATGCTGCATACTCTATGGGAGGAGTTATACTGGAGGAAGTAGGGGAGACAAGAGATCTGGGGTTGATGATTGATAGAAACCTGAAGTTTAGGGGACATATTGCATAGGTGGTGAAGGTAACACAGAGGATTGCTGCTATTATGAGAAGGACACTGACCTGCAGAGATAAGAGGGTTATCATTCCATTGTATAAGTCTCTGATCAAACCACACTTGGACTATTGTTCTCAGATTTGGTCCCCAGGATTTGAAGGGGATAAATTAACTGTGGAAAGGATACAAAGACGGATGACAAAGATGGTTTCAGGACTGTACAAGGATAGTTATGAGGATCGGCTGAGAGAATGTGGACTGCAGAGTTTGGTGGATAGAAGAAGGAGAGGTGATATGATTGAGACTTTTAAACTGTTGAGAGGTGGTTACAGGGTTAACACTGGGGAGTTCTTTCGCTTGGTTGAACAGCGGGAAGGAGTGATGACAAGAGGCCATCCCTGGAAGTTACGAAAGGAAACTGTGAGCAAGAGGGTAAGGAGTGGTTTCTTTGTGTGGAGGGTGGTTGAGCCGTGGAATGCATTGCCTGATGGAGTGGTGGGAGCGAGACCGGTAAGTGTGAGTTTAAAGAGTGGTATGATAGACTTTGTGTTTCTCGGGGGGGGGACCTCCCCTCGATGATTCTTGACAGACTTTACGTCTTAGGAAGGACCTCCCTCGATGAGTCTTTTGACTCCTTGGAGGCCTGAATAATAATAATAATAATAATAACTGTATCTAGGATATTGATCATCACCATAATGAGCAACAGAGATAAGATACTTCCTTGTAACAATCCAATGTTAAGTGTAAACCACTTTGAAATACCAAATGTAGTCTTCACACAGCTATTACATTGAACATACACATTCTTGATTATAACTATTTCATCTTTTTCTATACCTATCTTTAAGAAACTTTTCATGGGTTTTTTTCCCTAATTCTCAATATCTCTCTATTTTTCCTGACAACAAAAATCAAATGAACTGATTTTTCTCTCTCACCCCTTTTTCTAAACCAACTGCTGCTCTTTCTCTTTATTTTAATCCTGATTCTTAATGCCATTATCCTAAATAAATCTTTGTACAGTAAGATATGAACATTTATGAACAGATCCAAACAAGATATGATATGAACAGATCCATACAGGTCAGTATGGATGGGAATTTTGTTTTAGTAATCTGGTTTCCTTTTATAACAGAGTAACAAGAGCAGTAGATGAGGGTAAGGCATGTTTTTTTTTTCCTCATCCTAAAGTGAAACAACAATGGAACAATAATCTCCTTGATCCAATCATCAGGTATCACCCTTCTTTCTCCACATCATTCTAAAGATCTCACACAACCATTTCAATCCTGACCTGTCAGAAGGCCTGATCATTTAATCAGACTAATCATCCACTTATTCTCTGTTTTTCTTAATGATTCTACAAACCCTGCAAATGCTATTTCCCTATTATCTCTCTCTTATCTCAATATTAATTCCAGTTTATTCCATTATGGCTTTCATCTTTGTTTAACAGATTTCTGAAATAATTCTGCCATATCATCCGAATCTCTCTTCTAGCAATCATAAAATTTCCATTTATTAAAATTTCTGGTCCTGTGTTGCTTCTTCTATTCCTCTTTAATCCATATAACATTTCTAGTCCATGTACAATATCATCTTCGAACTTAATGTGTAAATTCAACAGGGCATTTTATTTTTCTTCTTTAGTTATTTTTTGCATGGCTCTTTTTCTGATTATAAACAATTCTATCATCATTTGATCTAGTTTTTATGAACTTCTGAATACTTTTTTAATGCCTTTTTAACTCTCTCATTCCAACAGTATTTCTTTCTTTTCCTTTTCTACTTCCACACACCTCTTCTGATTTTCATGTCATTACATCTCAAATTTTTTTCATCAGAGATTCGAATTCTTGCTTTGTTTCAATTTCCACAGCTTCAGCTTTCTACCTCTTTTTTATTTCCAAGATTTATTTTCCATATATACCTTAAAAATAGTCATACAAAACCTATAATCTACATCAAAGTAACAACTTTGGCAACAACAACAATAATGGCAAAACTTTGATGTCCATAACTTCCCTGCTCCATTTTACAGCAGCTGCACTATATAATTTAGAAGGCCTGGTCAACAGGTTGAATACCATATGACTGGAGTAACTATCATAGTACCTATCTATGAAATGGGAAATAAAACAATGAGAATTAGAGGAATTTCCCTGAGTGTTCCATGCAATGTATATGCATGCATATTTGAGGGAAAAAAAAGAAAAATTGTGGAAAAGAAACATGGTTAGGAACAAACTAGGTCAAATGGGATTTTCAGAATCAGATTTTCACTATAATTTGAAAATCTCAACTTATCAAATTGAAATATCATAGGAATATGGCAAGGATGAGAGGTAATTGTGAAAAGTTGTCCGTAACTATCTCTGGATCTACAGTATCTAAAAATAAGATGATACGTCTTTTTTTACTACTTGTATATGGAAAGCATGACTTATACATTAAATTGATCACGGTGTCTTCTTTGGTATGGCTCACAGTGATAAAGTGATAAGCTTTAGCACTGTGATAAAGTCTTATCACAGTGATAAGACTTAAAAAAATAAAAAATCATAACCGGTCTCAGTTGTGACCCTTCTCATGTTTCTTGCATTACAGGATATTAAGTAATGTAGCTGATCTGAAGTCGGCAACCTCTAGATGCAAGAAGACTAGTCGTGAAGTAACTTCGCGACTAGTCTTCTGCTTACATTTGGGTAGTATAAGGATGAAAACTAGAATATAATTTCTTGCCAACAGACACTGTTGGCAAGAAAAATTTCTACATTATTATCATTAAATTTCTACATCATTATCATTAAATTTCTACATCATTATCATTAAATTCCTATTATGAACCCTCAGAGGGTGTACACAATATTATGACAATGCTAAGTGAAAAGGTTACATAATTACCTTCTTATTAACCACTTTGATCCAAATTAATCTGTTTTCTCTCATGACACCAATATTATCAGATATATTCTGAAATATAATATCTAGGGGTCGTTCACAGGAATGGGGAGAACTGTCTGGTGCTTCTGAACTAATGTCCAATCCTCACTTTCATGTAGTGCACCCTGTTAGTAGGTATCTACAGTACTGAATGAATGAGGATGGGCTGGCAATCTGTGACTTAGCCGACCAAATTGTACTGGCTTAAACCACAAATGCATATATGATGATACAACATATTTCATGCCAGCTGGGAGATTGCCCAGTTAAACAGGGCTCACGCTGTTTTCGTTAGAGAACCAGGGCGAACAGTGAAAAGTCAGCTACTGGAACAAGCTCCAACTGAACATCTAGAAGAAGAATAAACTCAACATAAGAACTGAAGATAGAAACCATCAATATAAGGAGTATTAATGGAAAGGAAATCAAACTTGCAGAAGAATTGGAAAAGTACCACATGGGCATAATTGGCACTACTAAGACAAAGAAGACAAAAACAGATGAGGTCTTACTAAATAATAAGTACAGGATGTTATTTTCAGGCAATAATGATCAAGGAAAGGAAGGAGTAGTGAGAGCATTCAACACCAAACATGTAAAACTTCTTGATTGGAGTGCATGGTCTGACAGGTCTGTTTTACCATAGTGGAGGTATTTAATGTGGAATTTGTGTTCATCTTTTCTAATTGGGATGGTGCATCCTTAAAGATACAGTTAAAGGTACATTGAATTTTGTAAAACCCCTGGGTGAGCAAGGTATGAAAGAGGATCTTTGGAAGAGCTAAGTAAGTTTCTTAAATTTGCCAGGGGTTTCAAGGTTGTCTTAATATTGCATTTGAGTTCTTTTTTTTTTTTTTTTTTTTTTTTTTTTTTGAAATGCCCCTAATGTATGGTATGGCTATGCATTCTTAATTTTTTTTTGCTTTTAATGGCATTTTTATGGAGGATCTTGTGAACTTTATTTACAAATGTTTGGTTAAAAATTTCAAATTCTTGGTTTAGAGCTTGTTCACTCGTGCAAATTGTTAGGGATCTGTGTTTGAGGGTGCTGATGACTTCTAGTTTTTGTCTTGGATGGTGGTATGAATTTTTATGTATGTACTGGTCTGTGTGCAGGTTTGTGGTAGACAGTAAAGAAGAGGCAGCCTGAGGGAAGATGTGTGACAAGTACATCTAGAAAAGAAAGAGAGTTGTTTTCGATCTTGATGGTGAATCAGATATGTTTGTGTTGTTTGTTCAGGTGGCTTAGGAATGTTTAATATTTCGCAGTTGTGGGACCAAATGGTGAAAATATCATCAACATATCTGAGCTAGACTTTGGGCTTCAGGCTGGCTAAATCTAGAGCTTGTTGCTCAAAGTCTTCCATGTAAAAGTTAGCTATTGGAGAAAGTGGTGAGCCCATGGCCATACCTTCTTTTTATAGGTAAAAATTATTCTGCCATGCAAAATACCCAGAGCAGAGTACATGGACAAAGAGGGCAGTGGTATCAGGCTGAAATATGTTCTGTAACAGAAGAATAGTATCATTGATCAGGACATTAGTCTCTCTTCCTTTTCTAGACATACTTGTCGCACGTCTTACCTCAGGCTGCTTCTCCTTCACAGTCTGCCTCAAACCTACACACAGGCCAATTCATACATAAAAATTCGTACCACCATCCAAGACAAAAACTAGAAGTCATCAGCACCCTCAAACATAGATCCCTAACAATTTGTACCAATGAACAAACTCCGAACCAAGAATTTGAAATTGTTAATTAAACATTAGTAAAAAAAATGGCTACAATAAAATTTTTAAAAAAAATTCATAAAATCCACCATAAAAATGCCATTAAAAGCAAAAAAGATTACAAGAATGCCATATCATACATTAGGGGCATTTTAAAAAAAAAAAAAAAAAAAAAGAACACTACTTAAATACAATTTTAAGAGACAACCTTCAAACTCCTTGCAAAATTAAGAAATTTACTTAGCTCTTCCAAAGATCCTCTTCTATACCTAGCCCACCCAGAGGTTTACAAAATTCAATGTACCTGTAACCTACCTTACATAGGGAAAACAGGACGCACCATCCCAATTAGAAAAGATGAACACAAGCACCATATTAAATACCTCTATGGTAAAACAGGTCTGTCAGATCACTAATTCCAAACATGTCACAGAATTGACCAGAACCCACCCAAACCTGGTTTGAAAGAAAATTCAAAGAAGCCTGGTGAAATGCTGAAACTTCATTCAAATCTGAACAAAAATGATAGATTAATTATTCCAAGAATTTGGAGGACCCATCTTCAACCTGTATCGCATCCAGAATAACCCCACACAGAAGAAAATCTTAATACGAGAGGACTTTAGAAATTGTTTAATGCAAGTCTTTTTTGTTGTTTTTTTTCCACTAGAGGTGAGGATAGGGTAAATGATTAACAAACATTTTGATTCATCTTACTTTGTATAGTATAGTGTCATGTAGCTTGTATCCTGTACATATGTATGTTTTCCTGATGATGACCCCAATACAGAGGTCAAAACATCGAATGTTACTTTCTTAATGATAAGTAAAGTAATTATTCTAACGTGCTATGTCTCCATAAATTCCTCATTATGAATGCTCACCACCGCGTAACCTTAAAAGAAAGAAATACATACCCACAATAGGATTCTAACCCACAGCCTGGTAGGAGAGCAGATATGCTAAGTGCTCGGTCAACCAGACCAGCATCAGCTTATTCACACAGACACACCTATTTTTTATCTTTCTAGTCCTCTGCACATTCTGTCATGACATTTTCAATCTATTAAAACATCTCCCATCCCTCTCTATTAAATTCCATAGGGCCCATGAAGAATGCACTAAAATCATCATATTGTAATGCCTTATTCAAAAATTAACATTCAAATGGAAAACAACAAAGAAAAAACTGCAAGGGGAGGGGGGAAACTGGAGGAAGGGAGCAGCTCTTTTCATTAGAGACTTAACCTCTATAAATTTTACTCGTAAATTATAAGTGTTTTCTTGTTTACTGGAGTCCTGAAATGATCCTAAAAAATGAAGTCAATATTTATAACATGGGAGTCCCAAATGATCTTACTCCTGTTACTAATCTACAACAGTTTTCATATCGACATGGATGGGATTGTCAAGGGGAGAAAAATTTCTTATGCACATAAATAATATAGGTATGGGATAGGAATTTTGTACAGTACACAGCTTCCTTTCAGACAGATATGCATAAGAATCAGTTTGAACAACAACCAAGCTGGCATGGATTTTATCAAAATAGAGTTAGGATGAATAAGTGAGGTAACATGAAATGATATTTAACTATGTTTTATTGTCTAGTTTCAAAACAATAAAATTCTTAGTTTCCTTTCAGGTTCCCAGTCTAACTATACCTCTATACATACAGAGTATAATTTGACTACTTACACAATACATACATGGAGATGCAAACACTAGGTGGAAGAATTATCTTCCAATGCAAGATGTAATGAAATCTTTCACATCTGTCACCATGACAACATAATTCTTTGATATGAATAAAACCTGATATAGAAACAATTTTGGAGAATAGAATGTGATATCATTTGTGCTGGTATATCAAGCTAAAATAGTACTGCTACTACAGAACTTTAGTAGTATTTTTTAACAGTTCATTATAGTGTACCATAATAGTTCACTAATGTTGGAATAATTTAGATACAAAATAATGTGAAAGAACCCTGAATCTGTTGAAAGTTTATTTTTCACTAGGTTAGACTATAATAAATTTAGTTTAATCCTTTATCCCAGTTTGCTACGAGTTGCCTGGTGTTGTACTACTTACCCAGGTAAGATAGTACAACACCACTATATTCAGTCCTGAAGATATTTTCAGGCACAAACTTTGTTTGCTCTCACTGGGATAAAGGATTAAACTAAATTTATTATAACCCTGTATCTGTTTTTATAACTATAATTTACAAACATATATAACATTATTGAATTTAATAAGCTGACCTGATTATTAACATCATCCAGAGATTTCAAGGTCTTCTGACAATTCTACATAAAAAAATAATCATATCACGACTTGTATATTATATGTATTAACATAATGTATAACTCTGCAATTATGTATATTCACACACTTAACACCTTCTCAAGACATACACATCAACACATTCTAAACTTAACAGATGAAAGAAGAAAACACAAAACCTTACCAAATGAAGAAAGCCAGGGAAAATATAAATTAAAAAATATAATAAATAGAAAATGTAAAGAAACAACAGAACAATGGTATACAGAGAAGTGCAAAGACATATAGGATTTAACCAAAAATCATTATATAAAGCATATCTACTCTATCATATAAAATGATAAACCTTTTTTGTAACTTTGTGTCACGTTTTTTGTCAAGTTATTCGAAACATTTTGAAACTCAAGGTTACCCTGAGTGTCGAATCTTCAAAATTCGAGTCATCAGAATTCAAGGAGAACAGGCCTACCAGTCCGGAACTTGGGGGTTTGGGAGGCATAGCCTCCTGGGTGGAACCCCCCTTTCAAGTCTTCAAAATTCGAGTCATCAGAATTGAAGGAACTGGTAGGCCAGTTTGGCATACTGTCCGGACCACTCGGGGGGTTGGGTGCCATAGGTGCCGGGGGGAGGCAGATACCCTCTTTCAAGTTTTCAAAATTCGAGGCATCAGAATTTCAAGAACCGGCCTACCAGTCAGGAACTCGGGGGGGGCATAGGTGCCAGGGGGAAGGTGGAAATCCCCTTTCGAGTTTTCAAAATTCGAGTCATCAGAATTCAAGAACCTACCTACCAGTCAGGAACTCGGGAAGGGGGGCATAGGTGCCAGGTGGAAATCCCCTTTCGAGTTTTCAAAATTCGATTCATCAGAATTCAAGGAGAACCGGCCTACCAGTCTGGAACTCGAGGGGGGGGGGGGGGGGGGGCTTTTCAGTCTTCAAAATTCAAGTGATCAGAATTGAAGGAGAACCGGACTACCAGTCCAGAACTCGGGGGGGGGGGGGGGGGGAGTCGCCGGGGCCCCCCTTTCGAGTCTTCAAAATTCGAGTCATGAAGGAGAACCGGCCTACCAGTTCGGAACTCGGGGGGGGCATACCAGTCTGGAACTCAGGGGATTGGGCACCATATGCTCCAGGGGGGTGGGTGGAACCCCTCTTTCGAGTCTTCAAAATTACAGTCATTAGAATTCAAGGAGAACCGGCCTACCAGTCCGGAACTCGGGAGGGTTGGGCGCCGTAGGTGTCGGAGCCCCCTTAGTAATATTATAAAAGGGGTGAGCCAGCAAAACAAAACAAGAAGTACAATTATAAAAAATAAACATGGGCACATTCTAATAGATAAGGAAGAAATTTATTAAAGATGTAAGGGGTACTTAGAAGAACCCTATAATGCAGATAATCTATATGATGAGGCTATAGAAAATAAAACAAAACTAGATGGGGAAAAAATTGACCCACGCATATTAAAAGATAAATTTGAATACTTGCTAAATGAATTGTCTACTAACAAGATACCAGGTGTTGACAACATTCCTTCAGAATTAATAAAACATTCAGGAAATAACTGTCGTACCTATTCAAGATCCTAAGGGATATACACACACACATACACACACACGTTCATAGAAACCACATCACCTTACATAAATACAGTTTTTAGTAGTTAAATGGTCATTTTCACTGGTTTATCATTAGATATTTCATTGCACTGTATCATCTATTATTCCCACAGGTTTCCATTTAACATAATAGTTGCTGCTATTGCATCAGAATTTTTTTATGTTATAGACAGCAAGAACTAGTTTTTGCATTTTCATGCTGAGATCACTATGGCTAGTTACATGCAGTTAACACCCTGCAGTAACATTGTGATTCAAGATTTGAATAGAGAAGGCTATTCCTCCTGTGAAATGACTAAAATGACTAAAAAGTCATTATTCTTCCCAGCCCTGTTTCAGTTCTCCAGACAATGCACGATAATTTTGAAGAGCTACTGTGATACAGCTACTGTCGAAAGTGAAGGAAACCAGATCTGAAAGGAAGAAAGCCACTGTCTACACCATGCAAAGATGGAGTGCTAAAATAGCTCTGCCTCAAAATTACCATGCATTGTCCAGAGAACTGAAACAGGACTGGGAAGAATAAATGGGAGTTGTGGCAAGCTCTACAACTGTCAGGAGAAAACTCATTCGACAGGGACTGACAGCCAGGTACCCCAAAAAGAAACTCTTGTTAACCAAAAAATAAGATTGGGTCAATTAAATTGACCCAATTTCATTTTTTGTGCAAAGAGGTGCCAAATGGACTACTGATCAGTGGAAAAGAGTAATTTTTCTGACAAGAAAAAGTTTAAACTGAAGGATGCCAACAGTAGACAGACAGTTTGAAGATGATCAGGGGAAAATTCAACCCTGACTGTAAACAGTCAAATTCTCAGCCAGTCAGGATCTGGGGTTGCATGTGTATCATGGTGTTGGTCACTTGCATTTCACGAAAGGTTCAATGAATGCACAAGTGTACCAGAAAATTTTAAAAGAATTGCTGCCTACTATCAGAGCCCACTTTACTGTAACAGCAAACTTCATCTTTCAGGATGCACTGCCCCTTGTCATAGGGCAGAAAGTGTAAGTATTACTTTCACAGACAATCACAAACATCTGGTTTGTGATTGTCTGTGAAACATTTAGCGCATCCGCTCTCCAGCCAAAAGACTGGAGAGCGGATACACTAACCACTTGGCCAACATGTTTCTGATTATTAGGTCATTTTGGTTGCAAAAGTCCAACAGTTGTTCTCCTCTGTCTTTGATTTGTACTAGTCCATATGGTCCTATATCTTTGCTTATCCTTGTCTTCCCAATCTTTGCACTTAAGTCACCCATCACAATTATACGCTTGTCTTTCTTTCCTCCATATTCTTCTATTGTTTCACTTATTTGTTCATAAAATCCTTCTACTTCTTTGTCTGGGTCTGTGCTGGTTGGTGCATACACTTGCATGATGATGAGGTCTTTAGGGTGTGATTTTACAAGTATAGAGATTACATGCTCTGATTTCCTGTATATTGAGATTACGGATTTTTCTAGTTCTTTTTTCAAAATACAGGCTACACCTTTCCCTGTTTTGTTCTCCTGATGTGATATGATGATGTACTGTTTTCCATTTGAGAGTCATGTATCAAATTGGTCTGCACTTCTCCAAAGAGTTTCTTCTATTCCTAAGATATTGATTCCCGTTCTCTCCATTTCTTTACACACATTCGCCAGTTTCCCAGCTTAATTCATTCCACTAACATTCCAGATGGCAATCCTCATGAGGTTGTCTTTTCCTGAAGTAGCAATATTCACACATACAAGCTGACAGCTGATCACACTGATGGCAAGAGTCAGATCACATGGCATACTTCTTTTGCTTCTGTGTCTATCCATAATATAATTATTAGAATACAAAACTGAAAAGATAGTGTTTTGATAAAGGATTTTGATGAAAACTGATTTTTGTCCGTTCACAGTGAAATATAAAAAAAAAATGATCCTTCTATTTGAGAGAAGCTAATGTCAAAAACATATTTAAATATTACATTGCAAAAAAGCTAAAATTTTGATACTCTTTAGATTTTTGCTCATTCACACATTAGTATTAGATGTAGCCAGAGATCTTTAGCTTACAAAACTGGTAAACTGATTTTAATCTAAGAACCTACCAACTATTATTCATGAATAACTCAATCCCACAGCAGATGAAAAAGAAAGAGCAAAAAAATACAATTCATAATATGTTCAGTCCTCTGGGATTTTAATTAACTGTGATCTCCAATATATTTATATATTATAGATTGTTAATTTTATCCAACATAGAGATTGCTTTTAATTTTCAGAGTAAATATCTTAAAAATAACATTTTAATAAATTTCTAATAAAAGAATAATTCAGAATTACAATTAAAACTGGACATTACCTCAAACAAAACTTTCTGGAACTGATTTACGGTTGTCCACTGATGTGCAATTATTGGAAATGAATGACTTAATGGAGTACCTTTTAAATGAACAGAACTAAGTACAAGAGAAATATGAGTTTGACGTGCAAGAAGATACATCATAGTTGCACTCAGATAGTCATCACCCTCCAATGCTCCCCAAATCTATAAAGAAAATAATACTTATAAACAAAAACACCATTTAAAAGAGTATAACTTTTATTGTTTTTTTCCATGTTAGCATTTCAAAAGAGATCTGTCATTCATACTACTTTAAATATGCTGCTTCGTTATGTTCTAATAAGTGATAAGTAATTTTTGTTAACATCAAAATGATAACAAACAATGACTGCAAAGTATTTCAGGAACATGCTAATAACTCAAATTAATCTAGCTATTTGGAGGAAAAAAACTATATACTAACAACAATCAAAATTAAGTTATCGTGATTTTTGTTTAAAATGCCTGAATCAAAACAGCAAAATAAAGTTAATTAAATCTAAGTATAGGTGATATAATAATTACTTAATGAGAGTATCTATAACAATGTTTTGATAATCATATTAGTATCTTCTACCACATTACATGAAGCACTGGAAAATAAAATATGCAGTTACCATAACCAGGGATATTAATCAAACGCTAATTTGCTGTTGAATGTTCTTCAATGTTTAATGACATCAACATCATTGGCATCACTGATAAATAAGTAGACTGATCCGTGCAACTGCTAGTGAGTCTGAAGAGATGACTGATTATGCTAATGCATTTCCAGAATGCATTGATGACTGAGGAGCATTTGCCCGTGCAATCTAATTCTCTTATTTGTCTTTTCTCACACCATGTGGTTTCAAAATACTGCAGATCACTATTCTAACTGATCAAGAGCCCAAACTTCCAGTTGTTTATGTCATGTTATATTTGTACATTTCTTTGCAATTCACATATAGATTATCCTTGGACCTCTTTACCTTTACTGCCCCTTGTTCTCTGTTCCCCCCCCCCCTTCACAGTACCAAAAAAGATCTGTTTTGGAAAGCCAGTAAGTGGTATACAGATGATATGAGCAATCCAGCAATGTTGGCAACATATAATCATTAATTCAATACTCAGACAATTTGCTTCAAACAAAACACTGATGACAATGACCTCAAAATTTAGTGGAAAGACCACTGGCCTTCCCACTGAATCTGGAAGATTCTTTGAATACAGCCCTGATAACAGTTTACCAGGTGTTTAGGCACCTGTAGTATGCAGTTCAAGTTTCACAACCAACAGCAAAGAAAGGCAATAACCCTAAAACAGAAGTCTGGTTGCAGCAAGTCCATCAAAGACTAAATATCCCAAAGTGGACTAATACATTTCAACTAACTTGATTTCCTCATCAATGTCAACATTGATGAGGAAATTGAGATAGGACAAGTCATCACTCAGACGCAGTTCATATTTTTCAAAGGTTTTTGTCATACCTTTCATACATTCATAGGCTTCTTTGAAAATGTCCACAACAATCTGAAGTCTATTCTCAGAATCAGAGAAAATGACTGTCACCAGCATACTGAAGTTCCACAAGTAACATTTTGGTTGTTTTTAAGGTTAAAAAGTTTCTCCTTCATCCTCTACAACTTATTTCAACAGCTAGAGAAGGAGCGTATATATAAAAAACACTGATGCTAAGACATACCTTTGCTGTATATCTGTTTTTAAGTTGAATGAGTCTCCCAAACTGTGCTATCAAACTTGCTAACATGTTTTAATGTAGCAGTAATCTCAAAACAGAAATGAATTTTGGTGGTGTCCCAAACAGCCATTGATCAGGCAATAAAAATTCATATTTTTATTGATTTTTAGGGACACAAAACACACGTGTTGAAAATATTATTTTACTGATTAATAATAAAATAATAACTTTACGTTTCGACCCCTGTATTGAGGTCATCTTCAGAAGGATACATGTGCATAAGAAACAAGTTACATGCTGTTGCACTCTATACAGGTAAGGTACATCTATGTTGTTAACTAATCTTTTTTGTTTAGCCTGCCCTCTAGTGATTAAAAAATAAATAAATAAATAAATAAAAAACTTTTAGTCTGGTTTGTTTTTGAACTAGGTTTGGTTTAAAAATAGAGTTAATTACACCTGTCATTTTTAAATATTTTGCAATTTTTATGTTTATATCTTTTTCATTTTCATAAGTGATCATACATCCTAGGTAGTTAAATGAATTCACCTGTTCTAAGATCTTGTTATCTATTACTATCTTAGTTTGTGCTGGATCTTGTCCTTTAAAGACTATAGTTTTTGATTTTTCTGTTGATATTATCATACCATTATCTTTGGCTATCTCATTTAGATCTAAAATAGCTTTCTGTAAGTTGTCTTCAGAATTTGTAATTATTATTTCGTTATTGGCAAAAAGGAGAGTGTTTAAGTTCACAGTAGGAGAAAGTTTAATACCTTGATGGAAATTTTTATTCCATTTTATTATTATTTCATTTCGGTAAATATTAAAAAGAGTTGCTGAGAGGGGACATCCCTGTAGGACCCCTTGGTTTATCTCTCGTATATGATAGCTCATGATTTAATCTTATTTGTATTTGATTATTTTCATATATACTTCTGGTAGCTTTTAGGATATTATTTGATATTTGTCTTTCTTTTAATATGTTAAATAAAATACTAATTTTAAATAAGTCAAATGCTTTTTCAAAGTCAATAAAAGCAATATGTGTTTCTAAATTGTATTCTCTTCTTTTCTCAATTATTAATTTTAGCCAAAAGGCCAGGTCTATGTATGATCATCCGTTTCTAAATCCATTCTGTACTTCTAAAATAAAGTTTTTGGAATATTTCATTACTTTGCTATTAAAAATTCTGCTATATATTTTGTAACCGGAATTTAGTATACTTATACCTCTAGAGTTTTTAGGGTCATCTCTACTACCTTTTTTAAAGATAGGAATCATAATTGCTTTTTTCCATTCTATTGGGGTGGTTACCAATTGAATAAATTTTATTTAAAAATAATAGGAGTCTTTCTTTGAATCTTGTTCCTGCATATTTATATAGTTCTGAACCTAGCTTAACTCCGACATTGCCAGTCCCAAGCATGGATGAGAAAAGAGGAGAGTTGTACTTGTAGCTAGTAACCATAATATGGAAAGAACATATTGCTACAAAAACCTTAACCATTGCTGGAAAACCAAGAGGGAGAAGTACTGGGGAAAAGAAGCAAGCCAGTGAAAGCCCCATTGGGGAAGCTGACAGGCAGAAAACTCCAAGAAAAAACCTCTTTAGCTGAAAACTTTTAACCAAAATTGGATGCTGGAATATTAGGACTTTGTACGAAAGTGGAAAAGCTAACTTACTAACCAGAGAAATGGAAATACTAGGTAAACAAGACAAGATGGAATGGTAGCAGAGAAATACAACTAACAACAAACAAATACATTTATATTCTGGAAACCAGAATGAAGATGACACACATAGCAAAGGTGTTCTTTGATGCTAAAGAACAGATACTAGAAGAGCACTAATTGAATGGAAACCAGTTTCTGAAAGAATCATCAAAGCTAGATTTAAAACTAAATACAGAAATGTGACTATAATAAACATATATGGACCAACAAAGAATGCAAAAACAGAAGAGAAAGAAGACTTCTAATACATGCTGCAAAAAGAAGTAGATGAAGTCAAAAGTAAAGATATGCTTTTAATTATAGGTAACATGAATGCAAAAGTAGGAAATAGTAAGGAAATGGGATATGAACGAATAATGGGGAAAAAAAAGTTTAGGAAACTGTAACGAAAATGGGGAAATCCTAAAAGACTTTTGCACTTTCAATGATATGATCATAGGAGAAACCATATTTAAACATAAAGACATCCATAAACAGACTTGGATATCACCAGATAAGAAATCCAAAAACCAAATAGACCATATTTTAATACACAGACCTTGGAGAACCTCTTTGATGGATGTAAGAGTTTGGAGAGGTGCAGATGCCTTTACAGACCACTTATTATTAATCAAAAATAAAAACGAAACTAAGAAAAATATTTGAAGACAAGAACCAAAGAATTAAATACAATATATCCAAACTGAAACACAAGGATACAAAAGACAAATATAAAATAACATTAAGGAATAAATATGGAAGCCTTGTAGAACAACATAAGGAAATAGACATTGAAGAGAACTGGGAAAAAATAAAGAATATATTTAATAGTACCGCCAAAGAAGTTCTGGGAAGGCAGAGTAGGAATTAAAACAATGGATCTCTGAAGAAAGGAAAGCTTTATGGAATACACTAATGCAAAGTACAGAAGAAAACAAAAGAAATAGGATAAATGAAAGATACAGGCTTAAAAACGGACGGGTAAAAAAAAGTGCAAGGAAAGATAAAAGAGTTTTCCTGGAGGAAATGTGTAAAGAGACTGAAGAAGCAGCAAGTAAATTTGACTCAAAGAGGTTGTTTGAGATAACAAGAAAGCTAGCTGGGAAGAATTTCAAAAGAGAAGGGCCTGTAAAAAATAAACAACGAAAATTACTCACAAATGAAGCAGACAGAAAAAAGATGGGTAGAACATTTTCAAGAAATTTTAAATGGAGAAATAGAAAACCTAGAACAAGAAATACCAGAAACACCAGAAGAAAAAGAAATACTTAAAATAAATACAGGAACAATAATTAAACTAGAAATAACTCATGCGGTAAAGAAAATAAAAAAACAATAAAGCAGCTGGGGGTGACAATATACAGGCTGAACTACTTAAAGCAGATATAAACACTACTGTTGAAATGCTACACCTGCTATTTAATCAAATATGAGAAAAGGAGTAATTGTTGAACAGTCAATAGAGTGGCTATTGACTGTTCAATAGTTATTGTTATATTTATGATTTTCCTCAGAAAATCATAAATATAACAAAGAAAACTCATAAAAAATCCAAAATCCAAATAGTAAATGATGGCCAACTATCAGAACCATTTGCAACAAACACAGGAGTAAGACAAGGATGTATACTCTCCCCGACCATCTTTCTGATTGTCATTGACTGGGTGATGAGGAAAACATCTGAAGAAAGAATTGGCATTCAATGGGGATGGTCAAATAAAATCAGTGACCTGGATTTTGCAAACGATATATGCCTTTTGGCACAAAAACATCAACACCTCCAAAAGAAAATAGATCTTTTAAACCAGGAAGCAAATAAATGTGGACTGAAAATAAATCATAACAAGACCAAAGTAATGAAGATAAACTCCAAACAAGAATTAGTCTTTGAAATACTAGGAAAAACACTTGAACAGGTAGATCAGTGATCAGTGCTGATCACTGATCCCAGGTAGATAACTTTATCTACCTGGGATCAGTGATCAGCACACAAGGAGGAACCAAACAGGACATACAAAATAGAATCCAGAAAGCACAGATTGCATTCAATATGATGAAGAAAATTTGGGGGTCCAAAGAAATAAAATTAAAAACCAAAATTAGGCTCTTCAACACTAACGTTAAACCAGTTTTACTATATGGAGCTGAAACATGGTCACTAACAAAGGAAAACATAAATAAAATACAGGTCTACATAAACAACTGCTTGAGGAAGATACTAGGAATATACTGGCCAAATAAAATAACAAACATAGAACTTTGGGAGAGAACAGGTCAAACCAGCATCAGAAATGAAATCACTAAAAGAAAATGGAACTGATAGGTCACACAATCAGGAACCCAGATAAAGAAATAGCAAAAATTGCACTAGAATGGAATCCCCAAGGCAAGAGGAAAAGCGGCAGACCCAGGATAACATGGAGAAGAGAACTAGAAATAGAGGCAAGGCAGCTGGGACGTTCCTGGAAAGAGATCAAAAAAGAAGCATTGAACAGAGTCAGATGAAAATCAATGGTTGAGGCGATATGCTCTGCAGGGAGCAAAGAAGATAGATAAAGGTAAGGTAAGATAAGGAACCTAGCCTATCTTCTCCAGGTGATTTTCCTTTTCTTGTAGGCTGATTTCTAATTCTTCTTTAGTTATTTCCTTTTCATTTTCATTAAATGTTTGCCAGTTGTCTTTTTTAAAATATTTATCTGTACACAATTCTGTGTAGAAATTCTTCTAATTTCAATTCGGTGTTTAATTTTATGTTATCTTTAGTATCTGCATTTAAGTGTTTCAAAATCTTATATACATTGGGTCTTATTTTATATAAATCATGTTCTAAATTAGAAACAAATTTGTTCCATGATTCTCTATGTCTTTTTCTGACTTCTCTTTTAGCTATAGTTCTTATTCTTTTATATTCTATTTCATCTTCTAATCTTTTACTGCTTAACCATTTATGATAGGCTTCTTTTTTCATTTTGATTATTTCTTTGATTGTATCATCCCATATCTTTAGTTTTTCTTTTATTGAATTTTTTGGTCTTTCCTAAGCTTTCATTTGTTACTGCATTTAGTATCGTTTTTATATTAAGCCATTCTATTTCTATTTCTTCATTTTATCTAGATATTGGTTAATTTTTTGTTCATATAGCAATGTATATTTGTGTCATTTAATAGTCTAGTTTTATAAACAAATGTTTTAAATTTTCTTTCTGTTCTTGTTACTTGTAGCCATTTAGGTGGTAATCTTAATTTTATTTTAACGAGGAAGTGGTCACTGCTTATTTCTCATCCTCTGTGAACTCTAACATCTAACAAAAACTTTGATGTCTTTTCATTTAAGATAAAATAATCTAATATTGATTTCCATCCTCTTGCTGCCCAAGTATATTTATGTATGTCTTTATGTTTATAGAAAGAATTCATTACTTTTAGGTGATTATAAACTACAAAGTCGATCAATTTTTTACCATTCCTGTTTAGTAGAGTATGTTTTCCATATATTCCTATATTATTATTAATTTTCGTGTTTCCAATTCTTGCATTTAAGTCTCCTGCTAAATTATGTAATCATTTTTATTTATTTTATTATATATGTTTTGTAGCTGATTATAAAAATCAATATTATCCTACTTTTCCCTCTTCTGGGGCATATAAACCAATTATTGTTAAATAGCCTCTATCTATTTTTATTCTAGCTTCTATTATTCTTTCATTCCATAATTTATAATATTTTAACTGTTTTGAAAGGGAGTTACGAATCCAAATCATGACTCCTGCTTGTGCTCTTTGGTCTCTGTCGACTCCACTGTATGTCACATTAAAATTTTCGTTTCTCATGGTTCCTTTTAATTTCTTTTTTGTTTAAGTGACTACTGCTATTTTAAAATTTCTTTCATTTAATATTTGGTCTAATTCTGTTTCTTTATATGCTATTCCTCTTACATTCCAGTTTGCTATATGTATTATATTTTGTTGTTTCCATTTACATTTTACCTTTTCCATTCCAGGGTCATTATCCATAGATTCACTCAGATTACCTTTTTCTGTCAGTTTAAAAGTAGAATTATGTTCTCCATGTCAGGTGACTAGCCTGACGATGGAATAGTTCAGTGGTAAGGCTTTTGAACTAGCTTTCTTCCAAATTTAAACCCATAGGAGGAATAGGGTATATTGAAGGAGAAAGAGTAGAATTATAGTAATGGTTTACAGAGGTGATATAGTTGTAAGGCCAGAAATGGAAAGACCCCATGGCTCTCGAGTACTCTAATAGCATAAGGGTCATTAAATAAGAAGAGTTGGCTGATAAGGCCTTATAGGAAAGATTAAAGTGAGTGGATCTGTATGTTCCTCACCTTAATAAAACGTAAGACCTTTTGCTACAATGACTGCAGTAATCCTACAGATCATACTTTCCACAAGTGTATGATAGAGATCAATGGGAGTTTTCGACCATTCTTCTTGTCCTGGACTGTTGTGGGGCAGATGTCCCTTTAACCTCACCTGACCCTCTAGTTCATCCCATAATATTCAGAAAGGATGACAATGAGTAATGTTCATGCTCACAAACCACGCAGTTACAGCAGCAGTCTTATGACATGGTGCACTGTCATGGCCATATGTGAACTTCCTTTGTAGCACTTATTTTATTGTTTTTGCTAATTCATTCACTCTGCCTTATCTCTTAAATTCCTTAGAATACAATGCTGAAAGTCCTCAATTAATATACACTGCTTGGAAAGAAGCCAAAGGATATCATAGTGTAAGGAACAAACGGCCATGGCATCCATCTTAGTAAGATTTAGAGCTTCCTTTTGCTGTGATGACTGCAGAAATCCTAAGGTACTTACTTTCCACATGCTGATAGCAATCAATGGGAATATTGGACCATATTCCTGCAGGCATAATGAGTTCCTGGAATGTCATAGGGAGGATGTCCATTGACCTCTCGCGAAGCTCCACTAAATCCCACAGATGTTCAGTAGGGTTGAGTTCAGAGCTCCGTGCAGGCCAGTCAAGTGTGGTGATGTTCATGTCCACAAAGCATGCAGTTACATCAGCACCCTTATGACACAGCGCATTGTCTTGCTGAAAGAGACAATGGTCACTTCTGTAGAAACGCCAAAAAGCAGGAAGCAGTACATTGTCCAGAATGTTCAGATACCTCTTGGAGTTCAATGTTCGTGGCACCAAAAAGAGAGGTCAGAGTCCAAACCAGGAAAAAACAGGAACATGCTATCACACCATCACCTCTGAATTTCATAGCTGGGGTTGCACACTCTGGTAAGAGACATTCCATAGACATCTACCACACCTATATCTATCCACGTGCTTGGTAGAGGGTGTAGTGTGATTCGTTGCTCCAAAACACAGTTTTCCCTACTTTCACATCCCACTGTACATGCTCTTTGCATCACTGAAGATGACACTGCACATTGGTTCAGGTAATGTGAGGCTTGCATATTGCATTTGTACCATGAAAACCTATGTTGTGAGCCTTGTTTCTAAATGGTTTTTAAGCAGATTCCTGTTCCAGTATATGCCCAGAACTCCGCATTCGATATATCAGCCAATGAATGGTAGTTTTACATATTATCCTTTGTATCACCCAATGGTCACATTCAGTGAGTGTGATGGGTAATCTACTATAATGAAAATTATCTGCAGTGCACTTGCAGCTGACTCCTTGCATCATCTCGGTATGGTATCACGGATCGTTGACCTTGGATGGCCCAATATGTCGTTAATTTCCCAAAAAACAGACATGACAGCATGGCACCTTATAACAATGTCTCTATCAAACTCATATCAAGCTAGCAGTTTAAAAAATAGTGTTTTCAAACTAATTTCAGCATATGGATCTGAAAGTTATATTAGAAATAAAACATTCAACCAAAAACTGGAAAACAGAGATATGAGAGCTCAGAGTTAATTTAAGGAAACAACATCTGCCATTCCCTAAATTTAAGTCTTAATTAATTAAATTGAACATTAAATTAATTTCTCTTAATTTTTCTCATTCACTATGGCATCAGTGACAAATTAAAAAAAAAAAAAGTCAGTTCTGCTCTCACAGCAATTTCACCTGGAAACAGTTGCACTCACTTGAGAGCATCATATTCCTCCAATTTATACCAGCTACAAACACGACTCATTGCATGGCACAGTGCACCTTGCCTGTGAAGGTGTCTGTTGGCTTCTTTCCAAAAGTAGTGTGTGTGTCTCTCTCTCACACCAGGAAATGAAATTCAACTCCCACCTAAAGATAATTGCAAACATCCATGCCCACAACATATGATCCGAACTCAAAGGCCTCTGAGTGGATAATGGGTGCATTAAGCACTCGGTCAACCATCCTGCAAAAAAAAAAAAATACTGATATGCTATTTATAAAATTAAATTAAACACTTAACAGGATCCTCCTTTGTTCTTGACCAAACACTGCACCAATGTGTTATAAGTTTTGCAACCATATATATATATATAGATATATATGTTAAAGATACCAAGCTATTTTAAATATAAACCTGGTTTTTTACTCCATTTCCCAAGTAAGCAAACAGACAAGTCAGTCAAATTTGCGCCTGCAAGTGTTGCAAGTCTAGCTGACCCTGCACATAGTGCAAGTCAAGGCAACTCGTGGTAAAGGAAGAATAAGCTCTGATCACTATTCTTAATATTTACCCTTAATGCAAAGCACATCTCCTGGAGGAGATGTATGATGTTATGTATTAAAGACAAGGGGCCACTACCCATACTGGTTTCGACCTTTATTGAGGTCTCATCAGTGGGAGCCAAGCTAAGAAATACTAAGTTTTAAGTAATGCAGAG
Source organism: Typopeltis vanoorti (assembly GCF_054136105.1). Taxonomy (NCBI): domain Eukaryota; kingdom Metazoa; phylum Arthropoda; class Arachnida; order Uropygi; family Thelyphonidae; genus Typopeltis; species Typopeltis vanoorti. The sequence goes on along the minus strand of NC_143562.1, from coordinate 109,227,897 downwards.
CTTATAAATATTTTACCAAAACAAGCTACCATAAGGTGCTTTGACCTTATTAAATAAAATCTCAGGATGAGAGATAGATGTAGAAAGTTTTTTCAGGTTTATATTTAAAATAGCTTGGTATCTTTAATATATATTATACCCAAGGTAAAAAACTTTCTACATCTATCTTTCATCCTGAGATTTTTATTTAATAAGGTCAAAGCACCTTATGGTAGCTTGTTTTGGTAAAATATTTATAAGCTCTGCATTACTTAAAACTTAGTATTTCTTAGCCAGGCTCCCACTGACGAGACCTCAATAAAGGTCGAAACCGGTATGGATAGCGGTCCCTTGCCTTTAATACATAGCATCATACATCTCCTCCAGGAGATGTGCTTTGCATTAAGGGTAAATATTAAGAATAGTGATCAGAGCTTATTCTTCTTTTACCACGAGTTGCCTTGACTTGCACTACGTGCAGGGTCAGCTAGACTTGCAACACTCGCAGGCGAAATTTGACTGACTTGTCTATTTGCTTACTTGGGAAATGGAGTAAAAACCAGGTTTATATTTAAAATAGCTTGGGTATCTTTAACATATATTATACCCAAGGTAAAAAACTTTCTACATATACATATATATATATGTAGAAAGTTTAAATATTAAATATTAAAAGAATGTTAAACTCACCAAGACGCCTGAATCAATAAAAGTCTCTATATTTAGAAAGCCAACACACACGGACAGATATTTGCATGCGTCCTCACACCATCCAGCGCAAAAGTTGGGTATTATATCAACTCTTGCGAATCATGCAAGATCTGTACTGTCAGATGAAGAACTAAAAAAAGAACTACAACATCTTAAATGGATCTTTAAAAGCAATGGCTACTCTTTAAAAAGAATCAACAAACAGTTATCCCACCGTCAGCGTAGCAACGTAGAGACACTGAATGACTCCAAAGGTTATATCTCCTTGCCATATATCAGCACACTATCCAAAAAACTGAGTAGAATCTTAAAGAAATTCAACATACAAACGTGCTTCTCGACTCTTCCAAAAATAAGATCAAGTTTCACTAACTATAAACAATCTCACAACCTTCTACAATTTCCAGGTGTATACAAAGTCACATGTGAGTGCGGAAAACCTTACTATGGCCAAACGGAGAAATCTATTCTCCTACGTCTCGAGGAGCACCAGAGAGACATTGCTTATAAGAGAACCAGACCAACTGCCCTGTCAGGCCATGTGCTGTTTTCAATAAACACGAACAACGAAAGCAGCCAACATGAAGTAAATTGGACAACAACTTCAAACCTACACATTTACCATGATGAGGTAGAACGCTGCATTGTAGAGTCAAAAGAAATCACCTTGGACCCTCTTCATATGAACAATAATCTCAGCTATAATTTGCCTGACTCTTTCAGCTCTACTATCAGATACTGGAGATCGCGTGGTTCCACACACGCACAAGTATACAACAATAGAACTTTAACACGGACTATAGCTCAAGTTCATAATAACTGTAATTTACAGTCAAATATCATAACTTTATAATTGTATAGCTTTAGAGTGTCTCAATGTTTATTTCAGTGTCTTTTAATATCTTTCTATGTTCTTAACGCCTGATGAAGTCAATCTCGACGAAACATGTTGCGTTTTCAAATAAATCCCAATTTATTATAATTCTCGGGTTTATAGTCAGTTTATATTAAAAATGAACATATCCCAACCCCGAGTTAATAGTAGTAGTCATATATATATATATATATATATATATATATATATGGTTGCATTTTTTTTTTTTTTAGCAATTATTTATTCTTTAAAGTCTTTGCTGTACTTCCTATTTTGTCCAAAAACACAAAAATGCCCACAGTTTGATTTCAACTTTTGATTTAGATCTATATTTTTCCAACCTTTTATAGCAGTTGTAAATTTTCTGTGTGTTCATCATTCTGAACATACATTCAAAATATGATATTTATTAATGGCTATGTATAAATATAATAAAATCATGCATAAGTTATTAATCCTTAGTCCCTGCAATCCATGATGTGTTTGCACGTCAATCAAAAAATGGATGCAAAGTGAACTGAAACTCAAATAACATGAATATATAAAATATATATTTAATCCATACAGGTGAATGAGTGGTTAATAGATATCTTACTTTTATTAACTTATGTTATTTATTACACTTGATATCACAGTTGTTGACATTCATTGTTTATTAATACTCGTGGAAAGGCTTAGACGTTGGTTATACATTCCTACTAAATAGCTTAAGGAAATTACAACGTACAATAGAATATACATTCAAATAAATTTTAATACACTTCCAATATTTCGGCAATGTCACGTTGCCATTATCACAGGAACTTAAATACAAGACACGTGCATGCAAGCACAACAAACAGTAAATGAGGAACGAACCAAAATTTGGGAAACTTACATCATAAAAAATCCTTCAGCCCAATCAGCCAAGAATACCAACACTGCCCACTAGGGGGCACCATCAGGACTTTTAGGAGAAAGAATAGCTTCCTGGTTCGTTCCTCATTTACTGTGTGTTGTGCTTGCGTGCACGTGTCTTGTATTTAAGTTACTGTGATAATGGCAACGTGAAGTTACCGAAATATTGGAAGTGTATCAAAATTTATTTTAATGTATATTCTATTGGACGTTGTAATTTCCTTAAGCTATTTAGTAATAACATTGTTTATTAAATAAATCTATTTAATAAAAATGAACATAATTTTTACTAACCTTTGAGGGGGTATCCATTAAAAGCTTTAACTCAGCAGCAAGGGAATAGAATGCCTCAGCTGTTTCCCTTCTGTAACAACACAACTCTTCATATTCATTTTTATCATTTATAAATAATCTTAAAGGTAGAAAGGATGGAAATAATTTCTACCTAAAAATAATTTCTCACCTAAAACAAAAAATCTTCATGGCTTAATATGCCATGCATTAGGACATGAGGTTACATACATACATAACCGGTTGATATAAAAAGTCCATGTCTGTTCTTTGATAAGTGAGAATTTTTTTAATCAACAAGGGACAAAAAAAATTAGGAAGTTCAGTTTATCAGTTTTATTTAAGAAATGCTAACTTTCTATCACATTTTATATCATAAATAGTTTTAATTTTTTACCTTACACATTGCACCTGTCAAGACATAATTGTCATTATCATGTAATCAACAAATAAATAATCAACAAAACTGTTATTACAAAAGCCTGTTTTGTTGATTATCGACCAATAAAAGGCTAGAATATGCAAGCATTGTTATCTTTAAAGCAATAAAGCTTACATAAAAGTAACTGACAATCACCTAACTATACTGCAAACAACAATTAGCCTATAATAAGTTTAGTTTAATCCTTTATCCAAGTGTGAGCAAACAAAGTTTGCGCCTGAAAGTATCTTCAGGACTGGGGTAAATTAGTGCAACACCATAAACTCTCAACAATTAGCCTATTTTGTATCCAGTAATTAATAATACAAAAAACTGAAAAGAATAATGGCAGTTTTTATTTCGCCAAAATATATAATTTCTCTATACTGATTTGAAAAACATAACCAAAATATTTTTTTATTGTTTTCTCAGTTGCTGCTGAATCATAAAATTACTGGTTTGTTTGTTTTGGGTTTAATGGTGTGATGACATCCATGGTCAAACTGCATTAGCACAGATTAGTACACAAGGTAATAAGGAGAACTAACAGGCATAAAAATCAGTTTATAAAAACAAATGTAAAAGGTATGTAGAAACAAATGTAAAAATGTGCATAAAGGTAAGTGTGGAAAATTTAAAAAGCATTCATAAAAAAACATGCCGTTAAAAGCTTATATACACTCACTAAAGTACATAATGCACACATTTCTACATTATCATCATCAAATTCCTAACATGTATCTTCAAGCGGTGTACAGGATATGATAGCACTACATGAAAAATTTACATCATTACTAACTTCCTATCTACAGTTTTCCTCCAAATCAATCTTTTGCCTGTCAAGACTCCAACATTATCAGATTTTATATTTCTATCTTCTAAGGCACATTTTACTGTATTAATCCACCATATCTTGTTTTCCTCTGGGTCTTTTTCCTGCCAACATGGCAGAGAACACTTGTTTTGCTAATATTTCCTCTCTCATTCTTAAGTGACCATATCACCTGAGATGAGCTCTGCTAACACTTTCCTGGATGCTAACAATGTTAAGTTCTTTCCTAATAGCCTTGTTTTTATATTATATTGCCATTGATACCATCCGTTCATGCCCCTAATCTTTCTCAGACTCTCTTATCTGCAGTCTCTAGTCTTTGGTCAAGTGTTTTACTTCTAACCCAGCTCTCAGATCCATAATTTAAAATTGGTTTCAATACTGTCTTGCATACAGCTAATTTAGTGTTCCGACTAATTTCTCTCTTATTCCATAAAAATTTATTCAGTTAACTTCCTACCATAACAGCTTTGTTGATTCTGTTGCCTATTTCCATATTTAATTTACCATCTTCACTAAAAATCGTGCCTAAGTAGCTGAAATGCTGTACTTGTTCTGTAGGTTCTCCATTCACAATGCAGTTGATATTTTCAGTTTTTCTGCCTATTTTTATTGTCTTTGTCTTTTTAATGCTGACCTTCATACGATATCTATTACAACAGTTATTCAATTTAGCTAGGGAATCTTGCAGACTTGTAGCAGATGTATTTAGAAGTATAACATCATCTGCATAAAGCAAAGAGCTGAGATTAGCATCTCCAATTTTGATATCAGTTTTAATACCACTTTCCTTCATCATGCAATCCATATAGATAATGAATAACAGAGGGGATACTGTACATCCTTGTCTGACACCAGATTTAACATTAAACCATCTTCCTGTACTATCTTCAATTCTAACTGCTGACTTACAACTCAAATAAAGACTAAGTATTGCTTGATATAAAGCTCCATTGATGCCATATAACTGTAGTGTATTGAATAGCATTTCTCCTGGCACTTTGTCATATACCTTTTCCAGATCTACGAAACTTAAATACAGATCTTTGTTATTTACTAATTTAATAAGCCAAAAGGCTATTTTACCGGCGAATACGTTAATTGACATATTCATTATAGACGAATATGTTAATTGGCATATTAACATATTCGCCTGTAAAATAGCCTTTCGGCTTATTAAATTAGTAATTAACATTAAATATAGGAGTACACCACTTCGGCAATTCAATAGTAGAGGTATGTAAGTTCATGTTCACTTAAAACTTTGATATTCCAGGTCTACCTACTCACTGATGAGACCTTAAAAAAGGTTGAAACTGGTCTGGGTAGTGACCTCTTCTCATAATGTAAAACAATATATATACATCTCTTAGGAGCTGGCTTTTACATTATGAGAGAATATTTAAGTTAGTGAGGGATCTTGCTCCACCTTTGCATGGAGTTGCCCTGGTGTTGTACTGCCCAAGTGATCATTTACACTTGGGCCTGCCGATAGTTTTTTCGGCATGAAACTCTATGGATTTCGATCCTAGTTTCGTACCCGGCAATTAAAACATAAAGGGATTTACCATTCCCCTTTCTAGATCTTTGTTATATTCCCATGATTTCTCAACTATTTGTCGTAAAGTGAAAATATGATCCTGAGAGCCACTATTTGGCCTGAATACAGCTTGTTCTTCACCAAGTTTCTCCTCCACAATCCTTTGCAACTGTTTCTCAAGTATACTTGCATAAATCTTACCAGGAACACTCAGTAGAGAAATACCTCTGTAAGTCTCACATTCAGTTTTCTTTCCCTTTTTATATATGGGTACTATTAGAGCTCTATTCCAATCATCGGGAATTCGTCCCTCTGTCCAGGCTTTCTGAACTATGCAGTGCAGCCACTGTAAGACTTTTATACCTCCATACTTGAGCATTTCTGGTCGAATATCATCTACTTCTGCTGCCTTTCCACATTTCAAGCCTTTGATGGCTTTTTCTACTTCAAGTATGGATATATATTCCTGACTGTATGCCTGGTCAGTGTTTTTTACCAGTGTGCTATGACTGCTTGTTTCATTTAGCAATTTTTCGAAGTACTTACTCCATACTTAAAGGATATCTTTTTCTCCTGTTTTCATGTCACCTTTATCTTCTCTAATTCCTTTTACAGCACTCTTTCCTCCATTTCTGAGCCTCTTCAACAACCTCCAGAATATCTTGCCACCTTCTTGATATTTATTTTCTATGTTCTTACCAAAGTCTTCGAATGACTTTTGTTTAGCTAGTTTTACACAGTGTTTAGCTTTCTTACATTTGTCTCTGTATTCTCTAAGAGCACAAGCTGACTTATTTGCCAGGAACTTTTGATATGCTTTCCTCTTTTCCTTCACTGACTCTTTAACTTCCTGTATTCACCATGAAGTTCTGATTTTTCTATCCACGCAGACAACATGACCACGTGCCTCTCTGGCAGAATCAATGTTTTCTGTAGGTCTTGCCACTGAATCTCTAAGGTTTGGTTCTTGTTCTGAACTCTTTCATTTTTCCTTCGATAATGTTTATGTATTTTAGTCTACAGTTCACATCTGAGAGCTAATCAACTTTTATTCACTTTAAAACTTTCTTACATGTTCTTCTTTTCAATATGAAATTCAGTATTATCCTGCTTAACACTTAATGGTGATCACTTCCAATTTCAAATCTTCTTTACACTCTAGTGTCCTGCAGCAGGGAGAAAACATCATCACTATCAACAATAACATAATCAATGAGACTTTTCTTATTCCTTGCCTCTTCTCTCCATGTAAATTTGTTTGCATGTTTATGCTGAAACATTGTGTTAGTAATAACCAGTCCATGTCTTGAGCAGAAATCCAACAGGTGTTGGCCATTATTATTAGCTTTGTTCTTTTCTCCAAATTTTCCCAAAATATTTTTGTATGTCTGACAATCATTTCCTACTCTGCTATTTAGATTCCCAACAAGGACCAACTTTTCATTTTTCATTTGTGTCAGCTGCTTTCTCTAAAGTCTCAAAAAATTCATTCCTCCATTTCTACCTTAGGAAAACGTTCTACAGGGTGTTCGGGATAAATTTGACAGTTTCGTAAGGAAAAAGAAAATCTTCTTTGTATCTATTAAATTTAATGAATTGACAAAAAAACATTACAGGCAGAGTTAATTACAATACTATCAACAAGATTTACTCAAAATAACCACCATTAGCATCGATCACAGCTTCAATTCTGCTTCGGAACCTCGAACAAGCTGATGCTACAGTCTCCCTGGGAAGGGCCACAAAAACTGTTTTAATTTTATCCATTAACTGGGCTTTTGTATTACTGGAAGTGCGATTGGTGTCTTTTTCAACTGCGCCCCATACAAAATAATCCATGGGGTTAAGGTCTGGGGAGTTTGGAGGCCAAACATTTGGACTGGTGAAGTCGTAGAAATTTTCAGACAACCATTTTTGACTTTTCCCAGAGGTGTGGCAAGGGGCCGAATCCTGCTGCCATACATACGGCCTACCATTGGCTACCCTTGTTATCCAGGGCTTGACTACAGTTAGCAACTCCACGAACAAAGCCCGAATTCCAATGCCAGGGTTCTTCAACACCTGTTCCTGCAGATTTGCGAGGAATTCTGCTGTACGAACGCAATCAGATCGTCTGCTAGGGATCTTTCTTCTTGCTACATCCTCGTAGTCACCATTGCAAGTCTCTAGTTCATGCCTGATTGTTTTTACTGTATTCAGGGAGCATTGGGCAGCAGTCGTAATATCCTTATTTTGATGGCGGGCACGAATCATCATGATACAAGTTATTCTCTTCCATGATTCAGGTGGGTTCCAGCTATCCATCCTTTCTGACATCTTGTATATGAATGAAGAAGGGTCCAAACTTTTAAATGAAGAGAAGTGTGTGTTGATACATGTAACTTACGGAAAAATATAATTAATTATAAATATGTCAAATTTATCCCGAACACCCTGTATGTGACCATAGGCACAAATAAGTCTTATTGTCCAGTTCCCCATTCTGATATTTGCCCACATCACTCTACTTGAGACTGCCTGCCATTCAAGAAGATTAGCCTCATATTTAGTGTTGAATACTATGGCTACTCCTTTTCCTTGATTGTCATTGCCTGAATATGACATTTTGTATTTATTGCTCAGAAAGATCTCACCAGTTTTTGTCTTTTTTGTTTCAGTCACTCCTATTATGATGATCTGGTACTTATCCAGTTCCTTAGCTAGCTCCATTTCTTTGCCATTTAGGCATCTGATGTTGATAGTACTTGAAGAACTGTGGCAATTTTGAGTTGAAGTGTGTTTTAGACTTTGTTCCAGTAGCTGACTTTTTGCTGTTTGCCCCGATTCCTGGCGAAAATAACAGGGTCTTGTTTAACTGGGCGATGTCCCAACCAGCATGAAATTCTGTCATGTTGTACCATCATTTTATATTGTGGTTTAAGCCAATAAGAATGCAATTTGGTCAGATAAATCCCAAATTGCAGCCCATCCTCGTTTGTTCAGTATCCAGGTAGATATACCTAACAAAATACACCACAAGAAGGTGAGGATTGGACATTAGGTCAGAAGCTTGGTCAGTTCTTTGCATTCCTTTAACGAATATGTGGAGGTCTCCTCTCTATTATACACCTCTGACCCTTAAGCATATTTATACATTGTCAATATATACATTGATATTCATGACTTATTTTTCACGGTATTAACAACACCACAAACACTTTTATCAACAAAGATGTTTTATTAACGCTAATATTTCGCTGATTTTCAAATTAGCATCATCAGAGCACAACACACATGTAAACGCGACAGTGAGTGAGTGAAACAATATAATTGCAGTTATCCAGGAGTTTTTCTTAGGATAACCGTCTCCCAAATTTTTGGCAAATTAATGCAACTATATTTGTTAAGGTTGGGAGAATTCTTCAAAGCCATTGCTGACTCAAAAAATAATCTTTCAGATCTATAATGACTCCTAAATAGCACATTTGTTTTCCTCCATCTAATCCTGTGTGAAGGAATGTCCAAAGCGTGGTCTGCCAGTCCCGACTTGCCATAGTAATAGTAGCGAATGCATCTTTCATGTTCTTCCAGGCGGATGTTCACTGATCTTCCTGTTTGCCCATAATAGGCCAAGTCACAGTCACATGGAACTTCATACACTCCTGGGTGTGCTAAAGGGTGAAGTTTATCCTTTGGAGAGCGGATCAGAGTTGCCAGCTTGACATGGGGTTTGAAGGTGGTGCAAAGGCCATGTTTCAACAAACATGTTTTGCACCACCTTCAAACCTCAAAAAACCCCACTTTTTTTTTTTTTTTTTTTTTTTTTTTTTTTTTTTTTATGTTGAGCACATATTTCAGATGAACATTTTCCACGGAAATATTTGTAGAAAACACATAGTGCAGAGAGACCGATCGTCTGTGTAAAAGTAGGGGGAGTGAGTTTGGTATGAGATGGGTCATTAATAAGTCTGGTTGCTCTCCTCTGTATTGAGTCAAGCATTTTGAGGGAGTGTTTTTTTTTTTGGGGGGTGGGTGCCCACCCCCATATGTGGGAACGATATTCAATAGTTGGGTAGATTTGTGATTTGTATAAGGTTAACAGCTGTTCAGGGGTGAAGTAATGCCTTGAGCAAAAGAGAAATCCTAGTTTTTTAGAAGCTGAGGATGCAATGGTTGTATGTGTTTATGCCAGGAGAGGCTTGATGTCAAAATAATTCCAAGAAGAGAAATCTCAGATTGTCTGGAAATTTGGGTGTTGTCAAAAATAATACTGGAGGAAATGGTTCTTTTTTTATGAGAAATGAGACAGAGTTTTATTTGATATTCAGATATTTATTTGATATTTGATATTCAGATAACCTAGTCATTGAAATTGATTACATTATCTGAACCCCATTGGAGGATGACTTGGAGGTCTGAAATGAGTGCAGTGGTGGTTGCTGTTCTGTAGGTTTAGGTGAATTGTGTGGAGTAAGGTTTATCAAAAGAAAGGGAGGAGTGCAATGTGCTGTCGTCTGCAAAATTGTGTATTGGGTTGAAGGTAAGCTGAAGTAGGTCATTGATATATAGTAGGATATATCAATATATGGTTGGTGAGAGGACAGAACCTTGAGGGACCCCGGCGTAAGTTGAATGGTGAGAGGATAGGGAGCCATCCACCACCACACAGTGTGCTTCCAGACAGAAAGCTGGAAATCCAACTACAGAGGTCTTGAGATAGAACAAACGATGGGAGTTTGCTTAGTAAGTGCTGCCAGACCAGGTCAAAAGCCTTGGAGATATCAAGTCCAACTGCTTGAGATTTTCCAAACTTCTCCATGGCATTTGTCCAGAGATGTGTGACATATGTGAGCAGATCTCCTATTGATTGGCAGCGATGGAATCCATACTGGTGGTATTTTATTAGATGGGTAGCTTCAAGGTAGTGCAGGAGTTGGGAATTGATTTTTTTCCATTACTTTAGATAGGACTGAGGTAAGTGAGATGGGGCAGTAGTCGGACGGCAGTGACTTGTCACCCTTCTTGGGAATGGGTTGAATATAGGCCAATTTCCAGGCTGTGGGATAGATACCGGTGGAGTAAGACAGTATATATAAGCAACACAGGACAGGAGACAGTTCTGGTGTGCACACCTTCAGGACAATTGAAGGAATGCCATCAGGGCCAGGAAACTTTTTTGTGTCTAATTTGGACAGTATTTTGCTGATCTCTTTCTGGCAAAAGGAAATAGTGGGCATTGTACGTTGGGTATCTGGAATGGTTGGGGGACATTTGCCATTGTCAATTATGCATGCATTGGAAGCAAAGTGTGAGGCCAGGAGATTGGCCTTTTCTGTAGGTGATGATTGCAGGAGTGTCCTGAGGCACTCCTGCATTGGTGGCAAAGCTTAATAGAGGGTATCATCCACCATGAAATGCAATGAATAACCAGAAAGGGAGCTGGCTATCCAGTTACACAGGATATGAGGAAGACGGAAAGAAGGCAGCTTACAAAGCAGGCACTGATACCAAACACAAGATTAGAAGCACTGGAAACATCAAGGGCTACACATTTCTTGCGACTCCTTAACTATGGGGATATTAAAATTTTACAGTGGCTACATTTTCAAAAAGAAAAAGTTGGATTCAGCTGAAACAGAGGTTGTCAGGATCAGATTTTCACTTTATGACAAACAGATGAGAAATCTTCGGAATATAACAAATATCCATATTTAAGGTTTGTAGATCTGGAAAAAGCATATGAGAAGGTGCCAAGAGGAAAGCTCTTCAAAACACTACAGTTTTATAGTTTAAATGGGATATTATATTGAGCAATGCATAGTCTTTATTTAAGCAAAGTCAGCAGTTAGTATGGAAGGAGATAGAGGAAGATAGTTTGATGTTAAATCAATTGTCCAACAAGGGTGTACATCATCTCCACTGTTATTCATTATCTATATAGAGCACATTATGAAGTAGTATTAAACCTGATATCAAAATTGATGATGTTAATCTCAGCTCTTTATTTTATGCAGATGTTACACTTCTAAATAAATCCAACACAAATCTGCAATATTCTCTGACTAAACTGAATAACTGAATGCAGAACCTATAAAAAGAGTAAAACGTTTCACATATTTAGGCACAATTTTTAGTGAAGATGTGAAATTAAATATGAAATACACAACAGAATCAACAAAGCCAGTATGGTAGGAAGTCAGCTGAATAAATTTATATGCAATAAAAGAGAAATTAGTCAAAACATTAAATTTGCTGTATACAAGATAGTGTTCAAACCAATTTTAACTTATAAATCAAAGAGCTGGGCTAAAAATAAAACACTTGACCAAAGACCACAGATATGAAAGTTCTGAGAAAGTTTAGTGGAGTGAACAGACTGCATCAATGGCAGTATCATATTAAAATTTAGGATATTAGAAAAAACTTGCATTGTTGGCATTCAAGAATGTGTTAGCAGAACTAATCTCAGGTGGTATGGTCACTTAAACAGAATGGAAGAGGAAAGTTTAGCAAAAGTGTCCTTTGGTAAGAAAAAGACCTGGAGGAAAAACCACGATGGATGTAAGTGGATTGATACAGTAAAAAAGTGCCTTAGAAGACAAAAATATAAGATCTGATAATGTTGGAGTATTGACAGATAAGAGATTAATTTAGAGGAAAATTGTCTATCAGCGATTGGTAATGATGTAACTTTTTCATGTGGTACTAAATATTCTGTATGCTGTATTCTGTATTGGGGTGTGATTTCAGATTCGTTCCAGTAGCTGACTTTTCGCTGTTTGCCCTGGTTCCCTGGCAAAAATAATGGGGGCCTTGTTTAACCGGGTGACGCCCCAGTCGGCATGAAATTTTGTCATGTTGTACCATCATTTTGTATATTGATTTAAGCCAATAAGAATACAATTTGGTCGGGCTAAATCCCAAATTTCCAGCCCATCCTCGTTCGTTCAGTATCTAGGTAGATACCCAACAGGGTGCACCACGAGAAGGTGAGGATTGGACATTAGGTCATAAGCCCTGGTCGGTTCCCCACATTCCTTTAAAGGCTATGTGGAGGTCTCCTCTCAGTTATACAGCTTTGACCCTTAAGCACCCCAGTAGCCGAAATCATTATTATTATTATTATTATTGAGACACCTCTAAACAGTTCAAGAACTCATTGAGGGAGGGGCTCTTTACTCTATTCCAAATCTGTCTTTCCTACTCAATTCTCCAACCACACACAATGATGCTACTACCACTTATCACCACCCAACAACAGTATTTTTTGTCTATAGAATGTGTGTGTTCTCATAGCCGATTTACCTGTATCTGAGATGAAAAACTCTTTTTTTCTCAAATGGGAGAAAAAAAAACCCTACCTCCATATGAGATCAGCTAACTCGCCTTCAATTTGACCTTGTCAGAAAATATGGATTTAGTTTGCAGAAATTTGCCAATAGAGCTGGTGTGTTTTGAAGACAGAAATGAACATCACACTGAGGGCAAAAATAAAACTACATATGGTCTTATTGTCATCTTACTCTGTGACCTCAAATTGCTTGAAAAAGTTCCATAGATGCCTACAGAGCGGTACTCCTGGGTAATATAACCTCATTCCATCCATGGTACTAATAGTACTATAGATGTACAAATTTTTGAGGATCAAGGTCACATAAGAAAAAAAGCATAATTAACTGTCCCATTATAGCATCAGCCAATCATGATGTATATTTATATCTATCAAAACATGGATGTAAAGTGTTCATTAGAATTACAATGCAAAATTACATTACATTACAAAATTACAATTAAAATTAAATATTCCACTGAAATAACATGGATATATACAGTGAAAGATGGTTGAATATTTCATCCACATGGATGTCTGGGTGCTTAATGACATTTATATTAAACTAATTTACTAATTTACTTGAATATGACAGATTAGTAAGCCTAACATGTTAGGGAGAAGGTAAGATTTATCACCTTCATGATAATCACTTCACCAGAATGGTGAAATATTTAATTTGAAGAGAAAACTTTAAATTAATTTTAACTCAACCAATCATAAAAGTAGTTTATTAAATGCAATTTTTAAAAATGACTCAAAAAAAGGTATATAAAGAAACTTAAGCAAACCTTTCTGTTACTTTCTTCTGAACAGCTTGCAGAAGCCCCGATCTCATGCTACCTTTTTGAAGTTTTGCACAGTGTTCTTGCATTGTTTTAATGTGCAATGTTACCTACAAACAAAAGTTTCAACTTCATTTCATATATCAAACATTCATTTTATTATTTGTATTGTGTGCAGTGCAGTGCAAGTGTATGAAACTTCACTCTGCAAACCAAACTAACAGAAGTGGCTTTATGTCAATAGATCAAGAAAAGTGAGCAGTAAAATTTCAAAATTTTGAAAGGACACCACTAACTTTGTGTAAGGATAGCCCACCACCTAATATTTACAGTGAACAACTCCTGAAAACCAACTGCTTGAAAAGCATTTCAGTTTTTCTGTATATTTCTTCTGTTATGAATAAATGGAAATAGATGAAAGGCATTTAAATACAGTAATCCCTCAAAAAGCCACAGAAGGAGAGCATTTGTTGGTCAAGTAACTAAAGGCTGGATAACTGAAGATAGAACACTGTACCAAAAAGACATTTGGCACACTATATAGAGATCAATTAAGTGAAGGTGTGAATGATGGGTCTATATTCGTATTGTAAACGTTTCTATATATTTGTCTCTTTATTTTATTTTTACTACTTTATTATGTCGTTGGCTGTTGCGCTGTAGTAAACTCTTAAGTGTTCTCTATTACTACTACTATTTCTATCTTAATTATTATCCTCTATCCTTGCTATCTTCTTATTCTATCTTATGTCCCCCTTTAGTGACTAACTCTTTCATAAAAAGTTTTATCTGCCTTTTGCACTATTTGTTGTATGCCTATGAGTACTGGAAAATTTATTTGTTAGACTATGCCACCAGTAGTCTTTTCTTGGCATAAGACTCAGTAATGCAGCTGGTAGATCTCTCTCTCTCTCTCTCTCTCTCTCTCACACTCTCTAGCATAAATTCCTTCAATCAAGTTTTACATAAACAGTCGTGGTTCTCAAATATTTAAACTACGCTTTTAATGCCTTATTTGTTTCCCGTTCTCAGGTCCGCATTTATTTGGGAACAGTACATTGTAAATTAAAAGATCAGGCGGCACTCTGTTGTCATATAATCAAAACACATTTATTTACATTAATACAATAATACAATAATTAAATGATAGGGAGGTTACTCTCTCTACCTATCTCTACCTGTCCATTAGATTTTTTGCATAAAGAAACAAAACTTTCCTTTTCAATACTAAATAACTTTACAGTACAATTACTCATTTACTTCTCTGCTTATTAAATCAATTTATTGAAACTCTAGTTTACTCTCAAAGAGGTTATTGTACACCACTTATTAACAAAAATCAGAAGACTCTCTTATAGATACTGCTTATTTCTAATACCTTATATCTTAACAGTTCATCTAAATTATTTCTCCTATATTACATAAAAGAAACATGGAAAAAAATTGGAATGAACTCACATATGCTCTGTTTTCTGGATTGCACACTTATTCAAGGATTTTTCACTAGACTTTCTTCCGTCTCAGGTCTTAGATTTTCTCTCTGCAGTGTCTTGTTACACCTGTGCCTCATCAAGGATTTTCGGCGGGGCTTCGGAATGCCGATCCTGGGCTTCGGATGAGGGGATCCAACACGTGGAACTTACGCAGTCTCATTCAGAAAGCAATGCATTCTCCTCTGGGTGCTGAAGTCTGCTCCTCGATTATTAGCTTCCGGTAATCTTCCACAGCTAAATCCAAGATCGAAACAGCTTAAGGTGGATCGGCGTCCCTTTCTCCCCAATCTGGCATAGTCATGTCCACTTTTTTCTGACTGCCGATATTGATGTTCTCCTCAATCCTTTTTTATTTCACATTCTCCGGAACCTTGCACGAAGGGTTGAGGCCCTGAAGAATTCGGCGCGACTCCTTGATATTCTGTTTAGGCCAACCCATTCTTTCTTCTCCTGGTGTACTAAACAAATTTGATTAGTCAGACACTGGAACTTCGTGTGATCCGTGCCGACCCCTTTTAAGAACGACCTTGGCGGTTGGCACATACAGAGCATGTAAACAAAGGTTTTCAAAGCACTTAGTTAAAACAAAGATATATAGTTTCTAGTGACACAGCATTTTCCTTTGTTACTAACTCTAATCATTGCTTGTTTACTACATCTTTGGGCAGGTTATATTTTCCTTAGGATTATGTACAAATTTTATTTTTACAACACAAACTTTTTAAATGTGACCTCTGTAAAAATCGATGTAAAGCACGTGTAAAAATTTTAAGCTACATCGAATTTTACAGAAGGTTTGTTCATCTGAAAGTTGGATAATTAAGAGATCAGTGTATGTCAAAATACAAAATAATAACCTGACCTTTCTTCATTAGTACTTAAAATCTCTTTATCTTTCCCAGGCAAATTATTTAGATGTTAATCCAATTTTGCTTTCCCAGTAAAATAATTTACAAATATTTTGTCTTACATATCATAAGACATCAGTGAGAGCAAAGAACAATGGTAAGGAATTCGAATGATAAAACAGTACAGTGCAAGTGGGAAAATTTGAATCCCTCTGTACAAGTAGTTGTGCATTTGTTAAGTTAAAACTATTGGCCTGAAATGATAGAATTTATTTAATAGAACTGAATGTAACATTTGGAATAATAAGACAATCATTACGATTCAGGTTTGCCAATGAAGTAGAGCTTCACCACTTTCTTTAAATAGCCTTTCATATCTGTACACAGATCTCTGTAAAATCTCCATGTTTTCCAATAGATCCTATCATTTGGATTTTCAATCCCATGCTTTTTTGCAGTTTGATAAGCCAGATATGATCTTGATGTTCAGAAAATATGTTTGTAGACTGAGCTTCCTCTTTGTGTGTAGTATGACAGATTGTATGAATACAGGACTTGGTATACTCCAGGTAGCATCATTGTTGAGAGTTTGTCTTTTGAAGAGAGCAACAGATCATGAATTTGGTTAATGGGTTTGAAAGTAGTGATAAGTTGCTATTTTTTTCCATAATCTTTGCAACTCATTCCGAGGTGCCTTTTGATGTAAGATATGGAAGTCTTGTGTAATTCTACTTCTCCTAGATGTTGTCTTGGAGTAGTGTTACCTATTTTTTTGTGTTGTTCTTGGACTGAATCCATTTAGTAGAGCTGTTTGTCACTTATCACTACCTTCAAACCAATTAACCAAATTCATAATTTAACCTCTCCTAAGAAACTCAACAATGATGCTACCTGAATTTTACCAAGTCTTGTGTTCATGCAGTTTGTTATAGTACAGGCAAACAGGTCGACAAACATATTTCTGAACATCAAGATCATATCCAGCTTATCAAACTGTAGAAATTGCAAAAGGAAAGCTTGTTTTTACAATCTGTGGGAGCACTCAGAAATCAACCAAATTTCAATAAATATGGATGCATAAAACTTGCCAAAATTTGGGAAACAATAATTGTTAGTGGTCCCAATTTACATCCTAGGCTACCTACAAACATTCATAAAGGGCGCACCTCCTAGATAGGACTTTAGAGTCACCCACATGTTTCATGTCATATTGTGATGTCTTTGTGTGCATTACAAAAGTTATCTGTAATCCTGAAGATGTCTCAGTGACAGAGAAAATATTAGAAGCATTAAAATTAGATTTTAATCCTTTTAGCGCTGCAAATATTCCATTAAACCTCCAACATGATGTCCTCCCAATTGTATTGCTTATTATTACACCATAATAAGCAATACAATTTAACCACAGGAGGACTCAAATTGCAACTCCTCTCTATAGATACCATTCTCGTATTTGGGGTGATGTTCCTGAACTCCTTAAGCATTCTTGCAATTAGAATTATGTACTTACTTCTCACCAAATAACTCCATTCTGTCACACAAAGTTTCTGCTATGCATGTTCCATAAATATTTCCATCGTACCTGTTTATCAGAAGTAGCATCACAAATTCCCTCATTCTCTTCTAGAGCTGCTAAGATATTACTATCCATCATTAAATTGCACACCAAATCCAAATGCACAGTCAACCTCTTTATACATCATTCTGTAAAACTATTCCCTTTCCTATGTATAGGCATATTCTAAATTGTATAATCTACAGGCGTTGAAATACAATGCTAAAATAATTAAATACTCGCATGTGTGGTACAGTAAAAAATAATATTTATTTTACAAAAATTTTGTCTTACATATTGTAAGACATTATCAGTAAGAGGTGAAGAACAACAGTAAGGAATTTGAACAATAAAACAGTACAGTGCATGTGCCAAATCTGAATCCCTCTGTACAAGTAGTTGTGCATTTTTTAAGTGGAAACTATTAGACAGAAATGATTAATTATTATGATACAATCTATTTAACACAATTCAGCATAACAATTTCCCAAACTTTCGGGATGGCATGGCAGTCGTTATGAGTAAGGTTTTGTCTATGTAGTAGAGCTTCAGTACTTTCTTTGTTCTTTGAATAGCCTTACAAAATTTTACATAGAACTGTGTAAAAGCTTTGTAAAATTAATAGTTTTACTGTGCTACACATGTGAATGTTTATTTATGGAAACTCCACAGGTCTCACTATACAAGAAAGTAATGTTAAAAGGTTTCTTCCTAACCTTCAACTATCCATGATGATGCTAGTATAGATAATTTTTCAATGACCTTTAAGTATTTATTTAATAAGTGCATGTTATCTGCCCAAATAACATATCAATTATTACATATGCTGATCACACACACACGACAGGTTGAAGGACCTATAAGCACATCAGTGCCATATCTGAGGGGCAGGTGAGGAGTCAGAAGTTTATTGATTTTCTTTAAGAGAGTTGCAAGTTGTAGCTGCAGTTTGGAAACACGTCTTGCAGTATACCATTTCAGAAGATGGAAGTAAATGGAAGAAAAGCAGATTTGATGTGTTTGCAGTTGCACAGTAAAAGGATGGTGGGGAGCTGCTGCTCTTGTATTAAGATATGCAACAGAAAGTGGAGGAATGTTGGTTGTCAGTTCAGTGGAGCAATGACCATTGAAGTACTTGTAGAACAGACACAGAGCTGAAACACTCCGTCTATGGGATAGTGGTCAAATGAATCTGTAAGAGAGGGATCATCAGTGAGCAAAATTGCTCTCCTCTGGACAGCATTAAGAATTTTTAGAGAAGTTTTTTTAGTTGCTCCACCCCAAACGTGAGTGGTATTCTAAGCATGGGCAGATTTCGGATGTGTATACCGATTCCTCTCCTACAGATTCACTTCAATCTCTATCCCACAGATGGAGTGTTTCAGCTCTGTGTCTGTTCTACAAGTACTTCAATGGTCATTAAGTGCAGTGCTTAAGGGTCAAAGCTGTATAACTGAGAGGAGACCATAACATAGCCTTTAAAGGAATGCAGAGAACCAGCAAGGTCTTCTGACCTAATGTCCAAACCTCACCTTTTCGTGGTGCACCCTCTTAGGTAACTACCTGGATACCGAATGAATGAGGCTGGGCTGGCAATTTGGGATTTAGCTGACCAAATTGCATTCTTATTGGCTTAAACCACAAATAAAATTATAGTACAACATAAAAGAATTTCATACCAGCTGGGGCATTGCCCAGTTAAACAAGATCCCCCCCTCCCCTTTTGTTGTTTACACCAGGGAACCAGAGTGAACAGCAAAAAGTCAGCTACTGGAGCAAATCCAGAAACACACCCCAACTCAACATCATCAGAGTTCGAGATCAACATAAGAAGTCTGAATGGCAAAGAAATGGAGCTGGCTAAGGAATTGGATAAGTATCAGATCAATATAATAGGGGTGACTGAAACAAAAAGACAAAAATTGGTGAGATCTTTCTAAACAATAAATGCAAAATGTTATATTCAGCAAATAACAATCATGAAAAAGAAGGAGTAAGTATGGTATTCAACACTAAATATGAGGATAATCTTCTTGAATGACAGGCTATATCAAGTAAAGTGATGTGGGCAAATATCAAAATTGAGAACTGTACAATGAGACTGGACAACTCCTACTAAAGTAGAAGTGGAGGAATTTTTTGAGGTTCTGGAGAAACACAATGAAAAACGAAGAGTTGGTGCTTGTTGTGAATCTAAATAGCAGAGTAGGAAATGACTGCCAGACATACAAAAATATTTGAGAAAATTTGGAGAAAAGAGCAAAGCTAATAATAATGGCAAATACCTGTTGGATTTCTGCTCAAGACATGGACTAGTTATTACTAATACAATATTACAACATAAAAATGTGCATAAATTAACATGGAGAGAAGAGGCAAGGAATAAGAAGAGTCTCACTGATTATGTTATTGATGATAGTGATAGTTTCTTACTAATGCAGGACACTAGAATGTACAGAGTATTTCAAATTGGAAGTGATCACCATTTAGTCTTCAGCAGGATAAAATACAATTTCATATTGAAAAGAAGAACAGGGTTTTTTCTCCCGGAAACTCGGGTTTTTCATCCCGCATACATACAAATCGGCCCTTCAGAACACACGCAATTTACAGACAAAAATTACTAGTTGTGGTGGTGTTGGAGGTGGGCAGTAGATGGCGTTGATTCGTAGTAGAGGTAAGGTGTAGAGATAGTTGAAGATGTCCTCCCGCGATGAGTCTTCGGACTCCTTGGAGGTATCAGGAATAATAATAATAATAATGTAAGAAAGTTTTAAAGAGAATAAAAGTTGAGCAGTTGTCAGGTGTGAACTGTAGACTAAAATACACAAACATTATTCAAGAAAAAATGAGCTACAGAACAGGAAACAAACCTTGGAGATTCACTGGCAAGCCCTGAAGAAAACATTCATTGATTCAGCCAGAGAGGGATGAATAAATAAATATCAGGAAGGTGGCAAAATATTCTGGAGGCTGTTGAAAAAATTCAGAAATGAAGGAAAGAGTGCTGTAAAAGGAATTAAAGAATATAAAGGTGGCATGAAAATTGGAGAAAAAGATATCCTTGAAGTACGGAGTAATTACTTCGAAAAATTGCTAAATGAAACAAGCAGTGACAGCAAAGTGGTAAAAAACGCTCAACAGGCATGCAATCAGGAATACATATCCATACTTGAAATAGAAAAAGTCATTAAAAGCCTGAAATGTGGAAAGGCAGCAGAAGTAGATGATATTCTACCAGAAATGCTCAAATATGGAGGTATAAAAGTCGTCCAGGGGCTGCACTGCATAGTTCAGAAGACCTGGACAGAGAGACGAATTCCAGTTGAATGTAGTAGAGCTCTCATAGTACTCATATACAAAAAAAAAAGGGAAATAAAACTGAATGTGAGAATTAAAGAGGTATTTCCTTACTGAGTGTTCCTGGTAAGATTTATGCAAATATACTTGAAGAACAGCTGAAAAGGCTTGTGGAAGAACAAGTTGGATTCAGGCTAAATAGAGAGGCTGTCAGAATCAGATTTTCACTTTACAACAAATAGTTGAGAAATCATGAGAATATAACAAAGATCTGTATTTAAGTTCTGTAGATCTGGAAAAGGCATATGACAAGGTGCCAAGAGAGAAGCTATTCGAAATGCTACAGTTGCATTGTGTTAGTATGGCTTTATATCAAGCAATACTTAGTCTTTATTTGAGTTTTAAGTCAGCAGTTAGAATTGAAGGAAGTACAGGAAGATGGTTTGATATTAAATCTGGCATCACACAAGGATGTACATTATCCCCTCTGTTATTCATTATCTATAATTATCGCATTATGAAGGAAAGCAGTATTAAACCTGACATCAAAACTGGAGATGTTAATCTCAACTCTTTACTTTATGTACATGATTTTATACTTTTAAATAAATCCAGTGCAAGTCTGCAAGATTCACTGACTAAACTGAATAACTGTTGTAATAGATATCGTATGAAGGTCAGCATTAAAAAGACAAAGACAATGAAAATAGGCAGAATAACTGAAAATATCAACTGCATTGTGAATGGAGAACCTATAGAACAAGTAAAACATTTCAGCTACTTAGGCATGCTTTTTAGTGAAGATGGTAAATTACATATGGAAATAGACAACAGAATCAACAAAGCTGTTATGGTAGGAAGTCAAGTGAATAAATTAATATGGAATAAGAGAGAAATTAGTCAAAATATTTAGCTGTATACAAGACAGTGTTCAAACCAATTTTAACTTATGGATCTAAGAGCTGGGTTAGAAATAAAACACTTGACCAAAAACTAGACACCACAAATATGAGAGTCCAGAGAAAGATTAGGGGTGAGAACAGATGGCATCAATGGCAAAATCATATTATAAATGACAATATTAGGAAAGAATGTGAAGCTGTTAGCATCCAGGAATGTGTTAGCAGAGCTAATCTCAGATGGTATGATCACTTAAACAGAATGGGAGAGGAAAGATTATCAAAACAAGTGTTCTCTGTCAGGTTGGCAGGAAAAAGACCCAGAGGAAAACAAGATATAGGTGGATTGATACAGTAAAAAGTGCCTTACAAGACAGAAATATAAGATCTGATAGTGTTGGAGTCTGACAGATAATAACACATTGATTTGGTGGAAAATTGTTGATAGGGGGTTACTAATGATGTAAGTTCTTCATGTAGTACTATCATAACATCCTGTACACTCCTTGAGGGTAGATGTCAGGAATATGATGATGATAAATGAAACAAGCAGTGACAGCAAAGCGATAAAAAACGCTCAACAGGCATGCAATCAGGAATACATATCCATACTTGAAGTAGAAAAAGCCATCAAAAGCCTGAAATGTGGCAAGGCAGCAGAAGTAGATGATATTCTACCAGAAATGCTCAAGTATGGAGGTATTGTAAAGAGTTCGTTGGGTGTAAAATAGCTTCTTGAACAAAAGAGAATACCTAGTATTTTAGATACTGAGGAAGCTGTTGTTGTGATGTGTTTGCCAGGAGAGGTTCGAAGTGAATATTAGCCCAAGCAGAGTGATCTGATCTTGTATGGTGATTTGTTTATTACTGAGGATAATTGAATGTGAGCTGATTTTTTTTTTTATGTGAGAAAATGGAAAGACTATGTTTTGGTGGCAATAAACATGACCAGATTATAAACATGACCAGGCAATAAACATGTCTTCGACCCATTGAAGGATAGTATACATAGACCAGCATTTTAAGCACTAGTTGTAGATAATATTGATGCTTGGGATATCAGAACACTGTATGGTTTGTCAAATGAGTAGGATGAATGGAGAGTACTATCGTCTGCAAAGCTGTGGGCAGAATTGGTGGTCATTGACATTATATCATTTATGTACAATAGAAAGAGGGTAGCTGTTAGCACAGAGCCCCTGAGATAGTTCAACATCGATGGTGAAAAAGAGAAAGGGAGCCCTTGAACAACCAGAAAGGAAGCTAAAAAACTAATTATGAATAGTTGCAGGTAGACAAAAGGATGACAGTTCAACAGGCTCAATTCCAGACACAATCAAAAGCTCTGGAAATGTCAAGAGCAATAGCACAAGTTTCACTCAACTTTTCAATTGCACATACCAGTGGTAGGTGATGTATACTAAGAAGCCAATGGATCTTGAATCGCAGAATCCATACTGAAGATCAATGATTAACTAATGGGCCTCTAGGTAGTAGAGAAGTTGACTATAGATTACTTTCTCTATTATTATGACGAGGACTCAGGTGATGGCAATTGGTCAGTAGTTTAACAGTAGACTTCTGTCTTCCTTTTTTTGGAATAGGCCGGATATTTTTTTAACATTGCTCCTACCTATGAAAGGTTATTTGCAAACCTATAGTGCATTTGTTACTGTAGGCAGGCTAGGAATTTTTTTTCTATTTTTTAATAAATTTTATATATTTTTTGTATTTTTTAACTATTTTTTACATAGTCTGGAAACTCTGCTTTAGAGACCAATCATGGAACTTTTTCAAGCCATTTTAGGTCTCCGATAAGCAGGGTGGTGTCACACTGGGTAATGAATATGAGATTGCTTAAACATGGGATAAGTACCAGCTATGTATAATAGATTGTAGAGAAGACACAGAATAGGTGTTAGCTCTGGCTGCACATCTGAAAATGAATGGAGAGATACTATCAGGACCAGGAGACTTCAGTAATTTTCTGATGTCTTTTTATTGAAAAGCTACAGTAGGCATATGGTGCTTGGAGTTTGAGGAAAAAAGTGATACTAAGAGGTCAGCTTTATCTTTGGGTGAAGTAACAGCAGTGATATTAGGATGAGAGAGGTTGACAGGTGAGCAGAAGTTGGTCCAACAGCCTTAGCAAGGGATTGAAATGCACAGCTTCCATTTGGACAGAAGGCAAGTTTTCTGCTGTTGGTCTTTAACACGTTCGCTGCCACGCTACTTAGTCATAGTTTGTTCCCGCCAAGCGCTTTCGCGTCTTCAAGGTCACTACGAGTAATCTCGTATCACTTATATATTACATTGCTGACGCCAGTGTTCATTGCATCTAGTTCAGTTTTAGTTTCTAGTCTCTAAGAACCTTCAATTTCGCCATGCCCAGTAAAAGAAAACTTACTGATATAGAAGTAGAAGCTTAAAATTTAGAGATCAATTTATCTCAATTTTTGTTGGAATGGATGAACTTACAGCATCAGAGAATATCAGGAGGAATCGGGATTTTCATTATTTGGAAATTTTACCACCAACAGAAAAAAAGAATCACCCGACAAAGCCATGCCTGTACAAGAAACAAACGTAGACGCGAAACATGTTATTATTGTCCTGTTTGCCAGGAAAAACCACCATTGTGCATGGAAAATTGTTTTAAAATGTACCATTCTTAATTTGAATAAATTGTTTTTTTTTTATATTTTACTGAGTGCTTTTTTATTTCATTGATTGGTTTTTATTTTTATTGATTTTAATAGTTTTAAATTGATTTACAAATTACGTGTTATACTATGGATTACCTCGTGCTTGGCATAGGAGGTTGGTAATCGACATACGCGTATACTCGTAGTTGGCTTGTGAAGCTCATATACGAACTACGAGTATACTCGTAGTTGGCATCTGAGGCACATACACAATATACTATATTTTAGTTGAAATTATTTCCCTTCTACCAAGCCCCCAGACATGCTCTCTGCTTTATTCAGAATCCGAGGGTCCAAATTAAGGTAATTATACAAAGGGATAACTCGTGTTTGGCATAGGAGGTCGGTAAATCGACATACGAGTATACTCGTAGTTGGCTTGTGAAGCTCATATACGAACTACGAGTATACTTGTAGTTGGCAGCGAACGTGTTAAGGAAATCAGATTTGGATCTGATGATGATTGCTATACATTTGTTGCATGCTTTGGTAATAGGCAAAGTATGAAGCTGGAGTTCTTGATGCAAGCCACCTGCAGTAAATTGAAATTTTTTTTCTTCATTTGGTTTGATACACTTTCTGTTGAACCAGAGCATGGAAAATGGATGAAAATTCTGAGTAGAATGGGGGGTGAAAGTCTTCAATGCCAGTGAAGATAATTGCTGTGACTTATTCAGAGCAAGTGTTAGGGTCTGATAAGCTGAAGAAATAGTCTGACCATGGAAAGGAGAAGTTCCAAAGGCCATCCCATTTGGCACTTTTGCAGTGCCAGAGGATGTGAATTTGTGGTCTGGTACAAGTTTGTGGTCTGAGTTGCTGAGAGGAGAGGTGACCTCTAAGGTGTATATGGAGGGCGAACTGCTTACAAATTGGGTATTGGGTAAGTGAAGGTTGCCCTCATGTAAGCATTATTCATTTGCTTACAAGAAGATTCATGTAAGCAGATGAATAATTTGCATTAGGTCATTGCTTATGGCAAAGATTTCTACCTCACTGTCCAGATTGGTCAGTGGCGTTAGAAAAAGGAAGCCAGGTGGAATTATGGAGGTTGAGGTAGCCTATGAAGATGACCTCACTGCACTATTTGGATGATTTCATTGTAGATGGTTGAGCTTCATGGAGAGGAATGTGAAGAGATCTGAGTAGTTACTGGAGTTTGGAGAATGGTAAATGCAGCAGATAAATATTACTAGATGGGGCAAGGAAATCTTGAACCAGTGGAGGTCGAAAGCAGGGGATTCTATATTAGCCACTCTCTGGCATGCAATGTCTTATCGCCACCCTTGTGATGAAAGAAATTGCGTAGTGTGTAATTTGAATATTGGAGGTGGACAGTGGTGGATGTAGATGCTATTTGGGTTTCTGTCAAGAGCAGGTAGTCTGGTCTGCATGACTGTAAGTGATGGTGAATGTCATTTATGTTGATTTTAATGCTACTACAAATATTAGTGAAGATTAACGAGGCGATTCTGGCATGGTTTTTATGTAGTGAATGGTTGCAATGTGACTTTTTAATGGAATGAGTTTATGAAGGCAATTCCTTTTTGTTGCAGTGTCACCATCACTGTTCTGTAGAGATTCTGAGATTCTGAAATCTCTGGCTTTGATAAATTAAAACCATCTCGATAAAGTCATTTGTGTTTATTTAAATTTCTTTAGAAACCATAAGAAAAAAGTTAAATTTGAAACTAGAAAACTTTAAAATGCTAGATATAAGCATTTGGATTCAGGTTTCAAGTTATCATTTCTAATAATATGAATAATTAATTAAGTTTCCTATTTTAAAGTAGTTTACTTCTTGTTTTACATAAATACTCATCACAGTAAAGCAATTTAAGTCATAATGTAATACTTCACAATAAAAGTGTATTAAAATAAAATAACAAGTAGAGAGAAAAATCACGTATGGAATCAATCTCACTTTTGATGCAGTAGTCTTCATTTCTGTAATAGTATCAGCTGCATCCATTAAGTCACGATACCTTTCCCTTGAAAAAAAAAATCACATATTTATTTATTTACACATACACCTTCAGTGAATGCACCAGAAAACTTAGTACTGAGAACCAATAAAAAAATTGAGGTATACTCAGTTTGTTGTGCACTTTATTCAAGTATGATAATATACTTTACCTGAAAAATTATATTGTCTTCATTCAAATTTTGCCCTGCTATAAACAAAGCTAAAAGCTGTCCTGAGGTATAATCATGCCAACTACAGGCATAATTTACCAACTTGGTTGGCCCAAATGGATAGCATCTCTGTTCTCTAATCAAGGTGTCTGCTCACACTGACAAACACCTGTGTCACAGTGGAAATCCGAACTACCTGGAAAACCAGGTTGGCAAAATTCAGCATGCAGTTATGCATAAAAACAGACAATTTTAATTATAATGAAGAGCCAAAGGCTTCAATTCAGCAACATGAACTTATTTAAGTTAAGGGATATTATATCCCATATTGTTTCTTAGATGAATAAGAAACTCAAAGAGTTTCATGCCGAATATAGAAACTATATAAAGTTCGGCGATTCCAAGCGTAAGCAAATACCTGGATAGTGCAGCAACTGACCCTTGAAGGTAGTGCAAGCTGAGGCAACTCATGTAAAAGGTGGAGCAAGCTCCGATCACTATTCTTGATATTTACCCATAATGTGACCTTAACTCCTAGGAGCTATATTATTGTTCAACATTATGAGAGAAGGTCACTACCCAGACCGGTTTCGACCTTTTTTGATGTCTCATCAGTGAGTAGGTAGACCATGTTAATACCAAGTCCTTATAGTCCTTATAAGGACTGGCTTAAAGGGGCGAAGCAAGAATGCTTTTCATATTCCCCGTTATCTGTAGAGGACAGTGTAGGGATAAGGTGCTAATGAGCTATTAAAGCTCTGATCATGGCAGGAGGGTAACAGCAACAGCCGAACCTCAGTTAAAACTTCATTGGTACAGCATTGCCATCCATTACCCTCCAAGGGTATTGGATTGTCTTCGAACCATGTTAATACCAAGTTTGTATGAAACAGAACTTATGTACCTTTAATGAGAATTGCCAAGTGGTGTCCTATTAAAGTATTAATTATAATGAAGAGCCAAAGGCTTCAATTCGGCGACATGAACTTATTTAAGTTAAGGGATATTATATCCCATATTGTTTCTTAGCCGAATAAGAAACGCAAAGAGTTTCATGCCGAATATAGAAACAATAATACAGCTCCTAGGAGTTAAGTTCACATTATGGGTAAATATCAAGAATAGTGATCGGAGCTTGCTCCACCTTGTACATGAGTTGCCTCAGTTTGCACTACCTTCAAGGGTCAGTTGCTGCACTATCCAGGTATTTGCTTACGCTTGGAATCACCGAACTTTATATAGTTTCTATATTCGGAATGAAACTCTTTGAGTTTCTTATTCGGCTAAGAAACAATATGGGATATAATATCCCTTAATTTAAATAAGACAATTTTAACCTTGGTGCACTCAAGAGTATTATATATTATTGTTATTATTATTAATACATGACACCTCCAGGGAGTCCACAGACTCATCGTAAGAGAGGGCACCTACTCTACAGCTTTCTCTCTCTCTACCACTCAAATCCACCAACTAACTGCAACTACACCAACGCCATCTACTGTCCACCACCACTAGTATTTCCACAAACAATCACAAATATCCATGCCCACGGTGGGATTCGAACCTGCAGTCTTTTGGGTGGAGAGCAGATACGCTAAACACACAGCCAAGCTGGCAGGCATTATACATTATAGGTTACAATATATACATTATTATTACAACCTTTCATGGGTAGGATTGAAAAGAAGAATGCTATGTTACAAGTTGTCAGAAGTACCCTATACCAATAACATAATACCCTATATACCTGAAACATTCTTCACAAAGATAAGTAAATCTTTTAAACACATCTATGCATATAGAAACCACTTACCTCAGCTAAAATGTATTTCTTAGAAAAATCTTAAATAGATATTATTATTCCATGGCAACCTTCTGAGTTTTATAGCATTGAAGCAGAAAATTTTTTAATACTCAATTTTCAGGATGAAAACCGAGTATTAAAAAATATCCTGTTTCAGTCCTAAAAATCCTTTTAGTAAATTAAACGGTTCTATCATATCTCCTCTTTCCCATCTATCAGCCAATTTCTGCAATCCACAAGAACTCAATTCATTGCAAGGAGTTCCAAAGGTCACTTACTTCTTAGTCAATCATCTCTAGATCCTCTTCACTACCTCGTCCCCAAGAAATCAAGTTGACCAGACCTCATCATCATCATCAAATTCCTGCCATGTACCCTCAAGGGGTGTAGAGGATATGACAGTACTACATGAAAAAATTACATCATTACTAACTTCCTATCTACAATTTTCCTCCAAATCAGTCTGTTACTTGTCAAGACTCCAACATTATCAGATCTTATATTTCTATCGTCTAAGGCACTTTGTACCGTATCAATCCACCTATATCTTGGTCTTCCTCTGGGTCGTTTTCCTGCCAACCTGGCAGAGAACACTTGTTTTGCTAATCTTTCCTCTCCCATTCTATTTAAGTGACCATACCATCTGAGATTAGCTCTGCTAACGCATTCCTGGATGCTGACAATGTCAAGTTCTTTCCTAATATCCTCATTTTTAATATGATATTGCCATTGATGCCATCTGTTCACGCCTCTAATCTTTCTCAGGACTCTCATATCTGAGGTCTCTAGTCTTTGGTCAAGTGTTTTACTTCTGACCCAGCTCTCAGATCCATAAGTTAAAATTGCTTTGAACACAGTCTTGTATACAGCTAATTTAGTGTTCCGACTAATTTCTTTCTTATTCCATATGAATTTATTCAATTGACTTCCCACGATACCAGCTTTGCTGATTCTGTTGTCTATTTCTATATTTAGTTTACCATCTTCAGTAAAAATTGTGCCTAAGTAGCTGAAATGTTTTACTTGTTCAACAGGTTCTCCATTCACAACACAGCTGACATTTTCAATGATTCTGCCTATTTTCATTGTCTTTGTCTTTTTATTGCTGACCTTCATACCATATCTATTACAACAGCTATTCAATTTAGTCAGAGAATCTTGCAGACTTGTAGCGGATTTATTTAGAAGTATAACATCATCCGCATAAAGCAAAGAGCTGACATTAACATCTCCAATTTTGATATCATGTTTAATACCACATTCCTTCATAATGTGATCCATATAGATAATGAATAACAGAGGGGATAATGTACATCCTTGTCTCACACCAGATTTAACATTAAACCATCTTCCTGTACTTCCTTCAATTCTAACTGCTGACTCACAACTCAAATAAAGACTAAGTATTGCTTGATATAATGCCCCATTGACACCATATAACTGCAGCGTATTGAATAGATTCTCTCTTGGCACCTTGTCATATGCCTTTTCCAAATCGACAAAACTTAAATACAGATCTTTGTTATATTCCCATGCTTTCTCGACTATTTGTCGTAAAGTGAAGATCTGATCCTGACAGCCTCTATTTGGCCTGAATCCAGCTTGTTCTTCACCAAGCTTTTCTTCCACAATTCTTCTCAACCGTTTCTCAAGTATACTTGCATAGATCTTGCCAGGAACACTCAGTAGGGAAATACCTCTGTAATTCTCACATTCAGTTTTATTTTCCTTTTTATATATGGGTACTATCAGAGCTCTACTCCAATCATCGGGAATTCGTCCCTCTGTCCAGGCTTTCTGAACTATGCAGTGCAACCACTGTAAGACTCTTATACCACCATACTTCAGCATTTCTGGTCGAATATCATCTACTCCTGCTGCCTTTCCACATTTCAAGCGCCTTTGATGGCTTTTTCTACTTCAAATATAGATATGTATTCCTGACTGCATGCCTGGTCAGTGTTTTTTATCACTGTGCTGTCATCGCTGCTTGTTTCATTTAGCAGTTTTTCAAAGTAATTACTCCATACTTCAAGGATATCTTTTTCTCCTGTTTTCATTTCACCTTTATCATCTCTAATTCCTTTTACAGCACTCTTTCCTCCATTCCTAAGCTTCTTCAACAACCTCCAGAATATTTTGCCACCTTCTTGATATTTATTTTCTATATTCTTGCCAAAGTCCTCCCATGACTTTTGTTTAGCTAGTTTTACACACTGTTTAGCTTTCTTACATTTGTCTCTGTATTCTGTAAGAGTAAAAGCTGACTTATTTGCCAGGAACTTTTGATATGCTTTCTTCTTTTCCTTCACTGCCTCTTTAACTTCCTGTGTCCACCAGGGAGTTCTGATTTTTTTATCTTTGCACACAACCTCACCACATGCCTCTCTGGCAGAATCAATCAATGTTTCCTTCAGAGTTTGACACTGAATCTCCAAGGTTTGATTCCTGTTCTCAAACTCTTTCATTTTCTTTTCAATAATATTTCTGTATTTTAGTCTACAGTTTACATCTGAGAGCTGCTCAACTTTTATTCGCTTTAAAACTTTCTTACATGTTATTCTTTTCAATATGAAATTCAATTTTATCCTGCTCAAGACTAAATAGTGATCACTTCCAATTTCAAATCCTCTGTACACTCTGGTGTCCTGCACCAGGGAGAAAACATCACTATCAACAATAACATAGTCAATGAGACTTTTCTTATTCCTAGCCTCTTCTCTCCATGTGAATTTGTGCACATTTTAATGTTGGAACATGGTGTTAGTAATAACCAGTCCATGTCCTGAGCAGAAATCCAACAGATATTTGCCATTATTATTAGCTTTGCTCTTTTCTCCAAATTTTCCCAAAATATTTTTGTATGTCTCACAATCATTTCCTACTCTACTATTTAGATCCCCAACAAGGACCAACTTTTCCTTTTTCATTGTGTCAGTTGCTTTTTCTAAAGCCTCAAAAAATTCCTCCACTTCTACCTTAGTAGAACCTTCTGTGGGACCATAAGCACAAATAAGTCTCATTGTCCAGTTCCCCATTCTCATATTTGCCCACATTACTCTACTTGAGACTGACTGCCATTCAAGAAGATTAGCCTCGTATTTTGTGTTGAATACTATGGCTACTCCTTCTTTTCCTTGATTGTTATTGCCTGAATATAACATTTTGTATTTATTGCTCAGAAAGATCTCACCAGTTTTGGTCTTTTTTGTTTCAGTCACCCCTATTATGTCGATCTGGTACTTATCTAATTCCTCAGCTAGCTCCATTTCTTTGCCATTCAGGCTTCTTACGTTGATAGTACCGATCTTTAACTCTGGTGATGTTGAGTTGGGGTTTGTTTTCAGATTTGTTCCAGTAGCTGACTTTTCGCTGTTCGCCCTGGTTCCCTGGCGAAAACAACAGGGGCCTTGTTTAACCGGGCGACGCCCCAGGCGGCATGAAATTTTGTCATGTTGTACCATTATTTTTTATTTTGGTTTAACCAATAAGAATACAATTTGGTCGGCTAAATCCCAAATTGCCAGCCCATCCTCGTTCGTTCAGTATCAAAGTAGATACCCAACAGGGTGCACCACGAGAAGGTGAGGATTGGACATTAGGTCAGAAGCCCTGGTCGGTTCTCTGCATTCCTTTAAAGGCTATGTGGAGGTCTCCTCTCAGTTATACAGCTTTGACCCTTAAGCACCCCTACCAGACCTGTTGACCAGACCTGTGCATACTAATGCAAGATGTGGCCATATCAAAGTATTCTAGAATAAGAATGATAACTTCTTTATCTTGGCATGTTAAGGTAAGTAACATGCAAAATCCGATAACATTCAGAAAGTTACCATGCAATAATAATATCTATTTAAAATTTTTAAAATCAAAAGTTCCTGGCAAATAAGTCAGCTTTTGCTCTTAAAGAATACAGAGACAAATGTAAGAAAGCAAAACACTGTGTAAAACTAGCTAAACAAAAGTCATGGGAGGAATTTGGAAAAACATAGAAAATAAATATCAAGAAGGTGGTAAGATGTTCTGGAGGTTGTTGAAGAAGCTTAGAAATGGAAGAAAGAGTGCTGTAAAAGGAGTTAGAGATGATAAAGGTGACATGAAAACAGGAGAAAAAGATATCCTTCATGTATGGAGTAATTACTTTGAAAAACTGCTAAAAGAAACAAGCAGTGATGATAGCACAGTGGTAAAGAACACTGACCATGCAAGCAGTCAGAAATACATATCCATAGCCATCAAAGGCGTGAAATGTGGAAAGGCAGCAGGAGTAGATGATATTCGACCAGAAATACTCAAGTATGGTGGTATAAAAGTCTTAGAGTGGCTGCACTGCATAGTTCAGAAAGCCTGGACAGAGGGACGAATTCCCAATGATTGGAGTAGAGCTCTCATAGTACCCATATATAAAAAGGGAAATAAAACTGAATGTGAAAATTACAGAGGTATTTCCCTACTGAGTGTTCCTGGCAAGATCTATGCAAGTATACTTGAGAAACGGTTGAGAAGAATTGTGGAAGAAAAGCTTGGTGAAGAACAAGCTGGATTCAGGCCAAATAGAGGCTGTCAGGATCAGATCTTCACTTTACGACAAACAGTTGAGAAAGCATGTGGGAATATAACAAAGATCTGTATTTAAGTTTTGTTGACCTGGAAAAGGCATATGACAAGGTTCCAAGAGAGAAGCTATTCAATATGCTACAGTTGTATGGTGTCAATGGGGCATTATATCAAGCAATACTTAGTCTTTATTTGAGTTGTAAGTCAGCAGTCAGAATTGAAGGAAGTTCAGGAAGATGGTTTAATGTTAAATCTGGTGTGAGACAAGGATGTACATTATCCCCTCTGTTATTCATTATCTATGAATAACACAATTCTGCTGTATCTATGAAAATACAGCAGAATTGGAAAGATGCTAAGCTACCCAGCATCTCTCCAATTCTATGGGGATGGCAAATATCTTGCATATAAATATCAAATGGGAAACAATTTTAAATATCAATTGAAAAAGAGCTCATACTTTAGCCAATTTATGAATAAAAATAATTTGGCAAATTATTTTTACTACAAAGTGGACCCAGAGATATTTCTCAGATGATAAGATATACAATGTCAAATATCTTGGTCAGTCCTGATAAAAAAAATAATAAATAAATAAAAAACACTAAGAAAAATTTTGACTAACAAGAAACTGAAACTGTTCAAATGGTTATTTTAAAAAATATGTATATGCAGACATACAATACATACCCTACTAACTGTCTCAGATCTTCTTTCTTCCTTTCAATGTCATTTCTAGTGTTAAAAAAAAAATCCATAAATGATATAACATTTTTATAAGAAAAGAGGAATTTTCAACTATTAAGAAAATCTTTTAAATAGGACACATCATTCAAAAATATACATGTGACAAGTTGATAATTATATGACTGAATATAATTATAAAAAGAGACACATTTTGCAATAGCATTTTTTCTATAGTGGCATGGCACCATTCATTACCAAAGAATTGAAACCAGAGCAATTTGCAATATATATATATATAAAAAAGGAAATTAAATGACTTTATACCGAGAATGACAAATTTATTGTTAAGATACAACTAGTTTCGTTGAAATACAACTTCTTCAGGTATCATTGGTAAAGAGTAAAATAAAAATAACAGACACATGAAAAAATACATTAACAGATCTAGTATAAAACAAGTACATTTAAAAGGAATGCGTGCTAGACTTCCAACTGAAGTTGATTACGTACATGAGCTGGTATTAGTGCGCCAGTATTGGACAGTGGCAATGTGCGCATCAGAAATGTTATAGCTAAGGCTGTTATTAATATGAGATGAATCAAGTGATATTTCTTTAGATTCAATTATTCTTCTTTCCAGTTCATCATAGCACATATGGATATTACAGGTGTTTTGCCAATCAACGATGTGTTGGCGGCCATCATCTGGGTTGACAGAGAAGAGAACGTGGCTAGAGAGAGCGCTGGCTCTGGTTCTGTTGTAAGAAATGTCTCTTTGATGTTCCTCCATGTGTAAAAGGATGGATTTAGAAGTTTGGCCGTAATATGGCTTGCCACAACACACAAAATTTTATAGACTCCTGGATACTGAGTAGGAAGATGTTTCATTTTAGGTCTACTTAGTATGGAGCGAAGTTTAGGGAATGTAGTGAAGCAAGTTTCATCAGAAAATCAATTTCACCTGTGAACTAGAATCTGATGAATGCCTTCCCTTTCTGGACTTAAAACTTACGAGATGCGCTGAGAACATCAAAATCTCCATTTTTAGAAAACCCACTCACACAGACAGATACCTTCATGCTTCTTCCCATCACTACTCTCCACAAAAGCTTGGTATTATTTCAACCCTGGCACATCATGCCAGATCTTTATTAACAGATGAAACAGAAATTGAATATGAACTCAATTTTCTTAAAAAGTTTTTCATTAACAATGGATTCTCTCTTAAAAAGATTAATAAAATTCTCTCTGTCCACCACTCAACTGCTCTTGAAGATTCTTCTCCACCAAGAGGTTTTATTTCGTTACCATACATCAGCTCTCTCTCTCCCCCCGAAACTGGCAAAAATGCTTCAGAAATTCAACATTAGAACTTGCTTCACTACGTTCTCTAAACTTCGCTCCATACTAAGTAGACCTAAAATGAAACATCTTCCTACTCAGTATCCAGGAGTCTAAAATTTTGTGTGATTGTGCTCTCTCTAGCCACGTTCTCTTCTCCGTCAACACAGATGATGGCTGCCAATACATCGTTGATTGGCAAAAAACCTGTAATATCCATGTGTGCTATGATGAACAGGAAAGAAGAATAATTGAATCTAAAGAAATATCACTTGATTCATCTTAATAACAGCCTTAGCTATAACATTTCTGATGCACACATTGCCACTGTCCAATACTGGCGCACTAATACCAGCTCACGCACGTAATCAACTTCAGTTGGAACTCTAGCACGCATTCCTTTTAAATGTACTATATATATATATATATATATATATATATATATACGAGGGCTGTTTCAATAAGTAATAAGACTAATTTTACTGTTGCGAAACCACTCATCACAATATTAATTTCTGTGGTATAAAGAAATATTGCTGTCTGTATTAACAAAAGAGGTTGATAGATGGCGTATACAGGCTGATGTGCCAGAGTGTCACGTGACTAAATGCAAGCTTGTTTCGGCACGCCTACGAGCTGCGATCAGTCATCGAAATGGAAGTATCCTTGAAACAGTATTATGCGATTATATTTTGTGCGCGTTTGCAAAAATCGGCATCAGACACTTTTAACATGATACGTGAAGCTTTCCACAATGAAGCAATGTCGAGTTCAAGTGTTTTTCGCTGGCATAAAACATTTAAGGAAGGAAGGCAAAATGTGGAAGATCTTGAACGTGAGGGAAGACCTTCAACATCCATCACAGAGACAATGATCAACACAGCAGCGATTATCATCAAGGAGGATCGCAGAATTACAGTACGCCAGCTGCATGTTTTCCTGAATATTTCTGTGGAAGTGTTCACTCAATCATGGCTGAACATTTGGGACTGAAAAGTGTTTCCACCCGATGGATTCCCAAACTCCTGACATCGGAACAAATGCAGCAGAGTGGGTGTGCACAGAATGGAAAGAAAGACTAGAACAAGACGACGACAACTTCTTAAAATGCATCATTACATCAGATGAAGCTTGGTTGTGTCACTATGACCCTACAATGAAACAACAAAGCAGTGAATGAAAGCATCTGTCTTCGCCTACACCCAAGAAAGCAAAAACTGTAAAATCGGCTGGTAAAGTTATAACCATAATGTTTTTTTGACTATGAAGGCATTGTTTACCACCACGCTGTAGAACCCGGGAATACTGTAAACGGCTCATACTATGTGGATGTTTTACGGACAATGGTACAGCACGTCAAAAGGAAGCATCCATTGCTGAAGAATGGCTTCTTATTGCCCAACGATAATGCAAGGCCACATATTGCTGGTTGTGTAGTGGTACATATATATATATATATATATATATATATATATATATTCTCATTTTAAAAATTTAATGGAATTTACAACTGTGTTAAAAAAACTTTTTTATTATCCCGACGTTTCGATCTTTACATCAAGATCATCATCTGGAGCGTACATAAGTATACAGAACAAGCTGAGTTACATCATTAACTGTAAGCTAGAAAAACAATGATTTGATCACATGTTATTCTACTGGCATGACATCTGGTGAAAAAAAAAAAAAATAAATAAATAAAAATAAAAGGGGTGCTTAAGGGTCAAAGCTGTATAACTGAGAGGAGACCTCCACATAGCCTTTAAAGGAATGCGGAGAACCGACCAGGGCTTCTGACCTAATGTCCAATCCTCACCTTCTCGTGGTGAACCCTGTTGGGTATCTACTTGGATCCTGAACGGACGAGGATGGGCTGGCAATTTGGGATTTAGCTGACCAAATTGTATTCTTATTGGTTAAACCAAAATAAAAAATGATGGTACAACATGACAAAATTTCATGCCGGCTGGGGCGTCGCCCGGTTAAACAAGGCCCCCCCACTGTTTTCGCCAGGGAACCAGGGCGAACAGCGAGAAGTCAGCTACTGGAACAAATCTGAAAACAAACCCCAACTCAACATCACCAGAGTTAAAGATCGGTACCAACGTAGAAGCCTGAATGGCAAAGAAATGGAGCTAGCTGAGGAATTAGATAAGTACCAGATCGACATAATAGGGGTGACTGAAACAAAAAAGACCAAAACTGGTGAGATCTTTCTGAGCAATAAATACAAAATGTTATATTCAGGCAATAACAATCAAGGAAAAGAAGGAGTAGCCATAGTATTCAACACAAAATACGAGGCTAATCTTCTTGAATGGCAGTCAGTCTCAAGTAGAGTAATGTGGGCAAATATGAGAATGGGGAACTGGACAATGAGACTTATTTGTGCCTATGGTCCCACAGAAGGTTCTACTAAGGTAGAAGTGGAGGAATTTTTTGAGGCTTTAGAAAAAGCAACTGACAATGAAAAAGGAAAAGTTGGTCCTTGTTGGGGATCTAAATAGTAGAGTAGGAAATGATTGTGAGACATACAAAAATATTTTGGGAAAATTTGGAGAAAAGAGCAAAGCTAATAATAATGGCAAATATCTGTTGGATTTCTGCTCAGGACATGGACTGGTTATTACTAACACCATGTTCCAACATAAAAATGTGCACAAATTCACATGGAGAGAAGAGGCTAGGAATAAGAAAAGTCTCATTGACTATGTTATTGTTGATAGTGATATTTTCTCCCTGGTGCAGGACACCAGAGTGTACAGAGGATTTGAAATTGGAAGTGATCACTATTTAGTCTTGAGCAGGATAAAATTGAATTTCATTTTGAAAAGAATAACATGTAAGAAAGTTTTAAAGCGAATAAAAGTTGAGCAGCTCTCAGATGTAAACTGTAGACTAAAATACAGAAATATTATTGAAAAGAAAATGAAAGAGTTTGAGAACAGGAATCAAACCTTGGAGATTCAGTGGCAAACTGAAGGAAACATTGATTGATTCTGCCAGAGAGGCATGTGGTGAGGTTGTGTGCAAAGATAAAAAAATCAGAACTCCCTGGTGGACACAGGAAGTTAAAGAGGCAGTGAAGGAAAAGAAGAAAGCATATCAAAAGTTCCTGGCAAATAAGTCAGCTTTTACTCTTAAAGAATACAG
This sequence comes from Typopeltis vanoorti, assembly GCF_054136105.1. NCBI lineage: Eukaryota > Metazoa > Arthropoda > Arachnida > Uropygi > Thelyphonidae > Typopeltis > Typopeltis vanoorti. Next base: position 109,189,780 of record NC_143562.1, on the reverse strand, counting down.
AGACAAATGTAAGAAAGCTAAACAGTGTGTAAAACTAGCTAAACAAAAGTCATGGGAGGACTTTGGCAAGAATATAGAAAATAAATATCAAGAAGGTGGCAAAATATTCTGGAGGTTGTTGAAGAAGCTTAGGAATGGAGGAAAAAGTGCTGTAAAAGGAATTAGAGATGATAAAGGTGAAATGAAAACAGGAGAAAAAGATATCCTTGAAGTATGGAGTAATTACTTTGAAAAACTGCTAAATGAAACAAGCAGTGATGACAGCACAGTGATAAAAAACACTGACCAGGCATGCAGTCAGGAATACATATCCATACTTGAAGTAGAAAAAGCCATCAAAGGCTTGAAATGTGGAAAGGCAGCATTTCTGGTCGAATATCATAGATGATATTCGACCAGAAATGCTGAAGTATGGTGGTATAAGAGTCTTACAGTGGCTGCACTGCATAGTTCAGAAAGCCTGGACAGAGGGACGAATTCCCGATGATTGGAGTAGAGCTCTCATAGTACCCATATATAAAAAGGGAAATAAAACTGAATGTGAGAATTACAGAGGTATTTCCCTACTGAGTGTTCCTGGCAAGATCTATGCAAGTATACTTGAGAAACGGTTGAGAAGAATTGTGGAAGAAAAGCTTGGTGAAGAACAAGCTGGATTCAGGCCAAATAGAGGCTGTCAGGATCAGATCTTCACTTTACGACAAATAGTCGAGAAAGCATGGGAATATAACAAAGATCTGTATTTAAGTTTTGTCGATTTGGAAAAGGCATATGACAAGGTGCCAAGAGAGAAGCTATTCAATACGCTGCAGTTATATGGTGTCAATGGGGCATTATATCAAGCAATACTTAGTCTTTATTTCAGTTGTGAGTCAGCAGTTAGAATTGAAGGAAGTACAGGAAGATGGTTTAATGTTAAATCTGGTGTGAGACAAGGATGTACATTATCCCCTCTGTTATTCATTATCTATATGGATCACATTATGAATGTGGTATTAAACCTGATATCAAAATTGGAGATGTTAATGTCAGCTCTTTGCTTTATGCGGATGATGTTATACTTCTAAATAAATCCGCTACAAGTCTGCAAGATTCTCTGACTAAATTGAATAGCTGTTGTAATAGATATGGTATGAAGGTCAGCAATAAAAAGACAAAGACAATGAAAATAGGCAGAATCATTGAAAATGTCAGCTGTGTTGTGAATGGAGAACCTGTGGAACAAGTAAAACATTTCAGCTACTTAGGCACAATTTTTACTGAAGATGGTAAACTAAATATAGAAATAGACAACAGAATCAGCACTGGTATCGTGGGAAGTCAATTGAATAAATTCATATGGAATAAGAAAGAAATTAGTCGGAACACTAAATTAGCTGTATACAAGACTGTGTTCAAAGCAATTTTAACTTATGGATCTGATAGCTGGGTCAGAAGTAAAACACTTGACCAAAGACTAGAGACCGCAGATATGAGAGTCCTGAGAAAGATTAGAGGCGTGAACAGATGGCATCAATGGCAATATCATATTAAAAATGAGGATATTAGGAAAGAACTTGACATTGTCAGCATCCAGGAATGCGTTAGCAGAGCTAATCTCAGATGGTATGGTCACTTAAATAGAATGGGAGAGGAAAGATTAGCAAAACAAGTGTTCTCTGCCAGGTTGGCAGAAATACGACCCAGAGGAAGACCAAGATATAGGTGGATTGATACGGTACAAAGTGCCTTAGACGATAGAAATACAAGATCTGATAATGTTGGAGTCTTGACAAGTAACAGACTGATTTGGAGGAAAATTGTAGATAGGAAGTTAGTAATGATGTAATTTTTTCATGTAGTACTGTCATATCCTGTACACCCCTTGAGGGTACATGGCAGGAATTTGATGATAATGATGATATATTTTTTAAAGGAATTGAATGACATAAACCGAGAGAAAATGAAAAAGGTTTAATAGTATTACATGACTAGTTTCGACTTTTTACAGCCTTCTTTAGGTGTTTTTTTTATAAAAGAAAAGAAAAAACATTAAACATTGAGGATAAAAACTGTGAACAGCACAGGAAAGTCACTACACATATTTAACGTTAAAACGTTGTAGTTAACGTATTCAAAGCTGTTCCCTTCGTTGGCCATTGTTGGGTGAGTACATGCATATAGCATCTCGTGAGCGCCAGTATTTGATCACAGCAGAATGACAATCTAGGAGGTTATAGCTTAAATTATTATTTAAATGTACAGGGTTGAGGATGATTTCTCTAGATTCTACAATTTTTCTCTCCAATTCGTCATGGCAATGGAAAATGTTGTTAGATCTATCCCAAAGGATTGTATGACTATGGTTTTCATCATCAGAATCGTCATCAGAACACATGCTAGCTCTGGATCTAGCATGTGTTCTCTTCTAAGCGATGTCCCTCCTGTGCTCCTCCATACGCAATTCAATAGACTTATCCATCTGACCAAAGTAAGGAATGTCACAGTCACACCATATCTCATACACACTGGGATATTTTAGATTGTGATGGCTAGGCTTTGGACGGCTCACTAGAGAGCAGATCTTAGGAAGGAGAATAAATAAAGTTCTAATGTTATATTTTTTGAGAACCTTGGCTAATTTTTGAGAAACTGAGCTTATGTATGGTATAGATATATTGCCTTCAACATTATTCATTTCTTCAGTATGGCGACTAGGAGGATTAAAAAGGAATTTTTTAGGAATTTTTTGAGAATAACCATTCCGTCTGAAAGTAGATCTTAGAAAATTAATTTCTTTATGAAGTTCATCTGGGTCATCAAGAAGAGAGTGAGCTCTATGTCCCAAAGTAGAAATAATTCCAAGTTTCTGAGTAGGGAAATGATGGGACTGACTATGGAGATATATATTGGTGTGTGTAGGTTTTCTGTACATCGAAATTTTAAGTTTTTCAGAAGAACGAGTCAGTTTCACGTCCAGGAAAGGCAGGGAACCATTAGTTTCAAACTCAGCCATGAATTGGATATTCAGGTGTTGACTATTGAGATGTTCAAGAAAAATCCAGGAGAGAATCACGTCCATGGCTTAAAATTTCGATGTACAGAAAACCTACACACACCAATAGATATCTCCATAGTCAGTCCCATCATTTCCCTCCTCAGAAACTTGGTATTATTTCTACTTTAGGACATAGTGCTCGCTCTCTTCTTGACGACCCAGGTGAACTTCATAAAGAAATCAATTTTCTTAGATCTACTTTCAGACGGAACGGTTATTCTCAAAAAATTCCTAAAAAATTCCTTTTTAATCCTCCTAGTCGCCATACTGAAGAAATGAATAATGTTAAAGGATATATCTATACCATACATAAGCTCAGTTTCTCAAAAATTAGCCAAGGTTCTCAAAAAATATAACACTAAAACTTTATTTACTCTGCTTCCTAAGATCCGTTCTCCAGTGAGCCGTCCAAAGCCTAACCATCACAATCTAAAATATCTCGGTGTGTATAAGATATGGTGCGACTACGACATCCTTTACTTTAGCCAGACGGATAAGTCTATTGAATTGCATATGGAGGAGCACAGGAGGGACATCGCTTACAAGAGAACACATGCCAGTGCTTTATCCAGCCATATCCTTTTTTCGGCCGATTCTGATGATGAAAACAATAGTCATACAATCCTTTGGGATAGATCTAACAACATTTTCCATTGCCATGACGAACTGGAGAGAAAAATTGTAGAATCTAGAGAAATCATCCTCAACCCTGTACATTTAAATAATAATTTAAGCTATAACCTCCTAGACTGTCATTCTGCTGTGATCAAATACTGGCGCTCACAAGACGCTATACACATGCACTCACCCAACAATGTGGCCAACGAAGAAACAGCTTTGAATACGTTAACTACAAGGTTTTCACGTTAAATATGTATAGTGACTTTCCTGTGCTGTTCACAGTTTTTATCCTCGATGTTTAATGTTTTTTCTTTTCTTTCATAAAAACACCTGAAGAAGGCTGTAAAAAGCTGAAACTAGTCGTGTGATTCTATTAAATCTTTTTCCTTTTCTCTCAGTTTATGTCATTCAATTCTTTTAAAAAATATGTTTAACAACCAAGTAAATGAACCTCCACATTGTGTGTGTGTGTGTGTGTGTGTGTGTGTGTGTGTGTGTGTGTGTGCGCGCGTGCGTGCGCGCGGGTGGGCGTGGTAAACATTTTTTGTTCTGCCTGAGCTAGTCATAAAGTGCATGACAACTCAATTAATTCTAATAGTGATCCTAGATAAAACATTTCATTAAATTCATGGGTTTTTTCAATTGAGGGTGAGTTAGCTGATCTCATGTGTAGGTAGCAAGGTTTTTTCTTTCCAGAAACTCAGGTTTTTCATCCCACATAGAAAAATCAGCCATGAGAACACATGCAATTTACGGACAACAAATACTGGTAACGTGCGTGCGTATCTAGAGGAATTATTTTGAATCACTCTGCAAATGAATTCCAATTATAAAGAAAAAATTATGATCACTGCAGATTGTTTTTCCATAAAATAAGAATTATAATTTGAAAAAAAATTAAAATTAGAATTACAAAAAATTGGAATAAGTAAATAAATTTTGGAATTAACCACTTCCATGGTGCAACTGGAAGAACATATATTGAACCCTTTGAATATATTGAATATATGAGCAATATATTGAACCCTTTGAATGAATAAGGCTTAAGTTCAATTCTCGTCATAACGAGAGGAATCTATACATGGGTTTTTTTAATTGAGAGTGAGTTAGCTGATCTCAGGTTTTTTTCTTCTGGAAACTCAGGTTTTTCATCCCTAAGAAAAAATCACATAGAAAAATCAGCCATGAGAACACATGCAATTTATGGAAAACATTTTCTGTACTTGGTGGATTAAATGGTGGAAACAGAAAGTTGTTGAGAAGAATGCCCTCCCTCGATGAAGATGTCACGTAATAATAATAGACTTTCATTAATCAGTCTTGAACACAGGACCAAAATACAAATTGTGTTAATATGCTCTTTTTAACTGCACAAATAGAATATAGTTTGAAATTATTCAGAGATGCATTTTCGATGGATGATATTTATAGCACTTCTTCACAAGAATTCCCATCATGTTTTGGCATTATGTTGCTGAAGAACTATCAATGGTGGTACTTATGTAAAAATAGGACCAGTGCATCATAAGTTGCATGTTCATGAAATATAAACCCATTTTTTGGCTTACATACTCCAGGCATTAATGTTATTTTGCCTAACTTTGCCGCTACAAATGGTTCAAATGAAAATTAAACCTGAAGCACTTCGACAAATTTTAAGAGATCCTAAATACCAGATTTCATTAATTCAAATGATTGCAAAAGATCAGGTGAATGGCAGAGAAAAGAGAAGAAGAAAAAAACTAGATCCCTGGTGAAAAAATTAATTTTGTCAGTGAGGATATATCATAATGCAAAGAAAAAGTAAAATAGTTTACTGTTCCGACAGGCCCTAATGAACTGAAAGGTGAAAAGTATGGTAAGAGAAAAGATATGAACAAATTATTGGGAAAAAAACAGAGGATAAGGGCTATGATAAAGGTGAGTTAAGAAGGGCCATAATTGCAAATGGGCTGATGTGTAAGTTGTGCAGAAAATATGGTATGTAGCATGTAGACCACTGGACTGAATTTGATGGATGGAATGACATATATAAGGCTGATGGATTGCACTTAAATGAATCTAGAGTTGAGTGTCTCAAAAATTCTTCTGTGAGCAAGTAGAAATTCAAAGTTAGGAAAAGTAGAGTTAGCAGGGGAGAAGTATGGGGGGGGGGGGGCACCAGGAAACAAGTCGGTGTAAAAATGACCAAAAAAAAATGCTGAATCTAGTCACTTAGGTACAAGTTTCTGCAATTACCAATGCCAGAAGCATCAAGAATATGAGAGGTGTTTTACCATTGGTTGGGCAATCTCTCACCAAAAGTTACTGCCACTAGTGAGATTTGGTTGACAGCAGAGATGTAGTTACTGGAAGAGAATGTCAGGTGTATACATCTTCAGGGAAGATAAGAGAATAGGATGGGGGGTATGTTGATGCTAGCAAATGAAATGCCAAAAAGACTAGGTCACCACCATAAACACAATGTGGGAGTAGTGCATTTGAGTCAATCTGTTGGGATAGAGGTCACACAAAATATATAGTTGGTTGTTGCTAAAGGCTGGGGGATGCAAGGGAAGATGTGTATGATATGCATCAGCAAATTATCACAATGAATGCAGACCAAGTAATTATTATGGGAGTGTCAACTATAGGGACACAGACTGGAAAGAGAAAAGATGACACAGAAAAAGAAATGGAATTTATTCACTTACTACAAGAATTACTTAAAATAGCATAGGACAGAGAAAACACAATTTGAGAGAGCTGGATCTGGGGATAACATCAGAGGATCCATCCTTAACCAAGGCAGGCACACTACTAACAGGAAAAGGTAGTCCTAAGAAGATCCAAATGTGGAATTCCCAATTACAAATGGGTAGATTGAAACTACAGGGCAGCTAATTATGAAAAGCATAGGAGGTAGCTCAAAGCAATGTCATAACATGAGAATATGCAAGGTAAGGATATAGAAGTGCATGGGAGATAATTAACACCCTACCAATCATGACGTCTATAGACGTCATGGTCAGTAGGGTTTATTCAGCAAAAGCTGAATACAATTCTGTAACACCTATTGAATACCATGGATAAAAAGTGCAATTTGGTCTATTTCATCCACCATGGCCGGTATAGAAGTTAAGAGGCATGTGAAGGATGCCAATCTTCTCTGTTGGTGGCTTTCCTTTTTGTTTCTGCATAGCCATGTGATCCTGTCCATGATCTTCAAGCCATGTCCTTCGTTTTTTGCCTCTTGATCCTTCTCCCACAAATTTTCCTTCTAAAACTGTTAGTATCCTCTGTCCTGCTGAACCTCTCACTACACATGTCCTACCATCTCATCTTTCTCTGGATCATTACCTGTAATAAAGATCTCTGTGTTCTCATTCTCTGTAGGACATCTGTATTTGTCACATATTCTGACCATGAGATTTTCAAAGCTCTCCTATAGCACCACATTTCAAAGGCACATCTGTTGCCTTACTCTCTTCTTGAATATCCAGGTCTCACTTCCATATGTGAAAACTGGCCACACTAATGTTCTTATCATTCTTTTCTTTGTCTCAATACTCACAGAACTTCTGAGCAGATCTTTATTTTTGCAGAATGCATCTTTAGCCATAGCTGTTCTTATTTTTATTTCTTTATCTTGATTTCCATCTGTAGTAAAGTAGGTGCTTAAATATTTGTATTCTGTTGTATGTTCAATTTTCACATTGTTTATGAATATTTCTGGCTCGGATCTATTTTCTTATGAAAAGCATAGGAGGTAGCTCAAAGCAATGTCATAACATGAGAATATGCAAGGTAAGGATATTAGAAGTTGTTCAATTTTCACATTGTTTATGAATATTTCTGGCTCGGATCTATTTTCTTTTGAGATTTTCATAAATTTGGTATTTTTTGCATTTATATCTAATCCTAATTCTTTACCTTCTTCAATTAGTAGCTGCAGTAATTTGATTAATTTGTTTCTATTTTCTGCTATTAGAATGGTATCATCAGTACATCTAATATTGTTGTATTTTATACCATTTTTCCTATTTTTTGTTTTTCAATCTTTTTCATCACTGTTTCACTATAGATATTAAATAGATTTGGTGAAAGGATACAACCTTGTCTAACTCCTCTTTTTATTTTCACTACAGAAGTCTCAGAGTTAAACAGCTACATTTTCTGTTTGGTGTAAATCATTTTTATAATCTTAAGTACATGATCTTCTATGTGTAATTTATCTAATATATTGAACATTTTATTATTTCAAAAGCCTTATTATTTTATTATTTCAAAAGCTTTCTGTAAGTCTAGGAAGCATATGTTAAATGTTCCTATTCTTTCAAGTGATCTTTCTATCAGTATTTTTAGTTCCAGGATAGTATTAATGGTTCCCATTCTGATTCTGAAGCCTTTCTGTTGTTCACTCAATTCACTAATTAAGGCTCTTTCAATTTATTTGTTAACAATGGTTAAAATAATTTTAGATGTATGGGATATTAGGCTCACAGTTCTGTAATCCTCGCAATTTTGTGCATTATTTTTCTTTGGAATTGGTATGCAGATAGATGTTGTAAAAACTTCAGGCAATTCTATTGTTTTATAGATGTCCTGAATGAATTCCACTAAATAGTTATTATTGCCAGTCAAAACTTTCAGCAGCTCAGCCGGGATATTATCACATACAGGGAATTTATTATTAGGAAGATTCTTAATTACGTGTTCTATCTCATTTCTTATGTCAGCAAAGTGGTATCTGTTGTTACATTTAACTTAAGGTGTCGTGAATAATCTAACATGTTACCATTATCATCATACAGATCTGATAACTAATCCACCCATCTTCCATTTATCTTTTCCTTATCAATGATTGTTTCACCTTTGTGCCTGGTGTTATTAGACTGTTTATGTTTTGCTTTTCCATTACGTTCTTTCACTTTCAGGAATGCTTCTCTGGTTTTGTTCCTATTTTGTAATTCTTCTATCTCGGTGTACTGCCTATTTATCCAGTTTTCTTTCAATCTTCTGCATAACTGTTTGATTCTTTTATCCAATGTTTTATATCTTAATCTTTCTTGATCTTAATGAATAGTATCATTAAGCAGGGAGAAGGGATGTACACAAGTATATCAACAAAAATCTCAAAGAATTCTTCATGGAAGAATCCTTAATAAGTGCTGATGACTGTGGGAGGGGGCAGAAGCACACAAACCAGTTGCATTACTTGGATGCTCTTGAAAAGGGTACTGAATACCCTTTTCAAGAGCATCCAAGTGATTAACATAATTGCAGTGATAGATAAGACAGGAGATTACTAACTATTATAATAACGGAATTAACTCACGTCAATTATTCTTTATTCGTAGAATTTTCACCTGAGTATCACAGGCATCATCAGTACAGGTACAAGGCTAATTAAACAATAATTATTATATTCACAAAGTGCCAACTAAGTAGCTAATGTTAAATTTCCTAAATTTATTTAATTATTATTTTTAAAAATTTTTTAAATTATTTAATTTTTTTAATTATTTAAATTTTATTATTTCGTTATTTAATTATTCAATTATAATAATTTAATTTTTTTTATAATTAAATATATATATGTGTGTATACAATTATATGATAGGAAAGATTTGCTGCTTTATAAAGTACTATCTCCCACAAGGGGAAAGACGTACACCATCGCATCTGTTTAGGTTAGGGGAGTGAAGTAACGTTTCATAAGTTTCTTTGTATAGCCGTTCCATTAGGAACCGACTTTTGTGAATGACTTTTGTTTTGTTCCACTTAACTCTATGTCTGGTGTTGACGCATGTTCTGTAATTCCAGACTGTTTGGGTTCAAGGTACTGGATATACGATTGGTGTTCTTCTAACCGGACCCTGAGCAGATCTTCCTGTTTGTCAGAAATATGATAACCCACACGAGCAGGGACTCTGATAGACACCTGGATAGCTGAGATGTGGGAGCTTGTCCTTTGGAGACATTAGGAATGTGGAGATTTTTCTGATGGGTCGAAAAGCTACACAGATATTTAGTGGTTTTAGCACCTTAGCTATGCATTCACTAACCCCTTGTACATAGGGGATAGGTATACATGTAGGTTCTTCTGTACTTGAAGAGGATGCTGGAGCACGACTACTTAAAGCTCTTTTTATGAAGGACTTCTTATAGCCATTGGATATGAAGGAGAAATTAACATACTGTAATTCTTTTTGTAAAAGTTCTTCTGAAGAACAAAAGGAGTGGGCTCTATGAACTAGTGTTTTTATAGTACCTGCCTTTTGACTAGGATGGTGATGTGATTCAGCATGGATGTACTGGCCTGTATGAGCCTCTTTCCTGAAGACTGCGAATTGTAGATAACCATCTGGTTGGCAAAGAATCAAGAGGTCTAGAAAGGCTAACTGCTTATTTACTCTTCTACTTCTGGGTGAACTGGATCCTTGGATGTCTATTGTTCACTGGGTATCTACAGATGCCGTATGGTCACTCCGATGCTCGATGATATTCCACACCAGGCCTCGCCATGTAGTCCTGTTGTTTGCTTTTCTGACAGCCTCAACTCTCTGAAGATCAGTCACTCCACACATGCCATCCATCCATTTGATTGATGGTCTACCCCTGCCTCTTTTTCCAGGAACTTTACCTTCTATTACTGTTCTGAGAAGTCCTCCTTCCATCCTTTCTATGTGTCCAAAATATTTTAACTTTCTTCTGTCAATATCCTTAAGGAGCCTTAAAGTTCTACTAATCTTTTCTAACACCCATTCATTTGTACGCCTTTCAGTATATGATATCCTCAACATCCTTCTGTAACACCACATCTCAAAAGCAGATATCCGTTTCTTATCTGACTTCTTTAGGCTCCAAGTCTTGCATCCATAAGTCGCTGTTGGAAAAACAACTGCATCTAAAATCCTCAACTTTGTTCCCATGGAGATAGATCCATCCTTCCAGATTTTAGACAGGTCTCTGACTCTTGTTTTAGCCATTCCTAACCTTTTTCTGACATCTTCTGAACAGCAATTCTTCACATTAATAATGGATCCCAGGTACTCAAACTTGCTGACGTCCTCAATTCTTTCTCCATTAAGATACACTTGTTTCTCAAGAGCTTCTCTGTTTGTTTTTCCTTTGAGAACCATGATCTTTGTCTTGCTAGAATTGAGTTGAAGTCCTCTGTTATTACTGATCTTGTTAACTTTGTCAAGAATTAGTCCTAGTTCTTCCATGTCATTACAAAGGATTACTGTATCATCAGCGTACCTCAGATTACTGATCAATCTACCTCCTATCGTAATTCCTGTCCTGAGCTCATCCAATGCTTCACGCATGATGTCCTCTGCATATATACTAAACATCCTTGTCTAACTCCTTTTACAACTTGAAGCCAGTCGGTCAATCCAACACCTGTTCTTACTGTGGCTTCTTGCTCCTTATAAAAGTTGGCTATCAACCTGATAGTGTGTTGAGGAAAACCCATTCTTTTCATTACTTCCCACAGTTTCACATGCTAAACACAGTCAAAAGCTTTAGAGTAGTCTAAGAAACACATTACCAGAGGGAGTCTGAATTCTTTATATTTTTCTATGATCTGTCTAAGACAAAGGATCTGATCTCTGGTGCCCCTACCTTTCCTAAAACCTGTTTGTTCCTCGGGCATCTCTGCCTCAACTTTGGCCTCAATCCTATTTAGCATGATCTTTAATAACATTTTGCTTGCATGAGATATCAAACTAATAGTTCTATAATTCTTGCATGCCTCCTGATCACCTTAATTGTGTAGTGGTATGAAAACTGACTTCTTCCAGTCTCTAGGCCATGATCCTGTCTCCCATATCCTTGTAATCAATCTATGAAACACTCTTATTCCTCCATCCCCTGTGGTCTTAATTAACTCTGCTGGGATTTCATCTGCACCTGGGGCCTTATTGCTGTTGAGCTGCTTAACTGCTCTTTCAACTTCATGCCTAAGTGGAGGAGGTTCCAAATCAAAATTTTCTTGGTGTGAGGACTCCACATTTTCTTTATCCACTCTGCTGTACAGTTCCTCACAGTATTCTTTCCATCTGTTTTTGGTTTCCAACTCTTCTGTTAGTAATGATCCATTCCTATCTTTGATGGCATTCAATTTAGGCTTCAACTTGTGCTTTAAGTCACGAACTAAATAAAACATCCTTTTATAATTATGCCTTCTCATCTGGAACTCTATTTCTTCACATTTATTAGTATAGAACTTTTCCTTGTCCTGCTTGATGGCTCTTCTGATTTCTCTATGTAATCTCTTGTATTCTTCGGTCCCTGTGTCTCTTTGTTTTTCCAACTGCCTTCTTTTGATTAGTTCCCATATTGAATCTGATATCCATGGGTCTCTTGGTTTTCTTATTGGGCCAAGATATGTCTTCACTGTATCCTGTATTATCATCTTGACTCCTTCCCAAAGCATTTCTGGTGAGATTTCCTCATTGGTCTCCAAAAAATCATCCAGCCGAGTTGATGTTTCTTCTGTAAATCCGCTAGGAATTACTCTAACATCCAATCTAGTGGAATGTGCCTGACATGGAAGTTTTCGGAGTCTTAGTCTTACTTTGGCTTTTACTAGCTGATGGTCTGTACCACAATCTGCTCCAGGACAAGTATGCACATCAGAGATGCTTGTCTTCCACCGCTGGAGAGCCAGGTAATGTAATCAATCTGGTATTGGATTGTAATCAATCTGGTGCCTTGCCCTATCAATGTTAGATGTCCAAGTATAGGTCTGTCGTGGATGTTTCTGGAAGCAGGTATTGGTAATAACTAATCTGTTAGTAGGGCAAATTCCAACAGTCTTTCACCATGGGTGTTACGTTCACCCAGACCAAACATGCCACACTCCGGCCTGACTCTCATACTCTTTCCCACTTTTGCATTTAAGTCTCCTAAGATGTACAGTATGTCTCACCTTGGTAGGCAGTCCAAAACAGTTTGTAAGTTTTCATAGAATTCTTCACTCTCTTCTTCAGGCCTATCTGTGTGGGGTACATAAACTACCACAATTGATACATTGGTAGACTGAGCCTTAAGTCTAATGGAGAGTATTCTATCATTAATGGGGTTATAAACAAGAAGGCTTCTTGCTTGAGCTGTCTTCAGTATCACAGCTACCCCATGATGTTTTGAGTCACCACCTGAGTAAATAACTAGCTTACCATCCTGTCTTTTGAAGTGACCTTCTCCATTCCATCTGGTCTCTGTAATTCCCAGGATGTCAATTTTATACCTATCCATCTCTTTACAGACAATCTCAAGAGTAGTACCCATCTGTAAACCCCGGACATTCCATGTGCCTATGTAAAATTAATGCACTTCATCCTTGGATGAAGTGGATTAATTTTTGAGAGAAACTGTTGTAGTTCTTCTGAGGTGACCTTCCATATGGCAAAAATGTTGTCCACATATCTGAACCAAATGTTAGGTCTGGGTGTAATGTTGTCAAAGATGCGCTGCTCGAAATGCTCCATGAAGTAGTTGGCAATAGCAGGAGATATTGGATTACCCATTGCTGTCACTTCAATTTGTTGGTATAACTGGTTTTTGAAGGAAAAATAACCGGACTGTATTACAAATTCAAATAATTTGACAATGTCTGGAGGAAATTCTAATTCTTGGTGTAGTAATTCTATACTATCCACCAACGGAACATTCGTAAATAGTGAAACAACATCTAGACTAATCATAATCTCTGAATCGTCTAGATGCAGATCGGAAATTGATGCCTGTGATACTCAGGTGAAAATTCTACGAGTAAAGAATAATTGACGTGAGTTAATTCCATTATTATAATAGTTAGTAATATGTCTACTCACGGTATTTCCTCACTGAAACTTAAGACAGGATATGACGTCGGAATAGAGGAATTCCCAGATGATGAATTAGAAATACTTATATTATAGAACCTCAATGCAAATATGGTTGTGGGATTAGATGTTATTTCAATTAGCCCACATATTACGAGAAACTGCAAAGATGTGAACTGGCACTGCTTTTGATGCTAGACTGTTTAACCTAAGCCTCAGCTCTGGTCAAGTCCCAAGAGAGTGGCAGGAGACAAAAGAAGCCAAGATAGCAAATTATAAACCAATATAGAAAACTAAGTGTAAACAAAGATCTAACAGTTGGAATTACCAAGAAGAAGCCTGACATCTACAGTATATTTTAAGAGAGCTAGTTAAGATAAGGTCCAAGCTATTGGGAGAATGATTAGAATTATATGGCATTATGGTTGGTAGATGGACAACTTGTGTTTATATCACTAACAACAAGTATTCAACATCTGTTCCAGTCTGATCTGTGATAGTGGGGAAGAGAAGCTAGTTTGAATTATGAACATTGAAGTATTCAAGGAAGATGAACACGTTGTTTCAATAATTATTATTTTGGAATTAAGGTTGAAACAACTAAGGATATGATGCAGGGTATTATGTCTGTTAACTCTTAATCTTCTGGCTAGTTTGGCTGTTCTGAAAGAAAAAAAATCCAAGTTCCTAAGAGGAAAAAATCCTGCCACCTTTATAAAAGTTTTATGCTGACTACACTGCATAGCCGAACTGGTTGGCCGGGTGGTTAGTGTATTTGCTCTCCAGCCGAAAGGCTGCAGGTTCAAATCCCATCATGGGCATGGATTTTGTGATTGTCTGTGGAAATATTAGTGGTGGTGGTGGTCAGCAGTAGATGGCATTGGTGTGGACGATGAAGGTAGTTGCAGTTGGTGGAGACAGGGGTATAGAGTGGGTGCCCTCCCTTGATGAGTCTTTGGACTCCATGGAGGTGTTACATAATAATTCAGACAGCATGCCTAGATGATGATCAACAAGGTCATTACCAAAGGTGCACTGACTTGCAATACTTTATATTGCAATTCTCAGAATTATTAATGATCTGCCATTCATTTTCCAACAAAATATACGATATGAAAAAAAAGGAGAGGAGATTGGGAATAAATTATAATGATCTACCATTTGTCCGACTTCAAAAAATCCTTCAATTAACTAACTCATGACTTACAGCAGAGCACCATATAATTGTAATTCACTTACCCTTCAACAGCAAATTGCATTCCTTAATAAATAGATAAATGGTAGATTATTCTATTTCAAATATGACTACACTAAAGTTTCAATGATAAATAAGGGAGTATCAAGGATATTAATATTAAATCTTACCTTAGTTTCTTCTCAATTTCTTGTATTTCTTTGATAGTATGTTGCTCAAAGAGCAAATTACTTCCCAAATCTCCGAGTCTCATTATCTGAAGGAGTGAAAAAATAAACTGGATTATGTTACATTAAAAACCAATGCATTTAAAAATTGAACAACTAAACAATCTTCCTAAAACTCTAAAGAGAGATTACTAAAATAAAGAGACAAAAGGCTTCAGTTCAGCGATGTAAAATTATATAAGTCAAGTGGATAGTAGATCCAGCATTATTTCAAAGCCAAATGTAGAAACTATGAAAGTTTTATAAGATAAGTTGACCAAAGAGCTTAAGGGAATACATTTCCCAGAATTCATGAGTTGCTTTAGTATGGACCACACAGAAGACATAGGTGCTGCTCAAGGTGAAACCTCTATAAAGAAAGGTTTCACCTGGGAAACTAAAAGCAAAATTTAATCGCACAGCAGTTATTTCAATGCCATCCACTGACGATAAATACTTGAATATATATTCCACTGCTAAGCTTTTCGTGTTTCCAAGTTTAGCAGGAAATTATGATCATCATTATGAGATCTCCATGGAGTCCAAAGAATGAGCATGAGAGGTCCTGCTATCACACATACAGTTCATCACATCTTGTCTAAAATGCATTCACTGTCTCAACACTCACTGCATTCTCAAGCTATTCATTCCAATCACCCACCATTCACCATGAAAAAACCTACTTCTCACACTATCTGCTGAAACCTTCTTTATACAGCTTCCAGGGATGGCCTCCTGTCCTCCTGTCTCACTCCATTCTATGAAAAACTTCAACATTGATCTGATAATAACCCCTTATCAGCTCAGATGCCTCAATCATATCCTGCACTCCTCACTATCAGACTCTGCAAATTGCATTCCTTCAATCTGTACTAATACTCATCATTCGAGACCACAAACCACTTTGCTCTCATATCTGGACCCTTTCCAGAACTCTTCATCCTTTTGAAAACATGGCAGCCAAATCTATGCACAATAATCTATATGCAGCCTGATAAAAGCTTGAACCATAGCATGCATCCTTCTACACATCAGTGTCCCCTGCATCTCTAAGATCCCTCCCCACCAATCATATACTCTGCATCCCATCTTTTCTTCCAAAATTTTAAAACCCTTACATTCTGCAACAGTGAACTAATTAACTCCACTCATTTTCCCATTCAGCCAGTCTATTCGAGTCCTCTTGCAAGATTACAACATCTGCTCTATTCCTCACACTTCTGAACTCTCCATCTGCAAAATAACAGCAGAACCATTCAAACCTTTCCCAATATCATTGACATGCAAGTTAAACAGCAAAAGTCAGAAAACACATGCTTGGGGCATACCACTAGTGCCTTCCTTTTCTTGGATATCACCGAAATCAAACCACAACTCCAGACACACAGATTGGCTTATAATTCAAAGCCTTAGTTTTATCACGTTCCTTATGAAGGGAAAAGAATTTTGCACTCTTCCCAATTCTTTGGAACTTGCACCTTTTTAACGAGTCTTAGATTGGGCTAACAATGTTGCTGTTAACTCCTGGGAACATTCCCTCAAAACACATGGTGATACATCATCAAACCTTACAGCCTTCTTCACATCAAGTTCACTCAAATTTCATGAGAATAAAATACCTTTATGAATTGCTCATTTAAGGTCTCTTACACTATGTCCTCTGCAGTGGTTATCATTCTACCATTTTCACCAACAAGTAACATCCTTCCATAATCATTTTCTTCTATCTACATATCGAAAAAACTTTCTTGAATTATTTTCAGCTTCAGGAACTAAATGCTGCTCTTACTGCACTTTTGCTAATGAGTCACCTTTCTTACCTGCTCTTTGTATTCTTTATGCAATTGATTATTGCCACTCATTCTGTGCTGCCTCCATAATGTCTTCTTCAAGATTGCCTCCTCACCCTCTTCAGTCATCCATTTTTTTACCTCCTGACCCTTGAAATACAACATTCAGAATAGCCTCCATCATAGTTCTTGAGTAAGGGCCCCAAGCAGCAAAGATCTCCTTCCCATCCAATTCCTCATTCTAATATGGAACTACAAGGCATGAGGCATAAAATATGACTGATTATGACAAATGCCTTATACTGCCACATATATCCCTTTCTCATAGAAGTTCTCATATGGCTGGCCACCATTCTATCACTTCATAGTCATTTTCACCAAGTAAAGGAAGATTTGACATCTCATTTATAATAGCATCTAATGAAATGATCAAATTCAAAATCCTCAATCCTCTTTTGCCCTTGTTACATACTGCCTAAGGCAGTTGTCCCTTAAAAATTTGTACAATTCATTCGCTTTGCATCCAGATGTCATCTCTTCATTCCAACCAAGGACCCTATACTTTTCCATGTTGCCACTACATTACCAGGTGTATAACACCCAACTAAATATTTCATGCTGTCCTCCTCTACCTCACACCATGCTGCCTTGAAATCACTAATACTATATGTCCCTTGCATCTCCACTTGAGTAAATATAACTCATCTGCTACAATCAGCAGCACTCCTTTTTCTTCCCTGTCTGTCTTATGAAAAACATCACAAACTTCTATCTCTATTCCCGTCAGGATGTCATCCTCATACAATCACATCTCACTTACTTCAACAATTTTTGGGCAACAAGGCCGATCAATGCAACAATCTCATTCCTTTTATTTCAGATACTCCTGGCATTTGTATAATATAACTCATTTCAGGCTCTATAACAAGTCCCATGGACACTGCTGCACAGATGTCTCCTGTGCCCCCACCCCAGCCGTTCCACTCTATCCTACCAGACCTTCACCAGATCCATACTTCTCCCCTTCCCCATTCCCCAGGCAGTCTCATCCTTTCGAATTTTCCACTCCTGCATTCATTTCTAAATCCAGGACGCATGTTTGTGTCCTCATACTGTGTCTCTCTGTCCTCCATTTCCCTCTTGCATTCCTGCTTTCATTCCCTTCATTCACTCTCAAATCATTTGTTACCTGTTTCACATGACCATCTTTCATTCCATCTCACTCTTCCATGTAAATCTATAATTCTCTCATTTCACTCTGCATACAGTTCATCTCTGACCTCATATTCACCAATTCCACTTTCATGTCTTTAATCACTTTCTCATTGCTATTCGCACTCACTACATGCCAGCTGTACTCTCCTTTTCAATGTCTTTCATGCCTTTCTTTAAGGATTAAACCAAAAATATAATTTCTTGGCAGCTTTAATTTATAGTACAACCAAGTGAAAAAATTTTCAACATCTATCTCTAATCCAAAGTATTTTAGTAATAAGGTGTAACACCTTTTGACTACTTGTATATGTAAATAAGACTTCTGCATTACTTCAATCTTGGTATCACTTCTGTGTTGGCTCCCACTGATGAGACCTCAATATAGGTTAAAATCCATTCTAGGTAGTGACTCCCATAAGACATAGCATCATACATGTCCATATGTGTTTTGCATTATGGGATACTAAGGCAAGTGATGTGAAGTCACTAGCCTCTATATACAAGTGGTCCGGTTATGAAGTTACTTCACGTGCAAACTTCATTTGTTTACACTTGGGTAAACAAAGAATATAATTTCTTGGCAGCTTTAATTTATAGTACAACCAAGTGAAAAAACTTTCAACATGTTTTAATAGCAACTGATATGCTTTCTAAATACTTCTCAGTTTCTAAGAAGTACTTAGAAATTAAAAAGAAGTAGAAGTACTGAAGAAACTAAGTAACTGTTAATAATATTTAATGATTAGAAGAGAATTTATTTTAACATATGTGCCTCAATTATAATAAGGTAAGAACAGGCATTTCTTCATATCACATATAAGTAATGTTTTCTGTCTGATGAATATTCTTTAGACTACTAGATGGCAGGACTATTTTGCTTCTGTAAGTTCTTGCTCATTAAAACTGAAAGGATGACTGAGAAAAACAATATATTTAGCTGCTCTACTTAATTCACTACAAGAACAAAGATTGTTGAAAATTTACTTAATGTTGCTTAGCGTACAGTTTGATGGGTTACTCTGATGTTATTTCTTGGCATATATGTTTCTCTACAATTTGCTTAATATTAGTTGAGCTGAAAACATGACCATATTTATTTGTCACGAGGATGGTCTGAAAAGTTCGGAGCCTAACAATGAAAAAACAAATTTATAATTTCAAAATTTTTTCTATTTTTCAACATAATCTCCCTTAAGACTAATACAGTTATTTCAGTGATGCTCCAGTGGCATTATCCCATCCCTGTAGTGGTTCTCAGTAAGATCTACAAAATACCCCTCTACAGCTATCCTCTTGATTCGAAGAAAAACGCTGACTAGCGAGGAAGAGTTTTAGTTTTGGGAAGAGAGAGAAGTTAGAGGGAGCCAAATCTGGGAAATAGGGTAGATGCTCCAACAATTCATAGTGCAGATTCCTTAATTTTCCCATTGCCAAAACACCTTTGTGGGTAGGTTCATTGTCCTGATGAAAGATGATTTTTTTTCTTCTGCAAACTGGGTCTTCTCACGAATTTTTCCATCTAGTCTGGTTAAAAGATTGGAATAATATTCCCCGGTTACTGTTTTACCCTTTTTCGAGATAATTAAGAAACAAAATGCCTTTAGCATCCCAAAACACTGATGCCATGACCTTTTCTGCTGATGGAACCGACTATGTCTTCTTTGGCACTCAACAGCCGGCTTCTGTCCACTGTTTTGACTGCTATTTGGATTTGATGTGTAATGGTGAATCCAAGTCTCATCCATAGTAATAAATTGACACACAAAATCAGTTTTATTCTTGTTCTTTATAACCACACAATACTCAATTTTATCCATTTCAAGGGATACAAACAACACTTTTACTTCAGACAGCTGTATAAAACAAACTACTTGATAGAATGATTTGCAATTTCACATGGATGCTTATGACAGATATACCAACTTAGAAAAAAAAAATCTTGCCAATAGTGTTGCCATCTATGATTGAGGCCGAGAACTTTTCGGACCCCCCTCATATAGTTTAATGTGAAAGAAAGTATGTAGGAGTAAATTATTAATTTACAGTTTAACCTTTGCCCATACTGCTAGTCAATTTAAGTCTTCCTGTAGGATCTCTGCGTTATCTTCATTTACCATTGCTCCTCTCAGTTTAGCATATCAGCAAACAACAGAATATTGCCTGTCACATAATTTCCTGTATCACTGGGCCATCAACCATCCTCTAATCCAAATCACCATATTCATCCCCATTTGCTCCTATTTATGCAACAGAGCTCTATGTTGAATCCTGTCAAATTCCTTTGCAAACTCTAGCAATATCATTGACTAGTCATTTCCCTTATCCAACTCCAATGTCACTTTATTATAAAAAAAAGTAAGCAAATTAATAAGGCAAGACATACCTCTTCAAAAACTATGTCATCATATTCCTATCCACAAAGTCCTGAATGTTATCTGTCTCCAATACCTTAACCACCATTCCTGAGATGCTGATTGGCCTATAATTTGCTACTTCTGTCTTGGAGCTTCATAATTAGTTTTGGCCTTCCTTGCCATACAGTTTGCCCTTTTTGCCTATGCCTTGTACTGCTCATGGGCATGCTGAACTTTCTGTCTGCAACTCCTACTTAATGATATTATTTATCCATTCAACTGCTACATGAATTAGCCTTCTGTCTCTGGTATACATTCTGATGCTGCTTTCTTCAAATACTCCTTGATCACATCGTATATCTCCCTTTCAAATTATTATGGCATTGCACTACTGAAAGCTGACTTCCCAGCTTGTCATAATCACCTGCTTTACTTACTTACTTACTGTCCTCTTCCGTCGTGGACAGGTTGAGTCTTCCATGTTTCCACAACAACCTCCAGGAGTCTCGGTTTCTTGCATGGCTGGTGAGCTGTCTATATGTTTGTAATCCAGAGCTGACCTTTATTGTTGTTATCCATTTAGTTCTTGGTCTTCCTTTTTTTTCTTTTTTCTTTTATTCTTGCATACAGAGCAAGGTTCAGTAGTCTCATTCTCTCAACATGTCAGTACCACTGAAGTTGTCTTCTTTTGATCTTTTCGATTAATGAGTCTGTATATTTTAGGTCTTGTCTTACAGTTTCATTTGTTTTCTTTTCTGTCCATTTTGTTTTATTTATTTTTCTGAGACATTTCATCTCGAAAGCCTCTAGTTTTAGTATCTCTGTCTTTATGAGTGTCCAAGTTTTTGAAGCATATAGTACAGTGGGTATTATAATTGTTATATAATTTTATTTTTAGAGGTTTGGAGATTTTATTATTTTTCCAGATTTTACCTAGCTTATTAAATAATGACCATGCAGTCGATATTCTATGTTTAATAGTGGTCATGGTATCTAGGTGTTCTGTTATTGGTGTTCCTAAATAGTTGAATTGTTTGAATAGGTGAAATAATTCAATTGTTGATCTATTCAAGGAGATGTTTAGTTTTTCTTCGTTTTTTCCAATTATCAAGATTTTTGTTTTTCCTGTATTTATGGTCATGCTATATTCTTTAGCTGTATTGTTTAGTTTGGTCATTAGGTTCACCATTTTTTCTTTTGTGTCTGCTATCATTACAATGTCATCTGCTTATTTTATGTTATTAAGGTCATAACCATTTAGGTTGATCCCTTTTTCTTCTTCCAAGGCTTGGTTAACCATATCCTCTAGGAAGATGTTAAAAAAGTACGGGGAGATGGGACATCCTTGGGCTACTCCTTTACTGATGTTTATTTTATCCGTTGTTATATTATTGAATTTAATTATTGCTTCTGTGAGACTATAATATTTTTCTAAGAAGTTTAGGGTATCTTCATCGATTTGTTTCTGTTTTAATATTCTTAATAAGGTTACTCTGTTTATTGAGTTGAATGCCTGTTTAAAATCTATGAAACAGTAATAGATATTTTTGTTATGTTCCCAGTATAATTCTGCTAGTCTTTGTATTATGAAGATCTGATCCAATGTGGAGCGATTCTTTCTGAAGCCTGCCTGTTCTTCACTAAGAATGATCTCATATGTGCTCTTTATTCTGTTCTGTAAGACTCTTTTGTAAGCATGGCTGAGTAATGTGATTGGTCTGTAGTTTTTACAATTTTTCTTATCACCATTCTTGTAAATTTCACCAGCTTTATAATTCCATATATAGCCCTTCTTACAGAATATTCTTCAAGTTTGGCAAGCTCACAGGTCAAAATTACATGACCCATTTCCCCAAATGGTGTTCAGATAACCTCGTCAATTTCAATGCTAATAAAACCCAATTCTGTCTTATTTCTCACAAAAAAATTATTATTATTTGTGACACCTCTAAGGAGTCCAAAGACTCATTGAGAGAGGGCACCTATTCTACAGCTCTCCATCTCCACCACTTCCATCAGTCTCCATCATCTATACCAATGCCATCTACTGCCCATCACTGCCACCAAAACATACAGGGTTCCTGTGTGGTCCTGTGGAAATGGTGTTTGTTTTGACAGCAGCCAAGCAACCTGAAGGACTCATAGATTCAATTCCAAGCTGCCAACTAGAGGAATGTTTTATGATGACTTTTCTCTGGAAGGCTCCCGAGTCAGTCGATTTCTAACAGGCAAGTACAATTTTTCTCTCCTGACAACTCACGTTTTTAACTTCACTACTCAAAAATCAACCATTTTTGAGAAGTGATTACTTCTCAAAAATGGTTACCATAAGTGATTACATTTATGGCAGTCATTACTTGCCATATTCTCTCTCTCTCTCCCCTGAAGAAACTTGAACACTGATAGCTTGGGATCAGCATCAGTGAAAAGCTGAAAATTTTAGAACATTTTAAAATTAAATTTTAAACCAAAAAATAAAAGAGGAAAAAATACTCAGTATCATCCTCCAGTACTATAAAAATACTATGGCACCAATAAAATTTGAAGCAGTTGAAACTTCAGAAATACCAGAGGAGAGAGGTGTCATAAAGTCCATAGAAAACATGGGAATTACTGTGAATGGACAAAATTTACATCATTATTATTATTCAGGCCTCCATGGAGTCAAAAGACTCATCATGGGAGGTCTTTCCTAAAAAACACAAAGTCTATCAAGACTCATCGTGGGAGGTCCCTCCTAGGAAACACAAAGTCTATCATACCACTCCTTAAACTCATTGACCATTCTTGCTCTCACCACTTTATCAGGCAATGCATTCCATGGTTCAACAACCCTCCATGCAAAGAAACAATTCCTCACCCTCTTGCGAACAGCCTCCTTTCGTAACTTCCAGGGATGGCACCCTGTTATTACTCCTTCCCACCATTCCACCAAGTGAAAGAACTCTCCAGTGTTTACCCTGTAACTGCCTCTCGACAGTTTAAAAGTCTCGATCATATCACCTCTCCTTCTTCTATCCACCAAACTCTGCAGTCCACATTCCCTCAGTCGATCCTCATAACTAACATTGTACAGTCCTGAAACCATCTTTGTTATCTGCCTTGGTACCCTTTCCACAGTTAATTTATCCCCTTCAAATCCTGGGAACCAAATCTGAGAACAATAGTCTAAGTGTGGTCTGATCAGAGTCTTATATAACAAAATGATAACTTTTATCTCTGCAGGTCAGTGTCCTCATTATTGCAGCAATCCTCTGTGTTACCTTCACCATCTCTGCAATATGCCCCCTAAATTTCAGGTTTCTATCAATCATCAACCCCAGATCTCTTGTCTCCACTACTTCCTCCAGTATAGCGCCTCCAATAGAGCATGCAGCGTCCCATCGATGTGTCACAAACCTCAAGACCTTACATTAAAAGACTTGCATTAAACTGACACTCCCTATTCATTTGCCAATCTGTCTAGCTTATTCAAATCCTCTTGCAGGGCCATCACATCTGCACTATTACTAATAACCCTTCCCAGCTTCGCATCATCTGCAAACAACTGAATATCCCCCTGCAATCCACTGACAATGTCATTGATATAAAGGTTAAACAATATAGGGCCCAGTATATAGAGCCTTGTAGGACCCCACTTGTAACCCTCTGCCTCCTTGAAACTGCCCCACCAAACACAACTCTCTGATACCTATCGGACAGCCAATCCTGAATCCATTTGACCAACTTGACATCCAAAGAACTATTTCCTCCCAGTATTAATTTTGATAACACCCAAATTTCCAGACAAGATGAGATTTCTCTTCTTGGAATTACCCTGGCATAAACACATCACAACCAAAGAATCCTCAGCTTCTAAAAAAACTAGGATTTATCTTTAGCTCAAGATGTTGCTTTACCTCTGAACAGCTGTTAACCTTATACAAATCACAAATTCGTCCAGCTATTGAATACTGCTCTCACATTTGGAGTGAGGCCCCTAAAAACTCCCTCAAAATGCTTGACTCAATACAAAGGACAGCAAGCAGACTTATTAATGATCCATCTCTTACAAACTCACTCCTCCCACTTTTGCACAGACGTTTGGTTTCTATAATATGCGTATTCTATAAATATTTCCATGGGAAATGTTCATCTGAAATAGCATCAACAATACCCCGATGTACTCATTGGAACATGTGCAGCTGCTGCTGAAACATCCCTTCACAGTGCACCTTGAAACTAACTGAACAAGTTTCTTTTCCTCTGCCTTCTCCCTGATGTGTTTCCCAAGGAATACAATATAGTCTTTTAAACCAAATATAAACAAGTTCTCCTTTCCCAACCCACTACCCATACAAGGTACTAATGTGTTACAGGTTGATCAACCAAACTCTTGTGTATGGGCCCAACATAAAAAATAGGCAGCATAGCCAGATTGGTTACTGTTAAGTTCTCTGATGTTATGATCAGATCCAGCACTGTCAAACCTTGTGTCCCTGCCATAACATGCTACCTCAGACAATTATCTCTCAAAAGGTATATAAATTCCATTTCTGTCCCTCCTTTTGACCATTCCTCTTGTCAAACTATGTCCCAATAATTGAAATCTCTCACAATAATTACTCAACCCACACTGATCATGCTAATTTACCAATGCATGTTATCTACATTCTCCCTTACATCCCGTTCCAGATTACAGCAATAACTAATTACATATTTAGTCCTGTTGCAGCCATCTCACACCAAATAGCTATCATCAGCAAAGACCCTATTGTACTATAATTACTGTAAATAATGCTTGATTAAATTATTTGAATATACTAGGAGTAATTTCTGATATCAGCTATTAAAAATAAGGTTTCTTTGTACTGAGATGAATAAAACTAAGTCTGAGAAAAATAACAGCATTTCCTAAGGACAAACCTAGTTAGCATTTTGACATTCAAAATAGGTGAATACATCAAAATAGGAAAATTATCATATCTTTACTGGGTAATTGCATATTTCTTGGGAGATGGAGAATATATATAGTATATCACAGAGGTAAATGGAGTTTGAGGAATAATAATTATCCTATATCTATTATTATGTAATAATAATAGATATAATAGATATAGGAATACTGATAAAAGTGACTAGTGGCACAAGGTTCCATGCTACAACCACTACTAATTTATTTGCACATAAATGATATAGGACAGGAACCCTTGGCACGAATGCCAAATGTGACACACCATTGACTTTTTTCTAGCATACAACCCAGGGCTCACCTTAAAAAATAATAAAATAAATAAATACATATCCAACATCTTCACTGAGTTGTATATTTTAACTTAATAGAATGCAATTTTATTAAGTAGAGCGATAACAAATAAAAATGCAATAAAGAAACAAACACTATCAACTCTTTTAGCAATAAGAAAATGAAACAAACATCCTATTTTCAAGCCATCTATCTCCACGACATACAGACATACAAGTTCTGTCCCATTCAGTTGTTGCATCATTCATGGCAGCCAGATATGCTATGACTCATTTACCATCATTTTATACATTTTTTCTTGTTTTGTTTCATAAAGAATTTATCAGTTTTCTAAAGTGTGTATATATATGTGGATTTGGATTTAATTAAATCGTAAGTCATTAAAATATGGATTGGAAGTATTTATTGTCAATTAATATGTTTAATTTATTAGATATAAATGCAAATTTTCTTTACATTGCTATAAACATAAGTTATTGTTAAAGCTATGTGAAATGTATCGTCAATATTCAGAATTATTAAGTGTTACCTGCACGTGATCAGATGGCATGCGTATCCTTCTCTTTCATTTGCATGTGTAGGTAGGCTTATAATTGTACTAATTTTTAGTTTGCTTAAACTTGGTAGGGGTATGCAGAGAGTGATTACGATGAGATTTTCTGAGTCAAAATTATCATTTTTGTCAGTGTCCATATGTGCTACAGTACATTACATTTTTAATAACAATACATTTTTACACCTCATGATCCGATTTTCATTAAAATTGGAAGCTGTATGAAGAAATATACAATTATATTTTGTATGTACCTTGTGGTCATACAACCTTGGTCATTCAGTTGTAATTTACTTTTTTCCTTTTGCTATATTCCCTTCTTGACTTCCTTTCTTTCTTGCTCCTTTTTTTTTCTATTCATAGTTATGATATATATATATAAATATACAATTATCATATGTTTATATTTTCTTCCTGCCGTTTGTAGATTGTACAGATGTCACAACCACCAGCAATGAAACATACACATTCAAATGAAGAGGACATTAGAGAATTTAAAGAATACTGGACTGAAAAATATGCTATGATTAGGAAAGATAATAAAGCATTATGCATTTTATGTTCCGAATCAGTTGTTTGTAGGACTTCTGTAAAGAGACATTTTGAAACTGTTCATAAGAACTTAAGCAATAAAAGAGAGCAAGAACAAAGAATAATTTCTCATGAACTGAGCAAGACAAACAAAACATCCAATACTTCGATGAAATTTATTTCAGGTAGGTGAAATTTATTGCTGCTAGTTTTCAGGTTTCAAAGGTTATTGCCCAACATGGAAACCAATCAGTGATGAGGAGAATATTAAAGAAGCATAGCTAGAATATGCTCCTTTCCTTTTTGACAATCTTTCAGAAAAGGTAAAAATTATTCAGCACATTAAAGATTTGTCTGAAAAGTAGTAGAATGAGCAGAATTTGTCTGAAAATGATTAAATTATTTGGATAATTAGTTAAGGATAGGATACTTAAGTTGGAAAGGAATACAGCAGATCAAGTAAAAGATTTGGCTTCATGTAAGTTCTTTCTATTTGTGTTGATGAGAGTATAGACATTACATCATCAGCGCCTAGCTGATGATGTAATGTCAAAGATTGCTAGCCTATAGCAATCTTTGCTGAATTGTGTAGGGTTGACAAAGTACACAAAGCAAAGTAGTTATGAACAGATTATCTATTCGGCAAATTAATATTTCAACAGTGGTATCTGTCACAACAGATGGTGCAAATTGGTAAGGAAGCAGGATTTGTAAATCTGTTTGCAAAACATGTTGGTTATCTACTGATAGGTTTTCATTGCATCATACATGAGGAGACTTTATGTGCAAAAGCTGGCCTAATGGAACCTAAAGTGATGCAAACAGTAACCAAGGTTGTTAATTACATTTCTGCATGTGCTTTGAATAAAAGACAATTTCAGGATCTATTGAATGAGGTGGAATTGGTGTACAACGGACTAGTAATATAGAACAATGTTCGTTGGCTTAGTCAAGGTCTTGTTCTGAAACGATTTGTTGAATACCTGAATGAGATAAATCTCTTTTTGACTAATAAATAAGCGTCTTATAAAGAAATGTATGGAAACATATGGGTTTGTAAACTGATGTTATTTGCAGATTTTTTGTGAACATTTAAATGACTTGAACCTTAAACTACAGGACTCTGGTAAGACTCTTGATGTCATATTTGATGATATAAAGGCATTTGAAATGAAACTAGGAGTTTTTAAGAGGTATGTAGACAGTGAGAGATTCAGATATTTTCTAAACCTAAAGAAATACATCAATGATCTCCAAAAGGATGAACAAACAGCCCGCCAATGTCTTCAAAAGCTATTTTTAAACATCACTGTGCGAACTGTTGAGCAGATCTCCCTAAGATTTGTTAAGTTCAGAGAATTAGAAGAGACTGCAAAATTCATTAAGTTTCCAGACACTATAAAACTGAATGAATTAAACTTGCAGATGCTTTCATTGATAAATATGGATGATTTTGAAATGCAATTGATTGATTTTCAAAGTAGCTCAGTTTGGAGGGAGAAATCTGTTGACTTGGAAAATATTAAAAAGGACGATTAGAGATGGGAGTAACAGAGAGAAGTGTGGAAAACAAGATACTAAGAACTTGGAATACTATTCCAGGAACTTTTCTATGTTTAAAAATCCTCACAACAGCATTACTCTCCATTTTTGCATCTACATATTCTTGTGAATCATTGTTCTCAGTGATGAACTGTGTTAAGTCTCGTAATAGGAGTAGCCTTACAGATGAAACTAGTATTTCATGCATAATATTATTATTATTATTATCCAGGCCTCCATGGAGTCAAAAGACTCATCGTGAGAGGTCATTTTTAGGAAACACAAAGTTTATCATACCACTCCTTGAACCCATTGACCGTTTCTGCTCCAACCACTCTCTCAGGCAATGCATTCCAAGGTTCAACCACCCTTAACGCAAAGAAACCACTCCTCACCCTCTTGGGCACAGCCTCCTTTCATAACTTCCAGGGATGGCCTCTTGTCATCACTCCTTCCCGCTGTTCCACCAAGTGAAAGAACTCGCCAATGTTTACCCTGTAACTACCTTTCAACAGTTTAAAAGTCTCGATCATATCACCTCTCCTTCTTCTATCTACCAAACTCTGCAGTCCACATTCCCTCAGTCGATCCTCATAATTCATATTGTAAGTCCTGAAACCATCTTTGTTATCTGCCTCTGTACCCTTTCCACAGTCAATTTATCCCCTTCAAATCCTGGGGACCAAATCTGAGAACAATAGTCTAAGTGTAGTCCGATCAGGGCCTTATATAACTCTTATATCTCGACAGGTTACAAAATATAAACCTAATATAAATTATCTGTCATCGGTGATGCAGCAGCAGAAGTCTCATTGATGCTAAATAAATAAATAAAACATCCATTATTTTTCTTTCTCTAGTTTTCATTTGGTGTTTTCTACTAAAAAATTGTGAAAATGAACTTCTGTTTAATATATTATGTAGGTAAAATAACATTTTATTTTATCTGTAATTTTTATGTATTATCATAAGGGTTTAATTCTCATGGAAAGGCTTAGACGTTGGTTATGCATTTTTACTAAATAGCTTAAGGAAATTACAACGTATACTAGGATATACATTAAAATAAATTTTAATATACTTCCAATATTTTGGCAGCGTCACGTTGCCATTTTCACAGGAACTTAAAAACAAGGGAAACATAAGGGATTAAGAATTAATAAAAGAATCTTTCACTTTATTTTCTTTTATTGTGCTTTAGTCAAGTAAAGATAATGAGATTGTGCACTGTAATATATTGGAAAAACTTGAAAAAACTTATCTCTGATTGATCTTTATAAAAAAAACAAAAAATTCAGAATTATTATTATTATGTGACACCTCCAGGGAGTCCAAAGACTCATAGAGGGAGAGTGTGCCAACAGCATCGAATAATTGATCCCTTCCAACTACTAACTTCACTCAAACTTGCTTAACTTTTTGTGAGCCATTAGTAACAGAGGCTCTACCAATCGACCAATTATTGTTTATTCTTTTGCTAATGTTAAAAATTACATCTTTAAACTGTGTGGCTGTATATGGCAGCTAGAATTACACTTAAATGCAAATAAAAAATAGCCATACTATCAACAGGGTAGAAGGACTTTTAAGTAAAAATTCCATCACTAATTTTTACATTCATTCAATCTTACGACTTACAATAATCACTCTTACAATATTCTTTGATTTTACCCCTCTAGTGTGATTTTTGATTATTTGAAAAGGTTCTCCCAATATTTAAAAGACATGAAATAATAACATGTTTCCCAAAATTTCAGTTGGCAGGTGAGAAAATTTTGCATCAAAGATTTAGTGATTTTGGCATGCACACTTAAAAAGGTTGCCCACCCCTGATATAGGAAATAATCTGAATAGAAATATTCAGCTATTTGCTGATGATGCAAGTTATAGTACGCCCACAGATTCGAGACCCTTCGACACTTCTGCACATGTCATAAAAGGGTAATCAATCCATCTTCTGGGATGAGTTTGTTTATTATTACAGGTCGGAAAATTTAGCTTTTCTTTTACGAGCATTGTAGTTTTTAAACTAATACAGCGACAGACAAGAAAGCACATGATTTCGCATGTTGGCGACCAATTCGTACATCCTTCATTTCTTTCACCCCCTTCAGCATGAATGGACTATTCTTGGCAGAAAGCCAAACGGAGCTCCAGATACTGTATTCCCTATCAGAGGGAGAACATGCACTTGGTCTGTTAATGGGTTCAAGAAAAGGTATAATAGATTGTGTGGATAAGTATAGATCTCCCATGATGAGTCTTTGGACTCCGTGGTGGTGCCCATACAATAATAATAATGATGATGATGCACAGAGGTTTTTTTATACAAA
This sequence comes from Typopeltis vanoorti, assembly GCF_054136105.1. Classification (NCBI taxonomy): domain Eukaryota; kingdom Metazoa; phylum Arthropoda; class Arachnida; order Uropygi; family Thelyphonidae; genus Typopeltis; species Typopeltis vanoorti. The sequence continues at coordinate 109,159,343 of NC_143562.1, read as the reverse complement.
TGTCACAAGCATGATATATGAAGGGAGTGAACTGATAGTATCAGCCTGTCCAAAGATTACTGGAATCAGTGAAAAGTCATTAACAGAAGCCAATGTCCTAACAGAAATAGAATGGTATAGCATATTTGGGCAGAAGAGGAAGAATAAACAGATTGGATGAAATTTATGATAAGTGATGTGTTGCAGGATGATTAAAATAGGCTGTTAGTGTAGACAAAAGAGAATAGATGTTGGTTTAATGTGGAGAAATGTGAAATTATGCATTTTGGGATAAACTGATTACAATCTGTGTACCACATTGATGGTACTGTACTCCCTATCAGAGAGAGAATATGAAAAGAAATGGCACAAATGATTTTGAAAGTGTGAGGTAGAGGTGGACAGGATAGGATATTTAGTAAGATGTTGCTATAGACAGGGAACAAAGGATGATGGGAAAATATTCAGGCAGATAAGTTTGTGCAAAGAGAGTGATCATTATGCAAGATTTTAACTAGAGAAGTATATATATCAGGTAGAGGAAACAAACAATAGTAAGGAAATGGTATTTCTGGAATTTTTGAAGGACAAACATATCAGGCAGCAAGTAGTAGAAGAAACACAAGGATCAACAGTTTTTAGATTTGATCCTAACATAAGATCTGATCATAACTGAGATGTCATCCTTTACCCCATTTGGTGATAAAGACTAGTCTTGACATGGAGAATGAACAGACATGCAGAAGTATCTGAGGAAAAGGAATTTATGTGGAATATGACAGGTAACTAAAATAATATTAGAAATCAGCTAGAGACAGTTTCATGAAGAGAAGAATTGAAAGGAAGAAATATCAGCAGTGCATGGGAACTAGTTAAATATTTATCAGTGGCAAATTGTATTCCTCAAGAGAAAAAGATAACATGTAAAGTGGATAACTAATGACATCAAACAAGAACTGCAGATGAAGAGGTTATAGAAAAAGTATAGAGAGGGTGGAGCATAGTTGTATGAAAAATATGACTCAAGCCAGGAAAGTGACTAGTATAATAAGGAAGACAAAAATAGAATATGAGAAGAAAGTGGCATTGCAATCCAAGGAAAATATGAAGAAATTTTTTCATTATGTGATCAGTAGGAGAAGAAATTACTGTGAATGAACGAGCGAGCCTATTTGATGGAAATGAGAGGCAAGTGCCGCACGGTTAGCCTAGAGGCTTTGCGCTTCGCAACCATATTCCTGGGGAAGGAGTGTCCTAGGTTCGATTCCCGTCGGAGACGTGAGGAGCTGAAGGATCTTCCTCAGTCGTAGCCAAGTTAGCCGGTCTTGAGCACGGGCAGTAGGGTTTTTTCCGCCAGTTTATCTGGTGTTTTTCATCCCGCAAGCAGGCAAACCGGCCCCGTGAACACACAGGGATACAGCCAAGAATACCTTGAGGCATAGGAGTGACCATTCTATCCTCGTATTTCGGTTACGAAATCCAAGCATGCTTGGAAAGTTGTGGGCCTTAAAGGCCTGTTAAAGCCATCGGGATAGATAGAGAGGCAAGTGACCAAGATGATAACTTTATGGGCTATTTCATCTGGGATAAGTTAATATTTAAGTTGCAATATACAGGTTTAGATATGAGGTTAGTAAACTGGAATGGAAGTAGGCTGTCTCACAGATACTACTGTTTTGTATGGTGGAGCTATATCAAGGAAAAAGAAGGACTCAAGTGGAGTTCCACAAGGCTCATTACTTGTACCTTTGCTGTTTAATCTTTAACTGTCACTGAATTGCAGACAGATATAATGTGAATGAAGAGTTATTAGTAATAGATGTGGTCCTTCAGGAGGATTTGAATAAGTTAGAAAGGTAAGCAAATGAATGGGGATATCAATTTAATGCAACTAAATGTAAGTCTTGAAATTTGAGATTCAAATTGCTTTAAAAAAAAATAATAATAATAAAATAGAGCAAAAAAATACTTTCACCATGTACATCTAGAATACATTAATAGTATAGGTAGGCTAAAGATTTTTTTTTATTAATTAATTTATTTTATTGATCTTTTACATAATCCAGGAACCCTGCTCCAATGACCAAACACAAGTTCTTTAAGAACTTTTCAAGCCACTTCAAGCCTGCACATTCTATTGGTGGAAATTATACTAGATGAAATGGAGGTGGTAACAGATCTTGATGTGATGCCTGACAGAAATTTGAAGTCTAAGGGACATATTGCAAAAATGGTAAAGATAACCCAGAGGACTGCTGTAATACAGAAAAGGGCACTAACAAGAAGAGATAAAAGTTGTGATTCCAATGTACACATTTGGATTACTGTATTCAAATCTGGCCACCAGGATTGCAAAAGGAATGAAGTAACCTGAAAGTGGCAGATAACAGAAATGATATTAAGACCATATAATGTTGATTATAAGGACAGACTGAAAGCATGCAAACTTCTGAGTTGGGTGGATAATAAGACAAAGGGATGATGTGACAAACATTTGAAGTGTTAAGAAGTATTCAGAGGATTGACACCGATGAGATGTTTTGTATAACAAAACAAGGAAGACACAAAGAACCATCCCTAAAGATGCAAAAGGAAATGGTGAGTAAAAGAGTGAGAAGTACTTTTTTTGCATGGAGGGTGGTTGGACCACAGAATACATTGCCGATAGTGCAGATGGTGAAAAAGTTTAAGGAATAATATGACAGACTGATGTATAGGAGGGGGCACAATGAGTGATTTGACTCCATGGAGGTCCTGAATAATAATAATACTGCAGTGTAATGGGTAGCATCTTCTGAATCATCTCTCAAACTCAAACCTGGCCATCAAATCTGAATACTGTGCAAAGTTTAATAATATGATTATTAACAAACCTACATAGAGTCAAGAGAGGTAACTACTAGAAACAATTATCATATTATATCCCAAATGTATTCATTTTCTTCAGCAACATATTCTCACCCACCACTCTTCAGGTAAAAATATCTATTCCTCACTCCTCTGTTTAAAACACATATACAACCATTGTAAACTAGAGATATTAGAGAGGATGAAATCTAGCATGTGTCTGGTCACCTCCATGATAAATGAGCATGCGTGCAGTAATGATTATGTAATGCCGAATGGGATTTCACAGGTTTCAAATTTAAATGGGTTGGTAGTGACATTACATAAGGGTAACTGTGGGTAGAAAGGGACAGTGAAATGCATATACACAAATGCAATAAATATCAAGAATAAGAATGAGGAGTTTTTGGCATTGGTAAGCTTAACTTTGTCAAATTATAGGCATCACTGAGACTGGTTCACTGAAAATGATATAGTTATAGGGACAGAATGTAAAGGGCATTGTATTTTCAGGGAGGATAGAAGGAGATGGTTCATTTGAGACTACCTGGTGTGAAATAGAGCAAATAGGACAAAGTACATTATTGGGTGCTGCTATAGACCAAGGGGGGGGGGGGGTCCACAGGAAGATGTAAATGACATGAACTGGCAAATCAGCACAATGAGTGTGGGCCGAATAATTATCATGGGAAACTAACTATGGGGAACATCGATTGGGGGGAGAAAAGGGAGCATAGCAAGATGAAAGTGGAATTTATAGTTATTAATGGATAATTACATGAAACAACATTTTATTCTGATAATAGCATCAGAAGATATATCCATAACCAAGGTAGACACTCTCTGCCTCCAAATGACCATGCGGTCTTGTTCTGGGAAGTTGCCAAACACATGGATTTCTCTGTCAAGAAGGGGTTTGTGTTCAATTATAAGTCTGGTGATTATGACAGACTCAGGAGTCATATTGGAACAGCACCATGGCTTGAGAAGCTACAAGGAAGGAATGTCAGTAGTGCATGGCAAGTGGTCAGAGATTGCTTGAGGGTAGCAGTATCAGACTGCATACCCAAGGTCAGGAAGATAAACCAAGTTGGAATTAAGTAGATGAGTACAGATATAAAGCAAGAGCTGCAAAAAAGACAAGATTGTGGAGGAAATATAAAGAAAAAAGTGCTTACTTATGAGTGCAAGCAAGAAGGGGTGACTAGTATGGAAAGGAAGGCCAAATCACACTATGAGAGAGAATTAGCCAAACATGCCAGAGTAAACCCAAAAGACTTTTTTCATTATGTAGCAAGTAAGAGGAAAAATGACTATGGTAGAATGATTTAAACAATGCTCATGGTAGGAAGATGAATGAACCAAAAGAAATAGTTGCGTTGCTGAGTGATCATTTTCCAAAAGTGTAGTATCAACCAGGTGGTGATTTTACAGTTGCTATGTTACAGAGATGCATATCAACACTGAGGTACATGAACAGGAAGTATTCAGCATATTAAAAAATATGAATGTGAACACAGCAGTGGGACTGGATGGCATATCAGCCCATGCACTACATAAATGTGCAAAAGAATTGGAATTGCCTCTGGCAAAGTTGTTCAATCTAAGTCTCATTTCTGGCAGGGTTCCAAGGGAGTGAAAAGAGGGAAATATAATACCATTGCATAAAGGTGGCTCCAAGACAGAGGTAGCAAACTACAAACTAATATATCGGGAGTGGTTGTTAAAGTAATGGAAAGTTGGTGAAAGGTAAAATACAACAGTAGGAGGATAAGGATGCAATACTCTATAGTGGGCAGCACGGCTTTGTAAAGGTAGGTCCTGTTTTTGTAACTTATTCATTTTATAATAAAGTGACAGCGGAATTGGATAAAGGTAATGGCAACACCATGATACTACTCAACTTTACCAAGGCATTTGACAGAATACCACATGGAAAACTATTACAAAAACTGGACAGGATGGAAATGGATATGAAGCTAGTAGCATAGTAGGGAGATGGCCGATGGACAGATACCAGAGAGTAGTATATGGTGGAGTGGAGTCTAGGAGAATGATTGTGACTAGTGGAGTACCTCAGGGTTTGGAACGAGGGCCACTACTCTTTAATTTGTATATCAATGACATAGGGAAAGATTTATAAGAGGATATTCAGTTGTTTGTTGAATATGCAAAACTGGGGAGAGTAATTGTTGATAAAGGTGATGTAGATATACCGCAGGATGATTTATATAAAATGGCATTGTGGACAAAGGATAATGACTGTCAATTTAATGTTGCATAATGTAAGGTTATGCACTTTGGGTTGAAAAGGCTATATATGGTGTATAATATTGATGGTATTGGTTTGCAGGGAATTGATGAAGCTAGGGCTTGGAGATAATGGTGGACAAAGAGTTAAAAGTTCAGAGAACATATTGCAAAAGTTGGTAAAATAGCTCGACAAATTACTAGGATGTTGAAAAACACACTAACAAGTAAAGATAAGGAAGTTATTATGAAATCAAATCAATAACCTCAGACTATTGCCAACCTGGTTGGCCGAGTAGTTAGCACATCTGCTCTCCAGTCAAAATGCTGCGGGTTCGAATCCCATCCTGGACATGGATGTTTGTGATTGTCTGTGAAAATACTAGTGGTGGTGGTGGTGGTGGACGGTAGATGGCATTGGTGTAGATGATGATTGTAGTTGCAGTTCGCTGTAGTTGGTAAATTAAGTGGTGGAAACAGAGCTGTAGAGTAGGTGCCCTTCCTCGATGAGTCTTTGAATTCCCTGGAGGTATCATGTAATAATAATAATATGCTTTCAGAAAAGGATTGAGAGACTATCATGGGACTAAACAATGTTGACCTTTATTTTAAACGTATATTAAAAGAGATCACTATAACTTACGTATCATGTCCAATTATGATTCTAATATATTAACAAGTGTTCTGTTAGCCTTCATACATAGCCAATGGATTTTGCAGTGACTGTATCAAGCTAATTTAATTTTCTAGTAACCAGTATGGCTAGCCCTTAGTTTATTATTATTATTATTATTGTTATTATTATTCAGGCCTCCATGGAGTCAAAAGACTCATCGTGGGAAGTCCTTCCTAAGAAATATAAAGTCTATCAAGACTCATCGAGGGGAGGCCCCCCGTAAGAAACACAAACTCTATCATACCACTCATTGACCGTTCTCACTCTCACCACTCCATCAGGCAATGCATTCCATGGTTTAACCATCCTCCATGCAAAGAAACCACTCCTCACCCTCTTGCTCACAGTTTCCTTTCGTAACTTCCAGGATGTCATGGCCTCAGTTACACACATAAAAGAAATTGTAAAAACTCACTAACTTATTTTAACATATTTATAAACTACAAAAACTATGTGATAATGTATTTTATTCTATTTGTATATATAAGGAAAATATTTTTATTTGTCTATAACAAAATGATCAGCCAAAAATAAATGTAAAAACCAACAGAACATATGATAGTAATACTTGAATTGTATATTTATAAATATTATGTATACATAGTGAGAATAACAAACTTAATAAAATGCAAGACTATGTAGGTCTAGAGTAAATAACTGTAGACCTACATGTTACTTGACTGAAAATAACCCACACTGTGGTTATGTATAGTAAATAAATGTGAATAATCTGAAACTTATTATCATTATCCTTCTTCATACTGCTATGATTCACCACATCTTGACTACTGTGCACAGATTTGGTCACCTGGGTTTCTTGGGAACTAGGAGGTGGTTGAAAAGATTCATAGATGGTGACAGGTATGTAGAATACTACATACCAGGATAGGTTGAAGATTTGTGGGCTACAAAGTTTGCTTGATTGGCAGAAAAGAGGGGACATGACAGAAACTTTTAATATATTAAAGAGGTTTTATAAAATTGATGCAAGTGAAATTTTTCAATATATAACAAATAGAGAACTAGGGGCCATTCTTGGAAGTTGTGTAAGAGTGTGGTTAGTAGGGATATGTAAACCAGATTTTTTGCGTAAGTGGAATGGATTGCCAGAACTGGTTGTGAGTTCCCTGACAATGAATGGATGTGTGTGTATGATGGTTGATTGACTTGGGTCTCTGGACTCCATGGAGATGCCATAAATAATAATAATAACCTCCATGGATAGCTTTGGTAAATGGAAGAAATAGGTTAACAGGAAGTTAGTAATAATGTGAACTTAATTATACAGAGTTATACAATAGGTGTCCTCCCACGATGAGTCTTTGGACTCCTTGGAGGTCTCACGAAAATAATAATAATAATAATAATATAGTATTATTCTAGTATAGTATACCCTATTTCTGTGGAAATTCTATGGAAAATAATAATAATAATGGAAATTCCAAGCTGAAGCTCCCTGCTAATGAAAGCCATGAAATTATCCCTACATGTAAACAAATGTATAAAAATTCCTCACATCGGTGTTAAAAGGAGGGTCCGAAAAGTGGTGCCATCTTCGCCTTACCATAGATGGCACTTCAGGCAGCAAGAGATTTTTTTTTTTTTCTAAGTTGGTACATCTGTCATAAGCATCCATGTGAAATTGCAAGTCATTCTATGAAGTAGTTTGTTTTATACAGCTGTCTGAAGTGAAAGTGTTGTCTGCATCTGTTGAAATGGATAAAATCGAGTATTCTGCGGTTATAAAATTCTTTGTAAAGGAAGGTTTAACGCCAAAAGAAATTCATTCGAAGTTCATAAAAGTTTATGGGCACTCTTCTCTTTCATTTTCGACAATTAAGAAATGGGCTGCCAAGTTTAAACATGGCCATACCAGCCTTGAAGATGATCCACGTGAAGGACGTCAAAAAGTGTAACAACACCCCACCCATTAATCATTGATCAAGTGCATGATATGGTATTAGATGACCAGCGAGTCAAAGTGCGTGAAATTGCTGAGACTATAAGCATTTCAAAAGAACATGTAGGATATATTTTGAATGAAGAATTGCAAATGAAAAAGCTTTGTGCAAGATGGGTGCCATGCTTGCTCACAGCAGATCAAACACGCACTTGCATGAAAATCTCTCGACAGTGCTTGGAGCATTTTAACAAGAATAAAACTGATTCATATTGTGCATTTGTGCATTAATTTATTACTATGGATGAGACTTGGATTCACCATTGCACACCAGAATCCAAACAGCAGTCAAAACAGTGGCTTCTATCCACTGTTTTGACTTAATTATCTTGAAAAGGGTAAAACAATAACCAGGGAATATTATTACGATCTTTTAACCAGACTAGATGGAAAAATTTGTGAGAAAAGATCCGGTTTGCAGAAGAAAAAAATCATCTTTCATCAGGACAATGCACCTACCCACAAAGGTGTTTTGGCAATGGGAAAATTAAGGGATTTGCACTATGAATTGTTGGAACATCTACCCTATTCCCCAGATTTGGCTCCCTCTGACTTTTATCTCTTCCCAAAACTAAAACTCTTCCTTGCTGGTCAGCATTTTTCTTCGAATCAAGAGGTGATTACAGCTGTAGAGGGGTATTTTGCAGATCTTACTGAGAACCACTACAGGAATGGGATAATGGCATTGGAGCATCACTGGAATAAATGTATTAGTCTTAAGGGAGATTATATTGAAAAATAAAAATAACTTTGAAATTATAAATTCGTTTTTTCATTGTTAGGCCGAGAATTTTTCAGGCCACCCTTGTATTTTCAAGGATAAGCTATCAAAGCTCCGAATCCCAAAGGCATTTTTTTTTTAAACTACTAGATTTTTTTCTCGTTCTCTGTTTTACTATCTTTTCAACTATATTATCTGATGTTATTACTGACTTGTAACTTCAGAATGCCATAAATGTTTATCTTGCAACCAGAAATTTTTTATATTGGAACCTGACTTTCAAATTTCTCAAATTCACATCATTATCTATTATCTATGATTCTATGAATACTGCTCAAGTTTCCTGCATCTGTTATACTTATTTCTTCTTGATAAGGAATCCAGCTAACATGATTCACTACCTCCGAAGTATCCAAAAAGTTTCATTTTTTTAATGACTTGATCCCAATGAAAGGCTGGAAACCTATAATTTACATTTTTCTTGAAAATAAAATTAAAATCCAAAAACAAGTATTTCTCTTGAAAAATCCATGTGCATTACTTTCTATTTAATAATAATAATAATAATAATACAAGCAGACAGTTATTTTGCAAACAGGATAGATTTTAAAATCTCAGTCAGACCGTACTTTTCTTCAGCTGACTTACACTTCTAACACAAACACACTACATCCACCATCTCCAAAAACTCTTCAATATCCATCAAAAATGTCCCTGCATCTGATGGTGTTCCAAACATCTCCCTTAGAATGTCTGTTGATATCCAGGAGTAAATCTGCTTAATAGATTAACCCTCTCCCCTTCACCTTCACAGATTATCCCCAATTACTTTGTCATAGGATGCCTTATCTTGCATTATGCCCTTTCCATAAGTATTTTCATGGCTCCACTTGCCCACCATTCCTTCATTTTCTTCTAAACGTATAAAAACGTGAGCAGCTACTGATCAACACAATACACAGTTCAGCTCCAAATTCATCAAAGCCAATCTCTCTCTCTCTTTTATTCCATCCACTTTTTTGATACACCTTTCCCATACTGTTTTCCCCCAGAAATGACCTCCAGCTACTGAAGAAACTTAGATGCCTTCTTTCTCCCTGACCACTTCCTTTTTTTTCCCTAATCATACACACAAAGAATTCTTGTATCATAGGTTCTGTAACTGTTTTATATAGGATTGATTGAAAATAAAAAAAAAATGACATAGTATCTCATTATCATGTATATTCTTCAGCTGGTTTGCCTATTTTGAAGAAGAGAAAAGTTCAAGTTTTAGAAGGCACTCTTAAAGGTTCCTCACATTCTAAGCAGGATTTGGTTCTAGATCCTTCCCATTAAATGATAACACTGTTCTGCCAGTTACTTTCTTTTTTTGTATGTTAGGAATGAATACACAGATATATTATTGCCATACCGTTAGTGCATTCCCTCTCCATCCATTCAACCAACAGTGAGTTTGAATCCCATAACTGACCACAGGAATTTTGTGAATGTCTTTAGATGCCAGCAAGATAGATGGTGTGAGACCACCACCTTGCTTTTTCAGGCCTGAAAAGCTCCTGTTTTTTCAGTTTTGGTTTCTCAAGCACAGTTTCCAGATTACTTATCTGGAAACTTCAGGCTAATGGTCTTTTGTGTATGATATTCACATTAAAAAAGGAGAGGAATAGAGAATGACATTCGGCTTTAAATGCATTCCACAATTTAAAAAATATGGTATTATCATATATGACAATATTAATAACATAGTACTTTTAAAAGCAATTAATATCATATGGTATTAATTGTATCCAATTCAGACATCGAGTTTTTAAGTAAATATTTTGCAATTCAACTGAATAAAGGATATAAGGTTCAAACTAGAAAACTGGCTAGAAAAACAGTAAGAGTTCAGGGAAATCCCAAGGAGTTCTTTCATTATGTGGCCAACAGGAGGTGAAATGATTATGGAAGAATGAACTTGGCAGATAAAGGTGGCTGGTTAACTGTGCAAACAAAGTGGTCAAGTTAATTTAATGATATCTGTTCATTCTGGCAAAACAAGTTTTATTTCTAGAGGGAACATCTGAAGGATAAAAAAAAAGCAATTAAATCAACTAAATAAATGGCTGCAAAAGAACAATGTGCTTCAATTATTAAGTATTCTGGATATCAACAATGGGAAGTAGAGTTCGATGAGATTTCATGCATGCTTTTTAAAGGAATATGCTAAAGAAATTTCATTCCACTGACAAATGGCTATATAACATTTTCACTGCTAAGCTCAAGAATTTTTCAGGCAGTTTAAAAGGGGCATCTTGCTGAACTCGAGTATTATCAAGAGCACACTTTTGGATTCCACTAAAACAATTTTTACAGACATTTGAATTTTGCTGGCATATGCTAATAACTATTATGAATATAATTCAGTTCATCACAAGCAATTTTGTATGTTATCTTGTATGTTTGTATGTTATTTTGTATTTCACTATCCCTGAGTCTTCCCAGGGATAGTGAAAAAATAGCAACATGTGTGCAAGCTGAAAATTGCATGAAATAATCAGGAAAGAGACATAGGCAAACCAATCACTCTCCTGAATGTCTGCATAAGGGATTGAAGTGGTGCAGAAAGTTTTTTTTTTTTTTTAAATACTGTGCATAAGTTCTAAATTCTCAGATGCTGTACAAAATAAAAACTGGAAAAAATACACCTGCAGATTTTCAAATAACTCTCATAAGAGGAATATTCAAAACTTCCATACAGCAAGAGCAATCAGTAAAATAGGATGAGCATCATATGGTAATGACCAACACCTCAGATTGAAATGAACATACAGAAATGGATGTATACAATTACTAAAGGATAATTACCTGAAACAGCATGTCTTGGAGGGGACCTGACGTTTGGGAGAGCTTTATCTGGTAACAGCGCACCAGAAGATGTATCCATAACAATGATTGGCAAATTGCCTCAGATTGGGGAAAGTGACCACACCATACAGTCTTGTTCTGGAAGGTTGCTAAACACATGGAATTCTCTATCAGAAAAGGATTTATACAGAACTACAAAGCTGGTAATTATGAAAGACTTAGAAGGCATCTTGGAGCAGTGCTATAGCTTAAAAACCTATAAAGAAAGAGAGAATGTCGGAGCATGAGAAGTGATCAGGGATTGTTTGAGAGAAGCAGTATGACTACATATCCAGGGACAAGAGGATAAACCAAGTGGGGGTTAAGTGCATGAGCAGCAATACAGAGTAGGAATGGCAAAAAAAAATAAAAAATAATAATACATTATGGAAAAATAAAGTAAAGGTGATCAGAATAATCATAAGCAGTACAAAGTGCAGGCAAGAAGGTTGACTAGTGTATGGTAAGAAAGGCAAAATCATATTATGAAAGAAAATTAGCTAAGTAAGCCAAAGTAAATCCAAGAGTTTTTTGCCACCACGTAACAAATGAAGAATGATTCTTCTTTCATTACGCATTATTCCCGCTTCCTATGCAGGGTCCGTGTGTTACTTAGATGCAACTTCTTGTTAGTACCACTCCCAACGACCTGTCGCTTGGAGGGGGGGATATATTTTTGACTGTAAGAGCGTATGTTCACGGGGCCAGTTTGCCTGCTTGCAGAATGAAAAACATCAGATAAACTGGCAGAAAAAACCCTACTGCCTGCGTCCAAGACCGGCTAACTTGGCAATGCCTATGGAAGATCCTCAAATTCCTCACGTCTTCAATCGAACCTGGGACACTCCTTCCCGAGGCATATGGTTGCGAAGTGCAAAGCCACTAGGCTAATGGTACGGACAAAATGAAGAATGATTATGAAAGGATAATTTAATCAATGCCAACTGTAGAAAAGTGATAAAAGAAGAACAGTTGAGTTACTGGATGCTCACTATGCAAGAATGTATCATCCAGGTGAAGATTCTTCAGTTGTTGATGTGACTGATGTCAGAACTGAAGCAGATAAACTATAGATAATCAGCACATAAAAACATCAATGTGAATGCAGCAGTGAGACTGGATGGCATGGCAGTCCATGTGCTACAGAATGTGCAAGAGAACTGGCAATGGTGCTAATGAAGTTGTTTAATCTAAATCTCAACATAGAGGTCTATTCCCATCACTCCAACTTTGTATTTTATCTCTTATCATCCTTACTGGCAGAAAAATCGGAATGCCTATGACAAAGTTGTTTAATACAGGTCTCGTTCACCCATCCCCTTACTCCATGGGTTAACAAGAATGTGCAGAAGAACTGGGAGTGCCTCTGGTGAACTTGTTTAATCAAGGTCTCAGCTCTGGCAAGCAAGTGGAAAGAAGACGCTTACTATTCTACTACTTACTACCTTATCAAACACTTTGCAAAATCTAGAAAAACTGACATATAAACTTCTCTTCTAATACATTTATCACCCTATTATTATTATTATCAACATACCTCGATGGAATCAAGAGACTCATTGTGGGAGGTCCACTCTTGCATGAACAGCTTATCGTACCTAGACTTAAATGCATTCACTGTGTCTACACTCACCACACTCTCAAGTAATGCATTTCAATCACCCACCACTCTCCATGCAAAAAAATCTACTTCTAACCCCCTTGCTCACACCCACCTTATACAGGTTCCAGGAATGGCCTCTAGTTCTCCATGTCACCAGATATTCTATAAAAATCTTATCCACATTAATCTGGTAATTACTCCTTACCAACGTATATGTCTTGTTCATGTCCCCCACCCCTTACTTCTATCTATCTACTAAGTTCTGTAATTTGCATTCTCTCATCATAATAATCTGTCCTCATATTCCACAACCCAGAGATCAGAAACTGACTTAGTCAATCATCCCTGAACCCTCTCTAATAACTCATCATCCTTTGAAAACCAAGCAACCAAATCTGTGCACAGTAATCCATGTGCCAGATCAGAACTTGTACAATGGAATCATAACATTCGGTGTTCTCTGCATCATTTCCATGATGTGTTTGTTCTCACAATTTTAGCAAAATGTTCATGGAAAAGTCCCTATCTACCATCACCACCAAATCTTTCATCTCCTCTAAAATATCCCACCAATCCTATACTCTGCATCCCATCTTTGCTTCCCAAAATTTAAAACCTTCCACTTTGCTATGATAAATTGACATCCCCACTGAGACAGTCTATTTAGGTCCTCTTGCAAAGCTACAACATCTGCTCTACCTTCTCATAACTCCCCAGCTCTGCATCATCTGCAAACTGTATATCACCATTTAAGCCCTTTCCAATGTCATTTACATACAAATTAAACAACAATGGTTCTAAAACAGATCCCTGAGGTACACTGACTTTCATCTCCTGGGAGATCGCTCCACCCATACACAACCTGCTGATACCTATCAGACAGCCAATCTCCAATCCAACGCACTAATCAACTATCCAACCCCATCTGTTCCAATTTAACTACTAGTTCAACATATGGCAATCAATCAAAAGCCTTTGCAAAATGTAAATATACTAATGTATATGCATCCCCTTGTCCAATGTATTCATCACCTTGTTATAAGTAAGCAAGCAAGCAAATTACTAAAACACGATCTTCCTTTAGCAAACCAAAGCCGTTCAAGTCCATTAAGGAGAATTCTGGTGCTGTCAACACAGTTCCAGTTCTAAATCCTTGTTCTCACTAGCTCCTCCAGACAACCTGATTGGCCTATAATTCAAAGCCTTAGTCTTATATGTGAAGTGGAATAATTCTGCCATCTTTGCACTCCATTGGAACTTGGGCTAATCTAAGACTATGTTAAAAACGTAAGCTAAAGTTGGTAATAACTCTCTAGAACATCCCACTACTCTGAAATTCTGCACTATATTACATTCACAAGGATGAAATATTTCAATGAACTGCTCATTAAACACCTCTACTATATCCTCCTCGGTGTTTATTATTCTCCCATTATCACTGATAAACATCATCTTCCCATAATCATTTTGCTTTCTACTGGCTAGATATTGAAAAAACTCCCTAAGATTTCCTTTAGTCTCATTTCATAACTGCTGCTCATACTGCACTTTTGCTACCCTTAGCAAGCGAGTTACCTTTCTTGCTTGCTCTTTGTACTCCTCATGCAACTGATTATCACACTTTGTGCCACTCCACAATGCCTTTTATTCTTCCAGATTGCATGCTTCACTTCTTCAGCCATCCATCTAATAAACAAGCTTAGGTGTTGAATGTTATTCATAAATTTTATGAGTTCAGTCATTCATTTTACACCTACCTTATTAATCTACTGACCTTTGGACAGAGACAATCACTCAGTCATTGTCTCTGTCAGATACTTCCTGAATAGAGACCAAGAAGCACTGATTTCCTTCTCATCCAATTCCTCTATCCATGCCATTGCTGCAAATTGCCTCTGAGTTTGTCATAATCACCTGTCTTATAGTTTCATAAGGAACTTCTTATAGTTACAATTCCAAAATCCTTTCTCATAAGCATCCTGATGTGGCTGGCCACCACCCAAGTGATCACTTCATGGACACTTTCACAAAATGGAGGAAGACGTGACACTTCATTTTATTATTATTATTAAGAGAGACCTCCAGGGAGTCTGGGACTCATCAAGGGAAGCAACATACTACACACGCCAGCTATCATACTTATTCTTGAATTCATTCACACTATTTGCACTCACAACATCCAATGGCAATCATGTACCACCCTATGAGAGAAAAATCTAGGCCTTGATCCCTTCTTAGTGGCATTCATTCTCAGCTTCCAAGGATGCCCTCTTATCCTTTCTTCTTCCTCCATAAATTGAAAAATTCCATCAATTGAAATCCTCTATGACCCTTTCAGAAGTTTGTAAGTCTCAATCATATCACCCTCTTTCTCCTGTTTGCTAGTGTTTGCAGTTTGCAAATTCTCAATCTATCTTCATAATCAGTATTCCACAATCCTGATATAATTTTTAACACTCTCCTTTGCACTCTCTCTCTCTCTCCACTATATCAGAATCACAACAGAAACCAGGAGATCAGATCTGTGCACAATTGTCCAAGTAAGGTCTCATCAAGGCCTAGTAAAGAGGCAAAATGACATCCTTATCTTTACATGTGAATGTTCGTTTCAGCATTGCAATTATCTGTTGAGTTGTATTTGCAATCTTTGCTACATGGTCCCCGAACTTCAACTTGCTCTCTACTAATACTCCAAGATCCCTAGCCTCATCAGTTTCTTCTAGCATAATCCCACCGATATAATACGCCATTGGATATCTAATCATGCCGAAGTAAATGACTTTACATTTACTGACATCCATTTTCCCATGCCCACAATTCCAGCCTATTCAAATCATTCTGCAAGTACTGCATATCAGCAGCATTCCTGATTACCCTACCTATCTTTGCATCATCAGCAAACAGCTGTATGTCGCTTGTCAAACCCTTCCCAATATCATTAATGTACAGATTGAATAACAGTAGACCAAGCACTAATCATTGTGGTACACCACTGGTTACCTTAAATCTTGCGGACTCATATCTCCCATATACCACTTTTTGATATCTGTCAGTCAGCCATCCTCTTAGCCACACTAATATTCTATAATCCAAAACCCATATTCTCCAATTTATGCAACAGTCTAGCATGCTGTATTCTGTCAAAAGCCTTAGCAAAATACAAAAGTATCATGGTATATCCATTCCCCTTGACTAGTTCAATGGTAATATTGTTATAGAATGTCAGCAAGTTGCTAAAACATGACCTTACCGTAGTAAACCTATGTTGCTCATTGCAAAGTAGAAATTCATTGTCAACCCTTTTCTGAATATGAGCTCTAATCAATTATTCCAAAATCTTGGTCAATAGTTAGATACATCTGTCTCTGCACTGCCCTTAGTTGATGCACCACCATTACTTGAACAACCTCTTTTGTATCTGTAATCCTCCAGCCATCTGCAACTAGAAGAGTTATTCTTTCATATTCTTTCTTTCTTTTACTTGCAGCATATCAATAGAATTCTTGTGGGTCATCCTTAGCATGCAGAGCCAGTTTCTTTTCATACTCAGACTGCTTTCGTACAACAGTTGTAACTATTCTAGCCTGCTGCTTATAATTTTCATAACAGACATCATACTTATGCAAATGGTATTCCTTCCACATCATCCTTTTCTTATGAATCTCTTGCTCATTAAGATTATACGTCTATTTGACTCCTACCCTATTTATTCTTTGAACTCTTGGGACACATTCTTATATTGCATCATTTAAGTATTGTTTAAATGCTTCGCATGCACTGTTGATAATTTTCCCATTCAGCAACTGATCCCATTCCAGTAAACTCCTCAGTCGGTCATAATTTCCTGCTTTGTAGTTCAGCATGTAACCTTTTCTGAATGGAACATTCATAAACTTAGTCACTTCCCAAGTGAGCACCACATGATCATTGTCACCAACCAGAGGCAGAATAGTTATGTCTTTAACTGAAACACACTCTGACACTATAATCATATTAACACTCTTTGACCTCGAGTTTCTTCTGTCACGTGCTGCTTGAGGAAGTTGTCCTGCAACAGTTCAATAAATTCATTTTCATTCTTCTCATGAGATTCTACCACTACCCAATCAATATTTGGATAATTAAAGTCTCCCATTATGATTATTCTTTTCGCATTCATGTTTTCTATTTGGTGATGTTTCTTCATCACTAGCAACCAATCCACCAGGTCTGTAACAACAATATCAACAATATCTCTTCTGATGAGATAATCAAATTCAAGACCCATAATCCATGTGTGGCCTGTTATGTACTGCTTAAGGTAGTCGTCCATCAAAACTCAAGAAATTCATTCTCTTTGGTTCGTGATACTGTCTCCTCATTCCAGTCTATATTACCGTAACTGAGATTGCCAAAATTAATCACCCTTATCTTATTGGCCAGACCTGCCTAAATATTTCCTTCTCACTACCTTCCACATTACCAGGTCTACAGCAACATCTACCAAACATTTCATCCTGTCCACCTCCACTTCACACCATACTGCTTCAAAACCACTTTCAGTATTTGTTCCTTGCATCTCCATCCCAGATGGGCACAACACCTCTGCTATCATCAACAGCACTCCTCTTCCCTTTTTTGCCTTGTCTGTCTTCATGAAAGACTACACATCCCTCAACCTCTATTCCTGTCAGAATGTCATCCTTGTTCAACCATATCTCACTTATAGTAGCAATTTTGGGGCAAATAACCTCTTTCAATGCTACAATTTCATTCCCCTTGTTTCAAATACATCTAGCATTTGCAAACATATACACCACCACCACATTTCTGTTTCTATAACAAGTCTCACTGATCCCACTTCTCGGATATGACTCCTCCATCCTCGTCCATTCCTGTCTATCATCATTGATATTAAACCTCTCTCTCTCCAGGCTTAAATGTTAGCTCCACATCCTTGACTATTTTAATCCTTCCTTGTACATGCACTCATCTATTCCTGAAACCATCATCAAACACTACTAACGCAGGGTCTCCCTGTCCAACCTGTGTTCCTTCCCTCTCTCGCTCTCATTCTCTGCACTATTTGCAAACTTGCCTACGCTGGATTCTCATCAATCGAACTATGTATTCTCTCTTATCATCCTTACTAACACCTTCACCACCACTCCCCAACATGTCAGTCCATGTGTTAACAAAAAACATGAAGAATTTGCAGTGCCTCAGATGAAGTTATGTAATCTAGGTTCTCAGCTCTGGCAAGGGTCCAAGGGAGGGGAAAATAAAGGTAAAGGAAGTTTTCCGAAACAGAGGTTTTGAATTACAGTTAGTATGTTGGGAGCGGTGGTTCAGCTATTGAAGAAGTTGGTTAAAGATATGACACAGGAATGGGGATAAGAATAATACAATATAGTGCAGTGAACAGCACAACTTTGTAAAATATAAGTCCTAACCTAGTCATTTACTCATATTTTATAATGAAGTGACAGCAGAAATGGATTAAGGAAATTGTTAGACTATGATACTACCAGATTTCCAACAGTCTAATAATACAGCATGGAAAATTATAAGTTTGAGAAAATGGGACAAGATAGAATATGAAGCTGATGATATGGCCTGGGGGATGATAAATAAACACCGAAGTATTACATGGTAAAGTGGAATCTAAGAAAATAAGGGCGATTAGCAGATTGCCTGAAGGCTCTGTATTAGGAACACTATTCTTTAATATATAAATTAATGATTTATAATATATAAAGGAAATGATTAATGATATATAAAGGAAATGATTTAAGGAGGGTATTCAGATGTTTCCTGATGATGCAAAACTGGGGAAAGCAATAGCTGATAAAGGTAATGTAGATATTCTGCAGGGTGAATTTACGATTGCCAATGCGAGCAAAGGATAACTTGTCAATTTAATGTTACAAAATGCATGATTATGCACTTCAGATTGAAAACATTACATACCATGTACGCATTAACAGTACTAGATTCTTTCAGTGATGCCATGGAAAGAACATAATCTGCTGAGTTTGATGGATCAGAGGAAGTGGAAGATAAGGCTGAAATATTCAAGATGTTGGATGTGCATCTAAGATCAACAATTAGAGACTTTCAAGAAGCCAGAACAAGGGTCAATTCCTGGCAGATAAGTGATGAAAAAGTGTCCTGGCATGGAGAGTGGTGAACACACAGAATGAATTACCTGAAACTCTTGTGGACATATATGTGTGTAGGCCATACCTTCTGCAGTTAGCCTTTTATCTGGGATGAGATTTTGTAATAATAATGTCTGTTAAAGGATACAGGGACAATTACCAACTGTAAATACATATTTATTATATATTATATATCAACATTCCAAAGATCACTATTTGATGTTTAAATTACCTTTTAAATTTATCTTGGAGTTAATTAACTTTAAATTAAGTTACACTATCAACAAAAAAAAAGCAATACCAGAAGTAACTTATTATTTAAAAACAGTATAATTGTACTAAAAATGCTTTTTTTTTCTTTTTCTTTTTTTTTTTTCATTGGGAAGAAAAACTTTCCCAGAAATCCCTCATTAATATAAATTATCCCGTTTATCCTTTCCGAAATAAAAACCTCACTGGCCGGAACTCAGAAACAGAAGACAGCGATGCTTAGATACCAGTTTTAAAATCTACGGCACATAGTCATTGTAGTCAAAAACGTGCAACAAACCAACTTATAACACGTACAGAATATAAACAACACATGCAAACTACCTTACGTACACCTAGTGCTGCAATCTAGCGGAAAAAGATAACACTCTCAGACATATAACTCAATTGTAATATGCAGAGTGATTATAATTAAAGTTGACATTTCGAAATGCTATAAATGGGTAACTATTCAACATGACGACATGTGCGGAATGGAATTTTATTTTGCGTAAAAACTAATGTTAGTTCTAAACGTTGCCAATTGGGCAATACTTGACGCTGCAATATCGTAGTGGGTAATTCAAAACGTCACAAAACGTAGAATTCACACGGCGCGTTGTGTAAGCACATAATAACGTGTTCAACATGCTGTCCTCCGTTGTCGGCAACGTGCTGAAATCGCAAAATCGTTCAGCTCAACTGAACGATTTTGCGATTTCAGCGACTACAGAACGTAGAATTTCATTCGAAATTATATGTCTATTGCATGTAAAACGGGTTTTGAGGTCCACTAAGATGAACCTGGCTGGAGTTCAGATCCGGCGAGCGCGCTGACCACTTTTAAGAAAATAGAGACTGATGATTCTGTCCTCGGTAAAATGTGTCTAAGAGGGTTGGCGATGTGAGGAGGGGCACCATCCTGCATAAAAACTGCTGAATCCACGCACTGAAGCAGTTGATGTGTCGGAATCATCTGATTGGCAAACAGAAATGCATATCGCTAACCATTAACAGTGTAGGTAACGAAACCAGCAGGACCGAGCTCCTCAAAAAAGAAAGGTCCGATAATGAATTCCGCTGTAAAACCACACCAAACGCTAACCTTCGGGGATTGAAGCGGAGTCTGTCGCACGACGTGTTTTCCCAAATTCTGCAGTTGTGTGCGTATTCACAGCACCGTCCATATGGAAGTGAGCATCGTCAGTCCAGAAAATGTCCCATGGCCAGTCGTTGTCCCGTACATTCCGAGCAAGAAACTAAAACGCAAATGTTTCTTGCGCACCCCAATCAGGATTAAGCAATTGTTGAATGTGGGAAATGTTGTAAGGATAACAGTGTAGAATGTGCCTCACAACTTGGTGAACCATGCCTATGGATTTGTCTTAAGACCGTGCAATACACCGTGCACTGCTGCTTCCAACGACATTTGCCATCTAAAGAACCGGTCTTTTCAAATTTCCGGATTATTTTGTGTAAACCAGTTGCAGTCATAGGACCCGTTTTTAATTCCTTCAATGTTCTGAACTTTCGCAATGCTGTCAAGACACAGCTGTTATTTTAGTAAAACAACTTCACGAGAACGTTTGATAATGGTGATATTGTGCTTTAACACGTTGTCTCCTCACAGGCAGTGAACTGATGATTTCTGCAGCTACCTGCTTTTATTGAAGATCCTTTCGAAACATACGTCATTGGAAACATTTGTTATTTGCTAAATGGTACGGTCGCAGCATTTCACTTCATACCAGGAGTATCGTACGAAATTTATATCGACAATTTACGGAACGACCAATGTGTAGAAGGAACTCATCCTGTATGAAAATGATCGAATTCAAATACAGTCGCTACTATATCTGGGGCACAAGAAATTTCTTTTGCATCAAATCCATGAATTTGCCGTTTACAGTGCCCCTAATGGTGACTTTAGAATTACTTTTTTTCTGAGATATCGCTTCCTCATGACGCACAATGTATTTCTGAAAAGCTTCGAAGTATTTGAATCACTAGATGACATTCCACAAGGTCTTAAACAGGTATGCTTTAATTTTGAGACTGTATATTTGTTATCATATAGGGCGGCCTGGTAGTGAATTATGGAAATTATTATTATTATTTGTCACCTCCAGGGAGTCCGAAGACTCATCGAGGGAGGGCATCTACTCTACAGCTGTGCTTCCACCACTCACAATCCACCAACTGACCGCAACTACACCAACACCATCTACCGCCGACCACCACCACCACCATTCGTATTTCCACAGACAATCATAAACATCCAGGCCCATGTATTCCTGCAAAGTTTGGCAGTATTTCGATCACTGAGTGACGCTCCACAAGTCCTTAAACAGGGTTACTTTAATTTTTGATCACCTTGTAGTTAATGGAATAGAATGTGAATGAGCATTTACAGGAACAATAGAGAAGATAGGATTGTGAACAAAAGACTGTTGATGATAACAAATCAGTTGCAGCCAAAAAGAGTAGAATATCAGGAAGATCTATTACTGTTCAGCAATATTTTGAGGAAATCTAATGGGAAAGAAGTCAAGAAGACAAATATAGAGTTAGCTGCTACAGCAGGTCCGAGAACAATGTGAAGTACATGCAAATGTAAAGCAATGTAATTACTTTACATTACAAAAAATTACATTACAATGTAATTACAAAAAATCAGCAAATGTAAAGTAATGTAATTACTCGTATATATAAATGTAATTACTCGACCTGCGCTCATATTATTAATGAGCGCAGGCCGAGTAATTATTGTGGAGGATTTCAGCTGTAGAGACATACATTTGGAAAGAATTATAACGAGGGAGGAAAACTCACCTAAAAACTTTAGTAGCGTAGAATTTTTGCCTATCATATGCATTGTCAGTACAAGGTAATAAAATGGCAATTAAACATTAACAGACAATTCTAAAATTCGCCATCTGTCACACATTTCTTTATAAAGCCATTCTATGAAGAAATGACTTTTATGAAAAAATTGTCTTGATCCAATATAATCCATGTTTAGTGTCGATATCATGCTCTGCAAGTCCAGACTGTTCAGACTCATAGTATTTATAGTATTTAATATGAAATGTTTAATTCTAGCCGAATAAAATTAATCTTCGTGTTTGTCCGAAATAAAATAACCAACGAGAGCAAGGGATCTTTTAGATGCCTAGATAAATGCGAGGTGGAAGCTTGTCCTTAGGAGCAGCAAGAAAGGTGTAGTTTTTTTCTGAAGGAGCGAAAGGCAATAAAAATATTCAGTGATTTTAAAACTTTACTTTCGCTTTGCGATCATTACTGCCTTTTACATAAGGATAGCAATATGAGTTATTTCTTCTGTATTTGAACAGGTAGAGATACCACAACTGTTAAAAGCTTTCTTGATGAAGGAATCCCTAAAACTATTAGATAAAAAAAAGGTGGAATTAATATATTGTAGTTCTTTCAGTAACAGTCTGAAGAACATAAAGAATAGGCACGATGTACTAATGTTTTAACAGTTTCAACATTTTGACTAGGATAATGATGAGATTCAGCATGGATATAAGGGCCTATATGAGACTACTTCCGAAAAATTGAAAAATATAGGCTCCATCTGGTTGACAAAGAGAGCTAACTGCTTATATACTTCTTCTTCTTTTCTAAGGTGAATTTAGGAAATTATTGACCTTTTATAGTTATCTTGCATTAGCTGCTTAGGTGCGCTTTTTAGAATTGTCTGTTAATGTTTAATTGCCATTTTATGATCGTGTACTGACGATACTTATGACATTTAAGCGAAATTCTATGCTAATAAAGTTTTTTATGTGAGTTTTCCTCCGATGTTATAATTCTTCTCAGTATGCCTACTCACGGTATTTCACTATTGAACTTACACTAGAAGGAGGAAAGATCACGTGACCGGAAGGATATCGTATTAATACACCTGCATGTAATAAGAGTGTATTAATACGATATCCTTCCGGTCACGTGCTCTTTTCTCCTCTTTACTAGAAAGCAACTTGTTTGTAATCGAACAACAAGCATGTTTTAAAATGGTGTTAGTTCAATAGTATTCTATTTCTAGAATAAGAACAGAGTTAAAAAAAAAAAATGAAAAATGAATATTAATATTAATATTACATGCAGGTGTGTTACTACACATGTATGGATGGGAAGAGGAACGCTTCTCTTGAGTTATAAATTTTTTTGAAAAGCATGGTTTGAAGGGTTTTACAATATCTGCAAGTGAACAAACACGAAAACCTGAAGTGTTCTTCAGAGCATAAACATACATATCCATAAGCATTTCATTATCTTGTGTCTGGAAGGCCTGCGTAGCTCAGTGGAAGTGGTGCTTGAAATGTCATGTAACGGATCCCCTGTTGGAGACTATGAGAAGTAATTCACAATATGAATGAATTACTTGTAGCAAATGGTAACACCCTTAAGGAGGTTAAAGCATATGCAAACATATGATAAATATAGCTTAGTGGAAGTGGCGCTTGCGTCCTCTGCGTTTGGCCGCTTGAAGTTAGACCTAAGTTCTAGTCTAGTTGCTGACTGGAGGAACTTTTTCTAAGCCTATTTTCGACCGGTTCCAGAGATAGTCGATCTCTGGCACAGACAAGCGGGTTTTTCCTCCCGAAAACTCGGGTTGTTCGTCCCATAAACTAAACTCAAGAAAATCGACCGTAGTACCCACATTATTTCAGATAGTGACATATCTTATTAGGGTTAGGTACCAAGAGATGGCAGCACTTGTTTGCTGGCCTCTTCATCGGCAGCTGCTATAATTAGTGATAGACATGGGCAAGCTATCTCTGATTGGCTACTGGTGGAGATTGAACTGCCCGCTCAGTCTCCAAAAGCTAGATAGGGTATAAAGGCCTCGCCTGCTCCCTATTAGGGAATAAAAGGCGTTAGTTGATTTTTTTATATGATATATCTATTTTGCTGTTCTGTATTTATTTTTATTTGTATAATAACAATAATACAATGATATTAAGAGTTAAACCTGAATGTAACTAATTGAAATGTCATGTAACTGATCCCTGTTAAAGACTTTGAGAAGTAAATTCACAAAATGAATTGCTTGTAACAAATAGTAATACAGCACCTCTTAGGAGGTTAAAACAAATGTAAATATATGATGTATATATCTACTTATGTGTTTATTTTTACTACTATGTATTTATTTGTTATTGATCTGATAACAGTAATACAAAGGTATTAAAAGTTAAACCTGAATGTAATCTGTATATATATATCTATTTATGATGTAAATATTTTACTACTATGTATTTACTTGTTACGGTTTTAATAAAATATACTTAGTGGAAGTGGCGCTTGCATCCTCTGCGCTTGGTCGCTCGAAGTTTGACTTAAGTTCAAGTCTAGTCGCCGACTGTAAGAACTTTTTCTAAGCCTTTCTTCGACCGGTTCCCGAGTTAGTCGATCTCTGTCACGGACAAGCCGATTTTTCCTCCGGAAACTCGGGTTTTTCATCCCATAAATTCAAGAAATTTGACCGTAATACCTACATTATTTCAAACAGTGACATCTTGTTAGGGTTAGGTACCAAGAGATGGCAGCACTTGTTTTCCAGCCTCTTCATTGGTGGCTGTTATAATTAGTGATAGACATGGGCAATATCTCTGATTGGCTACCGGTGGAGATTGAACTGCCCAATTGGTCTCCAAAAGCTAGATATGGTATAAAGGCTTCACCTACTCCCTATAAGGGAATAAAAGGCGTTAGCTGATTTTTTTATGTGTGTGTGTGTGAGAGAGAGAGAGAGAGAGAGAGAGAGCCTGTGTAGCTCAGTGGATGTGGAGTTTGCACACCACGGCGCTTGGCCGCACGAAGGAAGACTTGGTTTCGAGTCTAGTCGGTGACTAGAGGAAATTTTTCTAAGCCTTTTTTCGACCGGTTTCCGAGTTAGTCGATCTCTGGCATGGGCAAGCGGGTTTTTCCTCCCGGAAACTCGGGTTTTTCGTCCCGTAAACTCAAGAAAATCGACCGTAGAACCCACATTACTTCAGACATTAAATATATTGTGTTAGGGTTAGGCACCACGAGATGGCGGCACATTTGAGCCGTCTCTCTTCACTGTGTACCGCTTAATTAGTGATAGCCTTGGGCCATCTATCTCTGATTGTTACCAATGGAGATTGAAATGCCCACTCAGTCTCCAAAAAGTTAGATAGGCTAAATGGCCTCACCTACTCCCCGTATACGGGAATAAAAAGGCGTTAGCTGATTTTTTTTGATATTTACTTCTTATATAATTACTTGATGCAATAGTATATATTTTTCATTTGAAAAGGAAGAACATAAGAAAGAGAAAACGATTTTAAAATAATAATTTAATAATAACAATGATTATAATTTTTGATTTTTCTTTTGTAATGATGACGAAAACCTCCGGAAAATTTGTGGTCGAAAAATATTGTTACTAATAAATAACAATAATAATAAACACTTACTCATGTTAGCTTATTCAAATAATTCCATTCTATATTTATATTATTATTATTAAATTACTGCTTTATTAAATTATTATTATTTTATATTATTTTTATTATCTTCATTATTATTAAATTAAGCCTATCTTCGACCGGTTCCCGAGTTAGTCGATCTCTGGCACAGGAAAGCGGGTTTTTTCCTCCCGGAAACTCGGGTTTTTCGTCCCCTAAAACTCAAGAAAATCGACCGTAGTACCCACATTATTTCAGACAGTGACATATCTTGTTAGGGTTAGGTACCAAGAGATGGCAGTAATTGTGTTTGCGAGCCTCTTCATCGGTGGCTGCTATAATTAGTGATTGACATGGGCCAGCTATCTCTGATTGGCTACCGGTGGAGATTGAACTGCCCACTCAGTCTCCAAAAGCTGGATAGGGTATAAAGGCCTCTCCTACTCCTATTAAGGAAGAAAAGGCATTAGTTGATTGATATTAAATTACTGCTTTCTAATATGATATATTATGGTGTTGAATAGTAGGTGGCGTTGGTGTAGATGAAGTAATAATAGAAGTGTAGAAGAAATAATAATAATATTTACATCATAATCTCCTTCAAATTTCGAGCATCATTTCTTTTCTTAAGAAACGGAATATATAATAAAAAACTTTTTTATCAGAAAATATTTATCGTATATATTTATCAGTATATATGACATGCGAGCTGAAGAATCTTCCTCAGCCATAGCCAAGTTAGATGGTCTAGGGCGTGGACAATAGGGTTTCCCACAGTTTATTCTGGGAGTTTTCATCCCCAAAATAATCAAACCGGACCCGTGAACACACACGATATACTGTAGTATATCGATATTTTTGGAGGCGGTTGAACTCTATT
Source organism: Typopeltis vanoorti (assembly GCF_054136105.1). Classification (NCBI taxonomy): domain Eukaryota; kingdom Metazoa; phylum Arthropoda; class Arachnida; order Uropygi; family Thelyphonidae; genus Typopeltis; species Typopeltis vanoorti. The sequence continues at coordinate 109,132,688 of NC_143562.1, read as the reverse complement.
AACGAGGAATTAGGCATATATACATATGTGTGTATATCTACTCTATAATATAAAATGATTAGCCCATTTTTGTAACGTTTTTGTGTCACTTTTTTTGTCAAGTTATTTGAAACGTTTTGAAACTCAGGGCTACCCTGAGTGTTGAGTCATCAGAATTCAAGGAGAAAAGGCATACCAGTCTGGAACTCAGGGGATTGGGCGCCATATGCGCCAGGGGGGGTGGCGGAACCCCTCTTTCGAGTCTTCAAAATTACAGTCATCAGAATTCAAGGAGAACTGGCCTACCAGTCCCGAACTCGGGAGGGTTGGGTGCCGTATGCGCCGGGGTAAGCAAGGAACCCCCTTTCGAGTCTTCAAAATTACAGTCATCAGAATTCAAGGAGAACCGGCCTACTCAGTCCGGAACTCGGGGGGGGGGGCGCCGTATGCGCCGGGGTGGGGGAGGAACCTCTTTCGAGTCTTGAGTCATCAGAATTCAAAGAATACTGGCCTACAAGTCCGGAACTCGGGGGGGGGGGGCGCTGTAGGTGGACTTGACTTATTTGTCTGTTTGCTTACTTGGGAAATGGAATAAAAACCAGGTTTAAAAGAGCTTGGTGCCCAAGGTAAAAAAATCTCTCATCCCGAGATTTTTATTTAATAAGGTCAAAGCACCTTCTGGTAACTTGTTTTTGTAAAATACTTATAAGCTCTGTATTACTTAACTTCGGTATTTCTAAGCCTGACTCCCATGAGACCTCAATAAATGATGAGACCTCAATAAAGTTCGAATGCGGGTATTATATAATATGCATTTCGCAATTTGATTAAATAAATATTACGTTCACACTAAAGAAATATTTCAGATATTGCATGATGCCCATATTGCTTGTTGGTCATGGAAGAAGAAACCACATGGAAAAAGAATTAAGCACAAAATATAAAAATATTACAAGGGAAATTATTGTAATTTAGGTCAGTTTTTTTTTTCTCAAATCAACTTGCCCAAGGGGAATGTAGCTTTATTCATAATATCTGGTCATTTTAATAATTAATCAATATATATCAGGCTATGCCGCCGTTTTAGTCATTATTTATAATGGCCGGGCATTATGAATAATAACCTTGTCACTTGGCCCATAATATATATATATATATATATACATTTTCAAGGCACTTTTCCTAATTGGGTTGTGGAGCAACAGCTGCAAGAGGAAGTTTCGATGGTCACGATCCTCTGCTACCAAGCTCAGGTGTTATGGTGGGATTCCCAAATGTGTCCACCCAAGGTTTTGGATATAATCTATTCAGCGACCCCTTGACTTTCCACGTGGCCTCCCACCCTCTGGCTTGGCAAAGGGGGCCTGCTGAGGGAGCCTCTCTTGTGACATTCTGACAAGGTGCCTGTACCAACATAACTGTGATCTCTCAACACGGAGAAGCAGCGGTTGAGTATTGAGGGTTTCCCGAATTGCAGCGCTTCTGACTCTGTCCTGCCTTGCCAGTCCCGCAACTCCTCGAAGGAACCTCATTTCAGCCGCTTGGATTCATGTATGAATTCTTTCCGTCATTACCCAAACTCTCGTGACCATAGGTGAGGACGGGGACATAGATTGTATTGAAGACAGCCAGCTTTGACTTCTGGCTTAACTCCCGCTTCAATACTACCAAATGGCCAAGCTCCCACAATATTGAGCTTGCTAAACCAATTTGAGTATCTAGCTCTATGTCCCATTTTCCATGATTCGTGAATACCCAAGGTATTTAAACTTCTCAACCTACCATCCCATGTAGAGTGCACTGGGATGGTTGTCTTGAGACCACAAATGTTTCAATTTTGGCCACACTGATCTTCACTCCGGCATCTGCACAAACAGCTATCCTCCAGCAGAACCTATCCAGGGTCTGCTGGAGGTCCTCTGTGATAGAGATAATCAGAACTAGGTCATCTGCAAAAAGCAGATGTCCAATGCTACATCTTCCAATTCTGACACACTCACTGCCTTGGCTGTGCCTATCAATCCAGTCCATAAATATCATGAAAAGAAGGGGTGACAGAACACACCCTTCGCAGAGGCCAACAGAGACTGAAAGGTTCAGACTTTGTGCTGTTTACCCTGACACAAAACTCTGGGCATTCATACAGGGATTTGATGGCAGCTAATAGTTGGCCATCCACTCCATAATCCTGTACTACTTGCCAAAGCTTATCCCGAGGAACCCGATCATATGCCTTCTCCAAGTCCACAAAACATGTGTAGACATTCTTGGCATATTCCCAATATTTCTCAAAGACTTCCTTAAAATGAAGATTTGGTCAGTTGTGCTTCTACCAGGAAGAAAGCCACATTGTAATTCCAGGAACTTTGACTCAACTATGCTCCTGCAGCGTCTTTCCAAGCACCTAGCATACACTTTCCCAGGCAGGCTGAGCAGAGAGAGATGCCACGATAGTTACTGCAATCCTTCTGGTCTCCCTTCTTGAAGACTGGAATTATAATGCCTCTCTGCCACTGCTTTGGTGCTAGCCCAGATATCCAAGCAGCCTGACACATTCGAGTCAGCCAGAGAATCCCGTCTAGATTTAAGACTTTTAGCATTGCAGGCCAAATTTCATCATCGCCAAGAGCCTTGCTGGATTTTAGCGATTTTATTGGTAAATGGACCTCTTCTGCTGTGAGACTAGTCATTGCCCCGAACTGTACCACATGGATGTCCACAACTGCTGGGCCACCCGGGTTAAGAAGGCTATCAAAGTATTCCCTCCATCTGTGGAGGATATCCTTCTCGGTTGTTAAAAGTGCACCATCAGAGGCCTTAAATGCCCTTGCTGTGCACGATTTTCTCCCTCAAAGGCGGCAGATGGTCTGCCAAAATACTTTGTTTGCATTTGCATAGGATGAGTCTAATCTTTCTCCAAAGGATTCCCAAGCTGCTGCTGAGGCAGTAAAGACATGCTTTGCTGCATTTACTGCCTCAGCAACAGCTCTTTGTGCCTCAGCATACCGCAAACGCATCTCAGGTGACCTGACCCTAAGCCATGTTAGGTAGGACTCCTTTTTTGCTGGGACAGTTTTATGGATTTCTTGGTTCCACCAAGGTGTTCTTTTCTCACTGCCCGTTGAAACGCCGAGTCTCTTTCTGCCACAGCATGAGAATGCAGAGACAATGACAGCTGTTCTGAACAGCTTTCACTCCTCCTCAACATCTGCAGTATGTTTGGGAATCTCTTTGAACCTGAAGGAAATGTCATCTGCAAAATTCTTCCTCACAGCCTCATTTTCCAATGCTTCCCATTTAACGCGGTATAACTGCTTAGGCCTACCAGCGTTGCATCTGGTTTCTGAAGCCGTAGAGTCTACGGCTTCAGAAACCAGATGGGTGGACACATTTGGGAATCCCACCATAACACCTGAGCTTGGTAGCAGAGGATCGTGACCATCGGAAGTTCCTCTTGCAGCTGTTGCTCCACAACCCAATTAGGAAAGGTGCCTTGAAGATGTATGTATGTGTATATATATATATATATATATATATATATATTATGGGCCAAGTGACAAGGTTATTATTCATAATGCCCGGCCATTATAAATAATGACTAAAACGAAAATGACCAGATATTATGAATAAAGCTACATTCCCCTTGGGCAAGTTGATTTGAGAAGAAAAAAAAAAACTGACCTAAATTACAATAATTTCCCTTGTAATATTTTTATATTTTGTGCTTAATTCTTTTTCCATGTGGTTTCTTCTTCCATGACCAACAAGCAATATGGGCATCATACAATATCTGAAATATTTCTTTAGTTTGAACGTAATATTTATTTAATCAAATTGCCAAATGCATATTATATAATACCCGTATATGATTTGGTTAAGTTAAGGGATATTACATCCCATATCGTTTCTTAGCCGAATAAGAAACTCAAAGAGTTTCATGCTGAATATAGTAGAAACTATATAAAGTTCGGCGATTCCAAGCGTAAGCAAATACCTGGATACTGCAGCAACTGACCCTTAAGGTAGTGCAAGCTGAGGCAACTCATGTCTAAGGTGGAGCAAGCTCCGATCACTATTCTTGATATTTACCCATAATGTGAACTTAGCTCCTAGGAGCTGTATTACTGTTCTACATTAAAAGAGAAGGCCATTACCCAGACCGGTTTCAACCTTTATTGAGGTCTCATCAGTGAGTAGGTAGACCTAGTTAATATCAAGTTTGTAGCGAACAGAACTTACAACCCTTCTATGAGTATTGCCGAGAGGTGTCCTAGTAAATTATTAGATATATGAAGAGCCAAAGGCTTCAATTCAGGGATATATGACTTGCTTGAGTTAAGAATAGCGATCGGAGCTTGCTTCACCTTAGACATGAGTTGCCTCAGCTTGCGGTACCTTTAGGGTCAGTTGCTGCAGTATCCAGGTATTTGCTTACGCTTGGAATCGCCGAACTTTATATAGTTTCTACTATATTCGGCATGAAACTCTTTGAGTTTCTTATTCGGCTAAGAAACGATATGGCATGTAATATCCCTTAACTTAAACAAGCCATACGTCGCCGAATTGATGCCTTTGGCTCTTCATATATCTAATAATTTATTAGGACACCTCTCAGCAATACTCATAGAAGGGTTGTAAGTTCTGTTCGCTACAAACTTGATATTATTAACTAGGTCTACCTACTCACTGATGAGACCCCAATGAGAGTAGAAACCGGTGCGGGGCGGATCTGGCTTTGAGAGGCTCCACTTGGAGGTAGGTTTTTGCCTGTCTCTGAGTGGGGCCACCACTGAGATTATGGCTCTGCTTGGTGGTGGGGTGAGCCTGCCACTGGGTAGAGCCAATGCTGAGAAGTTCTCGGTGACGGGGTGCGCCAGTCTTCGAGTGGAACAACGCTGAGTTGGGCGATCTTTTGGGATCGTCTTATTTTTAGAGCCCGCTTCACGTGTACATAAGGTTGAAACCGGTCTGGGTAGTGACCTCTCATAATGTAGAACAGAAATACAGCTCCTAGGAGCTAAGTTCACATTATGGGTAAATATCAAGAATAGTGATCAGAGCTTGCTCCACCTTAGACGTGAGTTGCCTCAGCTTGTGGTACCTTTAGGGTCAGTTGCTGCAGTATCCAGGTATTTGCTTACGCTTGGAATCGCCGAACTTTATATAGTTCTACTATATTCGGCATGAAACTCTTTGAGTTTCTTATTCGGCTAAGAAACGATATGGGATGTAATATCCCTTAACTTAAACAAGTCATATGTCGCCGAATTGAAGCCTTTGGCTCTTCATATATCGAATACCCGTATATGATATTTATATGTTACAGGCCAAGTCACTTTGGTTGTTAACTCTTTCACTTTTTCTATCATTGTCAAATATGCTGATTTTGTAAAAATTTGAGTGACCTGTTCAAAGTTCCCTTCTTGTCTCCCGACATAAAGAAATCAGAAGAATCTCTTCTCCCCCAACCGCTACTGCTGAAAAGGTATCATTATCACAATTAATGGAATCTGCAAAAAAGTTCCTTTTATTGTTCGTGTATTTGGAACTGCTCAAAGGTATCATTATTATTATATTGACCCGTCAATATGATAACTCTTTCTTCTTTATATGATGAAATTATGATTCCTTATGAAATTATGATAACGTTACTTTTTTTACAGTGCCATATTTTGTTTGTTATTATAAATAATGCCCGTATTAATAATTTCGTCCATAATACATATATTTTGAGTTTCCGGGTGAAAAGACCATTTATCTCCGTATGAGACCGGCTAACTCACCTTTAGTCAGCAGATAAAAGTTCCCGACTTTATAGACGGGAATCCATCCCAGGTCTTTCCGATCATAGGTGTATACCAACTGAGCTACAGAGGCTCTATTCTACTCCTTGGAACATCACTTGCTTTTGAAGTACAAAATTTTCTAACTAATCGATGAAGGCTTGATACATTATATTACCCTTCTATTATTAACTTCAGAGTTCTTCTGTATCCTTGTAAATAAACATGTATATAAAAACTTTCCCGAGATTAGAGAACTTTACTCAGTAATTTTATTCTTTCCAGCTCTCCTTCGTTGCTTGCCTACTCTTTGCTCTAGCGTTCCTGTTACTCAGCGACGGCTGTCTAAAAATAAATACGCATAATAAAAATAACGCGCATGCTCCTTACTGAGATTCAACGTGTAACTCAAGTGACATGGATGCAGTTAATATAGTGCTTACACTCACACTCATGCAGCAATAGTGATATACGAACATTGCTGTAAACAAACATATAAATAATACACATACATTTCTGTGCTGTTTCCTAAGGATTAAAACCACGACAAGCAAGTTTACTACTCAATTTCATTTGAGTCTCCTTTAATATCGCCAGGGCTTAACCATGTGGTAGCTCCTGTAATACTAATGTATAATATAATATTGGACTAAATGCAAATATATTTTTAGATTATTTTATCATATAAAAAATCGTATTCCTTAACGCAGTTATTTTTAAAGTGAAACAGCGAAATTTAGAATTTTTTTTTTTTAAAGAAGTAAATAAATGAAGGTAGCTTGTGTAAGTCAGTGACAGTGACGTTTGCACCTAAAGCGCTGAGCCTCTCGAAGAAAGACTTAAATTCAATTCTAATCGCTGACTAGAACTTTCTTCTAAGCCATTCTTTAACCAGTTCCCTTGTAATCTCTATTACAGTCAATCGGATTTTCGTCCTGTGAACTCAAGAAAACTGACCATAGAACTCAGTTTCAGCTAATAAATAGCGTTAGGATAAAGGACCACGAGATGGCGCACTTATAACGTGTCTCTTCACTAGATGCTGTTTGTAATTAGTGTTATTATTATTCCTGATACCTCCAAGTTAGATCAGGTATCTCTAACCACTGGTGGAAATTGAATTTCTCCATCAGTCTCCAAAAGTGAGGAAGCACTAAAAGCCTTGCCTACTCCCTACAGGGGAATAAAAAGAGTTGACAGATGTATTTTACTTTAAAAATAGAAAATCAACTGGATTTGATAGTATACACTAGTGGCGAAAATTGTGGAAACCTTTTGGGAAAAGTGTATTTTTGAGGTTTGATTTTTTTTGACTTTTTATTTGGTGTAATACCATAAAATTATATATCAATCAATGGAAAGATAATTTAATCAAGAATGTAATGCAACAAAGTTGGTTCAATTATCTGTATTCTATGAAAAGTTATAGCCAAATAATCAGAAAAAAGCACAACTTGCTTAGGTTGATATGAAGTAGCTTTCCTTCATTTGAATTAGCCAATGAGCATGAATGTTTAGAAAGCCGACCAGGTGTCATCTTGTTATGGCAATGAGCCAATAAGGTCACAGTAGGATTCATCTATTGATGTCATGTATTGGAGCTGAGAGGAGGACATTTGTCAGTGTTATGTGACTGCTATCGAGTTGGTTGTTTTTTTTTTACGTTCTTTCATTTTGTGAACTTGTAAAATGTAATAAAATTAAAGAAATGGTGCAAACTAGTCACCCACAAAGGGATGTAAAATAGTACTATTAAGTGAACAAGGCTACAGTTATGAAGAAATTAGAAGAAAAATTGGTGGAAACTTAACCAAAGGTGGCATTTCTAAATTTTTAAAGTATGAGGAAACTCAGTCGCTAAAAAACCAGACTGGTAAAGTTGCACAACAGCAAGTGATGATAGAAGAATTGAGAGACTGTGACTACGTGACAGAAGAAAATCATCTGAGTGTATACAAGATGAAATGGCACAATACAATGCAAGGGCTGTTCAGGAATTTGGTCTAAATGCCAGAATTCCACAAAAAAGCCATTTTTCTCTCTCAAACAAAGGTTGAAAAGATTAAGCTGGGCTAAAACATATGTTAACTGGACAGCTGAACAATGGAACAGTGTTATTTGGAGTGATGAGACGAAAATCGTTTGGTTTGGTAGGGATTGCATAAAATATGCAAGGAGAATCGGAGATTTGCATCCTGATTGCATTACACCTACCATGAAACACCCACTTAGTGTTATGATCTGGGGTTGTATGACAACAAAATGTGTGGGAGCAGAATTTCATGATTGATGGGAATATAAATGCCCAAAAATACATAAATGAAATACTTCAGCCCAAACTGAAGCCTTCTGCACGTGATCTTTTCCAAGTTAATGAAGCATTCATATTTCAACAGGATTCAGCTCCATGTCATGTTGCTGCTGATAATCATCTTCCACTGCTGGAATGGCCTGGGAATAGCCCAGACCTTAACCCAATCGAAAATCTATGGAGCCAACTAAAGAAACTTGTTAGTCAGATGCAACCCAGCAATAAAACCCAATTAAAGAAGCATAATTCAATCTTGGTTTCACATCATAACAGCTGCAGAACTAATAAACTTGATTCACTCCATGGGAAGATGTCGTAAGGCCATAATTAACGCTAAAGGTTACCTAACTTAGTATTAACTTGCATTAGAATTTTTGTATATCTCATTTTTTCTGTTTCACTTTTCTTCTTTATAACTGATGTTCTAATAAAAAAAAATCCTTCATAAAATTTATTGCATTACTTTCTTGATTATCTTATCATAATTTTATGGTATTACTCCAAAAAAAAGTGGTTATGAGCCATCAAACCTCAAAAATACACTTTTTCCAAAAGGTTTCCACAATTTTGGCCACTAGTGTAGATACGAAGCTTTAGGAATATAGTACCGAATATTTACTTCATCATCATTAAAGTTAATAGTTATTTGAGAAAATGTGAGGTACCATCAGATTGTTCGAAAGCTAATGATCTATATTGAGATGAAATGAGATAGAGATGTCTGTTTAAATTACAGAGGAATAAGTTTATTAAGTATAGGTTACAAAATACAGTAAAATTTTTCATAAAACAAATATTGTAGACAATCTGCTCTCAGAATAAAATGTTTTCAGAAATTATTGAAAAAATTTGGACACTCATTTGGCTTTTATAGATTATGAGAAAGCTATAAATAAAATACTTATTTTTACAGGTACTCCACAGAACTCACTGCTGGAGACACACGCTATCCACTAACACAATACCTATCATATATCTCCTTAAACTTATTCACTGTTTAGGCACTGACAACCACCTCTAGCAACTCATTCGCCACTCTCAAGTAGGGAGAAAACAAGTGTGACCTTGTTTTCTCCCTACTTCCCATGCATCGAAAAATTTATTTCGCGCCAATATTAAAGAATCCTTTTAGCAACTTATAAGTTTCAATCATATCCCCTCTACTCCACCTGTCTCTGCAACTCACACACCTTCAATCTGTGCCCATAGGGAACATTTCACAGTCCTGTCATGAGCTTAGTCACTCATTTGAATCCTCTCCACCACTCCTGGTCCCCTAGGAATGCAGGTGGCTAAATCCACACACAGTAGTCAGGCAACATGTGGCTGAAACATAGCCTTATATAGAGGGTTAATAACCTCCCTATCTTAATTGTCAATGTGTTCCTCACCATCCAATAATCCTCTGAGCTATTTTGCCAACTCTTGCAATATGTCCTCTGAATTTAAAATCTATATCCACCATCGCCCCCATATCAATAGACTCATCAATTTCCTGTAATGTAGTACCAGTAAAACTGGGATGTAGTTTTACTGGTACTACATTACACTACATTACTCCAACTCTGTTAAATATATATATATTTAACAGAGGGTTCTAGTCACTATAATTATTAATTCTAAATGTATACATCTGGAGTCAACTCTAGTAACAACATATATATATATATATTCATCAAATTATTAAAATATGAGTAACAGCAATAAAACAAAATATCCAATTAACCAGACTGTTATGAATACAATGCTGTATGCAGATGATGGTCAAAAATAAGCCAACAATACAATTTAAAAATTTTGCAAAAGAAAACAAATGTTGTGCATTTAAAGGTCAAGATCATACTAGATCAAAAATAGTCACAGAAGATAAAATAACAGAACAGGTTACAGAGTAATTATTTAGGTTGCATAATAGCATATCAAAAAGACAAAGATGAAAAACTAAAGAAATTCTGTGCAGCAATTAAAAAGACAGTGAATAATAATAAAAAAATGGTTACTCCACACATGGTTCAGAAATATGAACATACGGATTCCAGGATATCTCTACAAGTTGAAGCACATATAAGTTAGTATATGTATGCATCCAACAAGATATAAAACCACCCATCATGCTACCTCCACCATAAGTGTTCCTTTCACATACATGAGAGGAATGACGTATCCCTGGTTTTCTCCAGATCGGATCACACCTAGTATTGCTTTATATATAGAAAATTAGGATTTGCCTGTACACAATGCAAATTGCACTGGTCTTTGATCCAGTTGATGTGGGGCCTGATCCATTTCAAACGTTCTGTACTGCTGCATGACTATAGGGGCAAGCAGATTACTGGTTGCCTATCATATTGACCACTGTGGTCAAATTGTAGCTGATTCAGAGCAGCACTCCTATTTTGGTGGGCAAGATAATTAGATATTGGTCAACCGCAGTTGTAGCCTTTCATCACTGTATCTCCTGGATGCTGTTTGACTGATGGAATTGATTCTACAGTCTATGAACCATGGAATGATTCACATGGAACCACCCAGCTACCTCTGCCTGACTTTTGCCAGCCTCTAGTCTTACAATGGCTCACCACCAGAATTCATAAGATCCAAGAATTTTGCTATTGCAAAATGTCTTGTTCTCATTGCAGACATGAAATGGAAAACTACTCCAAAATAGTCAGTTATGTCACAATCATTCACATATGATAATCAGACTCAGCATCAATCACTTTTTACATAATGCACTTGACATTCATGCACCCTCTCAACACTGAGGTTATATTTTTCACTCTGTTACTTAATTTATGGAAACCAGTGTAGCTAATGCATGAGCTTTAAGAGATTTAGAAAAGAAATGGCCAATGTGGTTGACCAAATAGTTAGAGGATCTGTTTTCGAACCAACAGAGGTGGTTTGAATTCACACTAAAGTACTAGGGGTTTACTACCTTTTGTAGAGAATTATAAAGAAAAAAAAAAAAGATCAATATCAATTCTTCTGAGCAGCGTTCATGAAAATATGTATCTGTAGAAAATGCAAACAGAAACTGAACATTTGTGTACAGGAGGAGAGTGGCGTAAATTAGCAAGAGATTAACAATTAATTAATACAATTGTTTTTTGTGCACTAAGTATTTTTACAGAGCTGATCTGGCCAACCCAAATGTGAGAAACAGTAACCAATGGTTGACATTTTAGTGATTATCTCTTCTTGGGATAACCCCAACCTACATTCTTTCTTGATAATAAAAATCATCTCATGAGTATTATATCATAAAAAAATAAGAATTAAAAAAATCAAATACATCCATCCAAACTCATTTTCATGTGATGCATTGAAAAATCCTTCACTCATTATAAGAGATGTTAAGTTGATTAATGACATCATCCATTCACATATATTCTTCTGTTGTACAGATATTTCCATGGTCACTGACATCAGTAATTCTCCAATCTTATTTAAATCTGTTAAGATATGCAGTGGTTACCTGCCACCCCTTTACTATTAATTTTCAAACTCAGAGAATTCCCCCCCTCCCTTATTCTTCCTAATGCTACCTTTGAAACAACTTCCACTTAGGTCTGCAAATCCAATATTAAGAAGTTCCTATTCTCTTTTCAGTTTTCTGCTCTTCCACACAGCAAGTATAATATAGGAAGAACAACCTCTCAAGTGGAATTGACATAGAAACCTTTCATAAAGATTACAAATACACAAAAATATTTGCAAATTTATATAAAAACTGTTTATTAATATTTACATCAATCTTATGTACAGCATATACATAACAGTATAATATATATATTTATATACAATGAATGATTATTTGAGTTATTAAATCTTGGGACATACACAATGAATTATGTGTATGTCCATAACATTTCAAATAAACCGATTCAGTTCTGTGTATCTACAGTATCAAATCTTTAAAGAAACATACAAAATAATGATTTATGAAATATGGTGTTAGATATAGGCATATAGTAGTAAAAAAGCAAAATATAAAGCTAGTACATTTAGTTCCAAGACAGGCCTTCACAACTAATTACAACATATAGCATAAAGAATAGAAGCAACTAGCGAGTACAAATCTGATACGTTAGTTGATAAGCATTTGTTTTTGTACCACACAACATACTGAAAGAACTTTCTGATGACAGTAGAATAACTGTTTGCTCTTAAAAGTAAAGCCAATGCATTTCTTTCCAAAAACAGTGTTTTTCCTTTTCAATAAACATCAGCATTTTATCAAGTCAAAGCATTGGAATACAACTTACACAGAACAAACAATTTTTTTCAATGATGCAATGCACTACTTATTATAAATTAATGAAATGAACTGATGGGGGAAGGGAGGGGGGTTTGCTGTACCTAATGTTTATTAGACGGGCTGCTGAAACACAAAATACACAACCCAAAGAATAAAAAAAAGGTTTCATACTTCATAACTTATTCATATAGTAACAGAAGAGCTAAAGGTGCCAGAGCACCTGCCCCAAACACTACGATTTTAAATTTAAAAGGTCAGCATATCCTAACTATCTTTCTTGGAGAGATTTGTTAGGATATACTGACCAATCAAAAGACTCCCAACACCAAACTTATTTCATGATTTATAACAATAATACAATAAACTTTCTTTTAAAAAAAAAAACTGAAATATTAAAACATCACTTGCTAAATATATATTTTTTTCTCCCAGCAGAAAGAGTGAAAAGAATTCTAAACATGCATTTCTTCAATGACCAGTTTGTTTCCCAGCCAACTCAGGTTTACTTGAAAATATATACAAAAAACATTCCAAGAAAAGGAATATGTCCTCTTCCAAGTGTGACAGAGCCATAAACAGTAAATTAAATGCACTGACAAAGAAACTCATTCCACAAAACACAGGGGTTTGTCTTTCTATATTACAAAAGGTATACATATGTTAATATAAATCATGGACCTGCAAATTCTTTTTTTCTTCTGTACACTTAACTAATTTTGAAGTGCAAAATAATGTTATCTAATTAGAATTTCTATCTTAAAAATTTATGCTTACAATTCAGTTTTCAAAGACCTTTGTTAATATGCCCAACTCTTATTTATCCAGAAAAAAAAGCTAATGTGAAATGATAGTGAGAGCAATGCAAAGATAGCATTCACAAAATATTTATAATTTTATGAATAAAGTGGCCTTCATTACTAGAGTTCCACTTGTGTTTTATGTGAAAGAAAAGCTAAATGCATTCTTTAAATATCTCATTCTAAGCATACCGATAATTGCTCCCATGTTTCTGTTACCACTTGTTTCATTGTATCCTAACAGTTACATTCATGAGTTTTAAGGGTTGAACAATTAACCTGCAAGGTATGAACAGCAGTGTCCAATGAGTTTACCTAGCCAAATGCAAATTATGTTACTACATTGTTGCTAATGCATGAATAAGAAAAAGTAATAATTATACAATTTGTTGTAAATATTAGAAAAAAATAATAATCTCAAGTTATTATGTGACTACTTGGTTTAGCATAGAATATAGTGACATGTTACTATAGCCAACATGTCAATGTTGGCAGCAACAAGAATGAGTTCTATTTGAGGTATGTCTGCAATTATCTCAACAAGCAATTTAAATGCCAGAAGGTATGTGTTTTTCCTACTTATCTATAATTTATGGAAGGATAATGCTAGCGAATACTGACACTAGGGAATTGCATAGTATTAAGATGAAGATAATGCAGTGGCAAGTATGATAGGGATGAGGACAAGGACAGGCAGATGAACTGGAGGTGTACAGGATATCAAGACATTTCAATGTGAATATAGCCATGAGACCAGATGAGATACAGCTCCTATGTTATGGGAAAGTGCAACAGAAATTAGAGTGTCATAACCAGTCTGTTTATTTTAAGCCTCATCAGTGGCAGAGTGCCAAGGGAGTAGAAAAAGGGTGGGAATACAATTACATAAAGGAGGCACCAAGAATGAGGTAGCCAATTACAGAACCATTTGTATCTCAGAAGCAATGGCTAGGAATATAACATGCTATGGGGGACAGCATCGCATTGTGATAGAGAGATCTTGTCTCAATAATTTACTGCCTTTCTACAAATAAGGTTTTAATATGACCATATCTGAATTATCAAACAGAGATTTGGTTGCCAGGGTTTCCTTGAGTAAGTGGTGGAGAGGATTCAGAGGCAAGTGATCAAAATGGTGATCAGTTTTCAGAGTGCTCCAGAATATACTGAAAGTGTGAAAATTAGGTTTACCTAATAGACAGCAACTAAAGGAATTTTAGAGAGCAGATCAGTGGTGGGATTCAGCCGGTTCGCACCAGTTCAGCAGAACTGATACCTACTTTTTTGTTGAGTTTGGCAAACCAGTTGTTAAATGGCACTTGTAATCAGGGTTCTCTTTAAGGTGGGTGCATTGGCAGCAGCCCAATGTGGAAATCACAAATTTACATTCCTTACTCTTTTTTAACATTAATCTGCACAACAGCATTAAGCGCCCATAGTAATGTTCATTCCATCCATAGGCAAAAAAAAATTAGACGGAACTATGCTTGTAATATTTCTTTATTCATTTCATAAAACTCATTATTCCATTGATGAAATACTACATTTTTATTCCCTCGCGTTTGTTACTTCAGTAAAAACATATAACGCTGTCATTTGTTTCAGCTTTGTGTTACACCCAAAATTCCCATGAGATATGAGTGCGCTGGTGTTCCTTGATCGGTAAAACCAATAGGAAGCTAGGACACAATGAACCAATAGAAATATAGATTTCAGGGGTTATCTTATCGCCCATTTTGGAAGCCATGGAAAAACTTGTGATAAAAACGCAGTTTTTATCACAACTTTCCCATGACAAACAGGCTTGTCGTACACATTATTATATCGTATTTAATCTGCATAGCCTATGCCATTTATTAATTAAAAAGAAAGCTTCATTTAGTATCGATAAAATGAAGAAATGTATGTTCTGACTGATGTTTATCAATAGTATCAGCACAGTGTTTTTATAAAAGTTTATGATATGACCACACGTAGACAGAACCAGTAAAAATATTCAAATATATAAGCACATCTCTGCTCCAGCTCTATAATATATTAAAATAAAACATATTTAAAATTTTTTTGCAGTAGCCTTAAAAGGATGAAAAGGCAACAAAGTTTGACAGATTTTTTCAATAAGAAACCAAAATCGGAATCTGTTGTATCAGAATTGGCCTTGGATGGCACAAAACAGTCACAAGCACAACCACTCCAACTTGAAGAAAGCAGCACATCAATTATTGAAATAAAAAACGATAACTCCAAAATTGAAAATAATCTTCCTGAATGCTGGACAGTGCAACAATATAACAATTTAAAAAAAAATGACGGACTGGTAATTTCTAACAAAAAGTTAGGTTGCAAACATTGTGCAAAAATGACTTTATAAAAGAGAACAGTGTTCATGTCAAAAGAAAGAAATGTTTTCAGATTTAGGCATCAGGGGTTTTCAGAAACATGTACCATGTTCTATGAAGACCAACTCTACTCTCTTGAAAACAGACCAATGCATATGAATGATAACTGAAAAGAAGAACAATTTGCTGAGTGGAATTATTGGTCTGGATGACAGAGGTAAGCATAGCAATCACTGTGAAAATTGATTTCACAGTGAAATAAAGACTGCACAGTCATCTTAATTCAATTCCCCTGAATGGACAGGCATTATTGTATGAGGGAGGCCAACAGAGAATGCATCAAAGAAAGTCAGTCATTAGCAGATCATCATAAGAACTATCTCAGGGCTGCAAATTACTAAATGTATTCAATACAGAGTTCAATGCTGCATCCTTTCAATACAAAAAAAAAAAAAAAAAAAGAAGAAGCATGTTAAGAACATATAAATTTCTCAAATGCTCCTGAAGAAGAAAAAAGAAAAGCTACAAGTAAATATAAGAAGCATTTACTTGAAAGGAAACTTTCATATAAAGAAAATGGCAAGAGAAACTGAATGCAATTGCATACGATGATAATGGCTTTCAGCTATATGACCTACAAACTGTATTTGCAGCATCCAATCAGTGACACTTACAGTTTTCATTACATTTTAATGCATATAATTTCCACTCTAACATTTACTACAATTTCTCAATAAGACCAAAGTATGACATCATACCAACAAAATTCAAAGCTGCATTTCAGATTACATCAAAAATGTGGATAGTAAAGCCAGAAAAATTTGACAATTTTTTATTCCAAAAATTGCTGTAGTCCGAGAGGAAAAAAATCAAATCATACTAGCTGTGGCTATTAAATAACAAGACAAGGTGCACTGTGAATCATGTACTCGTAGCAGTGGGATGTGCCTGTGCCGTGAATGACCTTGAAGGTTCTAGAAGCAATTCAGATAAGCACTGTTTGCTGCTGCTCGTAGTTAGTCTGTAGGCAGTTATAAAAGAAAACACATGAAGTCGCTTTGCTGGAATAATGTGTAACATTAAACTTGAGCAGTGCATTAATCTCAAATCCCTTGTGAAATTGAAGATCATCACATGTGATGAGAAGTGGATTTTCCAGTACGATCCAGAAACAAAGAGACAATAGATGCACGAAAATTCCCACGTCACTGAGAATGAAAAAAGCAAGAATGAGCAAGTCAAAACTGAAGGCAATGCTGATCATTTTTTATTTTATTTTTATATCAATGCCGTGGTAATGGTTGAATGAGTACCAGAGGGTCAGACAGTTAACCAACATTATTACCTTGAGGTTCTGGCCAAGCTAAGAGAACAACGCTTGGATTCTCCATCAGGACAATGCTCCAGCCCACAGTGCACTGTCTGTAAAGCGGAATCTGGCTGATAAGATCCCAGTGTTGGTCCATCCACCTTACTTGCCAGACTTAGCTCCATGTGACTTTTAACTTTTTCCAAAGTTGAAATCCACATTGAAGGGCATCCATTTTCAGTCAGTGGATGAGGTAAAGGAGAAAACGGCAGTGCTACTGAAGCAGATAACACCTGATAACTTGCAGCACTGCTTCCAACAATGGAAAATTCGTATGCAGCAGTGTACAGATATAGGAGGGGAATATGTTGTAGAGGATAACAATTAAGTTGTACAATTGTAATAATAAACCACATTTTTGCAACCAGTCTCATTATTTAATATCCACACCTTGTAGTCTTGATATATTTGTAAGTTGCAGAGAAATACTCCAACTCCATTACTCAAAAATTTTTCATCAGAGAGGACGCTCAAAATAAAAATAACTGAAGAGGCATTCTACAGGTCACAGAAATCCAGACCAATATTTACACCATGGCAGTGCGTCATACTGATTCTCTAAGCAAAAAAGAAAGCATAACTTAATCACAGTACCAAACCACGAATCTTTCTATGATCATAAAGATTTGTCTGTCAAAATGTACACTGCTTGGAAAAAAGTCAGCAGACACCTCCACAGGCAAGGTGCATCAAGCCATGTAATTAATCATATGTTTGCAGACAGTTTAAATTGAAGGAATGTGATGCTCCCACACCAAACTATGTCAGAGTGAAATGCCTGTGAGAAGGGAACTGATGGAGTCTGAAAGAGGCATTGTGATAGGATGCCATGTTGCAGGCTTATCTGTTTAGCAAACTGTTGATAAACTGGGCAATCCTAGGTCAATAATCAGAGATACCATACCGAGATGGAAGCACAGGGAATCAGCTGCAAGTGGTACCTGCAGTGGACAACCCACCACACTTACTGAACATGACCATAGGGTGCTACACAGGATAATATGTAAAAACTGTCATTTGTGGATGATACATTGAATGTGGAGTTCCAAGCATTTAGTGGAACATGAATCTGTACAAAACACATTCACAACCGAGGCTCACAACATTGGTTTCCATGGTAGGACTGCAATATGCAGGACCCACGTTATCTGAACCAACATGCAGTATCATCATCAGTGGTACAAAAAGCATGTAGAGTGGGATGTAGACCCTTGGAAATCTGTGTTATGGAGCGACGAAACTCTACAGCCCGTACCAAGCAGATGGACAGGTGTGCCCAGTGAACATCTCTTACCAGCGTGCATAACTCCAATTATGAAATTTGGAGATGGTGGTATGGTATGATCATGTTTTTCCTGGTTTGGTTTCCAACTTCTGATTTTGGTGACATGGTACATTGTGTTGCTGAAAGAGACAATGGTCAGTTCCATAGAAATGCCACAAAGTAGAAAGCATTGCATTGTCCAGAACGTTCAGATACCACTCTTTAGTTCAATATTCATGGCACAAATTATTCATGCAGTTGCAGAAGCAGCCTTAGTGGACATGAATGTCACTATACTTGATTGGCCTCCACAGAGACCTAATCTCAACCCTACTGAACATCTGTGAAATGAACTGGAGCATTGGGTGAGGTCAAGGGACATCTGCCCCACAACAGTCCAGGACCTCTTTACATTCCTACCAGAAAAATGGTCTAAAATTCCCATTGATCACAATCATACACTTGTGGAAAGTATGCTCCATAGTATTGCTGTAGTCATTGCAGTGAAAGAAGGCCCTAAATCTTAAGGAGGGCACCATGGCTGTTTGTTCTTCACACTATGGTGTCCATTGATTTCTTTCCAAGCAGCGTGTGGCTCCAGTACTTTCACTTAAAAAAAAAAAGTTAAAATTTCTTATCTTGACAACATTCATGTAGAAAAAAGTCAGCATCAAAATTTTTTTTATAAATATAGTTATGTTGATGAATTAATTAACCTAAGCTAGAAACATCATCGTACAATCTAAAATTAGGACTTCCCACAAAGAAGAAAAGATCAAAAGTTACTTGAGGAGAAAAAAAAATCCTGCCACAACACAATCTGTTCTAATTATTATAACTGTCTATAATTTTTTATGGATTATTTTCTCACATCATTTTTATAATAACTTACAATAAAATAAATTACCTGAAGTTAAAATTTCTTCATGTTTACATCACAAACTTAATAATTTCTTTAAGGGAAAGGGAAACAAGCTATCCAAAATAGGGTTAAAAATGTATTCTGTAAAGTGTTGTTTTTCACATGACATGGATAAACTTTTTTTTTTTTTTGAAAAATAGAGGGCTCTTTGATCTAATAAATAGAACTGGAGAGGAGAATAAACACATTGCTTCATGATACATATAATAGCTCTCTTTAGAAAATAATTTTTTTCAGTTGTGTTGGTGTTCTAGAGAATCAATGAAATATTAAAGATCAGCTGTTACAACTTTTGACAAATGAAAAACATGGACCTTTCTCAAGATCCAATAAGCAGGATAGTTGTTTCAAAATGGGTAATAAAATCCATTGCCCACCTGAAGACCAACACAAACGTCCATGCGCATAGTGAGATTAAAATCCATAGCCTGTTGGATGGAGCCAAAAAATTTGCAGTCACAAGGATTCAATTTTATGGCTTCTAAACAAAATTCAACTGCTTCTTCATAGCAACCTACACTTGCTATTTCACTGATTCTTTGGTCAAGTGTTTTACTTCTGACCCAGCTCTCAGATCTATAAGTTAAAATTGGTTTGAACACTGTCTTGTATACAGCTAATTTAGTGTTCTGACTAATTTCTCTCTTATTCCATATGAATTTATTCAATTGACTTCCTACCATACCAGCTTTGTTGATTCTGTTGTCTATTTTCCAGGCTTATAGGCCAAGTGGCCTGTTCTGGACTCAATTCCATCTTTTTAAGGGTCTTCCTCTGCATCGAGTACCTTTTGGGTGGTAATTTAGAATTTGTTTAGGTATTCTGCTTCTATTCATTCTTAGTATGTGTTCTTTCCATTTTTCTCTATAGCAAATAACTGTTTCATTTAGGGAGGTTGTAATTCCAAGTTTTTTTCCGATTTTGCTGCTTTTCATTTTGTCCTACTTGCTGACTGTAAAATGTGAGAATTAATTTCGCTACTCAATTTTGTGAGCACTCTGCAGGACTGGTGCTCCAGGTGTAGATGCTTGAATATTTGATTAGAATGTTAAAATTCATCATGAGTACATCTTGATGACAATGAATTAAGAGAATTCTGTATATTTCTATAATGATTAATAATGACTTCAGTTTGTTGTCTAGAGAAATCCCTTATACATGGTACTGTTATAATAGGTTAGGAACAGTTTCAGATAGCATGAGAATGTTAAATAAAGCTACCCACTTATTACAGTCAGCAAAAGGTTATTTTCTAAGGGATCAAGCTCTTGCAGTTAAAAGGACAGAAGATGATACTTCATTCCAAATCTGCTGACAAATGTGAAGATGCAGTACAAGAATTCACAAACTTTTTTTTTTTTTATCCTACAGAAATATTTACATATATCTTCATCAAAACCAAAGACTGCAGGGACTGTGCCTTTAATTTACACAATATAATTACTACCAGTTGCTAGTTATTTTATGTAACAAAAGGTCTGAGATGTTTGTAGTACTTGTGTAAAAAATAATTTAATAATGTTTTCAGGATACAAAAATACTCTCTACACATGGTGACTGCAACCTTGCCCAGATTCATTTAATTATTTGTAATTAAATAAAAACATTTAAGAAGTTATATATTCTGTGCTTCTTGAGAAGGAACTAAATGTGTGTTATCTTGATGAGAGCCACTTGATAGGAAAAACTTTCTGTTAGAAAGTGCAACTGTCTGAATTGCTTTCATCATTCCCAAAATTTCCAGTTTTTTTTGTTGATTTTTGCGTAAGACATTCAGGCTTTTGGACAGTGGATGGAAACATTTCTGCATAGTAGGATCTTCAAAGTAAGGAGCATAGAGATCTGGGAAAAAAAAGATAAAAAGTTATTGAGCATTATTTAGTCTTTTAACCATAATAAATGTATATAGCACTTAATTTCAGATGCTACACTTTAATATTCCTCGAAGTGTATGAGTAACACACTATGATGAAATAAATAGTGGGATCCCCACATTTTAGAATGGACATACCAAAGTGTATATCTACAACTATAGTGGCTCACATGGACTATAAGGAAAGCATATACTCCCCACTACCGCTTTCTAGTGTCAACTATACTGTCACTGGCAGCAGCTGGATAAGAACTCGTGAAATTTGGAAGAATGTGTTCACAGGATGCCACATCGGTGTCTTATCTATTCATGACAGCAGTAAAAGATCATTGCTCCAAATCAACTATAGGCAGCATTAGTATCTGATGGACAAGTGAGGGTACCACTTCAAGGAAAGAACCCCATCCCCCTTTCTGCACAAAAAAAAAAAGGAAGCTAACAACAAGGAAATAAAAAAAAGGCACAAAGAAGTAGGGCATGAATATCTCAGAGGTTCAATGTGAAAATGATCAACTAGGAGTTCAAAAAACACTACGGGGCAAGAATGGTGCATGTTCCATATAGTTATTTTTTTATTATTTTATAAGGAGTTTATTATTTATTAATTTAATCAGCTAACGCCCTTTTTTATTCCCGTATATGGGGAGTAGGCGAGGCCATTTTAGCCCTATCTAACTTTTGGAGATTGAGTGGGCAGTTCAATCTCCACTGGTACCAATCAGAGATAGATGGCCGAAGGCTATCACTAATTAAGCAGTACACAGTGAAGAGAGACGGCTCAGATGTGCCGCCATCTCGTGGTCCCTAACACAATATATTTAATGTCTGAAATAATGTGGGTTCTACAGTCGATTTTCTTGAGTTTACAGGACGAAAAACCTGCTTGCCCGTGCCAGAGATCGACTAACTTGGGAACCAGTCGAAAAAAGGCTTAGAAAAATTTCCTCTAGTCGCCGACTAGACTCAAAACCAAGTCTTCCTTCATGCAGCCAAGCACCGTGGTATGCAAACGCCACATCCACTGAGCTACACAGGCTCTTATTGAGTTTATTGTTTATTATTTAATCTAGCTTTGAAGACCAGGTCTCATATCCCATGCCTAAAGCTATGAAGACTGGAATCTCTTTTATGTGTTCTGCTTTATTCAACATTTCTTTACCTGACTGTTGCTTTTACTTGCTGCTTTTATTGCTCTCTTGATTCTGCTATCCTATACCAATCTCCTTGAATAATCTGTCTCTGAAACCTGATCAAATACAATCTTCCTTGGAAATTTTAACATAAAAAATTCTGACCAGCTTTTTCTTACTTTACAAACTAAGCTGGAAGATAATCTGAATTGTATGGTATCAGTAATGATCTAAGAAAAAACTGTTAACCTACCAGAATTCTAGATAATCCCATCTTTCTCCCAACACCCAGGACCCTCAGTTTGCCCTCCAAATATATCAATGACAATAACTCTCTCCTCTTGGAAATTCTAATCCTAACCTTGTCCATGCTTCTTTTTCTACAGATTGTCATTCTCCGATATACTCTCAGCCTCATATCATATGGCAACTACAACTGGGATGACCTTCAGTATCTCTATGCTGTGATTTAATAAATTCTTCTTGATGATGTGGATGAGTGCCTTTATTTACTATTCCACTCAAAATTCCTGATCTGTATCCAAAGCTAGAAATGTAGCATACAATAAATGGCTCAAGTTAAAGAATCCAACCTCTCAACCAGCATACACTACAACCCATAACAAAAAAACCTTAGCAAGTCTAAAGCTGATTTTGTAAGGGACAAATGCACTATGCTTGCCTACTGCTCATATGGTAATCGAGCCTTCTGGCAAAAATTTTGGTCCTACTATGTTTCCACCATTCTCTATTTCTCACATCCTGATGGAATAATGGCAACATTTTCTAAAGATAAGACAGATCTCTTGGTATTATTCTCCTCCTCCAACTCTTGTTTACACAACAAGCAAATCACCCCTACTATTTCACAAATTTCCCTTGACATGCCTCCCATGATCTTTTGACAGGAGGACAACAGAAAACTCATAACCTTGATACTAATAAGTTCTCAAGCCCAGATGGTATTCCTCCAGTTATATTAAGAGTTTGTGCTCCAGAATTAATTCCCATCCTACTTATCTGGCTTCTAACCAACAACCTAGAATCACCCGACTTGAACCTTTTCTTTTGGTTGAAAATCTGCCTTCTACACTTAGTGAAATTCATTTGCTGTCTCTATTGCTCCCCAAATGCCACCAGCCACTGAGGTCTTTAACTTCCGCTATTTAAACATTGATTTTCTCCAGTCCCACTTCCCTAACAGCAAAATCATCCTCCTATGATATTTTAATGTCCACACCACCAACTGGCTTTCCTCCTCAGTTGTACAGATCTAGCAGGTAGAGATACTGAAACATTTGCCATCACTAAAGACCTTAAACAAACTGTTCACATGCCAGTGAGAATACAGGTAACCCGAAACACTCAACAAACACCCTAGATATCTTCCTCACCAGTGACCCTTCCAAATACACAGTGAATGTAGTGGGGGCCCTAGTAATTCTGATCACAATCTAGTGCTTGTCTCCTTTCCCATGCAACAATGCTTCCACAGCCATGCCCATAAAATAGTTTGGCATAATAACAGTGCCAAGTGGGACAGCCTCCATGACTTTCATGCTCATTTGAATGGCTGGACTGCTGTTTTGGCCTTCTAACCCAACATATGCACCGAAGTAATCCTTACTGCCATGGAAACATACGTTCCCCACACTACTCCAAATTGCTGTCCTCTAAGTCCTTGTTCTCCAAAAAATGTGCCAAGGCTGTGCAAATAAAAAAAATCAGGCATACCACAACTGGCTTACATGAAGAACTCCATCCTCCTTTAGCTCAAGCCAGAAATAGTTGCAAGAAAACTATCAATAATTCCAAAACAGAATATGAAAGAGCAAAAAAGCAGAAAACTTGCAGTCTGTCCAAATCAGCTGAGTGTTTTGGTCTTCTTCTAAAGCAATTGGTCGTAACTTTTGCCCAACACTATTCCCCACATGGCTCTATTGCATCATCACCCACAGAAAAGCCAAAAGGCAAAGGTTTCACACTTTGCCTCCAAAGCATGCATAACTAACCATGGTAAACGTTCCCCAAACATTCCAGATATCCAATATACAATGCCTCCTATATCCTTTTGCCAGAAAGAGATCAGAACAATATTGTCCAAAGACAAAAAGAAAAAAAAAAGGTTTCTGGCCCTGATGGCATTCCTCCAATTGTCCTGAAGGTTTGTGCACCAAAACTGATTCCCACCCTATGTTGCCTATATATACTCTCTTACTCCACTGGTATTTATCTCACAGCCTGGAAATTGTACATGTTCCACTCATTCCCAAGAAGGGTGACAAATCACTGCCATAAGTAACCCCCAAAATTACTGCTGGACTCACCTCAGTCCTGTCTAAAATAATGCAGAGAGAGCCATCAATTCCCAACTCCTACACTACCTCAAAGGCACCTGGCCAATAAATGATCACCAGTATGGATTCCATTGCCACTGATCAACAGAAGAACTACTCACACAAAACAGAAGCCTTGAAACATACTCCAAACCTTAACAAGCATGGCTGTATAAATCTACCAAAGATTTGGGAGACAGTCATCCTAAGACCAAATTAATATTTATTATTTTTATCATTTGGACTACTATTTTAAAACTTTGAATTTTTTTATTTTATTTTAACCTAGATGGCGCCATATTAGGACTTTAGTCTTGTGTTGCACGCTGCAATCACTTATACTGTCCCCACTGTTACACTGGATTGTGGTTGTCTTGCCCTTGTAACAAACTTTGTGTTGTGTGCTCTGAAGATGCTGGATATAATACCAGCGAAATATTAGCTTTTAAGTTAATAAATAGTTATTTTCTTAACCATCTGTGTTCTTTTTATACCGTGAAACCTATTACAACATGTCTGACGAACACATAAGCCTATCTACGCGTACTCACACATATCACTATCTCTGGACAAATATCATGGAGAAGTTTGGTGAATCTCAAGTGGTTGCACTTGATATCTCCAAAGCTTTTGACCATGTCTGGCACAAAAGTTTACTAAACAAACTCCCATCATTTGATCTGCATCAGGACTTCTGCAGTTGGAATGCTAGCTTTCTGTCTGGATGCAGACTATGTGTGATGGTGGATGGTTACTTATCCTCTCACCATTCAACTAATGCTGGGGTTCAACAAGGTTCTGTTCTCTCACCAACCATCTTTCTT